>NC_044038.1:63802504-64524281 GCF_901765095.1 Microcaecilia unicolor | reverse complement strand
ATAAATAGTAAGTCTGATTGTTGAGCACCTGATACTCATAACATCATGTCTGTTTTGGTGGCCCTTTACTAGGTGAAAAAAGCTCTGCAAGAATACAGGGACTTCCTATAACCAGCCCCTCCAAATGAACTAATTACTACTAACCCATAAAACCAATAATACTTCCTCTGTGTACATCTGTATGCTGCACAAGCCGGCATGCTGGTGCTGGGGGGAGGGGGGGGGGGTGGATCTTACCATGGTCTTCACAATGTCCAACAGTGTACCGCGTTCCTCCTTGGCTCATTCACGCTATCTCCTCCTGTCTGAGTCCTCTAGCTTAGTGCCAACTCCATCCTCTCCTCTACTGCTGTGCCGTCTGCGGGCGCTACTCTCTCTTTAGCCTTAGCAGTAAGTATGATGCCGCCACTACCACTACCACACTGAAAAATAATCCACAAAATGGCGTGCTGTGGTGGCAGTAGCACGAAATGAAAGACGAAAAGAGGCCAATCAGGGTCCTCTTTTCTGGTGATGGCTTGCATGGTAGGCAGGGAGGGGACAATTAACATGTTGATGCTCGGTAAGGACTGTGTGCCTGCATGTGTACACTACTACAGGCAGGGAGCAGCAGAACAGAATGGATGGAGAGGAGGCGGCTGGATTACAGAAGCTACCCTGTCCCTATGTTAAAAGGTAGGTGTCCGTTTTATCGCGGGTACAGGGATAACTACCATTCACTACAAAGGAATGGCTTGATTAAAAAGCCAGAGTTTGAGAAGCATCTTAAAAGTTAAAGTATGAGGATTCAGATTTAAGTTTAGGAGGTAGAGTGTTCCAGAGTTTCGGTCCAGCATAGGCAAGGGCCATAGGTGCAGGTGGTACCGAGTCTTATGGGGGGGGGGGGGGGGGGGGAGGGAAGGTGAAGGTGAGCTTGTTGAGAGGAACACAAGTTCCAGAGGGAGATATAGGAGATAAGCAGATGGGAAATGTATTCTGGAGCTGATAACAAGCCCTTGTAAACCACTGAAAGTAAGTTGTAGTTAATACGGGAACAAACAGGCAACCAGTGTTCATTTTTAAGCAATGGAGTCATGTGATCAAATTTGTGCACAAGTGTAGGAGTTTAACAGCTGTAGATTGAATGAGTTGGAGGTGCTTTAATGAGGAATGAGGGTAATCCAGAAAACAGAACACTGCAATAATGCAAGTGTGTAATGATACAGGTAGGTAGGAATCAACTGAGTGAATGGGTTGCAGTGCAAAAACTGAGGACTGAACCATCTTATTCATATGTAATTTAAACGTAAGTTTTGGATCAAAAATGAATTAAAACAAAAACCTGTGCATTCTGTCAAATTCATGGTGTGACATTGAAAAGTAGGGGGAAAGGGGAACAGGACAATAGGGATTAGGAAAGAACAGTTTCAGATTTGGAGACATTAAGAGTCCAACTGGAAAGCCAGGGTCGCAGTGCACTCACGACAAAAATTGAGGTGGAAGGGGTCAAACGAATCCAAGGTGTAGGAATAGAGAATTTTAATATCGTCAGTGTAACAATATGGATTGCATCCACGGGACTGGATAAGTGAGATGAAAGGAGAGATAAAAGGTTGAATAGAGTTGGGGACAGAATGGAATCTTGAGGAACACCTAATGTGTAAGGCTATTTGGCAGAACAGAGCGGATTTTGGGTATGACTGGAGCAATACAGCCAGACAGAAGGTATAAGTGCAACATAAAAGGTGTTTATTTACAGAACAAATGGTAAAATTATGTATCATACCTGATAATTTTCTTTCCATTAATCATAGCTGATCAATCCATAGACTGGTGGGTTGTGTCCATCTACCAGCAGGTGGAGATAGAGAGCAATCTTTTTGCCTCCCTATATGTGGTCATGTGCTGCCGGAAACTCCTCAGTATGTCGATATCAAAGTTCCATCCGCAGGACTCAGCACTTAGAGAATTACACCCACAAAGGGACACTCTGCCCAGCTCACCACCGCCGAAACGGGGGAGGGGAATTAACCCAGCTCATCCCCACACAAGTGGGGGAGGGGAATCCGTCCAGCTCATTCCCGCGGAGCGGGGGAGGGACACCACACCCGCCGATGCGGGGGGATCTGGCTTATCCTGCAACCGCAACCGCGGGAGCTGACTGACCCTAACACCGCTGAAGCGGGAGGGGTACAAAGCTGCCCTACAGCCGCACGAAGCGGGAGGGAGCGCAGGCAGAATTTAGGTATCAATCCAGCCCCGTAAAACGGGGGGGAGAGGAATGCAGCAGCTCACTGTAACACAAAATCGTCTCAACTCCTGAAGAATCCAATTGAAAAAACTTGAACACGAAGTCCTCCTGAACAGGAACTGAAGACTAAACTTGAACCTGAAATGCAACCAGAATATAAACAGTACAGATATCTGGGAGGGGCTATGGATTGATCAGCTATGATTAATGGAAAGAAAATTATCAGGTATGATACATAATTTTACCTTCCATATCATCATGCTGATCAATCCATAGACTGGTGGGATGTACCGAAGCAGTACTCACCCAGGGCGGGACACAGAAATCCCTGACCGCAACACTGAAGCTCCAAACCGGGTCTCCGCCCGAGCAGCCAGAGTCAAGCGGTAATGTCTGGAGAAGGTATGAGCCGATGCCCAAATTGCCGCCCTACAAATCTCTTCCAAGGAGACGGACTCGGCCTCTGCCATCGAGGCCGCCTGTACT
Organism: Microcaecilia unicolor; assembly: GCF_901765095.1. Taxonomy (NCBI): domain Eukaryota; kingdom Metazoa; phylum Chordata; class Amphibia; order Gymnophiona; family Siphonopidae; genus Microcaecilia; species Microcaecilia unicolor. Next base: position 64,521,565 of record NC_044038.1, on the reverse strand, counting down.
CTAGTGGAGTGCGCCTTCAGCTGGATAGGCGGCACCTTCCCTGCGGCCACATAAGCCGCTGCAATGGGTTCCTTGACCCATCGTGCCACTGTAGGCTTGGCAGCCTGCAGACCCTTACGAGGACCTGCGAACATCACAAACAGATGATCCGACTTCCGGAATCATTGGTCACTTCCAAGTATCTGATGATGACTCGTCTCACATCTAAATATTTGAGAGCAGAGTACTCCTCTGGGTAGTCCTCCCTACGAAAGGAGGGTAGACAGAGCTGCTGATTCACATGGAAGCGAGGACTAATCTTGGGCAGGAAGGAAGGCACTGTGCGAATAGACACTCCTGCCTCAGTGAATTGCAGAAAGGGCTCTCGACATGATAGCGCCTGGAGCTCGGAAACTCTTCTGGCTGAAGCGATAGCCACCAAAAGACTGCTTTCAACGTCAATTCTTTCAGAGATGCCCTCGACAAGGGTTCACAAGGCAGCTTCTGCAAGGCTCTTAGCACCAGATTGAGATTCCACGCAGGTACCACTGCGTGCAGAGGAGGGCGCAGGTGAATAACTCTCTTGAGAAAGCGCACCACATCTGGCTGCAATGCCAGGGAAACACCCTTCAGGTGACCCCTGAAGCAAGCAAGAGCCGCTACCTGGACCTTAAGGGAACTGAGCGACAGGCCTTTTTCCAGACCTTCTTGCAGGAACGCCAACACTGATGAAATTGGCGCAGTGAAGGGAGAAAGTGAGCCTGCCTCACACCACGATGCAAAGGTACGCCAAACCCTGGCGTAATCGGTAGAAGTAGAGCACTTCCTCGCTCTCAGCATAGTGGCGATGACCTTGTCTGAGAAGCTCTGTTTGCTCAGACGCTGCCGCTCAATAGCCAGGCCGTAAGAACAAAGGGGGAGGGATCCTCCATCACCACGGGACCCTGATGCAACAGGCCCTGCTCCGCTGGCATCTGCAGAGGTCCGTCCACTGAGAGCCTGATCAAGTCCGCATACCAGGGACGTCTGGGCCAATCCGGACTCACCAGGATTATCAGGCCCGGATGCTTTGCCACCCAGCCTAGCACCCTGCCCAACATGGGCCAAGGCGGGAACACAAAGAGGAGCTCCTGTGTCGGCCACTGTGGGAGAAGAACATCTACTCCCAGAGATCGAGGGTCCCGTCCTCTGCTGAAAAAGCGCGGCACTTGGCAATTGGCTGAAGACGCCATCAAATCTAGGCTCGGCTGGCCCCAGCGCTTTGAGATGTCCAAGAACGCCTGAGCAATATTCATGACTCCCGCAATGTGGGCCACCGACAGCTGTTCCAGGTTTGCTTCCGCCCACAGGCATAGCTTCATGGCCTCCTTGGCTAGAGGGGCGCTCCTGGTACCTCCCCGGTGATTGACATAGGCCACAGCCGTGGCATTGTCCGACAGGACCCGTACTGGCTTCAGCGCCAGGCCCGGGAGAAACTCCAAAGGCGCCAACCGAATGGCTCTGAGTTCCGGGAGGTTGATAGACCACTCTGCCTCTGCAGGGGACCAGAGACCCTGCGCTGTCCTTCCCAAGCAGTGGGCTCCCCAGCCCCACAAAGAGGCGTCCGCCGTGACGAAAAACCCACTCCGGGGTCACAAGAGGCATTCCTGTGGACGGCTTGTCTGGCCTCAGCCACCAGCTCAGCGCCTTGCGCACCGCTGGATCCAAGGGAAGGCGCACAGTGTAATCCTCCGAAGCTGGAGTCCATCGCTGCAGCAGAGAGCTGTATAGGTCTCATATGGGCCCTGACCCAGGGCACTACTTCCATCGTGGCCATCATAGAACCCAACAGCTGCTGCCCACAGTCCCAAGCCCGAAGAGAAGAGGCTGCTAGGAACTTGTCCACCTGAGCCTGAAGCTTGACAATCCGATTGTCTGTCAGGAACACTATGCCCACTTGGGGGTCGAATCAAACTGCCAGATACTCCAGGGACTGAGTCGGGCGCAGCTGGCTTTTCTCCCAGTTGATGATCCACCTCAGGGAGCTCAAAAGAGCAATCACCCGGTCTGAAGCTCTGCCGCACTCTGCGTAAGAGGGGGCTCGGATCAACCAGTCGTCCAGATAAGGATGGACTTGTACTCCTTTCTTGCGTAGGAAGGCCGCGATGACCACCATAACTTGGAGAAGGTCCGCGGAGCAGTAGCCAACCCGAAAGGGAGGGCTCTGAACTGGGAGTGTCCTCAGAACTGCAAAACGCGGAAAGCGTTGATGAGGAGGCCAGATGGGAATATGCAAGTAAGCTTCCTTGATGTCCAAGGATGCCAGGAACTCCCCTGCCTGTACTGCCGCTATAACAGAGCGGAGAGTCTCCATTCGGAAGTGCCGAACTTCCAAAGCCCGACTGACCCCTTGAGGTCGAGGATAGGCCGGACAAAACCTCCTTTCTTAGGTACCACAAAGAAATGGACTAATGTCCCTCCCAGGCGGATCAGATTGTCCAAAGTCTGCTGCACTGCCACAGCTTGATCGGAGACTTGCAGGGAGAGTGCACAAACCCGATTCTTAAGGGTCGGCAGAACTCTAGCTTGTAGTCGTCTCTGATGACTTCCAGCACTCAAGCGTCCGAAGTTACCCTGGTCCACTCGCCCAGAAACGAGGATAGGCGTCCTCCAATCTGCTCTGGGCCATGGACCAGTGCCCCGTCATTGGGTACGAGACCCTGGGGGAGGACCGGAGGTGGCACCTCTGGGACGGCGGTCTCTGCGAAAGGAATGCTGCTTGGGGGAGAAATTCCTTTTGATGGAAGAGGGGGCAGAGGAGCTCGACTTGCCCGGGCAATACCGACGGGCTTCCTGAAACCGTCCTTTGGAGGAACCGGGGCGGGCACCATTGGCCCGAGCCCTGACCTCCGGTAACCTCTTGCCCTTAGACATGCCAAGATCGGTCACAATCTTGTCCAGCTCGACCCCAAAGAGCAGCTTGCCTTTAAAAGGCAACTTAGCCAGGCGAGACTTAGAGGCGTGGTCAGCAGACCAATGCTTCAGCTAAAGCCACCGCAGTGCAAAGACTGTCTGAGCCATACCTTTAGCCGAGGCTCTCAAGACATCATACAGCCAGCCTGCCAAGTAGGCCAAGCCCGATTCCAGGGCTGGCCAATCAGCCCTCAAGGAAGGATCCGAGGGGAAAGCCCGCTGCGCAAGCGTCCGTCACGCCCTGGCCACATAGGAGCCACAAATTGAGGCCTGTAAACTTAAAGCAGCCGCCTCGAAGGACGACTTTAAAGCCGCCTCCAAACTCCTGTCTTGGGCGTCCTTTAGGGCCGTGCCACCTTCCACCGGCAACGCCGTTTTCTTAGTCACCGCAGTGATTAAAGAATCTATGGTAGGCCCAAGAAAGGCCTCCCGTTCACCTTCAGGCAGAGGTTAGAGGCGGGACATAGCCCTAGCCACTTTAAGGCTCGCTTCTGGGAAATCCCATTGAGCCGAAATCAAGGTGTGCAATCATGCACGTGGAAGGTTATAGGCGGGCGCTTAGTCCCCCGCATAATGGCAGAGCCAACAGAGGCTGAGGGAGAGACGTCATCCGGAGAGGAACTCTTCAAAATGCTCATGGCCTGCACTAACAGGTTGGGCAAATCCTCTGAGCAAAAGATCCGTGCTGCAGAGGGTTCATCCGCTCCATCCGAGCGGGAATCCGTCTCCTCCAAGGAATCCCCAAAGGACCGTTGGGAGAACTCAGATACGCTGCCCTCATCTACATCAGAGGAGACCGAGTCCTCTAGGGCCTGGAAGTCCACCCGAGGGCGTTTGCTTCCGGAGGCCTCAGCCCCTTGATCAGGGGGGGGAGCCGGGGCAGCGTTCATCATAAGAAAAGCCTGATGCAGCAGCAAAAAGAACTCAGGGGAGAAACCCCCTAGACTGTGCACTTCTGTCGCCTGGGCCACGGCCCTAGACGCACCCTCAACCGGCGCTCGCAAGAGCGGAGGAGAAACATGCTGCGCATCCAAAATGGCGTCCGGCACGAAACTCCGAGAAGGAGCCGCGTGGGAAGAACGGCGCTTAACTTTCGTCGCTTTCTTGCCGTCGCCCGAATCAAGGGCGACCATAGCATTAACGTCTCCCAGCTCGAGGGCGGCCCAAGAAGAAGCCGTCCGAGCAGAGTGGCCGGCCAACATAGAGAGGGCGAGCAGCGGGGGATGGGCGCTTATGGCGGGAAAAACCGCCGCACTGGAGGAAGAACCGGGACACTGACCGGACTCCAAACTGATGCCCAACAAAGGCGATTCAGGCTTTGAAAACCCCCGCATCCCCGCTAGACGCACACACGTGGTCCGGGGAGCGAATCTTCGCGCCCTTGCCCTCCGACTCCATAAGCCACATGGAGACCGAACAGGGAACCCCCTGCCCGCTACAAAAAGGTAAAATTACCTGCTTCTCGCTCTGAGCTGTAACGAACTGGTGTCCCAGTGAGCAGCTGCAATAAACGCTGATATAAACGTTGAAATAAACGCCCTTAAAGGACGTCAAAAAAAAATTTTTTTTTTGTTTTTTAAACAGAGCCAGCGGGAGGGGGGAGAAAAGGAGGGACCTGGCACCACCAGGTTTGCACTTGCTCAAGAAGAGCCCTCAACCCCAGGTACTCAACAAAACCTAAAGATTAGGCTTGGAGACCTAGCCAGAGCTGCTGCTGTGTGTGACCACCACCTGCTGAGATAGAGAACATACTGGGGAGTTTCCGGAAGCACATGACCACATATAGGGAGGCAAAAGGATTGCTCTCTATCTCCACCTGCTGGTAGATGGACACAACCTACCAGTCTATGGATTGATCCGCATGATGATATGGAAGGTCCTGTTACCTCCCAGGGCTGGGATAGCAAGATTTATGTACCCTCGGGCTTATTCTTTAATGCTTAGTCCAGAGGTCAGCTTAACTCCAGCCTGACCTTAAACACTCTAACCGTCAGTTAAGCAACACCAGCAGTTCAGTACTCTTGCATAGCTTAGCAAAACAGTACTAATGTCCCTATACTTTTATAGAGTTCATCAGTTTCTACATGCCCACTGGCTTGTCCTAGCTTTACAACATTCACATGCCCTCATGGCTTACCCCAGCCACACAGCATAACTTGTACTCACTCTTACAGTAATTCTCAACTAGATCACCATAGCTCACAATACAGGCAGGTAGATCACACTATGAGCTCCTGCTCTTCTTCTGGGTCTTTGTATCGGGACCTTTCTCCTCACAAGGCCTCTCTTGCCAAGGTCTCTGTATCAGGACCTTTCCTCTCTTGCTCTCTCCTGAGGCTCATCTTCCTGTATTCTAAAGCCACTCCTTTTGGGCCAGCCAGCCTCACTTATCCATAATGCACTCGATCCTACCATAGTAGTTCTGCAGTTCAGCCAGAGAGACAGCAGGTCCAACGCCCCCCTGCTGTTGGATGGCTGAACTGCAACTCTCCACAGAGAATCTCTCTAGGGGCATCTGCACTAAGTTCCTCATAGCCTAACAGATGACTTAAATATGAAGTGACAGTCTGAGATACCCATTGAGGAAAGGGCGCTGCAGAAGTAAATCATGATCAATCATGTCAAAAGCTGAAGAAAGGTCTAATGAAACTATTACAACAGAGGTTTTTTGATCCAGTGATGTACATATTTCATTGTGAAGTGCAGTGAGAAGAGTCAGTGTTGAAGCCTCTGCGAAATTCTGTCAGAGTAGTGCAAACATTTTAACTGAGAATGTGGTAAGCTGTTTCAGAACCAGCTTTTCCTGGATTTAAAAAAGGGGAATGTTGGAAATAGGACGATAGTTAAGGGGAAGTGAGGGATGCAAGTCAGATTTCTTAAGAATGGGAATTACAACAGCCAATTTCCAAATGCAGGTTCCTGATTCAAGACTCTGCTTGAAAGAAAAAAATAAAAGGCATTAAGGAAAGAATAAGACTAGACGAGCCTGCCCAGGATCGCCGAGTGAAGAAGTGGTTAATGTATTAAGGGCCAGAGAGATCCATTAAACCTGTACAGTAGGGATATTAAAAGTGCGCCATTGTGCCATAAGAGCACAACTGGGCTCAAAAATAGTCAGGAGAGATTATTAATTTTATTCTGCCCAGCTAGAGCTAGAATATCGAGGGAGGTGAAGAGATGGGTGTGGAGAAGGTAAATGAGGGGAAACAGAACTAAGAATTTGAAATAATTTTTGTGGTTTACTGTTAGCAAACTTTTTGGCCTTGGAATAATAATCTCTTTTGGCAGTGCGAGCTGCCAATCGATACTCAGTGTATTTAGTTTTAAAATGACAATGAGTTACAAAGGAATGGTGTTTGCACCACCTCCTTTCTTCAGTGTTCACTTGGGGTTTAGAGAAGACGAAGACTTTGATGGTACCAGGATGCACAGTGCCGCAGGGAAGACATGGGCTGTTATTTCAGTGGAGCAACCTGATCTAGAATGTTAACGAGAGAAGATTAGAACTGAGAAACCTGATCGGATAAGCGTAAAGAAGTGCATGTGGGGTGGGGGGTGGGGGAGAGGAGATCTTGACCTTCTTACTGTTATCTGTTACTCTTTCCAAATATTTGACCATTCTTCTAATTTTCTCCAAGTTCCCTTTCACTTTTGCATAATTTCAATACAGATTTTTGTATCTACAAAATGAGCATAATTTCTGTCAAGTTCTTCAACAACAATGTCACTAATACAGGCAATGAAAAGCATGATCCTAGCACAAAGCCCTGGATTACCTACTGGCTACTTTACCTTGCACAATATGTTGCTGAATGAATGATTAAGCACCACAGTGAAACCTATTTAAAATTGTTCGTTAAAAAGCAAAGTTGGATATTGACAGTCCCCAGCTGGTGAAGGGTAATTTTATAAGGGGGTGCCCAATATAAGTATGAAAGAAGGTGCCCACTTAAGTGCAATTTTATAAAGAAACAAACACTTATTTTGCACTTACAACAGCCCAAGTTAAATGTGCATACACAGAGTAATATAGTTTATAAATAGATATATATATACACACCTGTGAACTCCACCCAAACTCCAGCCCTATATGTGCCTATCATCATCTGATAGAGTGGTGTTTCTCATGTTGGTCCTGGAGTACCCTCTTGCCAGTCAGGTTTTCAGGATATCCACAATGGATATGAATGAAAGACATATGCATGCAGTGGAGGCAGTGTATGCAAACAAATGTCATGCATATTCATTTTGGATTTCCTAAAAACCTGACTGGCAAGAGGGTACTGTGCCATATGAAATCATTTATGCACACAAAAATGGTTTATAATATTACCCTCTGCATGTATGAAATCTGTGCACAAGCACTAGCACTGCAAAAGGGTTACACATTCTTGGGCTCAAGCTAGTCTTTATAAATGGTTTCACTGTATTACAGCAACATGGACAGTAATATACAGCACAACATGAATAATCCAAACCTTGTTATATTAAGGACATCTTTTTATTAACATGGTTTAAGTGGTGGTAGCAATTTATGTTGCATGTTCTGTTACTCCTCTAACAGAAACTGTTTGAGAATCTGTCTTTGTCACCTTTTACCACTGAAGAGGCCCAGGAACGCAACTCTAAATAAGGGAGGAATTGCTTACCCAGTTCGACTACTGCAAGAGTTTAAGGAAGAGGGCTGGGCCACAGATGTTCTGACCTGTTCTTGTTCCCAACCTAAGGGAGCTGAAGGTGTCACTGTGCTGAAAGATAATGGGTAAGGGCCATAATAAAAAGACTTCATCTCATCTTGTACCTATGGGGAAAATACATGATGCAGACCCCAAAATCAGGAGCCACTGATGAAAGCTATTCCAACCAGATAGCTGTGGTCTTTTACAACAGAGCCTTCCATGGTTATGATATATGCAAAGTTATGGGCTGCAGGACAACTAAGCATGGATGGATTCAACAGCAGGGATGGACCCAAGCTTGAGGCTCAGTTAGAAGAAAGTTATAGTTTCCTTTAAATGTGATCCATTTACCTTCCATGTATAATTCAAACTGTCAGCAAGGTACCGAGGTGTATGTTCCCTTGGGCACAGTGCAAATAACTTGTGAGGGCAGGGGCCAATCTTCAGGTAATGCTCGATACTTCTTCCCAAGAAGCAAAGCAGCATTGCAGTTTAGTTATTTCTGGTATTCCACAGATACATTAAAGTGCCTATAAGTCCATGTCCTTCTACCTCTGAAGAGTTGTGCAGTTAGACCCAGCCCTCTGCCCTGCACAGGGAGCTGTACCATGCCTAGTTTCCAGTAGATCGTTTGCCTGTGTTTAAAGAAGAAAGAAAGAGCATTAACAAAGCATTTACATAGTTATGTCTCCTGTAGTACAATCAGCACACAACTCAAAGTACAAATGGGAGGCAAAAGCCAGAAAAACCTCAGGTAGAGCATTTTCTCTACAGACCACCACTATTTAAGTGAACAGCACAATGGAAATGCATCTCTCTCAAAGACAAAATAAAGTCAACATATTCACAATGTTTGCTTGAAATTCTTTAGCAAGAGTTATTCTCTGTGTAAAACCAAAGCCTCTCACATCTATAACAGAGCACTAGCCTTTGGCAATGGTAACTGGGTGAATTACAACCCAGACACCCCACCCCCAGGCTGTCAACATTTTTTGAGAAAGAAAAACCCGACACCTGTCCTGCTCCATGCCCCTCCCTTTGACGCACCTGTTGCACCTTTCACCTACCCCACCCCTCTATAACTGTCTGCATTAGGGTTGCCATGTCAGAAGAAAAAACTGCTACATGTATGTACGTTCTACAATTAGTCACAAACTTCACATAACAGGTACATAAGTATTGCCATACTGGGAAAGACCATGGTCCATCATGCCCAGCATCCTGTTTCCAACAGTGGCCAATCCAGGTCACAAATACCTGGCAAGATCCCAAAAAAATACAAAAACATTCTATACTGCTAATCCCAGAAATAGTGGATTCTCTCCAAGTCCATTTACTTTCCAACAATTTTTATTACTGAAACACATACATTATGTTGCATGTATTAAGTACCTGTACAATCAATCAATGAACATTAACTGCAATAAATGTCAAATATTATACACCTTCATTAATCTTTTAACTTTTGTTCCCCCCCACTTCACTAATATTAACGTTCTTTCCAACAAGGTTTATTTATTAATACCAATTTGACAAAACTCCTTTTTCCCCGTGCCACTGGACCAAGACTCCGACATGCAGGAGCCTCCTAATACCTTCCAGGTCCAGTATCCCTATCTAAGCTTAGACATATATCTCCCTTCTCTCTTGTTTTATACAGTTCAACAATCATCATTGTGGGGGATTTCAACAAAGCGATCATCCTTGGAGTCTTTGCATATGGGTAGATCTCCTCGACCTCCGACTCCAAGATCAACTTGTCTTTCCATCCCCCCCAAAAAAACTCCTACATTAAAACCTTCCCCCCCTTTTAACCCCCCCCCCCCCAACTCTAGTGATACAACCGCAAAACACACTTCCTCAGCTAAAATAACTCTTCCACCCAAGGAACATCCAAGCTCCCCACAACAAAAGGGCAAGAAGGGCCTAGACTCTGATGACCCTCCCCCCACCATGCTGTTCCTCATCCCTTACCTTTGTTATAAAGACATCCCACCCTTAATGAGTACCCCCTCCCACCCACCCCCTCCCCAAACCCCTATCGCCTCCTCATTAATTCCCCCAATCTTCTAATGGGAGATCTGGCAAGCCCCTCTATCTACCACTGCCTGTTCAGGAGACTCTGTGAAACCTCCAAGCTTGTTAAGAATATGGCTCCGGATTTTAGGTGCCAAAGAATTAATGTATCCTTTCCAAATGAGATAAAAGCTACGCTGGGCCATAGGGCTACGCAAAGAGTCCTGGAGCTGCATTAGCAGCAACGCATGAAAACGATTGCGCCAATGCCAAAATGAAGGGGGTCTGTCTCGTGTCCAGTAAACTAATATACATTTTTTCCCCACAAGGAAAGCCTTATGGGCCAGTGCATTCTGATGTGTCGATCCTCCCTCTACAGGTGCCCTGCACCCCACTAGTATACACTCCGGGTGTTGTCGTATTGGATGCCCCACCAATCTCTCTATATACCTGCTCACTCTAGTCCAAAAGGCAGTTATGGCAGAGCATTCCCAAAAAGCATGGTAAAAATTATTAGATTCTGCCCCACATCTCTTACACTGAGCAGACTTTAGGAAGCCCATGTTGTACAACCGCTGTTGGGATGTGTACACCCGATATATCACTCTCACCTGGCACTCCCGGAGTTCTGCACTCTGTACCCATTGCTGAACCCCCCTCAGGCCTTTCAGCAAATCCTGTGTAGTGAATTTTATCCTTGCATCTGTCGACCATCGATTCGCTACTTGTTCTGTCTCGTTGTTGACACATTTTTAATTGCCTTTTGTGCAAGAGTGATATCGAAATGGGCTCCTCTGTCACCATTTCAAATAGCTCATCCAGCTTTAACTTTAAATCCACCCTCAAGGGATCCCTAGGCAATGATGCTATATAATGTCTTACTTGTCATAAGCAAATCTCGCCCCCAATCAGAGGCTTCAATCTGAAGTTCCCCCAATGATTTAATATCACCCCCTGGTCTCCACTATGTCTTGCAGGAACATTATACCCCGCTCCTCCCATACTCTCATACCCGAATTTCCCATTCCTGGAGAAAAACGGCCATTCCCCTTTAAGGGCAGCAGCCTGCTATAACGATAATCAAAGGCCCATATTCACGCTAAGTCCTTCCACACCTCCTTCATAGGTCGTATCAGGACATTACTTCTCAAATGTATTGGTAGATCTTTCCATGTAGCATGCAATACGTAATGCAAATGCAAAGGACTACAAAGGGCCGCCTCCATTTGCAGCGGGGTGTATGCCTCCGTCTGTTGGATCCAGTCTCCCAAGTGGCGCAGTAAACATGCCCTGTTATAAAGCTTGATATCCGGAACACCCAGTCCTCCATCTCTCCAGTTACCCACAAGGCTTTTGTAACTTAGCTGAGGCCGTTTTTTTGCCCAGAAAAATTTGGAAACTATGCTTTGCAGAACCCTTAGATCTCGCCGTTTGAGGTACAAGGGTAAGGTTTGTAAAAAATAAAGCCATTTAGGGAACACCACCATATTAAATAAGGAAATACTGCCCATCAACAATAACGGCAATCCCTCCCACCTCCCCTGAATTTCCTTAGTGAGCTCCATTAAGTGCTTTATGTTGGTACTGTAAAGCCACGCAGGGTCTCCAGTAAGCTGAATCCCCAGGTATGTGAATACTCCTCGGGCTCTCTTAAATTTGCAGTTCAGTCTATTCCATTGCCTCTCCTCTAAGTTAATTGTCATGACCTCAGACTTGTCGAGGTTGAGGCGAAATCCTGCAAAGTCCCCAAACTCTGCGAACAGGCTTAAAAGTGTTGGGAGGGATTCCTGAGGGTCCCGAACCACTATTAACAAATCATCGGCGAAGGCAGATATCTTGAACTGCTCTTTACCGATCTGGACTCCCTTCACTTCTCCCATCTGTTGAATTTCTCTTATAAGAGGATCAAAAGAAAAAAGCAACACTGGGCCTTCAGAACTAGGACAACAGGAGTACTTTATTGATCAATGACCCGACACGGGCCGTGTTTCGGCGCTGACAGATGCGCCTGCTTCAGGGGTCGATATGTTGCCGCAATAGTGTGCGGATGACAAGGCGCGTTTGCCTTAAACCACCGGGAGATGGTCGTTTATGATGACAAAAAAGAACGCAGATGGCGCTTGCAGTATCTCCTGTGTTCTGATCCGGAAAGCGCTAAAAAGCGCTACACCCGATTGAAAATGAGTTCTCTCGAAAACAAGAGAGAACTCATTTTCAATCGGGTGTAGCGCTTTTTAGCGCTTTCCGGATCAGAACACAGGAGATACTGCAAGCGCCATCTGCGTTCTTTTTTGTCATCATAAACGACCATCTCCCGGTGGTTTAAGGCAAACGCGCCTTGTCATCCGCACACTATTGCGGCAACATATCGACCCCTGAAGCAGGCGCATCTGTCAGCGCCGAAACACGGCCCGTGTCGGGTCATTGATCAATAAAGTACTCCTGTTGTCCTAGTTCTGAAGGCCCAGTGTTGCTTTTTTCTTTGGACCTGTTTGCCTGTATACTGTAGTGCCCTCTTTGTCTGTATTGTTCTTATAAGAGGATCCCATACCAACACAAAAAGAAGTGGCAAGAGAGGACATCCCTGCCTTGTTCCTTGTGCTATCTTAAATGTCCCTGATGTCATCCCATTCACCCATATCTCTGCCATTGGATCCTGATATAGGGCCTTAAGTGCCTCCAGAAAAAATCCCTCTATTCCATAGGCCCGCAAAGTAGCAAACATAAAATCCCAATGAACGTGGTCAAACGCCTTCTCGGCGTCGAAGCTGATTATTAAGGCTGGGGTCTTTTGATATTGTAAACTCTCCAATGCCGCCAGAATTCGCCGCATGTTGCGGGCGACCGACCTATCTCTGACAAAACCCACCTGGGCCTCATCTATCAGCTTTGGCAGTATTCTTGCCAACCTATTTGCTAGGATTTTTGCTAACAGCTTTGTTTCGTAGGGGAGCAAAGAGATAGGCCTGTACAAACTAGCCTGAAGAGGGTCTCGGCCCGGCTTTAACAGCACTACTATTTGAGCCCTCCTCAGCGTATCTGGTAATGCCCCACACTTAACATGTTGATTAAACACCACCGTTAGACAAGGTACAATTTCTGCTGCAAGAAGCTTATAAAATTCCGATGTTAGCCCATCCACACCCGGAGACTTATGTAAAGGGCTATCTCGTATACACCAATTCACCTCGTCTTCAGTTATTTCCTTATTAAGCTCCTCTCGCTGTTTATCCGTAACTTTGGGGAGTTGTTGGCCAGACAGATACCACTCTGCCTCGAGACCCTGGTCTTCCAGCGGCGAGTACAATTCTTCGTAAAACTGCTTAAATACCCCATTCACCCCTTCTGGTGTATGATAATATCTCCCCTGATCATCCTTTACTTGCGATACATAACGTGACCCTCCCACCTGTTTCACCAGCCGTGCCAGCAATTTCCCTTGCTTATTGGCATGTTTATATAGCTGAAATTGATAATACTGATTTGATTTTTGATACTTAGCATGTATTAACTGGTTCAACGAGCTCTGTGCCTCCAACAACCTTGACTTATTCAAGGCCGTTGGTTTATACCCAAACCTCTGGCACGTCTTCTCTACTAACTTCCCTACCCGAAGCAGCTCCGCGTCCCGTGCCTTTTTCTTATGAGAGTAGAAGGATATGGTGGAGCCTCTCAACACCGTCTTCGCCGCTTCCCAAAACAACACCGGATCTTCTTGATAACTTGCTTCGTTGAACTCTGTGTAGTCTTTCCATTGAGTCTGTATATAATGAGCAAATTGTTCATCATAATACAATTCCCTGGGAAATCTCCACCGTGCTCCCTGACCCCCATCCCTTCCCCAGGATAGGGTCACCCATGTCAACGCATGATCTGACACCTGAGTTGGGCCAATCTCTGCCTGCGCGAGCGTGGCCACACTGTCCGCCGATACCAGTATATAATCGATGCAGGATAAAGTGTCATGAGCCCTAGAGAGGTGGGTGTAGTCTCTTTCCCCTGGGTGAAACAACCGCCATGTATCCACCAGATCCAGCAGTGCACATATTCGCGGTACACCCCGCTGCAAATTCACTGGTCCCACACTAGAGGCGCCCGTACTGTCCCATAACGGGTCATAAACTGCATTAAAATCCCCCCCCCCCCCATAATTATTGGGATCTTTTCAAAAGAATGCACCAGCCTCACTATAGTTTGGAAGAACCGCTTATCATATTGGTTTGGCGCGTACACATTAACTAGTAATAAAGGGTGATTATTCACATGTACCTCTAGGAGAACATATCTACCTAGTGGGTCTGTGATCATCCGTTTTTTAACCATATGCAGCCCCTTACGAAATAAGATAATGACCCCCGCCTTTTTATTAGGCGTAGGACTCTCCACATAATCCCCCACCCACCATCTACATAGCTTCTTATGCTCTGCCGCCGTAAGATGCGTCTCCTGCAGCATAGCAATATGTTCTTTTTGCCTATTTAAGGATTGCAGGATCTTATTCCGCTTTATTGGGGAGGAAATCCCCCCTACATTCCAAGACACTAATTTAACCATATCCTGCAGGCAATGGTTTAAATGCTCGTTCACTTCTGAGATATCGGGAGCAGTGCCCCAGCCTACACCCCTCCCGTCTATCTTCCACAAAACCAGATCTGCTCTCCTTTCTCCCTCCCCTTTTTACATGTTGCGTATGGAGGCAACCCCCCTCCACCCCCAATACCCCCCTCTATCTCCTTCTATGCCTACTCCCCGTCCTTTAAGTTCTCTAAGAGAACTCATCACGTATTGGTGTCCCCAGTCCCCACCAAAAGACTTTTCCCTCAACCCAATTGTAGAGATTAATCAGTTACAAACATAGGTGTCTCTCCCCTCCCTCCAAGATATATTCACTCGTGACTCACACATTCAGTGTATCAGACTGTCCTTCCCTACATTCATGTTACCTCATACTCACAGTTATACTCCCCATTCAGCCACCAAAATTGACCTTATATTTCCAGTCCTACTGATCGTTTCTTTCCAGACCTTCCCCCAAAGTCCTTCGTATCCTGCCTTTGCTAGCTCTGCAGGAGGGAAAGTCAGGTGTTCGATTCTGGAGTCAGTCCTTGCACAAATTCTTTAGCTGCCTCCGCTGTATCAAAGTACTTTTCTGCTCCATCATGGTAGATTCGCAGCTTTGCAGGGTACATCAAGGCGAACCAGAGCTTTTTCTGATGCAACATCGTGCACACTGGCGCGAATTCCTTCCGTGCTGCCGCCACCTGTGCTGAGTAATCTTGAAAACAGAGCACTCGTTGTTCTTCATAACGAAGTTCACCTCCGGCTCTTATTGCTTGTAGAATCGCCTGCTTATGACCGTAATGTAGTATTTTTATAATCACTGCACGTGGTCTCGTGCCTCCGGATCTTTTCGGCCTCAGCCTATGGGCCCTTTCAATCCTCAACGGCCCTGGTAAATTATTAAGCTTCAGCGTTTTCGGGAGCCAGTTCTCCAATAGACCTCCTAACTCCATTTCCTTCAGATGTTCTGGCAAACCTATCAGACGCAGGTTATTACGCCTGGATCTGTTCTCCAGGTCATCCAATTTATTTTCTAACTCCACCACACGTTTCTGCAGGGCTTCCGCCGTTCAGATTCTAGCACGCGGTCTTCTAAGTCACTGAGCCTCTGCTGCAGATTATCAAGATCAAGATGAAATCCATCCAGGCGTTCATGCGCCGATTCAGCGCGGTCGAAAATTGCCTACAATTTCTTGTCGAGAGCCGCCTTTACTGCCGCAGTGACCTCCGCGGTTATTTCCGCTGTCCACACCGAGCATACGCTTGAACTTGGTGATTGCTGTCCAGCCGCCATCTTGGGCTCTGCTGTTTTAGGCTTTTCTCTCTCCTTCCGTGGCGCTTTTGCAGTCATTTCGACCTCTCACTCCTCAGACGTTCCGTCAGCTGCAATGCTTTCCGCTTGCACAGAGAGCACCCTCTTTTCCCTTTTTGGGTCGATTAAAGCGTTTGATGAGGGGGACTGGCAGGAGCTCCGCTCAGACGCGTCTTCACTCCTGCATCACACCACGTGGCCTCCCCCTCTCCAAGTCCATTTAATAATGGTCTATGGACTTTTTCTTTAGGAAGCCGTCCAAACCTTTTTTAATCTCCGCTAAGCTAACCGCCTTTACCACATTCTCTGGCAAGGAATTCCAGAGCTTAATTACATGTTGAGTGAAGAAATATTTTCTCCGATTCATTTTAAATTTACTACATTGTAGCTCCAGTCACCAAACCCTGCAATAAACAAGCACATTCCAGACCTATATAGAAAACCTATCATAAAACACAAATATTTAACCCTACCTATAGAGGCAGACCCTAGAATACCAACATACATCCTGCTAAAAATACACAAGTCAGAGTGCTACAGGTTCCTACACAAAAACTAAACACTAGCAGAATACCACACAGAAATTGCATGCTAGCAGAACACAGCACCTTTTTCATGTGCACAAAACAGACCCTCAACAAATATGAAACAAGGGACTACACATGAATAGTACAAATATGAAGACAAACAATGAACAAGACAACTCCAGATATACAGCAATACTAGAGAAATGGCAACTGAAATGCAAGATATCAGAGATACACATTTGCCAAAGTTCCCCCCCCCCCCCCCCCCAACTCTCTTGCCAGGGTTTCCTGTCCATTTGACGTCTTCTCTCTTCATGATAACCACTCATTTTCCCTCTGTGTCCATTATCTGTCCTACCTATCCAGCATCTCTCCTCTTATACCCCTCTCTCTATCCTCTTCACATGTTCCTCATCTACCTTCTTAGTGTCCAGTATCACCCATATCCCTGTCCCTATGCTCTCTACATGCTCTGCATCTTTCTCTGACCCTTTCTCCACACCTTGTACAGCATATCCCTTCTTTCCTCCCCTCCTACCACATCCCCCACCCTAAGGCCTGTACCTCTCTCTTCCCTGCCCCTCTGCAGTCTAGCATCCCTCTCTTCCCCTACCCCCTAATCTAGTCTCTCTTCCCTCCACTCCCCCTTCTCCTACCATGGGTCCAATCTCTCTCCCGTCTCTCTACAGTCTGGTTACTTTCTTCTCTCCACTTGTTCCCCCCTTCTAAAGACCAGCATCTCTTCCCCTTGCCCCCACTTCTGGGATTTGGCATCTCTTCCCCTTTCTTCCTGGTCTACCATCTTCTCCTCCCTCTGTAGACCCCCATCCTGCGGGTCTGGCATGGATCTAGCATGTCTTCCATTCCTCTCCCCCCCCCCCCCCCAAATAAAATCCTGTGTATCTGGCATCTATCTCCCTCTCCCCCTAGCTCCTGCAGATTTGGAGGCATCTCTTCCCCACAGTCCTCAAAAACCAGTTAGTTGCAGGCAATGCTGAGGCCATGCTCCTTCTTGCTTAGCTCTACCTTTTCTGCTACAACTTCCTGTGCTGCAACTGTCGGTGCACAGGACCAAACAAAGAGTAGGGCTGGGGCAGCCAGAAGGAGCATGTGAGCATGTCATCAGTGCTGCCCACAATTCACTGGTTTTCTAGGACCATGGGGGGGGGGGGGGGGGGGGGGTTGAGGGTGAAAGACATGCCCACTGGACTCGCAGGAGGGAACAGAAAAGAGGGAGAGCTGCCAGACCTCAGAAACACAGAGACAAAAAAAAAAATGGATTTCTGTTGATGTTTTTACGTTTATTGGCAATTTAGAACTATATGTTTCTGTTGGTGGTTTTAAGGGTCTGCTGGCAGGTAGTTTAGCTATTCCAAAACTGGCCAGTTGGCAACTCTACCTCCTTCTCCCAACTGAGAAAGCTTAAATATTAAATGCCTATAACACCTAGCACATGGTATGAAACACTCAAAGTCACATAACCCGGTCTGCTAAATCATTCCATTAAATCTTCAAATATCTTGATTGTAGAACGTAATTTACCACCATTCAAACATATAACTAAACTGTGGAAGTCAGTAAAACATTAAACCATCCACACAAGATTGCACAGAGGTCACAAAATGCTTCAATAGCACTGAAGTTATAAACATGTCAGACTTCTAGCAGTGCTCTGTTACAGACATGTCAAAAATCTTCAAATTAGTAAACAGATTCCTTCATCTTTAAATACTAATGTACACACACACAGATATACATAAGTTCATAAAAAATGGTCCTAAAAATGTGTATCAGTCAAAAAGCAGTTAAGTACCTTCCACACAAATGTGTAAGATGACCACTTCCTAAATGTTGAGGGTATATACTATAAATGGGCCAAGGTGGGCTAGCAAGGTTGTGTGTGCAAGGTTGTTTTTTTTAATTAAAAACAGAGAAGGCCACATTAATGAGTGCACCTGAACTCAGTGCTCCTGCTGAATGAGAAAATGTGGGAGTGGATTTTCAATGGAAGGGATAAGGAAAATATATTCCTTTTGTTTCTTCTTTCAACACTAGAAAGTCTCAGTTATAAATCAAGACATTTACCTCAACTTCCCTATCCCCAGCTGTCACTCTCACTCTCTTCTAGTCCTTCTCACTTCCCAGCAGTCTCACACTTCTAATTCTCACTCAATCACCTCTCACCTTGAAGATGGGAGCAGAATACTATTGAAAATGGAAAGTTAAATACTGACTGCAGAGGATTTTAGGGGAACTGAGAAAAACTCAAAGCCTTCTCCCCCTCCCCCCATTCCTAGGTCCTTTTACCCTACCTCCACAGCCAGGGCCAGGCACTTCATCCTCCTCCTGAGGCCCAATAATGTGGCTGCTAGATGACAAAGACCAAAACATCCACCTGAACTGATATGAAAGTGTGTCAGCAAGTCACAAGGGCTTTTTTACTACACTGCAGCATGAAGTAGCCTTTGCATACCCTTGCATGGGTCTTTTTCTGTGCGCTAAGGCCATTTTGCTGCAACCATAAAATGGCCAATTTCCCTTTTTTTTTTTTTGCATTAAATAGCCACATGCTAAAGTTGTCATTAGTATGTGATCATAAAAAAAATTATCACATGAGCACTTACTGTCACCTGTTTTGTAGGCTGTAAGGGCTCAGGTGGCAATCCTGCACTAACCAGTTATTGCGTGGAAATGTAGCTATGCTGATTAGCATAGGGACGGCCCCTGATACGCCCCTTCAAAAAAAAAAAAAAGGAAGAAAAAAATTTTAATGCATGGATTAGCACACACTAAAGTAGCACTTGCCACAGGTCACCAAAGCCATTTTAAGCAGAGTTAGGCATACATTAGCACCTAACACAGCTTAGTAAAAGGGCCTGTCAGTACTGTATGACATCACCACCAAGACAGCCACAAGTGTTATAACTTTACAGCCAGAGGTAATGCAAATGTACCCTATGATCTGGAAAATGACCTGGTGGGCTCGTTTTGGACCTAAGGCCATAGTTTTCCCACCCCAGGTACAGACCATAACAGGTAGTGCATTATACTTAATCTTTTGGGGAAACTTTGCTATCAAGTGTGACAGCCTACTAAATCAAGTCTTTACTGGACTCTGGACCCACACAAGATGCCATCATTTATCTCATGGTTAAACATGGCTAAAGAGCAGGGTGGAATGGGGGTTCCTTGTCTTTGGCATTACTATCAGGAAGCACAGCTTAGGGTGATCATTCAATGGCAGGACTCAATGTCCACCAAACAATGGATGATTTTGGAGTAGCATAGTTATGAAGACACCCCTTACGGGATATGATCTGGTTATACAAAGTGGGATCTAATTTTGAGGAACCCAGGAATCCCTTTACTAGGGTGACTTTTGGAGTATGGAAGCATCCTAGTGTTGTTACATCTTTCCCTTTGTAGGAATAGTCAGTTTCCACCAAGACTGACATATCTGGCCTTTTGGGAATGAGAGAGGACACTATTTACAAGTGCTTAATTATATGAATACCACTAGTCATCGGGAGAAGCGGAAACAGGGCATAGGTTCCCATTTCATGGGCTTTGCCTCACACTACTATAATATCATCAGCAGTTTGAATACTAGGCCAAGCAGGGGGAAGTTATTTACACTGCACCGGAGCTCGGGGGGTTGGGTGGGGGGAAGAAGATTTGCTCAGCAAAGTGCATCCCTCATATCAAATCTCCTTGCCTTTACACACAGAAATACAAATACACCTATACTGTACTTTAAGAATTTTGCATTGTATAGTATTCTGGAAAATTGTAAAGATAACATATCTAGAAAAGAAAGACATATTTTAGAAAAGAAAGACGGAAGTCTAAAAGACAGCCGGCCTGGTTGAAAAGTGAGGTGAAAGGCCGCGAGTGGTCATATTAAAATCTCTTAACTTTCGTCATAAACAACATATTCTGGACGCGATATGTGGAGGTAGTACCCTCACCTATCAAGATAAGAGGATCCTTTGCTTTCAGGATTACTCACAGCAGGTGCAAATGAGGAGGAAGTCCTTCGCGCCTTTATGTACGGATCTTTTCAACAAAAAAATAAAATTTGCGCTTCTATATCCTGCTAAGCTGCGCCTCACGATTAATGGAGTCACAAAATTTTTCGACACAGTTGAAGCAGCTAAAGCATATATCCAACAACATGGGGCCGAATAGACCCTCAAGGAGGAAGGATACAATCATAGAAACATACAGTGGATAAACTCAGGACAGTGGATTATTTTGGACTATCTTAACATGGAGAGCTACTCAAGGGGAGCGGACATGAGTTCTCCAAGTCTTGAATACTGAAGGATTGAGTTGTAACTTATTGTATGATATGAACAGAGCTTGAAGATAAGGGGTCTTACGGACGAGACAATACATAATATGACAACAGGGGAAACAGATATGGACCGAGGAATAAACTGTATGATTTCTGCAGACTTCTGGGCATGGCATGGCGACCTGCAGAATGCGGCTGAATGATTACACAGAACTGAGATCCAGCTTGGAATCGTTGAACTATTTCCTGGCCGATGAAAAAGAAGATGGTCAAAGACTGGTATATGAGAAGTGACCTGTAAAATTGTGAATGGTTAGGTTGCGGGGCCTGGAAAGGGTTGGATGGGTAAACGGTAACTGTAGGGTGAGTGCAGGTGTTAATAAGTGACTACTTCTTTGAACAGGAGGGAGGGAGGGAGGATTTAAAGGATGGGAGATAGGGGGGGGAGAGAGGGGGGTGGGTGGGAGGATGGGGGAAATTCAGGGTTTGGCTAACAGGATTTTGATTAGATATATGGGGTCAGAAGAGGTATGTGAGTGAGTTGAAAGATGAGTGGCTGATGGAACGAATAGTAGGAGTGGTGCTGCTGGGACACCATGACTGCATTCCTATAGATGTGGAACATATGTTGATGCAAGAGAGAGATATAGGAGATTGATGGGACTTAAAGTATACTCCTGGAATGTGGGAGGTATTTCATCCCCCATTAAACGAAAGAAAATACTTCATAGTCTTAAAAAGAAAAAGGCAGATATAGCACTCCTCCAGGAGACACATTTATCGTCTCAGGAGCATGACAAACTTAAAACCTGGTGGGTGGGGACAGTGTTGGAGGCCCCAGCGGTAGGGAAGAAGGCCGGGGTGGTGATATTGTTCCACAAATCCCTCCAGGTCGAGGTGGGGCAGATGTGTGTTGATCCTTAAGGGAGATACATTTTGGCACAGGTCAAGGTGAATGACACTACATACCTTATCAGTAATATTTATGCCCCTAATGTGTGTACTGTAAGAAATTCTTCCATACTCTCATCAGCAAGATACTGCACTTTAATGTTCCGCAGAAGATAATTGGGGGGGACTTCAATGTGGTAGCGGATTCCACCATGGATAAATCACATAATGTAGCAGGTGCGATAGGGGAGATGGATAAAGGTATAAATCTGATGTGTGGAGCCTTGGGAGTGGTTGATGTGTGGAGGGTTCTAAACCCAAATACCAAAGACTATACGCATTACTCTAGAGCCCACCACACGCAATCACGAATAGATTACCTACTAATAGATGAAGAAAGTTTTGCAGGCATCTCAGAGGTTGCAATTGATCCTACGATTATATCGGATCATGCGGCAATATTTATTGAATTTAAAGATCAGAATTCACAAAGTAGACAGTTTAGATGGATATTTCCCATGGACCTGTATTATGATCAGGAATTTTGGACATATATTAGGGGGAAATGGGAAGAATATACACTACATAATGCATCTCATGTAGATACACCGATACTGTTCTGGGAAGCTGGGAAGGCTGTTTTACGGGGTGAGATTATAGCGTACAGTGTCAGAAAAAAAAAAACCCAGAGAGATCGTGAGATCATCAGATTGGGGGAACAGTTGGTGCAATTGAGGAGGTCTTATGGGCAAAAGTCCGCAAATCATACCCGAGAACAATTATTAGCCACCCAGGTAGCCCTAAATGAGCTGTTACATCAGCGAGCAAGTAAATTTGCTGAATACTATAGATAACTATATAGGTTTGGCAACAAACCAGGGAAGATGATGGCAGGTCTAGTGAGGAAGGCGAAGGGGCAGAGGAGAGTGTTGGTGGTTAAGACACGGATGGGAGGCCTGGTACATGATGATGTAGAGATACGAGATGTGTTTAGGGATTACTATGCTAGGCTATATGCTAAAAATGATGATGATGATTTAGATCCTAATATATATCTAGAGAATGTCACTAAGCCAAAGATCTCAGAGCAACAGAGGAGGGAGCTAAACAAACCGACTGAGACGGATGAGGTCCTTAGAGAAATAAAAGGCAGTGCATTACATAAGGCTGCGGAGCCAGATGGATTTAGGGCTGAATTGTATAAAATCTTAATGCAGGACATAGGAGACCCCTTAACTAAGGCCTTTAATAGATCAGTTGAATTAGGGGAGCTTCCGCAGTCTTTGCGACTAGCGGACATAATGGTATTTACGAAACCCGAGAGAGATCCGACCTTACCAGATTCTTATAGACCAATCTCTTTGATTAGCTATGAGGCCAAGTTGTTGGCTAAAATTTTGGCCTCGAGATTGGCAAGTGTTACCGAGCATAGTTGCGGTCCCTCAGGTAGGCTTTGTGCAAGGGAGACAGAGTGGGAAAAATATTAGGCTGATATTGGCATCAATGGAGAGTGTGTGCAGGGAAGGCGGGGATTCCCTCTTGATCAGTTTCGATGCCGAAAAGGCGTTTGATCGGGTTGAGTGGGAATTCCTGTTTGCATCATTAAGGGCGTATGGCTTTGAAGGCTACTTCGCACAAGCGATCTCTATATTATATAAGAACCCTATGGCGAGAGTGTTGGTAAACAGAGCGTACTCTCGAAGCTTTGTAATTAATAGAGGAACCAGACAGGGATGCCCTCTGTCCCCTTTACTTTTTGCTTTCACGTTGGACCCCTTGATCAGGGAAATTATGGGTAACACTGAGATTGAAGGTATAAAATTGGGAACCAGAGAATTTAAGATCTCGGCCTTTGCCGATGACATTTTGGTTCATCTAGCTAGACTGGAGAGATCGCTGCCGGTGTTGGAGGTTTTTGAAGAATATGGGGCCTTCTCGGGATTTAAATTGAATTTTCAAAAATCTGAGGGATTGCCCACAACCAATACGGTAAGGGAGCAATGGAAGGGAAAGTTTCCACTGCGATGGGCGAATAAGGAGTTTAAATACCTAGGCATAACACTAACTGGAGACCTGAGGAGATTATATAGACAGAATGTTGATAAGTTACTACAGTATACGAGACATAAGTTAGCAGTATGGGAGGGGCTACCTATAACATTAAGTGGGCGAGTTGGTTTGTATGCAATGATGCTCTTTCCAAAATGGCTGTATGTATTAAGACAGCTGCCTATATTATTACAGACTAAAGATATAAAGAAGCTTCGAGGAATGATGTCTAGGTTCTGTTGGAGTGGGAAAAAGGCTAAAGTTAAATTGGACTATCTTTATGGGAAAAGGACAGAGGGAGGCTTGGGGCTGCCCGATATTAAACAATATAATTGGGCCTGCTTGGCTCGGCACCTAGCGGATTGGGTATTGGAAACAGAAGAGCATACAGCATGGAATATTGAGTGTGCATTATTTAGACCATATCATCCCTATTATATGTTACATGTTGAGGGTAAAATGTTACCTAAGGAATGGGGCCATCATATTTTATTACACCCAATGCGAAGTATATGGCAGTACATATTAAAGAGACTAAATAAGAACCCACGGTGTACGGATCTCCTCCCACTAGTTGGGAATGGAGCATTTGAACCAGGGAATGCTCACCTGAAATTTATAAAGTGGGCACAGGAAGGAGTGGTATTAGTGGCAGATGTCATGCAAGAAACGGGGAAGGCTATATCCAGGGAGGCCTTAGAGGATATGGTGGGAGTAGAGAATGTGACATGGTATGACTATTATCAGCTTCATAGCTATATTGAGCACTTACATAGAGAAAGATGTGATAGAGAGATGTATGAGCTACTGGTGAATTTGTTTCTGCCTCAGGGAAGAGAACAGACTTCGGTGTCAACACTGTATAAACAGCTAGGTATGATTGCCCCGTACCGAAGCTATGAGGCAGTGGCTAGGCGATGGTCTGAGGATTTGAGGGTAGAGATTAGCAGTGGAGATATAGCCCAGTCATTGAAGGAGATTGTACATAAAGTGACTAGTGTCAGACATAGGGAGATACAATTTAGAATCATTCTGAGAGCATATTTCTCTCCCATACAGGCTTATCATGCAGGTAGACTGCAAGCACCACATTGCAGTAAATGTAATTTTCAGAGAGCAACACTGTATCACATGTTTTGGGGATGTCCTGTTATTAAAAAGTTTTGGGGTCCAGTGCTGGAATTTTGCGAGGCTCTGTTGCATAAGAACATTGGGCTCACGCCTAAAACTGTCGTGCTAGGACTGGGGGGGAGTGGGTCAATTAAGCGATACAAAGAAAGCTTATTTATATATAAGGCACTCATTATTGGGAAACAATGTATTTTACAATACTGGACACAGGAAATAGGACCATCCTTTTGGCAGTGGAGGAGTTCGCTTCATTCCCTGGTGCGGATGGAAGCACATGCTATGAACAGTAGCCCTAGAAGTAAACAACGTTTCTGGGAAGTCTGGGAACCGTATGTGCAGGCTATATCAGGCAGAGTTCGCAGCCTATTGGTGAACTCACTCACTGGGGGGGGGGGGGCAGGAACGGAAAGTTAAAAAATGACATGTATGCCTATTTGAATTATGTTGATGTGACAAACATTAAAGCAAGGGTATAGGGGGGGATGGGGGGTGGGGAGAAGGAGGAAAACTCACAGAAAAGTTTGATAACACTTCAGTTAAAGGTTTTGTTAAAGAAGACAGAGATCTGTATTAAGTAAATGTTTATTGATCTATACATGTTGTAAACTGTGACATCAATAAAACAGTTAAAACATAAAAGTGAGGTGAAGGAAGCTATTAGGGCTAAAAAACGCCTTCAGAAAATGGAAGAAGGAACCGTCTGAAAATAACAAGCAGCAGCATAAGGCGTGTCAAAGCAAATGCAAGGCGCAGATAAAGAAGGCCAAGAGGGATTACGAAAAAAAGATAGCATTAGAGGCAAAAAAACATAGTAAAAACTTTTTTCGGTATATTAAAAGCAGGAAGCCGGCAAAAGAATCGGTTGGGCTGCTGGATGACCAAGGGGTAAAAGGGGCGATCAAGGAAGAGAGACTGAATGAATTCTTTGCTTCGGTCTTCACTGAGGAAGATTTGGGTGGGATACCGGTGTCGGAAATGGTATTTCAAGCGGACGAATCGGAGAAACTTACTGACTTCACGGTAAACCTGGAGGACGTAATGGGGCAGTTCAGCAAACTGAAGAGTAGCAAATCTCCTGGACCGGATGGTATTCATCTCAGAGTACTGATAGAACTGAAAACTGAGCTTGCGGAGCTACTGCTAGTGATATGCAACTTATCATTAAAATCGAGCGTGGTACCGGAAGATTGGAGGGTGGCCAACGTATCGCCGATTTTTTAAAAACGCTCCAGGGGAGATCCGGGAAATTATAGACCGGTCAGTCTGACGTCAGTGCCGGGGAAAATGGTAGAGGCTATTATTAAAAACAAAATTACAGAGCACATCTGAGGACATGGATTACTAAGACCGAGTCAGCACGGCTTTTGTGTGGGGAAATCTTGCCTGACCAATTTACTTCAATTCTTTGAAGGAGTAAACAAACATGTGGACAAAGGGGAACCGGTTAATATTGTGTATCTGGATTTTCAAAAGGCGTTTGACAAGGTACCTCATGAAAGGCTACAGAGGAAATTGGAGGGTCATGGGATAGGAGGAAATGTCCTATTGTGGATTAAAAACTGGTTGAAGGATAGGAAACAGAGAGTGGGGTTAAAATGGGCAGTATTCACATTTCTAGTAGCGCTTTAGAAATGTTAAGTAGTAGTAGTAGTAGTAGTAGAAGGGTAGTTAGTGGGGTTCCTCAGGGGTCTGTGCTAGGACCGCTGCTTTTTAATATATTTATAAATGATTTAGAGATGGGAGTAACTAGCGAGGTAATTAAATTTGCTGATGACACAAAGTTATTCAAAGTTGTTAAATCGCGACAGGATTGTGAAAACTTACGAGACTGGGCGGCTAAATGGCAGATGACGTTTAATGTGAGCAAGTGCAAGGTGATGCATGTGGGAAAAAAGAACCCGAATTATAGCTACGTCATGCAAGGTTCCACGTTAGGAGTTACGGACCAAGAAAGGGATCTGGGTGTCGTCGTCGATAATACGCTGAAACCTTCTGCTCAGTGTGCTGCTGCGGCTAGGAAAGCGAATAGAATGTTGGGTATTATTAGGAAAGGTATGGAAAACAGGTGTGAGGATGTTATAATGCTGTTGTATCGCTCCATGGTGCGACCGCACCTTGAGTATTGTGTTCCATTCTGGTCGCCGCATCTCAAGAAAGATATAGTAGAATTGGAAAAGGTGCAGCGAAGTGTGACTAAAATGATAGCGGGGATGGGACGACTTCCCTATGAAGAAAGATTAAGGGCTATTCAGCTTGGAGAAGAGACGGCTGAGGGGAGACATGATAGAGGTAAATAAAATAATGAGTGGAGTGGAACAGGTGGATGTGAAGCGTCTGTTCACGCTTTCCAAAAATACTAGGACTAGGGGGCATGCGATGAAACTACAGTGTAGTAAATTTAAAACAAATCTGAGAAAACTTTTCTTCACCCAACGTATAATTAAACTCTGGAATTCGTTGCCAGAGAAAGTGGTGAAGGCGGTTAGCTTAGCAGAGTTTAAAAAGGTGTTGGACGGTTTCCTAAAGGACAAGTCCATAAACCGCTACTAAATGTACTTGGGAAAAATCCACAATTCCAGGAATAACATGTATAGAATGTGTGTACGTTTGGGAAGCTTGCCAGGTGCCCTTGGCCTGGATTGGCCGCTGTCGTGGACAGGATGCTGGGCTCGATGGACCCTTGGTCTTTTTCCAGTATGGCATTACTTATGTACTTATATATTAGGATAATTCACTTTTATAACTACTGTCTTAGAGTGGTCCCTGAAATATAATTAAACACATTTTTGAACAAAATCACTAAATATATAGAGGATACCTTCAAAGTGAAAAAGGAAGGCATTAATTACTCCATTCTGATGTAACTATTACAACAGGTTTCCATCTCTCAATGTAAATCTAGTTTGTTTGTTTTTTACAAAGAAAGAAAATTTACTTCTGGCAGAACACCTAAGTATTGCTATGTGTATAATTAGTCATTAGTAAATGAAGAGTTTCCAGTAGAGCATATAGTATGGAACAGAAAAGTGTATACATATAACCAAATTTTTCACTCTGTGCAGTTTCTCCACTGAAATTGCATCTGTACAAACAGCACGGGGCAAGGTATCAATGTAAATTCTGTATTCACATACCTTTAGATAATTTATTTTATTTAAAGAGACAGCAGCTGGAAAATTCATACCAACCAGCCAAGGAGAGGTACGACAGAGATTACTCATGACCTTTGTCACTCTGGGGTAAGTTAGTTTATAAAATGAGGGTTGTGCATGTTGAATAATGAAGTGTTCAAAATGCTCAAGTGGGCTCTTCTGGTCTGTGCTGGGACCGCTGCTTTTTTTTTTTTTTTAAATTATTTATTTATAATTTCACAAATTAATACAAGATAACCTTGCACCAGTAATACAGGGATGATATACCTTAATAGGCAAAACAAGTAAAATATCTCATTTTAGAAATTTATAACCCTATTCTTAGACCACTAAATAAACCACAAAGGGGGGGGGGGGTCATTTAAGTTGAGGAGAACATACAAATTATTTGTTATATTTAGAAATTGGGACCTGGACCAACTCACGGGTAATTACTACTACATACTACCCTTTACCCCGAAAGTCATTTGGGAATCTTCTTAAAATCAACAAAGCTTTTCAATTGCTCAGGTTCATAAAAAAATATACTTATTATTCAAGTACTTTATCAGGCATTTACACGGATAAGTCAGCAAAAAGCTAGCTCCCAATGCCTTGACTTCATCTCTCAATAAAAGAAACTCTCTCCTTTTTTCCTCGGTTAACCTCGTGACATCCAGATAAATCCAGACTCAAGCCCCTAGAAAAATTTTTTGAGCATTTTTAAAGTATAATTTCATAATTGAATTTAAGTCCTGCTCAAAAACAAAAGAAATCAACAAAGTAGAATGAGTGTGGATTTCAGTCTGTGAATTTTCTAGGAATGCTGTTAAATCTTGCAATCGACTGACTTGTGAATCCTGGTCTTCTGATTTTCTCTTTTGTTCCTCCATCTTTTTGTGGTATTGGGAGATAATATATTTTATTAATTGGAGGAATCATCTCGGAGGAACAATTAAGAACTTCAGATAGATATTTTTTGAATAGTTCCAAAGCATTCAGTTCTGCCATTTTAGGAAAATTTAATACTCTCAAATTGAGCTGCCTGTTAAAGTTCTCCAGTTGGTTTATTTTATTATGGATAATAGCCTTATCTTTAATCAAGGACTCAGTTGTATTTTTTAAGGAAGAGATTTCTTGTTGAAAGAGAGCATTTTGAGTACAAGAATCTTGCTTTATTTTTTCAATTGAGTCATGCAAAGAATCTACTTTAGTTACCAGAGAGGCTGTATCAGCAGCAGCTTTAGTTAATTGTTTTGTTCAAACTTTGTAACATTGCCCATATGGCTTCAAGGGTTACCTCCGCGTGAGCTCCAGGCTGATGGCTATCTTCTCCAGGTTTTCCGGGCTGAAACTTCTTCGGCGCCTTCTTCAGACGCTATCGAAGATTCTGCCTCACCACGGTAGCTCGCTGGACACGGAGGTAGGTTGAGATCAGGCGAGGAAAGAGTGGTATCTTGCCCCAGGGAAGTCGTCGCTCCTCTGCTCGCTTCCACAGCAGGGCCCATCGCCTCTTTCTCCTGTGGCGTGCTCGTAGCAAATCTGTCGAGAGTCGATTGGACAAACTGAGTGGTCACCGCCGCGGGTGGTAGGCTCTTAACCACCCCTTTCCTTTTAGTATGAGGCATACTAGGTAATAAAAATATATTTTCCCACAAGAAAAGAGGAAAAATCCACCGAGTCTCGACAAGAGCTATCAAGCTGCGTCCGCCATCTTGGAACACTTCCCTGATCCAGTTTCTCCTGGGACCGCTGCTTTTTAACATTTATAAATGACCTAGAGATGGGGGTAACTAGTGAGGTAATTAAATTTGTTGACAACACAAAAGTTATTCAAAGTTGTTAAATCGTAAGAGGATTGTGAAAAATTACAACTGGACCTTACGAGACTGGGCGTCTATATACCGTTTTTCTACAGTTTTTGCAACCACATTCAAAGCGGTTTATCTGGGGCAATGGAGAGTTAAGTGACTTTTACCCAGAGTCACAAGGAGCTGCAGTGGGAATCGATCCCAGTTCCCCAGGACCAAAATCCGCTGCAGTAACCACTAGGCTACTCCTCCAGATGACGATTAATGTGAGCAACTGCAAAGTGATGCATGTGGGAAAGAGGAACCCGAATTATAGCTACATAATGCAAGGTTCCACGTTATGAGTCACTGACCAAGAAAGGGATCTCGGTGTCGTCGTTGATGATACGTTGAAACCTTCTGCTCAGTGTGCTGCGGCGGCTATGAAAGCAAATAGAATGTTAGGTATTATTAGGAAAGGAATGAAAAACAAAAATGAAGACATTATAATACTCTTGTATTGCTCCATGGTGCGACCACACTTCGAATATTGTGTTCAATTCTGGTCACTGCATCTCAAAAAAAGATATAGTGGAATTAGAAAAAATGCAGAGATGGGTGACGAAAATGATAAAGGGGATGGGACGACTTCCCTATGAAGAAAGGCTAAAGCGGGTAGGGTTCTTCAGCTTGGAGAAAAGACGGCTGAGGGGAGATATGATAGAGGTGTATAAAATAATGAGTGGAGTGGAAAGGGTAGACGTTTAATGAAGCTACGAAGTAGTAAATTTAAAATGAATCAAAGAAAAGTTTTCTTCACTCAACGTGTAATTAAACTCAAATTCGTTGTCAGAGAATGTGGTAAAGGTGCTTTGCTTAGCCAGGTTTAAAAAAAAGGTTTGGGCAGCTTCCTAAAGGAAAATGGACTTGGGGAAAATCCACTGCTTATTTCTGGGATAAGCAGTATAAAACGTTTGGTACTTTTTTGGGATCTTGCCAGGTATTTGTGACCTGGATTGGCCACTGTTGGAAACAGGATGTTGGGCTTGATGGACCTTTGGTCTGTCCCAGTATGGCAATACTTATGTACTTTTGTACTCTGTGGGGTAATTTAATAATGGCACATAGGTGTATATACTGCCTTTATAAAATTGGTACCACCATATGAGCCTGTGTGTTTTGTTAGCTTATGCACTCTGTTATAAAATTATGCAAGCAACATTTCAATAAAGCATGTGGAGGGTATAGTAGAAATGGAAAAATAATTCAAACCAATTCTTACTGATGCTGCCCATGTTATCAGGAGATGCCCGTTCAGTCCTGTTTTATGCAGGCTGCATAGGGATAAGCATTAACTGAAGACTTCAGGAGCAGAACTCATACATGGTGCCCAGGGAGTGTCCAGATCAAGTAAGAGATAGACAATGGATGTATAAAAGGTGTTTGTGGAAGACTTATAATCCCAGTGTTTCCAATCAGTTGAACATGTAACATGTTAATAGTTATGTTATTCACTCTGATGTCAAACTTTCTCTATTAATAACAACCTCAATGCGTGCCCAGCATGCATCCAAAATTAGTCGACAAATATTGCAATATAAAAGTTACTATTTTTTTTTTAAAGTTTTTGATGGACCTTCAGAATTGGTATTCCTCCAACAGGCAGTTCAATACTGCTTATGGACTCCTCTTGTCATTACCAGTCCTTTTTTGTAAACAGATTTTTAATAATTTTGCAAACACTTGTATTTCTTCATTTATAAATCGAAAATAATACTTGTACAACAGACAAACTACCATTTTGAGGAATTAGCGTTTCCATTTCACTTGTGTGCCTGATTGCTTGTTTTGCTTGCACCCCCTGACGAAGCTTGTGTAAAGCGAAACATGGATCCAAGTCGGATAACTGCGGATATCTGGTGCACCGTAACTATCAACAACAGCTGCTCTTTAATGGCCTTTTTCAATTGTGACATCTGATTTGATGGATTATAGGAAACTAGTAAAAAAGGCCCGTTTCTGGATCAAATGAAACGGGCGCTAGCAAGGTTTTCCTCCCCAACACCCCCTCCCTCCCTACCCACCGGTTCGTCGTTCTGAAGCCGCTGAAGGCATAGGTCCGCACCTTCATCAGCTTCTTGGTTGTGAAGCCACTGACGCCATTGCCCCGCCCTCGATGCGTGACGCCATTGCTCTGCCCTCGACGTCATCACGTTTGACACGAGGGTGAGGCCCAGCGACATGGTGCTTTCGGTGGCTTCAAAACCATGAACCCTTCATTACGGAAGTGACGTCAGTTTCTCAGAACGTTGAGGGTGAGTTTTATATACAGAAGTGACGTCCGTGTCCTCAGAACGTTGAGGGTGAGTTTTATATACAGAAGTGACGTCCGTGTCCTCAGAACGTTGAGGGTGAGTTTTATTATATTAGATGTTTCTATGGAGATTTTTTTGATATTGCTTATGAAGAAATGTACTGTATTTTTTAGATTGAAGTTATTAGTTATTTTTGATGACTGCTGCCTTAAATTTATGAGGAAGTGCAATGATAGATAACGGTGACTTTATAAGTGAATTTTCATCATTTGTCACGGTGATTTTCTAAGCACCTTTGCAAAACTTTTTATATTTAAGTTTATTTCTTTTTTTGATACCTGGGACATAGTTATATTTATGTAATTTGTTAACCTGATACTGCTTTAAGGTAAAATTATGTATAATCATACCTGATAATTTTCTTTCCATTAATCATAGCTGATCAATCCATAGGCTGGTGGGTTGTGTCCATCTACCAGCAGGTGGAGATAGAGAGCAAACTTTTGCCTCCCTATATGTGGTCATGTGCTGCCGGAAACTCCTCAGTATGTCGATATCAAAGCTCCATCCGCAGGACTCAGCACTTAGAGAATTACACCCACGAAGGGACACTCTGCCCAGCTCACCACCGCCGAAACGGGGGAGGGGAATTAACCCAGCTCATCCCCACACAAGTGGGGGAGGGGAATCCGTCCAGCTCATCCCCGCGGAGCGGGGGAGGGACACCACACCCGCCTATGCGGGGGGATCTGGCTTATCCTGCAACCGCGGGAGGAGCTGACTGACCCTAACACCGCCGAAGCGGGAGGGGTACAAAGCTGCCCTACAGCCGCACGAAGCGGGAGGGAGTGCCGGCAGAATTTTAAGTCTCAATCCAGCCCCGTAAAACGGAAGGGAGAGGAATGCAGCAGCTCACTGTAACACAAACTCGTCTTAACTCTTGAAGAATCCAAGTGAAAAAACTTGAACACGAAGTCTTTCTGAAGTAACTGAAGACTAAACTTGAACCTGAAATGCAACCAGAATAAAAACAGTACAGATATCTGGGAGGGGCTATGGATTGATCAGCTATGATTAATGGAAAGAAAATTATCAGGTATGATTATACATAATTTTACCTTCCATATCATCAAGCTGATCAATCCATAGACTGGTGGGATGTACCGAAGCAGTACTCACCCAGGGCGGGACATTGAAATCCCTGACCTCAACACTGAAGCTCCAAACCGGGCCTCCGCCCGTGCAGCCACAGTCAAACGATAATGCTTGGAGAATGTATGAGCCGAAGCCCAAGTTGCCGCCTTGCATATCTCTTCCAAGGAGACGGATCCGGCCTCTGCCATCGAGGCCGCCTGAGCCCTCGTGGAGTGAGCCTTCAGCTGGATAGGCGGCACCTTCCCCGCGGCCACATAAGCCGCTGCAATGGCTTCCTTGACCCATCTTGCCACTGTAGGCTTAGCAGCTTGCAGACCCTTACGAGGACCTGCAAACAGGACAAACAGATGATCCGATTTCCGGAAATCATTGGTCACTTCCAAGTATCTGATGATGACTCATCTCACATCCAGATATTTAAGAGCAGAGTACTCCTCTGGGTATTCCTCCCTACGAAAGGAAGGGAGACAGAGCTGCTGATTCACATGGAAGCGAGAAACAATCTTGGGCAGGAAGGAAGGCACTGTGCGAATAGTCACTCCTGCCTCAGTGAACTGCAGAAAAGGCTCTCGACATGAGAGCGCCTGGAGCTCGGAAACTCTTCTGGCTGAAGTGATAGCCACCAAAAAGACTGCTTTCAACGTCAGGTCTTTCAGAGATGCCCTCGACAAGGGTTCAAAAGGCGGCTTCTGCAATGCTCTTAGTACCAGGTTGAGATTCCACGCAGGCACCACTGAGTGCAGAGGAGGGCGCAGGTGATTAACTCCCTTGAGAAAGCGCACCACATCTGGCTGCGAAGCCAGGGAAGCACCCTTCAGGCGGCCCCTGAAGCAAGCCAGAGCCGCTACCTGGACTTTAAGGGAACTGAGCGACAGGCCTTTCTCCAGACCTTCTTGCAGGAACGCCAACACTGAAGAAATTGGAGCAGTGAAGGGAGAAAGTGAGCCTGCTTCACACCACGCTGCAAAGATACCTTGGCGTAAGCAGTAGAAGTAGAGCGCTTCCTCGGTCTCAGCATAGTGGCGATGACCTTGTCTGAGAAGCCCTTCTTCCTCAGACGCTGCCGCTCAATAGCCAGGCCGTAAGACCAAAGGGGGAGGGATCCTCCATCACCACGGGACCCTGATGTAACAGGCCCTGCTCCACTGGAGCCGCAGAGGATCGTCGACTGAGAGCCTGATCAAGTCCGCATACCAGGGACGCCTGGGCCAATCCGGACCCACCAGGATTACCCTGCCGGGATGCTTTGCCACCCGGTCTAGCACCCTGCCCAACATGGGCCAGGGCGGGAACACATAGAGAAGCTCTTGTGTCGGCCACTGTTGGAGAAGAGCATCTACTCCCAGGGATCGAGGGTCCCGTCCTCTGCTGAAAAAGCGCGGCACTTGGCAATTGGCCGATGACGCCATCAGATCTAGGCTCGGCTGGCCCCAGCGCTTCGTGATGTCCAAGAACGCCTGAGCAGATAGCTGCCACTCTCCGGGCTCCAAGGTATGGCGACTGAGAAAGTCCGCCTTGACATTCATGACTCCGGCAATGTGGGCCGCTGAAAGCTGCTCCAGGTTCGCTTCCGCCCACTGACAAAGATTCATAGCCTCCTTGGCTAGAGGGGCGCTCTTGGTACCTCCCTGGCGGTTGACATAGGCCACAGCCATGGCATTGTCCGACAGGACCCGTACAGGCTTCAACACCAGTACCGGGATGAACTCCAAAAGCACCAACCGAATGGCTCTGAGTTCCAGGAGGTTGATAGACCACTTTGCCTCTGCAGGAGACCAGAGCCCCTGCGCTGTCCTTCCCAAGCAGTGGGCTCCCCGGCCCGACAACGAGGCGTCCGTCGTGACGACAATCCACTCTGGGGTCACCAGAGGCATTCCCGCAGACAACTTGTCTGTCTGCATCCACCAGCTCAGCGCCTTGCGCACTGCTGGGTCCAAGGGAAGGCGCACAGCATAATCCTCCGACATCGGAGTCCAGCGCTGCAGCAAAGAGTGTTGAAGTGGTCTCATATGAGCCCTGGCCCAGGGCACAACTTCCATCGTGGCCGTCATAGAGCCCAACAGCTGCACATAGTCCCAAGCCCGAAGGGGAGAGGCTACTAGGAACTGATCCACCTGAGCCTGAAGTTTGACAATCCGATTGTCTGGCAGGAACACTCTGCCCACTTGTGTGTCGAATCGAACTCCCAGGTACTCCAGGGACTGAGTCGGGCGCAGCTGGCTCTTCTCCCAGTTGATGATCCATCCCAGGGAGCTCAAAAGAGCAACTACCCGGTCCACAGCTTTGCCGCACTCTGCATAAGAGGGGGCTCGGTTCAACCAGTCGTCCAGATAAGGATGGACTTGTACCCCTTCCTTTCGTAGGAAGGCCGCGATGACCACCATTACTTTGGAAAAGGTCCGCGGAGCAGTAGCCAACCCGAAAGGGAGGGCTCTGAACTGGAAGTGTCGTCCCAGGACTGCAAAACGCAGAAAGCGTCGATGAGGAGGCCAGATGGGAATATGCAGGTACGCTTCCTTGATGTCCAAGGATGCCAGGAACTCTCCTGCCTTCACTGCCGCTATAACAGAGCGGAGAGTCTCCATGCGAAAGTGCCGCACTTTCAAGGCCCGATTGACCCCTTTGAGGTCGAGGATAGGCCGGACAGAACCTCCTTTCTTTGGTACCACAAAGTAAATGGAGTAACGTCCCTTGCCAAGCTGACTTTCTGGCACCGGAACGACCGCGCCCAGGCGGATCAGATTGTCCAAGGTCTGCTGCACTGCCACAGCTTTGACCGGAGACTTGCAGGGAGAGAGTACAAACCCGTCTTTTAAGGGTCGGCAGAACTCTAGCTTGTAGCCGTCTCTGATGACTTCCAGCACCCACGCGTCTGAAGTTATTGTGGTCCACTCGCCCAGAAACGAGGACAGCCGTCCTCCAATCTGCACTGGGGCGTGGACCAAGACCCCGTCATTGGGTACGAGACCCTGGGGGAGGACCGGAGGGAGCACCTCCGGTCTCTGCGAAAGGAATGCTGCTTGGGGGAGAAATTCCTCTTGAAGGAAGAGGGGGCAGAGGAACCCGACTTGCCCGGGCGGTACCGACGGGCTTCCTGCAACCGTCCTCTGGAGGTACCGGGACGAGTACTAGCCCGAGCCCTGACCTCTGGTAATTTCTTGCCCTTAGACGTGCCGAGATCAGTCACGATTTTGTCCAGCTCGACCCCAAAGAGCAGCTTGCCTTTAAAAGGCAACCTAGCCAGGCGGGATTTAGAGGCGTGGTCAGCAGACCAATGTTTCAGCCAAAGCCATCGCCGCGCAGAGATTGTCTGAGCCATGCCTTTCGCTGAGGCGCTCAATACATCATACAGCAAGTCTGCCAAATAGGCTAAGCCCGATTCCAGGGCCGGCCAATCAGCCCTCAAGGAATGATCCGAGGGGGAAGCCCGCTGCACCATAGTCAGGCACGCCCTGGCCACATAGGAGCCGCAAACTGAGGCCTGCAAACTTAAAGCAGCCGCCTCAAAGGACGACCTTAAGGCCGCCTCCAATCTTCTGTCTTGGGCGTCCTTTAGGGCCGTGCCACCTTCCACCGGCAACGCCGTTTTCTTAGTCACCGCAGTGATTAAAGAATCCACGGTAGGCCACAGATAGGCCTCACGTTCACTCACAGCCAAAGGATAGAGGCGGGACATAGCCCTAGCCACTTTAAGGCTCGCTTCTGGGACATCCCATTGAGCCGAAATTAAGGTGTGCATGGCATCATGCACGTGGAAGGTTCTAGGCGGGCGCTTCGTCCCCAGCATAATGGCAGAGCCAACAGGGGCTGAGGGAGAGACGTCCTACGGAGAGGAAATCTTCAAAGTGTCCATGGCCTGTAACAACAGGTTGGGCAAATCCTCTGGGCTAAAAAGCCGCGCTGCAGAGGGGTCATCCGCTCCATCCGAGCGGGGATCCGTCTCCTCCAAGGAATCCGCAAAGGACCGTTGGGAGACCTCAGACACGCTGCCCTCATCTACATCGGAGGAGACAAATTCCTCCAAGGCCTGGGAATCAACCCGAGGGCGTTTACCTCTGGGAACCTCAACCTCTTTACCAGACGAGGGAGCAGGGGCAGCGTTGTGCATGAGGAAGGCCTGATGCAGCAGCAAAACAAACTCGGGGGAGAAACCCCCCAGACTGTGCACTTCCGCAGCCTGGGCAACAGCCATAGACGCACCCTCAACCGGCGCTCGCAATAGCGGGGGAGAGACATGCTGCGCATCCAAAATGGCGTCCGGCGCGAAACTCCGCGAAGGAGCCGCGCGGGAAGAACGGCTCTTAACTTTAGCCGCTTCTGTGCCGTCGCCCAAATTAAGGGCGTTCATGGCATTAATGTCTCCAACCTCAAGGGCGGCCCAAGAAGAAGCCGTCCGAGCCGCGTGGCCGGCCAAGATGGCGGAGGCGAGGAGCGGGGGATGGGCGTTTATGGCGTGAAAAACCGCCACGCCGGAGGAAGGACCGGGACATTCATCGGTCACGAAACTGTCCCCCAACAAGGGCGAATCAGGCTTTAAGACCCCCGCATCCCCTCTAGAAGCGCTCAAGCGACCCGGGGAGCGACCCTTTGCGCCCTCACCCTCCGACGCCATATGCCACGAGGAGAAGAATCGGGGAACCCCCTGCCCGCTAAAAAAGGTAAAAATTACCTGCTGTCCGCTCCGAGTTGTAACGACCTGGTGTCCCAGTGAGTAGCTGCAATAGACGCTTAAATAAACGTCGAAATAAACGCCTTTAAGGACGTTCAAAATTTTTTTTTTTTTTTTTTTTTTAAACGGAGCCAGCGGGAGGGGGGAGAAAAGGAGGGACCTGGCACCACCAGGTTTGCACTTGCTCAAAAGAGCCCTCAACCCCAGGCACTCAACAAAACCTAAAAATTAGGCTTGGAGGCCTAGCCAGAGCTGCTGCTGTGTGTGACCACCACCTGCTGAGATAGAGAACATACTGAGGAGTTTCCGGCAGCACATGACCACATATAGGGAGGCAAAAGTTTGCTCTCTATCTCCACCTGCTGGTAGATGGACACAACCCACCAGTCTATGGATTGATCAGCTTGATGATATGGAAAGTAGTTTTACATTTTTTGAAATCCCATTTGATTATTTTTCAATGAATACGCATGAGATAAACTTGAAGGGTAGATCAGATTTTGTTGCATTTCAAATGAAAGTCAAGATATTTTTGTTTTTGCAGGCATATAATTTGCAGCATTTTCATGTTAATATTCTGCATGTTTTTAATGCTGTTTAGGTTTTATGTAACTAACTCAGAATGTTGTGCACTGAGTGGGATTTAAATGTATTAAATAAAGAAAGGCTAGAAAGGCCTGAGGCAGAGGGGACTTTATAAAATCATTTTTCAATTACTGTGTCAAAGAGCTCCAACTACTGCAAAAAATAGTTAATGAAAACTAATATTCAAAAGAAATAGAAATTTGTTTTCCTACCTGGGCAGGGAGTATCAGGAGCTAAACATTTTCTTAAGTTTCGTTAGGAAGCCCTCCTTGTCCTCCCTCGCCTCCTCAGCCTCAGGCCTATCACCACCTGCTTCACTGCTATCCCGAGTACGGCCACCTAGATACAAACAGCAAGGAGTTGCTGTCAGAGGGGAGCACAGGTAACTGTGAGCTCAAGACACTGCAAATGGGTGCTATGTTAACACATTCTGCTGGCTTGCCTTCCAGAGCAAGCAATATGTCCCAAGGTCAAGTGCTTCAGGGCTGCACCCATCTTTGTTTTCTGCCTACCTCAAGCTATTTTCCTTTTGCCTCAGGACCCTAAAGCTATATACATCTTACCCTCTCTTTCCACACCAGTGACAGATGTGGGGGAAACCAATAAAAGTGAATCTACTATCTTGGTCTTGATTTGCTGCTTCCTGGATAGGAAGAATAATATTAAAATTAATCTTTTTCACAGACTACCTCATCTTTCTAGCTCTACCATGTTAATATAATATTAATTAGCAGAGCACAGACTGAGGAAATGTCATCTAGCTCTAACACACAAACAATTCAATGCTCAATTAAGCTGCAGCACTCACTGCCACAGGATGTTATAAGGCACACAGTATAACGGGGTAAAAAAGGAGTTTGAAAAAAATCCCCAGAAAAATAGTTACTAGCTAGGCAGACTTGGAAAAAGCCACTTTACCTTTCGGACTGAGCAGCAAAGGTCAAAACTCAGATTATGAGCCCACTAGAAACAGAGAAAGTACCTGCATATAATATGTAAACCACTTTGGTTGTACCACAGAAAAGCAGTATATCGACTGTCTGAACCGTATTGGCCACTGTCAGAGAGAGGATGTTCAATGGACCTGTGGTCTGACCTGGCAACTGCACTGGGTAAGCAGGAAGTAAGTCTGAGCACTGAAATGAAAGCTAATTCTATATTTCCAAACCTTGAGCATAGGGTGTGCCTTGGGGGTTTCTCCACTTAATTCTTTTATTAATGTAAAATGAAGAAAATAGAATTTAAAAGTGTGACATGATACAATCTTCCAAGCTTGACTTTGCCCTTAATGAAATGTGACTGCCAACGAAGCTATGCTATCTCCATTTTTCACTTGACTTTTCATACAGACATGGACATTTCCCATCTTCATCACTATTCTTTATAAGGACACCCTTTA
This sequence comes from Microcaecilia unicolor, assembly GCF_901765095.1. Lineage (NCBI taxonomy): Eukaryota > Metazoa > Chordata > Amphibia > Gymnophiona > Siphonopidae > Microcaecilia > Microcaecilia unicolor. The sequence continues at coordinate 64,482,128 of NC_044038.1, read as the reverse complement.
AATCAGAATTCTCAAGAATTTTAAGGTTAGAGATATATATTTTCCCTTCTTTCCCTGATTTTCCGATCCTAACTATTTTATTGTAACTGTATTTATTTTACTAGTTCATTGTAAGCCGCTTTGGGGCTGCAACACTGCAGCAAAAGGCGGGGTATAAATGACCTAAATAAATAAATATTGTTTTCTAGTTCATAATGCTAAAAATGTTTTGAACCTGAGGACCCTATACAAAACTAATAAGACCTTTGCTTATGTGCCTTGCAAAAAAGTCTTTACACCCTTGTCCACATTTTACATTCTGCTGTCTAAAAAAACACAATTCTAAACGGACATGTTTACTAACGCTTTTTCACTTACTGCACCTTAAGTGCCAAACATAAGGAAAAATAAGTGCAAAGGCTGTACAGTAAATGTCATGGGCATTGCAGGCATCTGTCCTGCATGTACCACACGTGGCAGGAACTTATGCATGGTAAATGAATCAGCAGTCAGCACAGGTGCATCAGTACTATCTGCCAATACACATACTGTGGCCCATTGGGCACATTACATGGATTCCCTCATCAATAACCCCCTCCCCCATCCCAAGAGGCGGGCAACCTTTTCTCACCGCCTCCCCCCACCTCCCCTCTAACATCCCTCCAGACCTACCAGGGGGATTTGTCTAGGGTCTAAGGGCAGGAGTGATCTCTAATTGCTTCTACTCTCTCTGGTGCCAGGTTCAAAATGATGCCAGTTGACCCCTAGCAGTAGTCTTGTGGTACTATCACTAGGGGTCAATCTGCCAAATAAAAAGTGATATACCGTGGATGTGAAGAGGAGCCCCCCCCCCCGTAACAACAAAAGAGGCAGCAAACTAGAGCTGAGGTCCATGAAAACAATCCAGAATGTACAGACCGATTCATAGGTTTAGTTCAAATGAAGGATGCTTTGTTTTGTCCTCATAATGTATTGTGTAATTTTATGTTTGAATTTAAATTTATATACATTCATCTTTTAATCTGCTTAGAACATTAGATTATGCAGAATATAAATTTTTTAAAATAAAAAAAAAAAACCCTGCTTGTTTATAGGTTTATAAATGAAGGAGGCGGTAGTGGCCAAGGCAGGTGTTATTGAGTATAGTGGCTACCAAGTGAGATATTCCAAGATCTTTCCCCACTTTACAGAAACACAGATCTGCAGGAGGATGCTAGATTTTTGAGAAAAGGAAAATATACACTACAGATGAATGTTTGTTTCCTCTAGCCGTCACATTCGAAAGGGGCCACAAGGAGCATCTGGACAGTTAAGGAAACATGGGGAACACTGATGGAACTGAATGTGAAAAACATGCCAAAGGAAACCAAGAAATCAACAATGGAACAGAAGCAGATAAACTCCCTGAAATGAAATAAATTCCTAACGCTGGGACGGGGAGTGGAAGTGGTGAATACAGGACTTGAAGGCAGATGGATTACTGTAAGGCTTAAGAGGAGTTTTAGCCACTTGTGAAATAAAACTGCAGCAGAGAAGCCTGTATAACAACTACGGATAACTGAATGCATGGAAGTGAAGGAGGGGGATAATGATGATGATGCTTGGCAGAGGTGTAATACAGTGGGAACAGATGATCACATCAAGGGAGGGTAAAATGCCAAATAAAAAAGGAAGGGGTTGGAGAAAGGTGGGATAGGGATTGTGGGTATGGGAGAGGAAAGGTAGTTGATACAGCAGTTAGCACTAAAGGGGTTGGGGGAGGGGGGAAGAGTCCAAGATTGGGGTATGGGGTCAGTTGTATGGGATCCTCTTAAGTGAGAAGCCATATCATCTTCTGAGGTTAGAACAGAGATAATAGAAGGCAAATTTATGTGCACCATTATCTCTGATCACAGGGTAAAGTACAGGAGGATTGGGCCTGAGAATGCATTCAGGCACAATCCTCCCGCACTTGTTTGACAGGTCTGGAAAAGCCTAGACCTGTCAAACACAGGGGCTGGAGGTTCGTGGGACCACTAGACTCGAAACAGCATGGCCATGGTGGCCTAGTACCCCCACCCGGAGCCAGTAACACGAGGGCTGGAGGTCCAGCAGACCTCCAGTCCCCCCGACCCCTCCTCGACAGAAGTTCAGGGGGGGCTGGAGATCTGATGGGTCTCCAGCCCCCCCTAACCATCCCACCAAGTAAAGCCCTGGTGGCCCAGTGGGCCGCAAATCAATCTCCCCCAACCTGGTGGTCTAGCGCCCTCTTCCCTGCCTCCTATCTTTGTTGGAGGAGGGAGGTAGACTCCCTTCCTCTTCCAGCAGCGCCACCTCGAAAATGGTGGAACCCAGCCAAGTGCATCCTGGGATGCGTTGAGTGGGGCTTCATACCATATATGGGAAAAACTCATTTTCAAGGCGGCGCTGCTGGAAGAGGAGGGAGTCTACCTCCCTCCTCCAACAAAGGTGGGGCAGGGTGGGGAAGATGGCCAATAGACCACCAGGTCGGGGGGGGGGGGGGGGGGTTGCTTCGCAGACCACTGGGCCACCAGCGCATTCCAGGTGAGGATAAGAACACGCAGGCCACCTCTTCTGGGCCCCAACACTACTGCCCAGAGCCTCTTCTGTCTTGCGCCGGTTCCAAAAATGCCACGGGCTCCTGCCTCTGCGGTCACTTTTGGGTCGCTGGTGCATGGCCCTTCTTCCTCCACACTGCCAGCAGCTGCCTCTTCCTAGCAGGGCCAACCTGCAGCTGGTCCCTGCAGTTCAAGTGAGCCCCCAGTTGGTTTTTTTTTTTTAATGCCGGATGGTTGCGGGTGGGGGAGGGAGACCTGCCATTAACATTTTTAATTGACATTAAACATTTAACACGTTAATCGCATTATTAACACATTTACGGCTTCTTTTACAAAGCTGTGCTAGCAATTACCGCACGGCAAATGAGAGGAAGCCCATATGAATTGAATGGGCTTCATCTCATTTGCCGCACCTAAATGTGCCCTAATGTGCAGCACTAGTTTTTATAAAATATATTGAGCCAAACTGGCCCCTGTTAGTGAGGGCATTTAATGCCCTGTTGGAAAGCATATCCTTGCCACAGTTTACCACCATAGCAGGAAGTGATATTTGTCAAACTGAGAAGGGATAAAACTAAATGTGGATCACATAGACCCGTTTCTCTCAAACAGAGACATAAAATACTGGCTAAACTTTTAGCTAATAGGATGGCTGTGGCTTTACTGTGTATAATACATCCTGATCAAACTAGGTTCATACTTAGCTTACTGAGCCCCCAAACAATAAATATAAAGAGAACTGTCATTCTGATACAGGCACCAAGAAAAGAAGGTGCTCTGGCTATGTTCATGGCTGTGGACACTGAAAAAGCTTTTGAGAGTCCACTGAGACTTCATGTGCTGTATAAGATAAGAGTGAGCCCTAATTATTTGCAATGAGTACTGAAGTTCTACAAAGAGCCCAGGGTGCGTAGTTAAAGGGAACTACTCAGACTTTTGGTTTAGGTAGAGGAACAAGACAACGATGACCCTTCTCCTCACTGCTCTTTGCACTTGTGGAGGAGACTATCGCACAACATAAGCACACTAGTAAAAAAGGCCCGTTTCTGACACAAATGAAACGGGCGCTAGCAAGGTTTTCCTCTGAGTGTGTATGTTTGGGAGAGTGTATGTGAGAGTGAGTGTTTGAGAGTCAGAGTGAAAGTGGCCATCTGTCCCCTGCCCCCTCCATTCATCCTTTTCCAGCAATTCCCCTCTGTCCCTGAGCCCTGCCCTCCCAATCCATGCCCATCCATGCTCCTCTGTCACCTGGCCCCTCCATTTTTCCCTATCTAGCATTTCCCCTCTCTGCCTGAGGCCTGCTCTGCAATCCATATCCATCCATGCCCATCTGTCCCCTCCATTCATCCCTATCCAGCAATTCCCCTCTCCCTGAGTCCTGCCCTTCCAATCCATGCCCATCCATGCTCCTCTGTCACCTGGCCCCTCCATTTTTCCCTATCCAGCATTTCCCCTCTCTGCCTGAGGCCTGCTCTGCAATGCATATCCATCCATGCCCATCTGTCCCCTCCATTCATCCCTATCCAGCAATTCCCCTCTCCCTGAGTCCTGCCCTTTCAATCCATGCCCATCCATGCTCCTCTGTCACCTGGCCCCTCCATTTTTCCCTATCCAGCATTTCCCCTCTCTGCCTGAGGCCTGCTCTGCAATCCATATCCATCCATGCCCATCTGTCCCCTCCATTCATCCCTATCCAGCAATTCCCCTCTCCCTGAGTCCTGCCCTTCCAATCCATGCCCATCCATGCTCCTCTGTCACCTGGCCCCTCCATTTTTCCCTATCCAGCATTTCCCCTCTCTGCCTGAGGCCTGCTCTGCAATCCATATCCATCCATGCCCATCTGTCCCCTCCATTCATCCCTATCCAGCAATTCCCTTCTCCCTGAGTCCTGCCCTTCCAATCCATGCCCATCCATGCTCATCTGTCACCTGGCCCCTCCATTTTTCCCTATCCAGCAATTTCCCTCTCTCCCTGAGTCCTGCCCTCCCAATCCATGCCCATCCATGCTCATCTGTCACCTGGCCGCTCCATTTTTCCCTATCCAGCAATTTCCCTCTCTCCCTGAGTCCTGCCCTCCCAATCCATGCCCATCCATGCTCATCTGTCACCTGGCCCCTCCATTTTTCCCTATCCAGCAATTTCCCTCTCTCCCTGAGTCCTGCCCTCCCAATCCATGCCCATCCATGCTCCTCTGTCCCCTGCCGCCTCCATTCATCCTTTTCCAGTAATTCCCCTCTCTCCCTGTGCCCTGCCCTCCCAATCCATCCCCATCCATGCTCCTCTGTCCCCTGCCGCCTCCATTCATCCTTTTCCAGCAAGTCCCCTCTCGCCCTTCCATGCCCCCCCCCCCCCCGTCGCATCCATGCTACTCTCTCTCCCATGTCCCAGCCTGGCCCGCCCTCTTCTCCCCCCCCCCCCCCCTTCGCATCCATGCATCGTTTTGTTTTTTCTTCTTTTTCAATTTACCTCCGTGGTTCCGGCAACGAAGCGTCAGGGAAGGAGGCGGCGCTCCCGACGTCTAGCTTTCCCTTCGCTGTGTTCCGCCTTCTTTTTAAGGCGGAACACAGCGAAGGGAAGGCTAGACGTCGGGAGCGCCGCCTCCTTCCCTGACGTTTCGCTTCTGGATTTGTTTGTTTTGTCGCGAGGGCGGGGCAGAGACGGCTGGCTGGCTTGAAGGCTTCACACCACGAATCCACGAACCCTTCAGCCTCAGCCTGGGAGTGACGTCAGATGGCTTCAAGGCTTCAAGGCTTCAGGCTTCAGGGCTTCAGACTTCCGGCTTCAAGCTTCCGGCTTCACAGAACGTTGTCTTCAGAACGTTCACGGTGCGTTTTATTATATTAGATAAGTATTGCCATACTGTGACAGACTAAAGGTCCACCAAGCCCAGCATCCTGTTTCCAACAGTGGCCAATAGTACCTAGCAAGATCCCTAAACAGTATAATACATTTTATGCTGCTTATTCTAGAAATAAGCAGTGGATTTTCCCCAAGCCCATTTTAATAGTAGTCTATGGACTTTTCCTTTAGGGAGCTGTCCAGATCATTTTTAAACCCTGCTAAGTTAACCGCCTTTACCACGTTCTCTGGCAACGAATTCCAGAGTTTAATTACATGTTGAGTGAAGAAATATTTTCTCCAATTCGTTTTAAATTTACTACTTTGTAGCTTCATTGCATGCCCCCTAGTCCTAGTATTTTTGGAAAAAGTAAACAAGCGATTCACGTTTACCTGCTCCACTTCATTCATTATTTTACAGACCTCTATCATATCTTCCCTCAGCCATCTTTTCTCCAAGCTGAAGAGCCCTAGCTGCTTTAGCCTTTCCTCATGGGGAAGTTGTCCCATCCCCTTTATCATTTTCGTTGCCTCAGTACCTTTTCTAATTCTACTATATCTTTTTTTAGATGCGGTGGTCAGAATTGAACACAATATCTGAGATGCAAGTGAATCAGGACACTAAAGGTGTGATATTGGGAGGGGGCAATCACAAAATTGTACTTTTTTTTTTGTTTTTAAACAGATGTAATACTCTTTAACTAAGCCACATACTATATTCCTGGTATTGTTAAAAGGAAGAAAAAAAAAAATCACTGAATTAATTTTGCAAGGGTGTATAGCACTTTATAAGATGGTACTTTTTCCAAGGTGACTATCGGGCTCATTTTCGAAAGAGAAGGACGCCTATCTTTTGACATAAATCGGAAGATGGGCGTCCTTCTTACAGGGTCGTCCAAATCGGTATATCGAAAGACGATTTTGGACATCCTCAACTGCAATCCATCGCCGGGACGGACAAAGTTCAAGGGGGTGTATCGGAGGTGTAGCGAAGGCGGGACTTGGCCGTGCCTAACACTAGGATGTCCTCAATCCATAACTGAAAGAAACAAGGGCGTCCCTGATGAACACTTGGACGACTTTACCTGGTCGTGTTTTTCTTATGACCAAGGCACACAAAAGTGCCCGAAATGACCAGATGACCACCGGAGAGAATCGGGGATGACCTCCCCTTACTCTCCCAGTGGTCACTAACCCCCTCCCACCCTGAAAAAATATCTTTCAAAATATTGATTGCCAGCCTCAGATGTCATACTCAGGTCGCTGAGCAGTTTTAGTGGGTGCAGTGCACTTCAGGCAAATGGACCCAGGCCCATTCCCCCCCTACCTCTTACACTTGTGGAGGAAACAGCGAGCCCTCCAAAACCCACCAGAAACCCACTGTACCCACATCTAGGTGCCCCCCTTCACCGATAAGGGCTAGGGTAGTGGTGTACAGTTGTGGGTAGTGGGTTTTAGGGGGGGGGGGTCAAGCACACAAGGTAAGGGAGCTATGTACCTGGGAGTAATTTATGAAGTCCACTGCAGTGCCCCCTAGGGTGCCCGGTTAGTGTCCTGGCATGTCAGGGGGACCAGTGCACTACAAATGCTGGCTCCTCCCACGATCAAATGGCTTGCATTTGGTTATTTCTGAGATGGACGTTCTTGGTTTTGAAAATCGATGAAAATCAGAAATGACCATGTCTAGGGACGACCATCTCTAAGGATGACCAAATTTCAGGATTTAGACGTCCCTGACCGTATTATCGGAACGAAAGATGGATGCCCATCTTGTTTTGAAAATACGGGTTTCCCTGCCCCTGGATCGGGACGTTTTGTAAGGATGTCCCTTTTGAAAATGCCCCTCCACATGTCCTGCAAACTTTCCTGATGTATGTCACTAATAAAGATGTTCTGATCTTTTCTAGGATGTTGAAGAAGTTTATCTGGAATAATAAGAAACCTAGGGCTGTTCTGCCCCCACTCTCTAGGGTGTGCTGGGTTAGCCTTACCGGACCTATTGCTCCAGTACATCTGATGTATTATCTGCATGCCAAGAAGCCTTATCAAACACATAACAAGATGGCAGCTTAGAGATCGTGCTCTGCTTCCTGATCCGTTAAATTTCTTTGTCATAGCATCTGATCGCCTCTACTTAGAGACACAATCGACGATGGGCTCTTCCAGACCGGCCAAAAATGAAGTTATGATCCATTACTCGGCTCCTGGTTTAAAGCGATCCAAGCAAGATCTCGGGTCACCAGATAAAAGTAAACCAGATGGTCATGAGGACGTTTCGCTACAGACTTTACTAGCTGAACTGCTGCAGGTCAAGGACCTCATTAAGGAAAATGCTGGGACACTAACTGAATTAAAAGAAGAACTCGTTTCTGTCAAGCAGCAGCAATCTTCCAATTTATATCAAATTGAGCAGTCGGAGCACCGTTTAAACGCGCAGGCCGACCAACTGGCAGAAATTCCAAAGCTGAATCGGCAGCTCCGCTGGCTGAGCAGAGAGTTTGAGGATTTGAATAACCGGTCACGCAGAAATAATATCAAAATCCTTGGCTTACCAGAGTCTTGTGAAGGCAAGGATCCTTTCCAATTTCTGCAGGCATGGTTACCCAAAGTTTTGCACACCACATTTTCGCTGCCGTTGGAATTTGAGCGAATACACAGAGCGCCTTCCTTTCTGTTGCAGAGAGCAGCGAGACCTCGTCCTCTTGTGGCATGATTGCTTCGCTACCAGCATGCATTTCAGATCCTGCAGCTAGCTAAGGCGAAGTCCCCTCTAGAATTTGAGGGTCGTTCTGTCATCATTGTGGCGGATTTACATAAGACTACCGTAGACAGACGAAAACGGTTCCTTGCATTGCGGGTGCATTTGAAAAAGATTGGAGCCCGGTATGGGCTGTTTTTCCCAGCCACTATTAAAATCACGATCAACAACTTAATGAAGTCCTTTGACGACCCAGATGCACTGCTTTGGTATTTGGATCAGCAGGGCTTGGTGCCTATGGATGTCGCTGCGAAGCGGAACCCTTCTCTCTCTTGATGTGAACCATGTTATTGTGTCTTCAACATTTTGCGATGCTGATGTATGGGGTCCTATTTCATGTAATGTTTGGGAAGCTGTAGCCTTCTCTATGGCTTCAAGTTAGGCTTGTGATGACACCTAGAAAGTTACTTGTTTTTGTCTTTGTTGCTGTTTTTTTTTTTGCATTGTTTTAATTTTGGTTAGGGTACATGCATGGCTATTGTCCAAAATGCTGAGTTCTCTGTTCTGTCTTTGCCATTATGGGTTCTGGTGTTACCTCTGTCATTTTCTGTTAAAGTCCACGACTTTCCTGGTTCAGTATGGCCGGACCACTTAACATTCTTTCCCTTAATATCAAAGGTCTAAACAACCCGCTTAAACGTCATAAGTTTTGGGCTTATATTCTAAAGCTGTCCCCTGGGGTCCTATTTGTTCAGGAAACTCATTCAGATTCACAGTCGATCCGATTGCTGACAAATCATAACTATGTACCTGGGTCATACTCTCCAGCAAAGGGGAAGAAAAATGGTACTGCTATTTTCTTAAAGAGCTCAGTACCTTTCTCTATTCTTTCCTCTAATTCTGATCTTGAAGGTAGATGGTCCTATGTTGTCACTTCCCTGGGAGCTAAACAATTTTTTTGGGGTGTGTATATGCTCCGACTACTGATGACCCCCATTTTTTAAAAGAAATTGCTGACACTATATAGTTAACTATCCCTCATATTTTTATTTTTGTTACATTTGTACCCCGCGCTTTCCCACTCATGGCAGGCTCAATGCGGCTTACATATACAGGTACTTATTTGTACCTGGGGCAATGGAGGGTTAAGTGACTACCCAGCGTCACAAGGAGCTGCCTGTGCCTGAAGTGGGAATCGAACTCAGTTCCCCAGGACCAGAGTCCACCACCCTAACCACTAGGCCACTCCTCTGTTGTGATAGGTGGGGATTTCAATGTTACTTTGAATCCTCTGTTGGATAGGAAATCCGCTTGCCCAGCTTCCTCCTCTAAATGTAAACCAGTTCTGTTGAAACTCATGGAGGACTTGAACTTGCATGATGCCTGGAGACTATTACATCCACTGACTAAAGATTATACTTTTTATTCGATACCACATCATTCTTTTTCCCATTTTCATATGTTTTTGGTGTCCAGTGACATGCTCCCAGGTGTCTTTGACACAAGTATTTTGCCGATGACAATCTCGGATCACGCTCCTATCACCTTGACATTGTCACATGCTGATCCCGAGCGGCCTCCTCCAGTGTGGAGATTTAATGCTAAACTTACTCACTGAACCAGGTTTCCGGGACACCATGCTTTTCATAATGTAAGTAGTTATGATCATCACAATTTATAATACTCTTCCTACATTTCCTTGTTTTACTGTAATCTCTACCATGTAGGATGCTTTCTTTTACTAAGTAAGCCGCACTGGACCTGCTATATGTGGGAAAGAGCGGGGTACAAATGTAATAAATAAATAGTCAAGGGGATTGAGGAGTATTGCTTCTTTAATAGGATAGCAGATACCTCATTGTGTAACTGGTGGGATGCACTAAAAGCATATTTGAGAGGTGTCATTATTAACTTTTCCGCACAGTGGTACAAAATGCAGAAAGCTGACCTAGTCCAGCTAGAGTCAAGAATTCGATCCCTGGAACTTGAATATGCTTCTGGATTACAATTTAGCATTTTTCAAACTCTATGTAACTGTCGTTCTGAGTATAATTCTATCCTATCCAAACTTCCTTACCATCATATGGTCACCATCGGAGCTACATACTATTCGGAAAATAATAAAATGGGCAGAATGTTGGCTAATTTGTTGAAAGGTAAAAAACATAAAACAAAGGTGGCGTCGCTTCAGGACCCACTTGATAATTCCATAGTTACTAGTGACGCCTCGATATTAACATTGTTTGAAACCTATTACACCAAGTTATATGCCTCTGAGCTATCTGCTTCTGATGATAACATTAATGATTTCTTGGCAGCCTTATCATTCCCTAAATTGTCCCCACAGCAGTCTCTCCTTTTGGAGTCTCCCATTACACTCACAGAGATTGAGCAAGCTATAAAGCACTTGCCCTTAAATAAATCCCCTGGTCCGGATGATTATACCGCAGAATTTTATAAACATTTTTCCAAGGAGTTGTCTCCCTTGTTGCTGAAGCTTTTCACCGGGATTGTGGATAACCAATCTATGAAGGGTACGTTTACAGAGGCAAAGATCATCGTTCTACCTAAACCAGGTAGAGATTCTACGTTGGTCTCTAACTACCGGCCCATCTCACTAATCAATCTCAATAGCAAGCTTTATGCTAAGTTGCTAGCGCTTCAATTATCCAGAGTGCTATCGGATATCATTCAATCTGATCAGTGTTATTTTATGCTCCATCGGTCCACCTGTGATAATGCCAGATTATTTTGTAATATTCTCCCGGTGGCAAATCAGTCCGCGGATCAGCTGGTAGCTCCGACTTTGGATGCAGAAAAGGCATTTGATAGGGTGGAATGGAGATATTTGTTTCTGGCGATGGAGTACTTTGGATTTGGTTAGAGTGGTGGACTTTGGTCCTGGGGAACTGGGTTCAATTCCCACTGCAGGCACAGGCAGCTCCTTGTGACTCTGGGCAAGTCACTTAACCCTCCATTGCCCCAGGTACAAATAAGTACCTAAGCCGCATTGAGCCTGCCATGAGTGGGAAAGCGCAGGGTACAAATAAAAAAAAATATATGGTGAAATTGTTTATATCAGCACTCCAAAACGAGTAGGTCCACCCCTTTTTTCCCTGTGTCTAGAGGGACCAGGCAGGGATGCCCCCTGTCTCCGTTGCTGTTTAATTTGGCAATAGAGCCCTTGGCAATGGCGATTCGGGAAAACTTGCTTATTGCAGGTTTCCAAGTTGAATCTGCTCTGGTTAAATTGTCTCTATATGCTGATGATCTGCTTCTGTACCAGTGGCGTAGCCAGACAACCAATTTTGGGTGGGCCTGAGCACAAAGTGGGTGGGCACACAATTTTCTCTCTCCCCCCCAGCACTTCCCAACTCAAAATATAAATACTTTAGCTGATGAGGATCCCCAATCTCCGTCAGCTGGGGACCTCCATCAGAGATGGCCAGAACTCCTCCCCGCCAAGCCCAGCAGGAAGTAGCAACTCCTCGACCCACTGATGCCAGCACCGCATACATGCTTAGTTGTCAGTGGCTCCAGGATGCTGCCACCATCTGCCAAGCTCGACAGAAGGCAGCTCCGGCCAGCCCCGAAACAGATCCCCAGCTGGCAGGGCTTGGGGATCCCCACTAGCCACAGCAAGGGTCAGGGCTGCTGTTAACCATGGCAGAAAATAAAGAAGCCCCTCCCCCAATTCCCTGACCTCTCCAATCTCTTCATCTGCCGTTACAGTCACACTGACAGACCCTCACAAATTACAGAACAAGGGATCACAAATTAGAAATAAAAATATGTAGACAAAATTAAACTGGGAACCTCAGCATGCACTGCAACACTGGAGAAAAAAAAACATAAAAGCGCATTTCCTTTTCTACTTAACACAATAAAAAGACATCCACTATGCACATTTCCCAAAGCTAACATATTCCATTTAAAACATTCAAAATAAAATGATTTTTCTACCTTTATTGTCTGGACATTTTATTTTTCCATCATGTTGGTTCCAATTTCTCTTTCCCGCTTTCCTGTCTTCTGCTAATTCTTCAAGCGGCTGTCCATTTGTCTTTTTTCTCCTGTCATTTCATTTCCTCACTGCACCTGCCTCTGAAATATTGATCTTTCCATTTTAGCTCTTTCCTTTCTTTCTTTTCTGCCTCTGTACACTCAAATTTCATCCTCTTTCTAAATCTTTTCCTTCTTTTTACTTTTTAGATGTCTATCACATTTCCATTTCCTTTCACCCACTAGCTCTCCTATTCCCCATCTCTCTCCTTCCTAGCCTATCATTCCTTTCCATCTTCAATCTACGCACCATTACCATATTTCTACCCCTGTAATCACTGTTCTCTCATTTATTTCCTTGTCATCTCCACTCCCTGGGCCTCTCCCCCATGCTTTCCACCATTCCCAGTGTCTCCCTCCCTCCACCCTTCCAGCCCAGCATCTGTTCCCTCTTTCTCCCATCCTCACCCTCTAGCCTGATATCTCACTATCCTTTTTACCTCCCACCACCAGCATCTTCCTGTCCCATCTCTCTCCCCTCCCCCATTGTTCAGCATTTTCCCCTTTCTCTTCCCTAACATCCATTGTTCATCTTCTCTCCCTGGATCCATCTTCCCTCTTTCTCCCCTCCCCTGCTTGTGCATCTCTCCTTTCCTCTCCTCCACCTTCATGTCCAACTTTTCTCCCTCTCCCTGCCTTGAGCCCCTGGTCTAACATCTCACTCCCCCCCCCCCCCCCACCACACAGCATCTCTCCATCCTTCCTTCCTTCCCCTCACCTCAATGCCATGTTCAACATTTCCCCTCTCATCTCTCCCTCCTTTCCTTCCACTTCCATATCCAACACTTTTTTTTTTCCTCTGGTCCTGTCTTGTCTTAAACGTCGGTGAGCCCTTAGGTCCCGCAAGGCCCCGAAGGACCTCAGAGGACAGCCGTGCAACCCCGAATCTTCACCCGCGGTGGCCGCCGTTCACCAGGGGTTGAGCCCCCAGCTGCAGGCGGCCAGCAGGACTGCTGGAACCGCGGGGTTGACGGACTGACCTGGCTAGAGTCGGGAGTAACGGGCAATCAGCAACCAGCAGTCAGGCGCAGGGCAACTCCCTGGGCAGGCGGCTAGCAATCGGGAGTTAAATATAAGCACAGTCTCTGGATAGGCGGCTAGCATAGGCGGCTAGCAATCCGTAGTTAAGTATAAGCACAGTCTCTGGATAGGCAGCTAGCATAGGCGGCTAGCAATCCGTAGTTAAGTATAAGCACAGTCTCTGGATAGGCGGCTAGCATAGGCGGCTAGCAATCCGTAGTTAAGTATCAGCACAGTCTCTGGGAAGGTCCACGAAGACGCAACACGGAACCACTGCGCAGGCTTCGGGAACAGAACCTGAAGCGAGGATGTCAGCTAGCCTCCGTGTTTAAATATCGCGCCACCCCGCCCCCGTGAGAGAAACCCACCAATCCGGCCCTGGGAGTCGGCAGAGCCCCTTGGATTGGCTCTGCCCGATCTCCCAGGCGGAGTCACCCCTAGGTCCTCCAATCCGGTGCTAGGTAGGCGGAGCTCCAGAGCCCCCTGGCTCTGGAGCAAAGAAGACGTCGGCCCTCGCGTACCAGCGCCGCCATCTTGGGCGGCGCGAACCTCATCCCGACCTCCTCTACCCGAGAGACCGGCGGTCGCCATCGCCGGCCCCAGCCTGACCCGCCAGTCCCGCGGCACTGCCGGCCCCCAGGCAGGAACCCCCCGGCCGTCCTCTCGCGCTGCAGAGGCCGCTGACTCCCGCTCCCCGCAGCGGGAGAGCAGGTAGGCGCGCAGAACGCGACAGGTCCTTTACCAGTCCTATGCAGCCTTTCCGTCCCTCTCCTCACCCCACCCATATCCAACAATTCTCCCTTTCTTTCCCTTTGCAGCATCTCTCCATCCCTCCCCCCACATTGAACAATTATTCCTCCACCCCGCCCACCTAGCACTACCCTGTCTCACTCCCTCATCCCAACAGTGCCCCTGTCTCTCCCTCTCTCCCTGACACCTCAAAGCCACCTACCAGCATGCTGATTTTTTTCTCCCTCCCCTCAGCAACCCGCTGACATGCTGCACCTATTTCCCCTCTCCCCCCCGTCACCCGCTGACATGCTGCACCTATTTCCCCTCTCCCCCCCGCCACCCGCTGACATGCTGCACCTTCCCACCAGCCAGCCACCCGCTGACATGCTGCACCTTTTTCCCCTCTACCACGCCGCCAGCCACCCGCTACGGTTTTTTTTTTACCTCCCAGCCACCCGGTCCAGCTCTTCACGTCTGCAATGGCGCCGCATCTGTCAGCACGCTGCTGCTACACGACTGCTTCCTTCCGGGCTGGCCTCACCTTCTTCAATACTCTTTCTGAAGAGGTGGGGCCAGCGCAGAGGAAGCACTCATAGCAGCGTGCGCGCCGGAGAGTGCTGCGCGGCTCGAGCTAGCACTGCTGCTGGATTCGGAAGGGGATGACAGGGGAGGGAACAAAACTTGTGGCGCTCTGGCTGAGACTGGAGGAGGGGAAGCTGAAATTGTGGTTTCGTTCTGTATGAGGTGCATTCTTTGCTGGGTGGGCCTGAGCCCAAAGTGGGTGGGCCCAGGCCCATCCAGGCCCATCCGTGGCTCCGCCCCTGTTCTGTACACTATCATACCTTCGATACCGCATGTATTATCCCTGATATCTTCTCTCTCTCATATCTGGGTATAAGATAAATTGGGATAAATCTGAGTCTTCCTTTGCATGATGATATTGGGACTCACGAGTTGAGCTCCTTCCCATTTAAAGTGCAAAATTCATTTATAAAATATCTTGGCGTTTACTTGGGAAGGACCTTACGAGGCACAGTTAGTCGCAATGTTGACTCAGTCATACATTCCACAACTGAGACAATTACTAAATAGTCTCCTCTGTTTCTTAGTTGGTGGGGTAGGCTGGAAACCATTAAAATGACTATGGCTCCGCGAATTAATAATTATTTGTTATTCCGAAGTTTATTGAAAACTCACTTCTTCAGTCTAGCCTTTAATGAAATACACACTTTTCTTAAATAAACTCATGGCATTAATTTTTACCTCATCCCAACTCCCACTACTCCTGTCTATCCTAGCTAATCCTGGCCCTTTACCTTTTTCCTATTTTGATTATCTAGCTTAAATCACTAAGGGGTATGTTTACTAAGGTACGTTAGCGTTTTTAACACGCCTGTAAATTTAAGGCACGTTAAACGCTAACACGCCTATACATTTCTATGGGTGTGTTAGCGTTTAATGCGCATACACCATTTATGTGGGTTAAAAATGCTAACGCACCCGTAGTGCCGCTTAGTAAACCTAGCCCTAAGTAATTAATTACATCTGTTCCTAACTCAAGTTTTACCGGTCTAACATTATATGATGTATTTTTACTTTGTTAATATATTTTGAACGTGTTCATGCTTTTCTAATGGTTATGTAAGCCACACTGAACCTGAGCTCTACTCAGGATAATGCTGGATATAAATGTCATAAAAAAAAAACCAAATAAAGGGATTTCCTCGTGATTGGCGACTTTCAGCAAACCTGGTCAAAAATTTGGAAAAGGCTACCACATAAAGCCCGTAAATATCTTTTAAATTTATTTATTTCAGAACATTTATACCCCGCCTTATACCACTTAAAGTAAGGTAAACAGGGGGGTGGGTATAAAGGGGACTGGGTTGTCTCACTGAACTAGCAAAGGGGTTTGGATCGCCATGAAGGAACCATGTATGCAATCTTGACCCTGAAATATTGCAACTGAATGTGAGCCTTGGCATGGGGGGAGAATGGATGGAAATTATAAAATTTTACCACAATGTGTGTGTGATCTATGTAGTTATAGAGGCTTCTTGTTGTAGTTTCATTATGTATGCCCATGACTGTTGGATTTTCTGTGGTATATAATAAACTAAGATTTAAATAGAAAATCACTGAATGTGTGTTAATCTGTTTATGAGCCCTTGAGCCCAGACCGAGGCCTAGGAAGGATCTTGGCCAAGGCCTAGAGTAGACCAAACAGGTGCTACGCACAACCCCAGCTACAAAGCCCCGCACATACAGGAGAAACAACTAGCACCACCAGAAAAAGGGAGATAGAGCACTCAGGCGGGCCTCACGGCCGAACGGGAACCCGCTCGTACAGAGTCCAAGTGTGCGGGCCTCATGGCCGAACAGGAACCAAGTCATACACTGGGATGAGAGAAAAAACAACGAGGGGTCCCCCCAAGGGACTGCAGCACAAGCAACGCACACAGCGCTAGATAGAGACAAGAGAAAGAAGCTGCTACAGGAATACACAAGGCCGTGCCACCTGGCAGAAAAGGATAGGGGAAGCCCCTCAAAGGAATACTCTAGGCTGTACTATACAGCACTCAAAGGTAAGGGAAAGCCACCTATAGGAATACACAAGGGTACAGCGCACAAGGGTAAGGGAATCCACACACAAGAATGTACAAGGCTGTCCCCACAACATACAAGGGTAAAGGGAAGCTAACAGAGAAAGTTGCCTTAACATATACAGATCAGATAAGGAGCAATGCTCACCAAAATCAGGAGACAGACTTAGCAAACAAAGGGAAAAGACAAGCTAAAGGGAAGGCTGCTTCTGAGACACCAAGCTGCAGGAAGCAGGGCTTACACGGCAGACAAAGGTAAGGCAAACAAAGGAAAACTAAAACAAACAGGAGCAATACAAGGACAGGGAGGCTGCCAACAGAGGCAGGACAACAGCAGGCAAATATTAAGCCCAGCAAATAAAGGGTTACACAGAAGAAAGGGAAACTTAGACTGGAACGATATAATGGACAAGCTTACCACAGACAACACTACACCAGCGAAGCAAGGGACAGACACAGGTCAGGGGAGTGAAACAATCAAGCTCACGCTGGGAACACCCACCAAACACAGAACCTACAAGCTACAAGGACAGTAGGCAAACTCCAACGAACACACAGTGTACCACAGCACAGACTGAGAGAAAGGGAAGCAGGCTTCAGCTGACCGGAATCAAACGCTAAAGCAAAGGTTGTAGGGAAATGTAAGGTTAAGTAGATCTTGGCTTCTGATGTCTGCAGCTACAGACATCAGCTCAATCCCTGACAGGCCAATGAGAAGCGAGTTCCAGCCATTCCCCTGCCTGCTTAGCAGAGCAGGCTCCAGCCATTCCCCTGCCTGTTTAGCAGAATCATAACAATATGTAAAGATCTCCAATTTTAAGATCAATATGGAAAAGATAGAGGCCTTAAGTATTAACGCCAGAGGAACGTCGGATGGTATAGGCAAATTTCCTGTTTAGGTGGGTGAAAGAACAGCCCAAATACTTGACAGTTATGAGTACAAAGGGCTAATCACACAGAACTATGCAGGCTCTTTTCCTCTGACATACACGATGTGTCAGAGTTTGTAAAGAAACATTTAGGGACATTGCGTGTATGTGAGAGATGTGATCTGATGAGATCAAACTGGAATTGTTGGTCTCAATGCTATGTAATAATTCTGGTATAAAAACATACCTAGCCTAATACCCCTTTAACATTAGCACTGTAGTAAAGTATGGGAATGACAGCACTATGCTGTGAGGATGCTTTGCAGCAGTAGAGAAAGGGAGGCTTGTGAACATCAAGGGAAAGATGGATGCTGCAAAAGTACATTCAGATCTTAAAGGAAACCTTGTTTCAGGCTTGAAAAGATACAACTTTTAGTTGGACTGTGCTCCTTCGCACAGAAAAACCCAACAAAGTGGCTCAGCAAGAAGAAAGTCAACCCTTAAGTGGCCCAGTCAAAGCCCAGACCTGAATCCAATAGAAACTCTGTGACCAGACTGTACTACACAGATTATACCAGCCAACTTGAAAGAGCTTTAGTTATTCTGCCAAGAAACTGGGAAAGCCTAAACCATACCGCTTTGTAAAGTTACTTGACATATCCTATACAACTCATGGCTGCTAATGCTGCAAAAGGGGTTTTCACCAAACAATGAGTTATGTAGAGACTTTTTGGGTCTTACTCTTAATTCTTATTTCTGCTGAAAATATGGAGTACGTTGGGTAGATCAGTGAAACAAGCACCTTCAATAACTTTTGAATGTTATCATTCATGCAGCAGAATGTGAAAAATGTACAAGGGTGTGAATACTTTTGTAAGTCATTCTAGGTTTTTCTATTTAGTGCATTCTACTCTTTTGAACTATTATTGTCACAGGAAAATCACCCCTTGGGGATTTTTTTTTTTTTTTAAAGAACGTGCTGAAGCACACTACACAAAGCTTAAACATTCAGTAACTTACATCTATTAAAAATCAATAGCAATGAAAAGTAGCCCTATCGTACCCCAAATTAAATCAGACCAGACACACGGCATATGAAAAGAACAATGAGAATCTACTTGCAAAATATGGTGGTAAACCCCAATTTCATTTGCATTATTATAAAGCATAAAATCCTGATGGCTTGTAGCATTTCTGCCAGGAGCAGCTCTGAACACTGACAGCACTATAAATTTTAACTTTCATACTTTTGCCAGTCCCCTGCTATTTTTATTTATTATTCTTTCCAACCTAATAGAAGAAGCAAAGAATTATACAAAAGGGATTAAGAAATATCTCTCTGTAGACCAAGCAATTCTCAAAAAAAATTAAACAGAACAGGATAAAAAGTTGACATGGGTTAAAAAACGGTGAAAATATACACTGGGTTGTAGAGAAATAAGCCCCTTAAAAAATGGCCTACTGCATTTCTATAGGAAAGGCAGTTCCAGCTTCTGCAGAATAGACACTTCTATATACCGTGTTTCCCCGAAAATAAGACACTGTCTTATATTAATTTTTGCCCCCAAAAATGCGCTAGGTCTTATTTTCAGGGGCTGTCTTATTTTTCTGGGAAACATCGGGGTTGGCTCCCCCGCTCTCCATCACTGCCGGAACTAACCTTAAACACCTCCTTTCACCTTTGCAGCAAGCAGTAGCAGGGCAGGCCACTCCTTCCTTCGGTGTCCCGTTCTCGCCTGACGTAACGTCCGCGAGGGCGGGGCACGGAAGGAAGGAGAGGTCTGCCCTGCTACTGCTTGCTGCGAAGGTGAAAGGAGGTGTTTAAGGTTAGTTCCGGGAGCGATGGAGGGTTGGTGGGGGCGGCCCTGTCCGGCTCTCGGCGGCCCTGCTTTCAAACAAAAATTTGCTAGGTCTTACTTTTGGGGGAGGCCTTATATCTAGCAATTCAGGAAAACCTCTACTAGGTCTTATTTTCGGGGGATGTCTTACTTTCAGGGAAACAGGGTAGTGAAACACAGCAGTTAAGGAAGGTGAAATTAGGTCTTACCTGCTAATTTTCCTTCCTCTAGACCCTCCAGACTGGTCAAGACGCTTGGGTTATGCATGCCTACCAGCACAGGGAGACTAAGAACACAAACTTAAACCAGTATAAGCTAGCAGCCAACCCCCAAGCAGCCAGTAAATCCTTAACAAAGCAGAAAACAAATGAAACCAATAAACAATTACAACCCCTAAAGGTCAAAGAACCCTGTACTCAAACAAAAACATGAAACACGTGCTTCAACTGACCGAACGCCACAGCGCTACGGTCCCTCTCTGAAATGCAGAGGAAATATATGTATAGCAAGACTTGAAATTTAGATACCTTTCAGCCATAGCAACATAGACCATAAGAACACCAGAACTCTGCCAATCATACTCACCACAAAGAAACATGTACACAGCGGGAGGGTTCTTGACCAGTCTGGAGGGTCTAGAGGAAAGAAAATTAGCAGGTAAAACCTAATTGCACCTTCCTCAGCGACCCTCCAGACCGGTCAAGACGCTTGGGAAATACCAAAGCAGTACAGCTCCTAAGGGCGGGAACCTTTCATCCCAAAATTCAACACTGCCGCACCAAAACTGGCATCCTCCCTAGCCTGCACATCCAGTCTATAATGTTTCACAAACGAATGCAACAAGGACCAGACCGCCGCCCTGCAAATATCTTGAGGCGGAACCAGACCACTCTCCGCCCAGGAGGAAGCTACTCCCCTGGTCGAATGCGCCTTCAGTTGGTCAGGCACTCTACGTCCCTTGATCAAATATGCAGAGGAAACCGCCTCCTTCAACCATCTGGAAATAGTTGCCTTAGAAGCTGCAGTTCCCTTCTTTGGACCGCCGTACAACACAGACAACCTATCTGAAGACCGAAACTCCTGAGTCCTGGATAAATAAGCCCTCAAGACTCACCGAACATCCAGCTTGGCTAAACGGCGCTGAGACGCATCTCCCAACTTATCTCCCAGCACTGGCAAAGAAATGTCCTACCTTGGGTAAAAACGATGGAACAGGCTTCAAAGAGACCTTTTCCTTCGAAAAAGCCAGGAAAGGCGCGCAACAAGACAAAGCCTGCAACTCCGAAACTCGCCACGCCGAAGTAATAGCCACCAAAAACACCGACTTCAAAGTAAGATCTTTAAGAGTACTCGACCCAAAAGGCTCAAAGGGAGGCCCTACCAAGACTTCCAACACCAAGTTCAAATCCCACAGCGGTACAACCAGCCGCCTAGGAGGACGAATCAGCTTTACAGCACGTAAAAACCGAACCATATCCGGGGAAGACGCCAAGGAGACTCCCCGTATTCTTCCCCGAAAACAGGACAGAGCCGCAATCTGCACCTTCAAAGAGGAAAGAGCAAGACCTCTGTCTACACCATCCTGTAAAAACTCTAACACCTCCGGAATGGCCAATTTGGAGCCACAAGAATTACTGTCCCAGCGTACCGCTCTATTCTTTAAACTATCCGTCCTATCAAGGGCCAAGGAGGAAACACGTACACAACAGCTGGTGAGGGGGCCACGCGAGCACCAGAGCATCGATCCCCTCGGACCTCGGATCTCGCCGCCGGCTGAAAAACCTGGGTACTTGAGCATTGTCTGACGAGGCCATGAGATCCATCAACGGCAGGACCCCACTCCTTCACTAGGCGACGGAACAATGGACGATGTATCGACCACTCTCCTGGATCCGTGTGCCTGCTCAGAAAATCCGCACTGACGTTGTTTACTCCGGCTACATGACTTGCCGAGAGACTCTGAAGATGAAGTTCTGCCCAACACATTAACTCTGCCGTCTCCTCTGACACCTGTCGACTCTTGGTACCCCCCTGATGATTTACGTACGCCACCGCCGTGGCATTGTCGGACAGTACTCGAACTGCATTGCCTTCGAGAAGATACTGAAGGGACTGCAGTGCCAACCTTATTGCCCGAGTTTCCAACTGATTTATGGACCACAAGGCCTCCTCCTCCGACCAGCAACCCTGAGCTACCTCTCCGAGACAATGCGCCCCCCAACCTGCTAGACTGGCATCCGTCGTTAGCACCGTCCACTCCGGAGGATCCAAGGGCATGCCTTTTTCCAGATTCGGTGTGTGAAGCCACCATCGCAGGCTGAGACGAACCGGATCCGGCAAGCGCAGTCTTTTCTCCAAGCTCTGAGTCTGAGGAGACCACCGCTCCAACAGTGCCGCCTGCAGCAGCCTCATGTGAGCCCTGGCCCAGGGCACTACCTCTATCGATGCCGCCATGAGTCCCAAAATCTGAAGGTAAGAGTGAGCAGACGGGAACCGTTTGGCACAAAACTGGCGAATCAATAACTGCATCTTGGCAATTCGAACTGCCAGTAAAAACACCCGGCCCTTCGCCGTATCGAAGCGAACCCCCAGATATTCCAGGGACTGAGTCGGTACTAGGTGACTCTTGACCAAGTTCACCACCCAGACAAGCGACTCCAAGAAAGCTACCACCTTCGCCGTCGCATCCACACTCTCCTGAAGGGACTTGGCGCGAATGAGCCAATCGTCGAGATACGGGTGTACCAACACTCCTTGTTTCCTCAAAGCCGCCGCCACGACCACCATAACCTTGGAAAAGGTATGAGGCGCCGTAGCCAGACCGAACGGCAGCGCACAGAATTGAAAATGCTGTCCCAGAACCGCAAAACGGAGAAACCAATGATGCGCCGCCCGAATGGGAATATGAAGATAGGCTTCTGTCAGATCCAAAGATGAGAAACTCCCCCTTCTGCACCGCTACTATGACCGAGCGCAACGTTTCCATGCGAAAGGAGGGAACTTTCAAAGCCTCATTGACCCTTTTGAGATCTAGAATAGGCCGACAGGAACCTTCCTTTTTGGGGACCACAAAATAAATTGAACAACAACCTGTCCCCCTTTCTGAAACCGGCACGGGAACGACCGCCCCCAGATCTATCAGCTGACGTAGCGTCTGCCGAATCGCCCTGGCCTTGACCGAGAGCGGCACGGAGAGGCGAGGAAAAAATCTGGAAGGAAAGTCTCGAATTCCAGCGCGTACCCGTCTCGCACCACTTCGAGTACCCACTGATCTGACGTGATATGGGTCCACCTCTGATAGAACTGACTCAAACGAGCCCCTACCCTTACCAGAGGCTGGACCCGCACACCTTCATTGTGAAGCATGCCCGGAGGACAGACCTTCCCCCGGCGCGTCTCGGCCTCCTTGCCGACCTCCTCGAAAGGGCTGAGTACGCTGAAAAAAAATTGACCTCTAGGCGCAACACTGAACCTACCCGGCCTATAACGCCGAGTATCTTTGAAACGCGCACGCCCTGCCATACCTCGACCCCCTGCTTTGGGGCGCAACTCCGGCAAATGCGGCACTTTGGTCTCTCCAAGGCCACGAACCAACTTATCCACCTCTTCTCCAAACAGCAAGGTCCCCTTGAAGGGGAGAGAACATAACTTGGACTTAAGACGCCGCACCCGTCGTCCAACCACGAAGCCAAAGAGCTTGACAAGCTCCAACCGCCAATGCCATATTCTTAGCAGAAGCTCTCAGCAGATCATAACTAGAATCTGCCAAAAAGGAAGAGCCTATCTCTAACTTGGCTAGCTCTTGCACCAAGGAAGCTCTATCTAAGGCCGGGCCATCCAAAAGTCTTTCAGCCCAACGGAAACGTCCCGGCTACTAGGCCCCCGCACAGAGCGGCCTGAAGTGACAATGCCGAGAGATCAAAATTGCGCCGAATGAAAGACTCTAATCTCCTATCCTGCGGATCTCTGAGAGCAGCCCCCCCCATCAACCAGAATAGCCGTAGCCTTGGTAACCGCGGTCACCACCGCATCCACTGTCGGCGACTTAAAGGAGTCCTTATCCCCTTGCGGAATAGGGTACAGTCTCGCCATAGCTCTGCTCACCCTACAAGGAGAATCTGGGGAGGACCACTCCTGGAAGATCATATCTCTGAGATCCAAATTCATGGGAAAAGTAAGCGCTGCCCGCCAAATTCCCTTAACTAAGGGGTCAAGCTGCTTAGCGTCCGCTACCACCGGCTCAGGCGAATCAAACCTAAGCGTGGACACTACCTGCTCAATCAACTCATCCCTAGGGGAAATGCGCACCACCGAGGGGTCTTCACCTGGCAAAGGCCCCTCCTCCTCAGAAACCTTGTCCCCTAGGAAATCATCCCCCAGCAGACTACCCTCGTCGTCTGAGGGAGGCAAGGAAAACAAATCTGGCTCTTCAGACCAATCTAAACGCTGTTGCTTAGCAACCAGAGGCCCTGCTCCCTTCAGAGGCTCTAACCGATTAGGGCCGGACTGCCAGGCCTGAAACATGGCCCAAATAAAATCCGGAGGAAACCCCATGGCCTCCGCACCTTCCGGAAGCCTGGAAGCACTCTGCCCCGAACCTTCCAACAGCAGGCGAGCAGCCACCCCCGTGGCGCCCGAATCCAAGATGGCGGCGGTTCCCGCCAAAATCGGAACCGCCGCTATGGGCCCAGAGGACAAGTCAGAGCCGGGCAAACCTTTACCGCTACCTGAACCCTTCGCAGCCAGTACCGGAGGCGAAGAATCAAGCTGTTTAGGCTCGCCACAGAACCTGCATTGAGCTCCTGGCGCGCCTAACCCTCTTCGCGCACAAGTACGGCAGCGCGACGGCTTTCTCGCCGACATCGCAAATTTAAAGCAGTACACCCTAACGTCCCAGCTCTCTCAAAAGTTGCTCAAAATCCCCAGACCTCTCTGTCAGCTTCTTAAACAACACAGTCAAGCACTGCCAAGCAGCCAAACACTTTCTTTTTTTTTTTTTTTTTTACACACTCACAACAAAAGCCCAGTTGCTAAGAGCTGACAGGGGCTAAGCACTCAAGGTTCCTGTCATAGCAGGAGCCGAGGCAAAAGGCAGAAAGTTCAGAAAGAGGATTTCTAAGCTACAAACTGCCAGAAGTTATGGCTCTCAAGGTTCCTGCCACAACAGGAGCCGAGGCACATGGTTGCCTAACCACAGGCCAGCCGGGGAATAAGCCACACACCGGCTAAATTCCACAGAGAAAAGTGAATCCCACTGGACCCGCTTTTCTTGAAGCATTCAACCAAAAATAATTCCAAGTACAGGGTATTAGTTAAAAAAATCTAATCCTACCAGACCAGACTGACTGCTCAGGCTGCATGTCTACCCTCTGCTGTAGACTGAGATTTACTGGCTGCTTGGGGGTTGGCTGCTAGCTTATACTGGTTTAAGTTTTAGTGTTCTCAGTCTCCCTCTGCTGGTAGGCGTGCATAACCCAAGCGTCTTGACCGGTCTGGAGGGTCGCTGAGGAATCTCTCTTTTCAAACTGACTCATCCCTGTTCTCAACTTTCCTCTCCCCCCAACTGCGCCCGAGTCCCCAAAACACACAATATATACACATTCACAAGCTACACACACAAACCCCTACAATCAACAACTCACAGGCTACACAGACATACTTATAGTGATGGGGGTGGAAAGAATTTCATTAATAAAACACCGCAACTCAATGCGGAGAAAAAAACTGAGGGAACGCGTTCACGCGACGGGCGGGAAATCAGTCCACGCATGCGAGGTGCGCGCTGCATACGCACCAGAAGACTCTGGCAAAATCTTTTTTTATATTTTGCTTGCAAAATGCTGATTCCTGGGCTGACGCGGACGTCGATCCACATGTGAGAACGAGCAGCCTTCTTGTCCTCTGAGAAACTAATCTGTTAACCAGGATAAATATTCTTCACATCAAATTCTAGGAACTGAAGAAGAGCCAGAGATGCTAAGCAGTTTGATGCAACACCAGGAAAGTGCTGTGAACTACAGGATGATGCAAGACTGCTCTGACATTACATGGCTGACAGTACAGACCTCTAGCACACAATTTACTTAGCTGGGTTACATTATACACCAGTTAGCCAGCCTGGTAGCAAGGATGAAGATAAAAGCGGTATCATTACCTTCAACTAAAAGGAGTTGAACTCAATGGTAACAGGGAAATCCGAGATGTCTCAGAATCATCACAAGTGACCTCCTATGTCTTACCCATTTGCTCTTCTCAAATTGCCAGACGGCTTCCAAGAAGTGTGCTTATCAATTCAACCATTGTAATACAATGGGAATAGTAAAACTCAGCCAAAGACACAATACCACATTTCTATATAGGAAGACTGCATACTTTTCAGCACTTAAGGACTCCTGATGCAGGAGATAAGAGCTGAAACACAGTCCATGTCAAGTCTGCATGTGCCTATCATCAGACATCCATGTGATTTATTACAATAAAAGGACATTTTTGTACTGATCACCTTCCTTCATTTGTTTGACCATTCCCACTGTTTTGCTTTTTACCCATTTTCTCCCACACATAGGTTCAGTATTGCTGCAATTTATTAAGGACACAAAAACATAAAATAATAATTCTCAGTCTACTACTTTTCTCAGCTAGTAAATACTGCTATTTGAATAGAATTTAAGCACTCTCAGGCCCCGATAATCAAAGGTAAATGTGAGCGCTAGAGGCCACTAGCGCCTGCATTTACCTTCGCACATATGATCAGAGGGGTCTGGCTCAGCAAATAGTGTCCGCGCCAGGCAAGAGTGCAGAGCTCCTTTAATTGAGCTCTGCGGTATTCCGCCCCTATGATCAGAGCTCTGATCATAGGGACAGAAATATAGGGAGCCTTAACCCTACGCCAGCTCAGAACTGGGCATTAGGGTTAAGGCTCCCTATATTCCTGTCCCCACACCCTTTGTCCAAAGTCTGGTAGCCCGGGTTGTCAGCCCGAGCAGCCACCTGTCCAGAAAGCCCCTCCTCACCACAAGGGAATGGGGGGGGGGGGGGGGCGTGGCTGGAGGTCCGTTGGATCTCCAGCCCCCCTAACACCCCCCCCCCAAAAGAATAATCTCTGGTGGCCCAGTGGGCTGCAAACACAACTCTCCTCCCCGTCTAGGTGGTCTAGTGGCACCAATCCCCCCATGAAGTTCCATGTGAAGGACGAAGGAGTAGCACTCCCTTCTCTTCCAGCGCCACCTCTAAAATGGCAGTGCCCTGCCTTGCCCAGTGCATGCTGGGATGTGTTGGGCAGAGCTTCCTTACCATATAAGGGAGTGTCTCCCTTATATGGTAGGGAAGCCCCACCCAGCACATCCCAGGATGCACTGCACAGGGAACCAACATTTTGGAGGTGGCGCTGAAAGAGGAAGAAGTGCTACTCCCTCCTCCATCTCATGGAGATATGGGGGAAGGGGGGGGGGTTATGTGTGCAGCCCACTGGGCCACCAGGGTTTTTTTTTTTTATTTTTTTTTTTTTGGGGGGGGGGGGGGGAGTTAGGAGGACTGGAGATCCACCAGATCTTCAGCCACCCCCCATCCCCTTGTGTCAGGGGGTGGAGGGGCTGGAGATCCACCAGACCTCTAGCCCCCCCCCCCCATGTCATTGTCTGCAGGGGGCTTGGGGGGCACTAGGCAATGGGGGGGTCCCACAGACATCTATCTCCTGTGTTTTGACAGGTCTGGGCTTTTGACAGCCTGGACCTGTCAAACAAAAGTGAGGGAGGATCAACGCTAATAACATGTTTAAATCTGCATGTTATTAGTATTGATAACTAGGGAGTTAATTCCCCAAATGATTAAACGATTTAATCAAGCGATTAAAACCTTTCTTCCCAAGAGCAACTTTTTGATACCTAATACAATCAATGGTCCTAAGCCATGCAGATTATTGCAACGGAATCTACGCGGGCTGCAAAGAGCAACTCATAAAAAAACTCCAGACCGCCCAAAATATAGCAGCCAGGCTGATATTCAGCACAACATGTTTCAAAAGTGCCAAACCCCTCTGAGAAAAGTTGCATTGGCTCCCAATCAAAGAACGGATCATCTTCAAAATCTGCACCTTAGTCCACAAAATCATATACGGCGTAGTCCCAGAATACATGACAGACCTCATAGACTTACTAATAAGAAACAAAGTCAGATCATCAAGATCCTACCTAAACCTACACTACCCAAATTGCAAAGGACTGAAATACAAAACAATGTACGCAGCTGGCTTCTCCTACATAAGCGCACAACTATGGAATGGGCTCCCAAAAGCTTTGAAAACAATCCACGACCAGTTGAACTTCAGGAAATCACTAAAAACCAACCTCATCAAAAAGGCCTAACCCAACGACCCCACGTAACCCTCTTCACCTACCAACAAAGCATGACTATGATCGAACAGGACAACACGCAATCTTCATCCATTCCGACCCTCCACTTATACCTCATACGATCACTATACAACTTTGTATTTGTTATCCACCGACAGGGCAAATGCCTTTGACGGTACTATGTAAGCCACATTGAGCCTGCAAATAGGTGGGGAAATGTGGGGTACAAATACAACAAATAAATAAACAAACTGTTCCAGCGCTAATTTAGGGCGCTATTTCAGAATAGCATAAAACATAACTGATCATTGGTGCCTCACTTCAGGAACAGTGCTCCCTATCAACAGCTGGAACAGCAATTAGAATATACTGAGAAATGAATCTATCATACTTGGTTCACAACACATCCCTGTTCAACAGCCACCTCTGGCCACTAGAGCTGAATACTAAAATGTACAAGATGACCACACCCTTGAAAGTTCTATTCAAAATCTAATATTAGACAGTTGTTATCCTAAAAGAACCATAAAGCTGCTAAGAAGTATGTATGTTTTGCAGGTCTGTGGAAGTCCTGACTATACTCAAAGTGGTACCATCACTTTATTATTACTGAAGCGCATCAAACACCCCCCCCCCCCCCCCCAATTTACCTGTAGCTGTATTTGTCACTCCGTTTACAGTCCCTTCCACATCAGTTTCATCCTCAGCATAACTCATCATCAGGGCTCGCTGTCTGTCTGTCAGACGCCTGTAGAATAAAACAGAGAGATTAGTCTCTTCGGAAGAAAGCAATAGCTATTGTCAAAGTGTGCCACAAACTTTAGTACACCACAAGCCAATCTTCCAAGGAAGCCATTGTATGTTATGACTCCAAGAGATGGCGTTAAAAAAAAGGAATGGAATACTTTGTTCGGGATAAGGTATCTTTCAAAGATATCACTAAAACAGGGAAGATAGGGTATCCTGATAGTGAGGTTGCAAGAGAGACCGTAGTAGATCAGCTGTCCCTAAATAAAAATAAGAATCAGACAAAAGATTGCAAATTAGTACTGTTAAGTACTAAGCATGATGTAAATAGGAGCAACAAACACAGTCTGAAATGTCTATATGCCAATGCCAGGAGCCTAAGAAATAAGATGGGAGAATTAGAATATATTGCACTAAATGAAAAATTAGATATAACAGGCATCTCTGAGACCTGGTGGAAGGAGGATAACCAGAGGGACACTGTCATACCGGGGTACAAATTATATCGTAGTGATAAGGTGGATCGAATTGGTGGAGGGGTAGCATTGTATATTAACAAAAGCTTTGAATCAAATAGATTGAAAATTCTGCAGGAAACAAAACACTTCTTGGAATCACTGTAGATTGAAATGCCATGTGTAAAGGGGAAAAGGATAATGACAGGAGTGTACTACAGTCCGCCTGGCCAGGATGAACAGACGGATGCAGAAATGTTAAAGGAAATTAGGGATAACACAATAATAATGGGTGATTTCAATTACCCTGATATTGACTGGGTAAATGTAACATTGGGACACGCTAGGGTGGTAAAATTCTTTGATGAAATCAAGGACAGCTTTATGGAGCAGCTGGTACAGGAACCGATGAGAGAAGGAAAAATTCTAGACCTAGTTTTAGTGGAGCACATGATCTGGTGCGGGAGGTAATGGTGCTGGGGCCGCTTGATAACAGTGATCATAATATGATCGGATTTGATATTAGCTTTGAAGTAAGTATACATAGGAAATCAAATACATTAGCGTTTAACTTTAAAAAAGGAGACTATGATAAAATGAGAAAAACGGTGAAAAGAAAACTTAGAGGAGCGACTGCGAGGGTCAAAAATTTACATCAGGCGTGGATGCTATTCAAAAGCACCATCCTGGAAGCAAATATATTCTGCGTATTAAAAAAGGAGGATGGAAGACCAAACGACAGCCGGCGTGGTTAAATAGTGAGGTGAAGGAAGCTATTTGAGCTAAAAGAAAATCCTTTAGAAAATGGAAGGAACTGACTGAAAATAATAAGAAACAGCATAAGGAATGTCAAGTCAAATGCAAAGCGCTGATAAGGAAAGCTAAGAGGGACTTCGAAAAAAAGATTGCGTTGGAGGCAAAAACACATAGTAAAAATTTTTTTTTAGGTATATTAAAAGCAGGAAGCTGGCAATAGAATCAGTTGGACCACTAGATGACTGAGGAATAAAAGGGGCGATCAGGGAAGACAAAGCTGTAGCAGAGAGATTAAATGAATTCTTTGCTTCGGTCTTCACTGAGGAAGATTTAGGTGGGATACCGGTGCCGGAAATGGTATTCGAAGCTGACAAGTCGGAGAAACTGAATGAATTCTCTGTAAACCTGGAGAATGTATGGGGCAGTTCTACAAACTGAAGAGTAGCAAATCTCCTGGACCGGATGGTATTCATTCCAGAGTACTGATAGAACTGAAAAATGAGCTTGCGGAGCTATTGTTAGACATATGTAATTTATCCTTAAAATCGAGCGTGGTACCGGAAGATTGGAGGGTGGCCAATGTAACACCAATTTTTAAAAAAGGTTCCAGAGGAGATCCAGGAAATTACAGACCGGTGAGTCTGATGTCGATGCCGGGCAAAATGGTAGAGACTATTATTAAGAACAAAATTACAGAGCATATTCAAAAGCATGGATTAATGAGACAAAGTCAACATGGATTTAGTGAAGGGAAATCTTGCCTCACCAATCTACTACACTTCTTTGAAGGGGTGAACAAACATGTGGATAAAGGTGAGCCGCTTGATATTGTGTATCTGGATTTTCAGAAGGCGTTTGACAAAGTACCTCATGAAAGACTCCAGAGGAAATTGGAGAGTCATGGGATAGGAGGTAGTGTTCTATTGTGTATTAAAAACTGGTTAAAAGATAAAAAAACAGAGAGTAGGGTTAAATGGTCAGTATTCTCAATGGAGAAGGGTAATTAGTGGGGTTCCCCAGGGTTCTGTACTGGGACCGCTGTTTTTTAACATATTTATAAATGACCTAGAGATGGGAGTAACTAGTGAGGTAATTAATTTTGCTGATGACACAAAGTTATTCAAAGTCGTTAAATCATGGGAGGATTGTGAAAAATTACAAGCGGACCTTACGAGACTGGGAGTCTAAATGGCAGATGACGTTTAATGTGAGCAAGTGCGAAGTGATGCATGTGGGAAAGAGGAACCCGAATTATAGCTATGTCATGCATGGTTCCACGTTAGGAGCGCGGGATCAAGAAAGGGATCTAGGTGTCGCTGTTGATGATACGTTGAAACCTTCTGCTCAGTGTGCTGCTGTGGCTAAGAAAGAAAATAGAATGTTAGGTATTATTAGGAAAGGAATGGAAAAATACAACCAAGAAGATGTTCCATTCGATGTGGAAACTAAAAAGAGTAAGACCTTTCTTCCCAAGGACCATCTTTCGCAACCTGGTACAGTCAATAGTGCTCAGTCACCTAGATTACTGCTACTACTACTATTAAGCATTTCTATAGCGCTACAAGGCATAAGCAGCACTGCACAAACATAAAAGAAAGATAGTCCCTGCTCAAAGAGCTTACAATCTAATAGGCAATGCACTGTACACTGGCTGTAAAGAGCAAATCAGCAAGAAACTTCAAACTGCCCAGAACACTGCAGCCAGACATATTCGGAAAAACAAAATATGAAAGTGCTAAACCCCTAAGGGAAAAGCTACACTGGCTCCCACTTAAAAAACGTATCACGTTCAAGGTATGCTCTCTAATTCATAAAATCATTCACGGAGACGCCCCAGCCTACATGTCAGACCTGGTAGACTTGCCACCCAGAAAAGCTAAAAGATCATCCCACACATTCCTTAATCTTCACTTCCCCAGCTGCAAAGGTCTAAAATACAAACTAACGCATGCGTCAAACTTCTCTTACCTGAGCACACAGTTATGGAACGCACTGCCGTTCAACTTAAAAAATATTTATGAACTAACTAACTTTCGTAAATCGCTGAAGACCCACCTCTTCAACAAGGCATACCACAAAAATCAGCAAATGCAATTGTAACACATCTCTACATTACCTATAATCAGAACTGTTTTTCTTACATCTGCTTAATTTCTTGTTTATTCAATTGTTCAATCTCTATTACGTCATCCATATTCTGGATGTAACACTAATTGTTATCTTCTAATCTGCTCCACCAATAACGATTCATTGTAAGCCACATTGAGCCTGCAAATATGTGGGAAAATGTGGGATACAAATGAAATAAATAAAAATAAAAACAAAAATGAGGATGTTATAATGCCTTTGTATTGCTCCATGGTGCGACCGCACCTCGAATATTGTGTTCAATTCTGGTCGCCGCATCTCAAAAAAGATATATTGGAATTAGAAAAGGTGCAGAGAAGGGCGACAAAAATGATAAAGGGGATGGGACGACTTCCCGGCTAAAGCGGCTAGGGCTCTTCAGCTTGGAGAAAAGGCGGCTGAGGGGAGATATGATAGAGGTCTATAAAATAATTTTATTTATTTATTTATTTGTAGCATAATGAGTGGAGTTCAACGGGTAGATGTGAAGCGTCTGTTCACGCTTTCCAAAAATACTAGGACTAGGGGGCATGTGATGAAGCTACAATGTAGTAAATTTAAAATGAATCGGAGTAAATTTTTCTTCACTCAACGTGTAATTAAACTCTGGAATTCATTGCCAAAGAATGTGGTAAAGGCGGTTAGCTTAGCGGAGTTTAAAAAAGGTTTGGACGGCTTCCTAAAGGAAAAGTCCATAGACCATTATTAAATGGAGAAAATCCACTATTTCTGGGATAAGCAGTATAAAATGTTTTGTACATTTTTGGGATCTTGCCAGGTATTTGTGACCTGGATTGGACACTGTTGGAAACAGGATGCTGGGTTCGATGGACCTTTGGCCTTTCCCAGTACTGCAATACTTATGTACTTATATAGCAAGAAGATGGAAGCCAACACTGAGCGCCTCAGCTCAAAAAATCAGGGAAGTTATTTTTGCACTTCAAAGGTGGCGGAGAGGGGGAAGAGTAACCTGCAAGAAAAGCAGCTACAACCTTAATCAAGGTGGTGGGAGGGAGAACCTCTAAGAACAGCAGCTACAATCCTAATCACCTTAAAGAGCAAACTAGAGAGGGGGTCACGTGATGCGGTGAGCAGGGAAAGACGTGGTAGTCTCTGCTGCTGGGAACCCTGCCCGAAAATCGAGGTTTTAACGGCGTCTTAGTCATCAAAAACTGATGATTTAGGAAGAACTTGCTTCCCCAACGCATGGACAAATATTTGACGCGATCGGCGATGGCGCAAACCGGGAAAAACATAAAGAAAAAGGAAGATAAACTGAGACTCGGCGAAACCAAGATGGCGACCGCCTCGCCGGCGAACTCACCCTCCCGCCCGGCTTCTGATTTTACGCTCCCAGAACTTACAGAGGCAGTAGTGGGAGCGCTGGCCCC
Organism: Microcaecilia unicolor; assembly: GCF_901765095.1. Taxonomy (NCBI): domain Eukaryota; kingdom Metazoa; phylum Chordata; class Amphibia; order Gymnophiona; family Siphonopidae; genus Microcaecilia; species Microcaecilia unicolor. Next base: position 64,449,104 of record NC_044038.1, on the reverse strand, counting down.
TCAGTTTGAACAACTTTCTGCCCAGATAACAGGCTTGTCGGCGCTTACCACAGAACTGTCGCGTCGCACGGGGGAACTGGAAGCCCGAGTTGCGGAGGTGGAAGACGGGCAGCAAACCAACTCGGGGGAGATTGAAAGATTACAACGCCTTATCCAGGAGAATGCACAGCGAGTAGAAGACTTGGAAAATCGCTCGCGCCGCGATAACCTCAGATTTGTGGGGTTCGCAGAATCTTTGGCAGATAAAGATTTAAAACAAACACTAGAGACATGGCTGCAAGCAAACTTCCCGGAGGCGGGTGAAGGCCGAGCGATCCGAATTGAACGTGCACATCGCGTGGGGCCCAGACCTACCAGAGATTTGAAGCCCAGAGTGGTGATAGCAAAATTTCACTGCTATGCCCAAAAAGCTGCAATATTGCGATGTTATAAAAGCTGTAGGGAAACTACAAAATATGATGGAACTTTAATTCGTATCTTTCAGGATTACTCCGCGGCCTTGGCAGCACAAAGGCGAGCTTTTTCTACAGTTTGTACCCGTTTGGTGGGAAACAAGATCAAGTTTACTTTGCAATACCCAGCAACGTTGAAGATTTTGGAGAATGGAACCTGGACAGCTTATACTAGCCCGGAAGACGCGGTGGCCTGGTTGGAACGTTACCAGACCTGACTCTGGGGGAGATCACTAATTTAATCGATGGCCGGTTACCAAACCATGCCGGAATGTTGACAGAGTTTTTGGTTGGTGATTGCTAGTTGAACTTCTAATTTGACTCAGTTCCAAAAAGTTCCTGTTGGATTACTAATGCCGATCAACTGCTTGTGGACTAAGAGTGAGTTTGAATGGTTGGTGAACAAAACGGCAGACCGGAGACACACAGCAGAACGGTTGAAGAATGGGCTGGACGGGGAAGACACTTCAGTGTCCTGTGCCACGACACTTGCAGATTTTGGAGACATGTGAGACATTTCTAGAACATTCTTAACTTGCACAAAGGGTGGGGTCCCTTTGGCATCTAGACCTCTGCCTCATACACTCACTAAGGAGGAGTGAGGTTGGTTAGACAGGCTAGATGGGTAAGGGGGGGAAGATGGGGGGAGGGCAGTGGGGGGGGGAGGGAGTGGGGGGGGGGGGGGGGTGGGTTTAGGGGTAGAGGCGAGCGGAATGATGCAGGAACAAAATGGCGGGCTGTGAGAATACGTGGAAATTTGTATAACCAAATGGTATTTGATGTAATAATTGGATGGTGGAGAAACGGCCTTTGGTTGAGGCTGGGCAACCAAGGCACCGATTTGGTTTTGTTACATGTTAATTTGGCCATTTTGAGGGGATTATGCTGACTGCACCTTTGCGATTGGTGACCTGGAATGTAGCTGGGATCACCTCCCCAATCAAGAGATCAAAAATCTTAACACACTTAAACCGCCTAAAGGCTTCCATAGTCTGCCTACAGGAGACTAAACTCTCTGACGAGGAACACCAGAAGCTGCGCCAACAGTGGGTGGGGGAGTGTTATTACTCCTCCTCTGGGGCCAGACGGGGAGGAGTGGCCATTCTGATTAGGAGAGGGCTCCCGTGTACTTCTAAATTAATAGGAAAAGATCCAAAGGGAAGATATGTTTTGCTCCATCTTAACATTATGGGACAGGAGTATTATCTATGTGCTATATACGGCCCAAATGTTTATGATGCAGATTTTTTTCAGACTTTGATAAATCTAGGCCTTAAATATGACACGGCCCCTTGGATTGTAGCGGGAGATTTCAACCAAGTACTTGACCCGGAAATTGACCGCTCGACGGTTGGGGCATGGAGTGCACTTCCCCGTAGTAAAGGATTGCCTTATCTGTGTAAAATGATGGACCTAGTGGACCCTTGGAGGTTATTATTCCCTCAGAGGCGGGACTATACACACCTCTCGAAAGCCCATAAGACCTGGTCCCGTATAGACTACCTCTTAGTCTCTACATCACTTTTTTCCCGGGTAATTAAGACGGACATGGCACCTATGGCGATCTCAGATCACACTCCAGTTTGGGCTGATATGGCTCTGGGACACGCCGTAGATAGATTTAAATCTTGGAGGTTCCCATCCTATTTAGCTGGGGACAGAGATTTTGGTAAATTTCTAGTACAAAAATGGAACCTGTTTGAGTCTGATAATGTGGCTCATAAGGATAACCCGACATTATTCTGGGAAACTTCTAAAGCGGTCATGAGAGGGGAAATTATTAGCTACTTAAGTGCAAGACACAAAAAGATCTCCCAAGGAATAATTACGCTGGAGCGGAAATATCAACAAGCCAAACGTGCACACATGCGCTGTCGAACCCAGACCAACTACGATAATGTGATTGCGGCACAGGTGGCCCTAGATTCATTACTACACGAACGTGCCAAGAAGCAGGCCTTTAGTCGTAGATATCAATATTACAAATTGGGCAACAGACCTGGGAAACTGCTAGCTAAAGTTGCCAAAGCCTGGTCAGACAGGACATTTATCCCTACAATGTTGGCGCCTGATGGCTCTCGTAAATCCTGCCCTAAAGACATACTGACTATATTTCGGGATTATTTTTCTCGAATGTACCAACCAGAGGCGCAGCAGGGTGGACCACAATTAGAGGAATACTTGAGAGATGCAGGACTCCCGGTGCTGTCCCCCATCATCAGAGACCAATTGAATGCCCCCCTCCAGGCTCGAGAAGTTCAACAAACGATCAGAGGTTTATCTTTGGGTAAAACTCCGGGCCTGGACGGATTCTCTACAGAATACTACAAATTACTGTCGACTCAACTGAGTGTTCCCCTGACTCTTCACCTTGATGCAGCGGTGGAGGTGGGGAGACTACCAAGGGAATCGAATGAAGCCTTAATTGTCTTAATCCCTAAACCGGGTAAGCCGACAGATCAGCCGGGGTCTTATCGACCAATTTCCCTTCTCAATGTTGATGTAAAAATTTTAGCTAAGATCCTTGCTGATAGATTGGCTGTACATCTCCCGACTTTAGTGGGAGACCACCAGGTGGGATTCGTACGGGGGAGACACCCAGGTCTAAATGTACGTAGGGCCTTGTTGGCTGTAGCGCAAGCTGAGGCCACGAATCACCCACTGTTGCTGGCGGGCCTGGATGCTACTAAGGCATTTGACCAAGTGAACTGGGACTACCTTTTTCAAATACTCAGATACGTGGGGCTGTCCGGGTGGTACTTGCATGCAATTGATACCTTATATACTGACCCTGGGGCCCGGGTCCTCGTGAACGGAATGTGCACTCCGCGTTTTTTGGTAAGACGGGGCACTAGACAGGGCTGCCCCCTATCCCCACTTTTATTTTTGATTTATCTAGAACCCTTGCTCCGTAACATCATAAAAGATCCAGAGGTACAGGGAGTTCAGTTGCCACATCTCCATATCAAAGTACTAGCCTACGCGGACGATATTCTTTTAGTGTTGACACACCCCCAAACATCGCTGCCAATAGCTTTAGACCACATAGCAGAGTTTGGATACTATTCGGGTTTTCAGCTTAACTCACAGAAATCTGAGGCGCTGCCAATACCCCTTTTGGTGCGGGAGCGCTGGGAGGGAAGGTTCCCGTTGAAGTGGACCACGGATTATTTGGTCTATCTGGGGATTAGAATACCAACTTCATTAACACAACTTTACAGAATTAATCTAGCCCCCTTGTGGAGGGAGACACGACACACCTTAGAAATGTGGCAGCGCCTCCCCTTGTCTTTGTGGGGACGGGTGGCTCTGTACAATATGATTTTGGTCCCTAAATGGTTATATGTGGTTCAGGTGTTGTCCCTTTTCTTCCTATATAAAGATGAACGGAAATTGCACAGACTACTTGCTAGATATCTCTGGAAAGGGAAAAGGCCCAGGGTCACACAAAAACAGACATATCTTCCAATACCTAAAGGAGGGCTTGGGGTTCATAGTATACAGCGTATGTCTGTGGCGGGTTGTATGAGACACATTGCAGACTGGTTCAGGGGAACGTCCTATTTTTCATTTCCCATCACTGAAACCATAATGGTGAGCAGGTGCCATTTTAGTTATTGGCTACATGCGCCAGCAGGCAAAGCACCTACTGCTAAAGGATGTTCTCCTATCTTTATGCCACTAAGACGGACATGGCGATGGTTGTGCAAAGCTGGGGACTTTGAGTGCCACTCCTCCCCCTTCCTGCCGATTGGAGGAAACGCAGATTTCCCAGCGGGCACGGATACTGTGACCTTCCGGAAATGGAGAGAGGGGGGGACAGTTTTTTTGTTCCAGGTGCTAACAAAAGAAGGAAAATGTAGGTCCTTTAAAGACTTATGTGAGACTGCTGGACTCCCGGTACAGGCCACTTTTTCTTATCTACAACTGAGTCATTACATTGCCTCCCTCCCTCGAGTCTCTTTGACCGCGCAGAGACGGAGGCAACTCACAGATTTGCTTGACCTGGAGGCGCAGCTTTTGGTTCCTCTTAAATTCTACCATTTTAAAATTAAAGAACTCTGCCCGGAGATAACATATGATCAGATTGCCAGGGCTTGGACTGGAGATTTGGGTTGTCCTATTACTGGTGCAATGGTACAAACTAATCTGGTTATCGGATATAGGACCTTCAGAGATGTGACACTACGGGAATCCCAGTATAAATTTACGATGAGGCTCTACATTTCACCACACAGGGCGTTCAGGGCTGCCATGCGTCCCTTGGATGATTGCCCCAGGTGTGCGAGACCTGGAGCACACTTGGGACATATGTTCTGGTTGTGTCCCCCGGTCCGTGCTTTCTGGGTTCAACTCTGTGCCTTTGTCTCAACTGTTTGGGAGTTGACATGGTACCCCTTTCCCGCTTTATTGTTCGACAAATACAGAGTGAGGGGGAACCGGAGAAGGGGTATGCTGCCTTTACTCCGAAGGGCGGTTGCTATGGGAAAGAAAACGATCCTACTGAACTGGATTTCAGCAGAGCCACCTTCTGTGTCAAGATGGCGATCCCTCATGATCTCCCTGGGTGCCCTGGAACGTAGGGAGGTGAATGACTTAGCATCCCCACGGGGAGATAGACTATTACAATGTTGGTTACTGTTCTGGGATACCTTGACCCCCACGGCTCGCAGTAGAATCCTGAATGGGTAATGCTCACGGGAGGGAGGGTGGGAGGGGGGTGGGAAGGAGGGGAGTTAGAAGGAATAAGGCGGGAAAGAACAAAATTATGGATGGCCAGTTTGAATAAGTTGGATGTTTGTTAAGTTGTTTGAAATATACTTGCAATGTAATGCATTTCTTCACTTCATTATCACTTGTAAACTTATGACCATCAATAAAAATGATATATAAAAAAAAAAAAAGAGCAAACTAGAGAGACCATTTTGTTTTTTACCTGCCAATACTATGTTTCTATATTAACAACTGGCTTTTTCTTCAAATTAAGCTTGTGTGCTAAACCCCGGCCCCTGCAGTTTTGCTCACTGCTGCCTCCACTACAACTGGAAGCAGCAGACATTCCTGATACCAATTCCAGTCTCTCTCCTGCCACTAACATGCCTGTGCTGCTACACAACCTTGCCTCAGCACTCCGAGTGGGGTTCAAAGAAGGTTCCTTTGTTTCAGGGCATGAGGAAGACTAATGCCAGAGCCTCTTCTGGTCTACATTTCACTCAAAGACACACCAGTGACTCCTAAGCTTTCAGCCCCAGGATAAAAATCAGAGCTATAGCTAGAGTAGTTGGCTATTTCTCAAATTTACTTTTCAGCTTCACCTCACAAGAAGGCTGCCACAGGCAGCAAGTACTGCTAGCTAGCAGCCACCATCTTGCTTCACACCCCCCACCTCATGTCTGCCCCTCTTCAGTCATGTGGTATATGTAGAAACTGATAAAAATAAGGCGGAATTACTTAACAAATATTTCTGTTTGTGTTTACAGCTGAAGGGCCAGGAGCAGGACTGCAGAAGACAAACAAATAGGAATGGAGCAGTGATAGTCCCTAAACAATTTTCAGAGGTTTGTATGCGTGAGGAGCTAGCTAAACCTAAGGTGGACAAAGCAATGGGGCTGGATAACACACATCCAAGGGTACTGAAAGAACTTAGGGTAGTTCTGGTGGCTCCGCTGGCTGACCTTTTCAATGCTTTTCTCGAGTCGGGAGTGGTCCTGGAAAAATGGAGACAGGCGAATGTGATCCCTCTCCACAACAGCAGACATAAGAGACTGGGAACAACAAGCTGGTAAATCTGACTTCTGTGCTAAGTAAATTAATGGAAATGCTTAAAAACAAACACACCAGAATAGTGAACCTTCTGGAATCCAATGAGCATGGTTTCACATGAGACAGGTCTTGTCTGACAAATTTGATTCATTTCTTTGACTGTGTGACCAAAGAGTTTGATCAAGGGAGAGTGCTAGGTGTAGTGTACTTAGATTTTAACAAAACCTTTGTCATGGTTCCACACAGATGACACTGAGTGCCCTTGGTATGGGCCCTAAACTGACTGAAAGGTTAGAAGCTGGTTGAGTGGATGGCAACAGAGTGAAGTGGTAAATGGAGCTCACTCTGAGGAAAAGGAGGTTACCAGTGGTGTGCCACAAGGTTCAGTTCTACGGCTGGTTCTTTTTAACATTTTTGTAAGCGATATTTCTGAAGGGCTGTCTGGTAAGTTGTGCCTCTGAGGATGATAGCACTGATGGTGTGGATAACATGAGGAAGGATCTAGCAAAGCTTGATCTGGAATTTGGCAGATAAGATTTAATGCTTAAAAAAAAATACATGGTCCTACACCTGGGCTGCAAAAACCCAAGGGAATGGTACAGTTTAGGGGGCAAAGAAGGGGAGGCAATGATGCCTTTATTTAAAAGAGTCAGGTAAGAGGTCACGTGACGCTATGAGCGGGAGTGGACGCTAGCTGAATCGCTCCTGCCTTCTCCTCAAACATCTGTGCAAAATATCGCTACAAAAAAAGGACTAACAACCTGCTAATTGAGAGAGAACATTAGCCGAATTCATAGTGGACGCAACGAGTGGAGAAAGTTACGGTAATGGCGACAAAAAACACAAGAAAAGAGAAAGAAAAGACTCGCATAGCTGAAGACAAAATGGCGGCGCCGGCGAGCCCGGGAACGTCGGCGGTGGGGTCCGCCTGGGCCGCTGAGATTGTGGGAGAAGTCACACAAGCGCTAGAGGTAATATTAGATAAAAAATTGAATTCCCTGGACAGCAAGCTGGAATCCCTCAATAACAGTATAGCCCAAATACAAACGGATATGGCGCAATATCAACAGCGGGCCAGTGAAACAGAAGACCGAGTCAGTGTCCTAGAAGCGGAGATAAACCAACTGAAGAAAACAATTACCTCCTATGATGACAAACTTGAAGACCTAGAAAATAGGTCGAGGAGGAACAATCTCCGAATTGTGGGACTAACTGAAGGGCAAGGAGATCGCGAACTCAGCAAATATCTTGAAACGTGGTTCACAGCAGAACTAGAGTTGCCAGAGACGCTGGGGCCGCTAAGAATCGAGCGCGCACATCGACTGGGGCCGAAGAACGCGACGGAGGGAAGACCACGTGTAGTCATCTGCAAAATTCTTAATTTCAACCATAAAAATGCCATTTTGCAAGCTCTACGCAGCGGCAAAGAATTATACAGTGGAAACCGCAAAATTCTTTGTTTTCAGGATTATTCAGTGACGGTGGCGGCGCAAAGAAAAAAGTTTTATCGATATGCTCAACATTGGTCAATAAGAAGATCAAATTTGCGCTATTATACCCCGCGAAGCTGAGAATCATCCATTCTTCGGGCACGAAGTTGTTCACCACTGTGGAAGAAGCAAAACTATTTGTGCAGCAGATGGAAGAGAGGCCGGAACCTTGAGAGGGAAGGATTGCACGGCAGAAATAAGGCACTCTTCAATTGACTTTGCTAAATGATGGAGACAATTTACAATGGTGTGAAGAACGAAAAGAAAAGGAATAAAAGCCACGACAAGGGACTAATAATTGAGATGAGAATAGTAATCAGAGGATATCGGGGCAGATGATACATGAAGGAGAATATTACAGGATAAATTGAAAAGAGATACAAGTTGGATTTAAGGTGGACATGATGGATAATGAAAACATTGGGTGGCCAACTGATGTACAAGTAAGATGAAAGAAAAGGGACGATATGAGCATGAATAGTGGCCAGGAATTTTGGATATCATGAAAGCATGCTATAATAGATATTGCACACTGATGTTAAGATATTACTTTTGTTGTTAGTTATTTGATACTGTGGGCAATTCAAGTCGCAGGGCCAGGAATCAGTTAAATTAGATTTGAAAGTATAGCAATCTTAGATTGAAAGAACCTGACAACAATAAAACTTCTTAAGATTAGTAACACTAATCTTGCTTAATAACCGTAGAGACTAGCAAATTTAAAAGTTAAATGTGTTGGGGGACTGAATGATGGAGGGGTAATACCTACTCACACATGTAATATATCATTAATGGAAGAATGAGTAGAGAAGGGACGGATACAAATGATGGGAGGAGGAGCGTCGACAGTGACCTGCTTCCTACGGGAAGGAGAGGGCTATTGGGGGGGAATGGGGGGAGGGGGGAGGTTAGGGAACAGATAATTAAAGGACAATTCAAGGGGGGGAGGGGGAAGAGAGTAGCTCAATGTAACCTACAGACGCATACATACATGAAAATGAGAACACGGGGCATGAGCAGGAGTGGCTGGAGGCTGGGCTGGCTACTCTTAGCAGTAAAAGGTAATCAGACGATGGAGAATCGGAATATGAAAGATAACCACTTAAGGTAGTAACCTGGAATGTGGGGGGAATACATTCCCCCATTAAGAGATCAAAAATATTGCGTCATCTTAAACATATAAAAGCAGATATTGCACTGCTCCAAGAAACACATTTATCAACAGTGGAACACGCCAAATTAGCCAAATGGTGGGTGGCGGATTGTGTGGCAGCTGCGGCTGTGGGTCGGAAAGGGGGGGTAGCTATACTTTTTCGGAAAGGGCTAACAGTTAAAATACATAAAACTATTCCAGACCCGGAGGGTAGATTTATACTAAGCATAGTAACCATTAACAAAAAAACTATAATTTTGGGAAATATATATGCTCCCAATGTGTTAGATTTAAAATTCTATAAGAAATTGCTTTCACAAATCACTCAACTAGAAAACTTACCCCTAGTGTTGGGAGGAGACTTTAATATGACTTGGGATCCGACTATGGACAGATCGCACCCGCCAAAGGAGATGCGAAAAATAGATACTAGGGGTCTACCGGATTTATGTGAAATATTAGATTTAATAGATGTCTGGCGTACCTTGCACCCAATGGAGAAAGAATATACACACCAATCTAGAGCACATGGGTCAGCATCAAGAATTGATTACTTGCTGGTATCTCGAACTATAATAACAGACATCACCGAGGCACACATAGATCCCTGTGTCATATCGGATCATTTGGTGGTCGGAGTGACATGGAAAGGAGGGGAAGATGAGGACTTGCTAAAAAGTTGGACGTTTCCAACATATTTAATTAAAGATGCAAGATTTGGGGAACACTTACAAGCCAAATGGGCAGAATTTAAGCATTTCAATGAAGGCTCAGTGGCTGAGACCAGTACCTACTGGGAAGCAGCGAAAGCTGTGTTGAGGGGTGAAATAATCAGCTATGTAACGCAATATAAACGAGTGAGAGACAGAGAAATATTGAGACTGGAACAACTCTTAGGTAAATTAAACCGACAATATGGTTTGAAACCTAATAATGATATTAGACAAGAGATTCTGACCATACAAACAACTTTAAATACCAAATTACATGAGAGAGAAGTGAAGTCTCAGGCCTACTATCGCTTTCAACTTTACAAGCATGGGAATAAAGGGGGCAAATATTTAGCTCGACTTATAGCATCTAAGTTTGCTTCCCGAAATATAACAACTCTTAAAAATAAAAATGGGAATCTCATACACTCTAATAAAGAAATTCGACAGGCGTTTCAAATCTATTATCAAGAACTTTATAAGAGGGCAGATCAAGACGAGCTACAGGGGGAGGCTTACTTGGAGGGTATTCATATCCCGAGGCTGCAAAACAGAGACAGAAAGCGGCTAAATGCCAGGATTAGTGAGGATGAGGTGGGTTGGGCAATCAAACAGAGTAAATTAGGTAAAGCATCAGGTCCAGACGGCTTTAAAGCGGAATTCTATAAGATGATGGGGGCTTCGATTCTTCCTACCTTGACCGAGGTGTTCAATGAATGGATAGAGAAAGGTACCTTATCTGACAATATGAATTTAGCTAAGATAGTAGTATTTCCTAAACCCAAGCGAGATGAACAACTGGTGACATCGTATAGACCCATTTCCCTAATAAACCAAGAGGCAAAATTGTTTGCAAAAATACTGGCCAAAAGATTGGGAGGGATATTGCCTCACCTTATTCATCCAGCACAGGTTGGATTTGTCCAAGGGCGATCAATTACAAAAAATTTGCGGAGTATTCTGGCATCCTTGGAAGGACTGGGTCATTCCAAAGAACAAGCTTTGATGATCAGCTTCGACGCAGAAAAGGCGTTCGATAGAGTGGAATGGCCCTTTCTGTACTCGGTGCTAGAGAAATATGGATTTAATGGCATCTTTGTGCAGGCAATTAGAGCATTATATCATAAGCCAAGAGCACAGGTGCTGGTAAATGGAAATATATCGGGTGAAATTCAGATAAGTAGGGGAACTAGACAGGGTTGTCCTCTGTCGCCTCTGTTATTCGCACTTCAATTAGACCCATTAATTAGAGACATACATGGTTGTGCAGCGATAACAGGGGTAAAAATTAAAGGACAGGAATTTAAGATAGCCGCATTTGCGGATGACTTGTTAATGATTATTACGAAGCCGAAAGATACTCTAGAGAATCTCTTGCAAATTTTTTAGAGAATATGGAGATTATTCGGGTTTCAAACTGAATATAGACAAGTCAGAAGCGCTTCAGATTAACGTGGACATACACAAGCTATGGGGGGGAGATTTTCCTTTGAAGCAGGCACACAAATCTTTTTTATACTTGGGTATACAGATGCCGGCTAGACCAAAAGAGCTATATCATCTAAATGTTGAAAAATTACTGGAGCAGACAAAACAACAGTTAGAATCATGGGGCACGCTAACAATTTCGCTCACGGGGAGGATCAATCTTCTTAAAATGGTGATATTACCGAGATGGTTATATATGTTGCAGATCTTACCTATAGCCTTGTTGCAGAAAGATATAAAAGCGCTTATACCGAATAATGTTCAGATTTTGTTGGGCTAAGAAAAAAGCTAAAATACAACAAAAACACATGTTGGGAGGTTGGAGACAGGGGGGTCTTGGAATTCCCAATATTAAATATTATAACATGGCATGCTTATTGCGACTGGTGAGAGATAGATTATTCCATGCTTCCGATCATACACCTATAGAGATAGAAGATGCACTATTCAGCCCATATCATTTTACTACCTTATTACATCTACGGAATGTGGAAACCCCTCAAAGAATTAGACACAACATTTTACTTAAACCTTTGAGAGAGGTGTGGAAATTTATAGGCATATTATTAGGTGGAGACTCAAGAATAACGGAGCTATTAAGTATAAGAGGAAATCCGGTCTTCAAACCAGGAATGGAGAACAAAATCTTTGATGAATGGGGAAAGTTAGGTGTGAAAACCCTGGCAGACGTATTAGGGGAGAATGGGGATATTAAACCATTACCGCAGCTGCTTCATCAAGAGGAACCAGGTTGGCAGGGTGCTTACGCATACTATCAACTTAAGCATTACATACAAAAATTAAATAAAGAAACACTCACACTTAAGTTAGGTAACAAAATTATTACCTTCTTTGAGGAAATTACAGAAAATGCCCCTTCTATATCACAATTATATCAGAGATTATGGAGCCTAACTCCTGAGAAGGAGATGAATCTGGTGAAACAGAAATGGGAAAAAGATATAGGGAAGGACTTGCAATCCTGGGATATAGTAGCACAAATCAAAAGTATTCCACACCTGATAGGGGGAACTGATTATAGAGAATGTGCATTTAGAATGATACACAGGGCATACTTTACACAGGTTCAATTGTATAAAGCTGGGGGTATAGAAACAGCTCTTTGTTTAAAATGTAATAATGTTGAGAACTCTATCTATCACGCGATGTGGAACTGTGTATTAATACAACGATATTGGAGACAAATAACTAATTATCTTACAGGTGTGCTATGTAGTAAAGTAGATATGAATCCATTGCAACTAATACTAGATATGAAGGAGGTACAACCGAGTGTAAATGCAGATAAAGTATTGCTACGGCGCAAATTATGTTTGATTGCAAGGAAATGTATTATGCAACACTGGACTATACACAACCCGCCAAATTTCTGGCATTGGCGTAGTCAAGTACACCAATTGTTGGTCTGGGAAGCAAAAGAGGCTAAAGGAAGTGATAAAAGAAAAACGAGATTTCTTAAAATCTGGGGCTGCTACTTGGAAAAGATGACACAGAAAGGGCGGAGTCTGATTATTAATACCTTATGAACGGACTCTATATGATACTAGAATGCATGGGGATTCATGTGGGTTACAGGGGAGAGCATGAAGAATGGGAGGGCAGGGGGGGGGAATGGGAGAAGGGGAACTAGTAGATATACGGATGGAAAAATGAAACATCATACTATTGTGGAAGATAATAGCTGATCTTATTGTACTAATATAAGATAAATGAGGTGGGGGGGGGGGGGGGGAAATATCTGTTTATGTTAAACATTGGAAATAATGCAGTGTTATGTTGAATTCATTGATAATAAAAAATTGTTGAAACATAAAAGAGTCAGGTAAGACCTCATTTAGAATACAGTATTCTGTACAATTCAGAGAGACTGCACATTCAAAAAGATATAAACAGGATGGAGTTGGTACACAGGGTAGCTACTAAAATGGTCAGTGGTCATCATAAAATGTATGGGGACAGACTTAAAGACCTCAATATGTATACTGTGGAAGAAAGGCGGTAGAGGGGAGATCTGAGAGAAACATTTAAATACCTCCAGGGCTTGTTGGGATTTAAACGAGGTAATAATACACAGAGCAAAACACAAGACACAATTATTGGAGTTTAATATAGAAGTTTATGGGTTATGATAGAATTATTTGTTATCAGACTTTTATTGTTTAATAAGGAATTGCTAGTCATGCATTTTCATCCATAACAATAGTTAATACATAAATGTTAAATACAGAACATGGTTTGGGGGGAGGGAGGGATAAGTGCTATATTACAAAATTTGATGGCTGTACGTAATGTTGTATGCTTGAAGTGTTGTTCCACTGAGCTTTGTACAATTGTTTTGATGCTGCTATGTTAAGGTGGATTTGTACTTTTTGAGTTGTCATCAATAAAAACGGTTGAAATATAAATACCTCCATGGCAATTTCAACAAACTTGGTTGCCAATATGGGACAGATTACCACATACAGCCCATAGCTTTTAAAATTGTGATCTGGAGTATGGTTGGGGGGGGGGGGGGGGGGATATAACGGGGACTTGGGTTGTACCACTGGACTACTGACAGGGTCGGGATCACCATGAAGGAATCACGTATGTGATCTAGACCTTTAGTTACTGAAGCCAACTACAATCTTTGATGTGATAGGTTGGTTGTTCATTTTATGTTTCAACAATTTTATTTATGATGCAACAGAATTAACAATCAGCGAGCTCAGTATACAACCATTTGGCTCGGAACAAGCTGAATACAAGCAAGGTAATAATTCCACCATCAATGTTTAACATTCCCCCGCCCCCTTCCCAACTCCCCCCCCCCCCTCCCAGAGTGGTTGTTCATTTTAAAATTGAATCACAATGTGTTTGTCGGTTGGTTTCTAGAGGTGAATGCTTTTAGTTGTATTGAAAAGGACCTCCATGGCATAAATGCAAAGGAGGCGAGTCTCTTTCAATGGAAAGGAAGCTTTAGATTGAGGAACAGGACAAAGGTGAAAGGGAAGAGACTCAGGATTAACCTGAGAAAATACAGTGTACTCCATTTAAGTGCATGTCAGATAAGTGCATGCTCTGTTTAACTGCATGCTGTACTTCGGTCCCGTTTTTGGCACCATCAATTTCTATGGGGACAAACTTCGGTTTAGCACACCACTGATAAGTGCAAGATTCGCTTATATGCAAAGAGCGCTCCTCTGCAAGAAAGACTCCGCATAAGCGCACGCACGGAATATGGAAGCCGATTGGCATGTGACAAAGGGGCGATAAATTTGAAATCTCGTTGGTTAACTGCCACAGGCAGAATAAGCGAAAGAAAGTTGTTAGAGTGTACAATGGAGTCATCGTCGTCATCGCGCAATTGTAAGACTTTAACACTGGCTGAACAAACAGAAGTTCTTAAAAAATTAGAAAACAAAGTCAAGCATCTATTGCTAAAGAATATGGTGTCAATCCCAGTCAAATTTCACGTATCTTGAAGCAGAAAGATCAGCTTCTGGAAGACTGGCAAAACAATACAAATCCACAGAGAAAATGTAAACGGGCGGGAAAAACTGAGGATGTAGAAGATGCTCTTCTTCCGTGGTTTTCTCATGTCAGGAGCAGACAGTTTCCTGTCAGTGGTCCACTGCTTATGGAGAAAGCTAATCAGCTAGCTGAAAGTCTTAGACTAACTGAATTCAAAGCCACTGTTGGATGGTTGGAAAGATGGAAGGAGAGGAACAACATAAAATTCAAGGAACAGCATGGTGAAAAACAAGACGCTGATGACTTTGGTGCTGAAAATTTAGTTGTTTCAGTTCTTCCTACTATCTTGAACGAGTTTGCACCTCATGACATTTTCAATGCTGACGAAAACGGTCTCTACTGGCGAGCGATTCCTGATGGAACACTTGCATTCAAACAAGTCAAAACTACAGGAAGTAAAACGTCAAAGGACTGACTGACTGACGATCCTCCTTTGCTGCAATATGGATGGGAGTGAGAAGTTGGAACCACTCGTCATTTGAAAGAGCAAACAGCCCTGTTGCTTCAACAATGTTAAGCAACCTCCTGTGTCACACGAGGCTAACGCAAATTCATGGATGACTGGGGAAATTTGGAAGCAGTGGCTAAAGAAGTTAGACACTAGAATGTGGGCACAAAAGCATCAGATTTTGTTGCTTTGCGATAATTGTGCTGAACACAGTGATGATGTCAGGCTGTCTAACGTCAAGGTGGTCTTCCTGCCACCAAACACTACCTCTCTGATCCAACCTATGGATCAGGGCATAATAGCCAATTTCAAAAAACATTATCGGGCTCTTGTGCTGATGAGCGTTATGGATGACCAGACTGGCAAGGATAAACCTGCTGTTGAACTGGTTCGTAATCTATCACTGTTGGATTCCCTACATATGCAGAAAGAAGCCTGGAATCATGTTACACAGGCAACCATTGTGAACTGCTATAAGCGGGCAAGCTTTGTTAAGGATGTGGAAAGGGACGAAACAGATGCAGCTGGTGCAAATGCGTCCGATGAACAGGCTATTGACATCCCAGCCGGTGTTACTGAAGAGGAGTTTCATCACTATGTAGCTATTACGATCTACAAACAGCTGACGACAGCACTGATGTCCAGATATGCGCCTACACGCAGGCAACGGCTGATGATGAAACTGATGATGAAATGAACAGTGAGGCACATGCTGACAAAATTCAACAACCTCCTGTCACTTTTGCAAGAGCGCTGGAGAGTCTCAACATCGTGCAGGCCTATCTGGAGGCCAGTGGATGTCAGTGCAATGACAGTTTTTACCGTCTGGCAGACGAAGTCTATGGAACTCACAGACACAATAGTGTACGGAGGACTATGACTGATTACTTCAAGTAAGCCTAACGTCAGTTAATCGAGACTGTATACTGTACGTATAATAAACAGTACTGTAATATGTTTATCAGATGTCAAGCTTCTTTGGGTCACAACGGTTAAGTGCACGCTCCGGTTAACTGCATGTATTTCTTTGGTCCCAGACCCTTGCACTTAAGTGGATTGCACTGTATTTAGATGTAAATCTTTTTTTATTGAAAACAATTCAAAAAATAAAGCTTTGTACAAAACTCAATGAATAATAGAAAATGTTAATTTTATATGCAATAGTCTTTTTAGTCGTACCATTGCAGTTCACTTCCCCTCTCCCATTGCTTTCCCCCCTATTAAACAATAAATTACTAAGTAAAACATATAAAATATTGAAAATGAAGAATTAAGAACCTGAACTGTGTGGATTATTTATGAATCGCACTAAATCCCTCTATCTCCCCTAAAGTCTACTATAACTCAGGCAAAATGGAGGTGCCTCTTGTGTGAGAAGCAGTTTACTGCAAACAAACTAGATCTGGTTGCATTGTTAAGCATGAGAGAGAGAGAGAGGAGAGAGAGAGAGAGAGAAAAAGAATAGGGATGATCTGTTTCTTACATCACCCCTTAGTAGAAGACTAGATCCCTCTAGGTAACCTCACTCAACCTTGAAACTGAACTCGAGTTAGTTCATTGAGAACCACACCTCTAGTGTATAGTAACAGAGAAAATAAATTTTTTGGCCATCTTTCTCTAGGTGAGACCTCCTCATTTTATACAGTTCCCATATGAGTAGAATTTGTTTTTTTAAAATGTTTGTGGGAGGACCTAGCTCCATTTCATTCCATTAGCATTAGATTATGCAATCTATTAAATGAACTCCAAAATGCAGGAAGGTACATGTCCATTCACACCCCAAGGATAACTTTTTTTCCCCCAACTAAGCTGGCCTTTTGGAAAAGCAGATGCACACCCTTGCCCTGCATATTAAAAAAAAATCTCAAAACGACCCTCAATGTTCCCTACTTGCTTATATTGTTAGAACGTATTAAGGAATATGGGGACTATGCAGGTTCTTGACTGAACGTGCAAAAATCAGAAGATTTATCACCCTCTGACTTCATAAAGTGGAACTGGAGGGGGACCTTCCTTTACAATGGGCACCCTGTTCCTTTAAATATCTGGGTATTCTTTATTGGTCACAACTACTGACCTATATCATCTCAATGTGACAAACCTACTATATCTACAGAGCAACAATTAACTGATTGGGAAGATCTACCTATATCGTTAGCAGGGAGAATTAATTTAATTTGCACGATCACCTTCCCTAGATGGCTCTATCTGCTGCAACATCAACTCACTGTTCTTGAAATTTTGATGAGCAAGGTGAAAACCTAAACTTAAGTTCACTTTCCTTTTGGGTAGTTGGAGATAGGGTGGGCTGGGCTTAACTAATCCTCGACTATATAATTATGCATGCTTACTGAGACATTAGGAATTGGCTTTTGGGTGGATCACGTTATACCCTGCTGGACTTGAGGGGTCCTTTTATGCTCCTTACAATTTTTTTTTTTTTTTTTTTGCTTTTATAAACCCCAGTTAGGAAATTGCTCTATAAGGTTGGCCACAGTGTTCTTTTGTGTCCTTTGAGATACGCATGGACATTTTTAATTCAACAACTGAGAGGGGTGCTCTACCACTACTGATTTACTCTCCATTAGGGGCAATATCAATTTTGCACCAGGGCTTGATAATACAGCCTTTGTGGTTTGGGAGCAGTTGGGGATTATGATGTTTATATATAACATATTCTGTATGAGGATGAATCATTACTCGCTTTTACAGACTTACAACGGCGTATAGGAGAGCGTTGGGGCAATAAGTTTGCTTACAGTCCATTAAGATACTATGTAAGCTCCCTAGATCTTAGTTCACTAGCCCTCCATGTGGGAACAACATTCAGGGCCTTTTTCAACAATGTATCAGAAAGGAAGCTCACTATCTCGGATATTCATAAAGCTCTTTCTCTACAGCACAGATGGAAAAGGGACCTTGGTCGCAGATTAGGTAACTGGGTGATGATTAACAATATTAAAGGTGTCCCTGAGCTTCTCTCTAATGCAGACCTCAGGGAATGTTATTTTTGTTCATGTCACAGGGCTTACTTTACCAAAATGCAGCTGTATAAAGTAGGTAGAATACAATCCTCTGGTGTGCAGTAAATGTTTAAGTTCAGACAATACTCTCTTAAATTCGTTTTAGGCATGTACAAGAATTGGTAATTTTTGGACTGCCGTTGTCCGCTACATTTCCATTCTCACAGGTTGTGCTCTCTCTAATTCACCTGAACATTTGGTGCTAAACAAAACTGGGGTGGGTAGGAGTAACTCAAAAGGAGACACCCTTTTAATTCAAAAGTTGTGTTTAGTTGATAGGAAATGTATTTTGCAGTCATGGACGTCCTCAGACCCTCATGTTTATTGGAGGTGGAGGAATCAAGTTCATCAACTTCTAGTCTGGGATCAAGTGGCTTTCCCAGAAGGAAAAAAAATGATTTTTGATGATTTGTAATAGTTTCATTCAACACATGACACCTCAGGAGAGAAGCCTTGTTTTCAACTTGTTATGATCTAATTGGATTTGTGTTTAGGAGTATCCTACTGTTTGCTTTAGTCTTCTTACCTCTATTTGTATCTTCACTATTTTATTGCTCCGGTGATAGTTGTTTCATTGTTCTCAGTCTTTTTACTTGGGGGACTCCGGTAGGGAGGGGAAGGGAGTTTCATTGTTTGGCTTTGCACTATCTTCTTTTGGTATTAGATTTGATATGTTTGGATTTGTGCTAGTTCATGTTGCAGAAAGTACCTGCAAATGGATTGGGGGACATTTTATTTGGAAAACCTTGAATGACATGGATAATTCTATCATCGTATGCCCGTCTATTTATCCGGCTCAATAAAAATGTTTAAACCTAAAAATCTCAAAACAGTTTAAAAGGAAGTCCACCGCCGAAAAAGGCTTTTCCAAATAACAAACCACCAATCTCCAGAAATAATTTACCTTTGGACACTTCCAAAATGCATAAAAAAACGTCCTGATTACATGTTTACCAGAGTGGGCTTGAGTAAGGTGAGAAAATACTTCTTCAAGGAAAGGATGGTGAATTAGTGGTATGGCCTTCTGATGGAGGTAGTGGAAATGAAAACTAACTGAATTCAATAAAGTTTGGGACAAGTACGAAGGATTTCTATGGGACAGGAAGGGATGGTAGATGGCATGGATGGACTGGATATAGCCACATGGTCTTTATCTGACTTCACTGTATTTATTTATTTTACACACATACACCCTTTTCTGTGGTACAATCATAGCGGTATCCTTCAGGATCAGGCGATCCTCAGGGGGAGGAATGCTGGCTTTGGCCTAACCCCTGGTAAGCCTTTCCTCAGCTGAGAGGTGCCCAGCTCTACCACCGGCTGCCTTTCAGGTGCTGTGAAGGACTTGCAGCTCATCTGCATTTCCTCACAGCTGTATCCGGGGTGACTCCAGTTCCACCCCGATCTTCCCAGGGCCCTCGCTCCCAGTGCACAGAGTTTCCAGGTGCTTTTTGGCTAGGATCAGGCGACCCTCAGGGGGAGGAATGCTGGCTTTGGCCTAACCCCTGGTAAGCCTTTCCTCAGCTGAGAGGTGCCCAGCTCTAACACCGGCTGCCTTTTAGGTGCTATGAAGGACTTGCAGCTCATCTGCATATCCTTACAGCCTTCTCCAGGATGACACGCTGGTCCACTCCGATCCACTCAGGGCCTCCGCTCTTTACATCTAATCTTCTTCCCAGTTGCTAAAGTACCTCAGTCGTTTATGGCCCCTATTCACATTCTTTTCCTAGCCCTGTCCCTTCCTAATCTTTTCCCTCACCCCCTACCTCTCTCCGCTACAGGAACTCACTGCCCATCCATTGACTTCATCACCTCACCTTCTCTCCTACCCTCTTCCTCCATCTTGGCTTTTAATCTCCGTCTCTTTCTTCCCTCCATTTTGCCTTCCCCATTCCACCTAAATACCTCTCGCCTTCATGGCCACACCTCTGCTACTCTCCTCCGCTCTCTTTTACTCCTTCTCTTACTCTCAGCCGGTGACATCAATCCCAATCCTGGCCCCCCTCACCAACTATTATCCCAACTCTACAGATCTCACCGCAACCTCTCTAACCTCATCTCTATTTCTCTACTCCCTTCCTCTTCTCTGCCCTTCTCTTGCGCCCTATGGAATGCCCGCTCTATCTGTAACAAACTCCCCTATATCCAGGACCTCTTTATCTCTCATCACCTCCATCTGCTCGCCATAACAGAGACCTGGCTCTGCCCTGATGACTCTGCTTCAGTCGCAGCCCTCTGCCATGGCGGTTACCTATTTTCACATACTCTTCGCCCTGCTGGTCGCGGGGGCGGTGTTGGATTACTTCTCTCTCCCTCCTCCAGATTTCAACCCCTTCTTCCACCTCAATCTCACTGTTTTTCCTCCTTTGAAGTCCACTCTATCCGCCTTTTCTCTCCTCTGCCTCTTCGAATAGCGGTCATTTATCGTCCCCTGATAAGTCCCTTTCATCCTTTCTCAGTGACTTTGATGCCTGGCTTGCCTTCTTCCATGATCCTTCCTCCCCTCTCTCATCCTTGGTGACTTTAATATTCCTGCTAATGATCCTTCCAACTCTTATATTTCCAAGTTACTCGCTTTAACGTCCTCCTGTAATCTCCAACTATGCTCCACTTCCCCTACTCATCAAAATGGTCACTGTCTTGATCTCATCTCCTCCAAATGTTCACCCTCTAGTTTCCTTGCCTCTGATCTTCCCCTCTCTGATCACCATCTTATAACTTTCACACTTAAATCTCCTCCCTCCCAGTCCCGTCTTATCTTATCTAATTTATCTAGGAATCTTCACGATATTGACCCTTCATCTCTATCCTCCCATGTTTCAAACCTCCTCTCTACTGTGGCACCATCCACGTCTGTCAACGAGGCTGTTTCTTCTTACAACAATACTCTATCCTCTGCCTTAGACACTCTTGCACCTTTGATGACCCGCCCTATATGGCATACAAAACCCCAACCTTGGCTGACTTCTAATATCCGCTACCTACATTCCTGTACCCGCTCCGCCGAACGCCTCTGGTGGAAATCTCGGGCCCTTGCTGATTTCTTACACTTTAAATTCATGCTGACCTCCTTCCAATCTGCTCTTCTACGTGCCAAACAGGATTATTATATTCAACTGACCAACTCTCTTGGCTCTAACCCTCGACTTCTCTTCACCACATTGAACTCTCTTCTCAAGGTGCCCCAACTCCCCCTTCATTATCTCCTCAGACCCTTGCCGAATTCTTTCACAACAAGGTTCAAAAGATAAACCTTGCTTTCTCTACCTCACCACCTCTCCCTCCACTAGTCCGTTCCCCTCTCTCTCCTTCCCCTCATTCCCTTTCCTCCTTTCCTGAAGTTACTATTGAGGAAACTACACTTCTCCTTTCTTCCTCAAAATGTACCACCTGTTCCTCTGATCCCATTCCCACCCACCTTCTTAATGCCATCTCTCCTGCTCTTATTCCTTTTATCTGTCACATTCTCAACCTCTCACTTTCCACTGCGACTGTCCCTGCTGCCTTTAAACATGCTGTGGTCACACCTCTCCTTAAGAAGCCTTCACTCGACCCTACTTGTCCCTCTAATTACCGACCCATCTCCCTCCTTCCTTTTCTCTCCAAATTACTTGAGCATGCTGTTCACCACCGCTGCCTTGATTTTCTCTCCTCACATGCTATTCTTGACCCACTACAATCTGGTTTTCGTCCTCTCCACTCAACCGAAACTGCGCTTACTAAAGTCTCCAATGACCTATTACTGGCTAAATCCAGAGGTCAATATTCCATCCTCATTCTTCTTGATCTTTCCGCTGCTTTTGACACTGTTGATCACAGCATACTTCTCGATACCCTGTCCTCACTTGGATTCCAGGGCTCTGTCCTTTCCTGGTTCTCTTCTTACTTCTCCCTCCGCACCTTTAGTGTTCACTCTGGTGGATCCTCTTCTACTGCTATCCCTCTGCCTGTCGGCGTACCTCAGGGTTCTGTTCTTGGTCCCCTCCTCTTTTCTATCTACACTTCTTCCCTTGGTTCTAATGAACCATCTCATCCCATGGCTTTTCCTACCATCTCTATGCTGATGACTCCCAAATCTACCTTTCTAACCCTGAAATCTCACCTTGCATCCAAACCAAAGTTTCAGCGTGCTTGTCTGACATTGCTGTCTGGATGTCTCAACACCACCCGAAATTAAATATGACCAAAACCGAGCTTCTCATTTTCCCCCCCAAACCCACCTCCCCGCTCCCCCCGTTTTCTATTTCTGTTGATGGCTCTCTCATTCTTTTTTATAGGACATTCTTGACACGTTTACATGTTTTTCATGTTGATCATCAGTTTTATTTTTTAATACGTAGTTGTAATATCATATTGGATCACATTTTATTTTTATATATTCAAATCCTGTGTTTTATCGCGGTCAGCTCTAACTAGCAGTGAATTAAGCGCCCTAATCTTTTGACCACTTCTCTGAGCAGTGTAGTTGCTCTTATCGGTTTATACTATTAAGTGCCGACCCTAGCTGTATGCGACATATCACCTTAGCAACGGCATTTTTTGCTTTTTTTGCTTACTGGGGAAGTGATGTCATTTTCGCTTCCGGTATAAATCTCTCCACCACGGGCTTTTTTACGTTTTGCCAATAGTTGCGTATTACAAAGCAGCACAGCGCATTCTTGTATACGGTGAGTACTTTCATTTGTTTCCCCTTGTTTAGTCAGCTTGCATTATGTCTTCACACAAACCAGTGCTGATTTTGTGAAGACACAAAGTTTTGTATTGGGCCTTTACACAAACAAGCGCTGTTTCCAGAACTCAGCATTTTTCTTTTGGCGCTCTCATGGCTCGATCACTTCTTAGTGTCGACAGCCATGCTGTCTGTTGCAGTAGCTCATAGTGTGCTCCATATCTACATTTCTTTAATTGTCCTAATCCTTTTTATTTTTTTCGTTTTAAATCTGCCTCGTCTTTTATCCATACCGAGGGGAGTGACGTCATCATCACTTCTGGCACAGCGCTATGTTTTTAGATGCCGAGACCTCTTTTTACTTTTGTTTTGAATCACTCGCGATTACGGAATCGTTTAATGTAACTCAGGTGTTCTTATATGTACCAGTACTTTTTTCAGCATTTTGTGGGGTTCATTATTTAACCGTACATCCGCAAGTGTTTATGTACATGTCATATAGGCGATGTTCCTTTACGTCACGTTTCATTCTCTTGCAGTTTAAGGCGTGACTTTATAGGTCCTTTTTAGTATATGCTACACATTTTATTTTTATTTTCTTCTTTATATTTTATCACTACTTCAAGTGCCACTTATTGTTGTTCTACTATTACAAGGGCAGTATTTGGTATTTTTTCTGAGTTTTTTCTGTGTTTTATTTTCTTTCTTTAGGCATTTATATAGCCTTTGGCATTTGCTGGATTATTTGGCGTTCTGCTACAGTCTGGCCTTATTCTTATTCTCATTTTTCAAAGTATTTTCCATTATTCATTCATTTTTATTCCTACACACGTGTTCATCATTTTCCATTACCTTATGTATAATCTTTTTTGAGATCCCTGTTCATACTTCTGTGCCCTGCTTTTATTTTATTCTGTTATATATGATTGTATGTACAGTATGTATTTATTTATTTCATTGCTTTACATATTTATTATAGATATCGCTTTTAGCAGTTTTAGTGCTATTTTTTTCATCTTACCTACAAGGCACTTTTTTCTACAGATAACACTAGGTATGTTCTCTATTTTGATATCATATATTGTTGTGCATTATATTTTATTCCCTGTCCTCATTATCTCTATGTGGATAATTTTATTCCTCATTGATTTAAATTCATATATTTACATTCCTATCATTTTTATTATACACACTTTTCATTTTTCATTTCTGATGTTTTAATGGTTTGAATATGTATAAAGCGAATGCTACATACCTGTAGAAGGTATTCTCCGAGGACAGCAGGCTGATTGTTCTCACTGATGGGTGACGTCCACGGCAGCCCCTCCAATCGGAAACTTCACTAGCAAAGTCCTTTGCTAGCCCTCGCGCGCCCGCGCGCACCGCGCATGCGCGGCCGTCTTCCCGCCCGAAACCGGCTCGAGCCGGCCAGTCCAGTATGTAGCAAGACAATACACTTCAAGGGAAGACACAACTCCAAAGGGGAGGCGGGCGGGTTTGTGAGAACAATCAGCCTGCTGTCCTCGGAGAATACCTTCTACAGGTATGTAGCATTCGCTTTCTCCGAGGACAAGCAGGCTGCTTGTTCTCACTGATGGGGTATCCCTAGCCCCCAGGCTCACTCAAAACAACAACAT
Source organism: Microcaecilia unicolor (assembly GCF_901765095.1). Lineage (NCBI taxonomy): Eukaryota > Metazoa > Chordata > Amphibia > Gymnophiona > Siphonopidae > Microcaecilia > Microcaecilia unicolor. The sequence goes on along the minus strand of NC_044038.1, from coordinate 64,424,737 downwards.
TGGTCAATTGGGCCTCGCAACGGCGAGGACATAACTGAGATTGACCTAAAAAATTTACCAACTAACTGAGAGTGTAGCCTGGAACAGAACAAACAGGGCCCTCGGGGGGTGGAGTTGGATCCTAAAGCCCAAACAGGTTCTGAAGAACTGACTGCCCGAACCGACTGTCACGTCGGGTATCCTGCTGCAGGCAGTAATGAGATGTGAATGTGTGGACAGATGACCACGTTGCAGCTTTGCAAATTTCCTCCATGGTGGCTGACTTCAAGTGGGCTACCGACGCTGCCATGGCTCTAACATTATGAGCCGTGACATGACCCTCAAGAGCCAGCCCAGCCTGGGCGTAAGTGAAGGAAATGCAATCTGCTAGCCAATTGGATATGGTGCGTTTCCCTACAGCCACTCCCCTCTTGTTGGGATCAAAAGAAACAAACAATTGGGCGGACTATCTGTGGGGCTGTGTCCGCTCCAGATAGAAGGCCAATGCTCTCTTGCAGTCCAATGTGTGCAGCTGACGTTCAGCAGGGCAGGAATGAGGACGGGGAAAGAATGTTGGCAAGACAATTGACTGGTTCAGATGGAACTCCGACACAACCTTTGGCAGAAACTTAGGGTGAGTGCGGAGGACTACTCTGTTGTGATGAAATTTGGTGTAAGGGGCCTGGGCTACCAGGGCCTGAAGCTCACTGACTCTACGAGCTGAAGTAACTGCCACCAAGAAAATGACCTTCCAGGTCAAGTACTTCGGATGGCAGGAATTCAGTGGCTCGAAAGGAGGTTTCATCAGCTGGGTGAGAACGACATTGAGATCCCATGACACTGTAGGAGGCTTGACAGGGGGCTTTGACAAAAGCAAACCTCTCATGAAGCGAACAACTAAAGGCTGTCCTGAGATCGGCTTACCTTCCACTTGGTAATGGTATGCACTGATTGCACTAAGGTGAACCCTTACGGAGTTGGTCTTCAGACCAGACTCAGACAAGTGGAGAAGGTATTCAAGCAGGGTCTGTGTAGGACAAGAGCGAGGATCTAGGGCCTTGCTGTCACACCAGACGGCAAACCTCCTCCAATGAAAGAAGTAACTTCTCTTAGTGGAGTCTTTCCTGGAAGCAAGCAAGATGCGGGAGACACCCTCTGGCAGACCCAAAGAGGCAAAGTCTACGCCCTCAACATCCAGGCCGTGAGAGCCAGGGACTGGAGGTTGGGATGCAGAAGAGCCCCTTCGTCCTGCGTGATGAGGGTCGGAAAACACTCCAATCTCCACGGTTCTTCGGAGGATAACTCCAGAAGAAGAGGGAACCAGATCTGACGCGGCCAAAAGGGAGCAATCAGAATCATGGTGCCTCGGTCTTGCTTGAGTTTCAACAAAGTCTTCCCCACCAGAGGAATGGGAGGATAAGCATACAGCAGACCTTCCCCCCAATCCAGGAGGAAGGCATCCGACGCCAGTCTGCCGTGGGCCTGAAGCCTGGAACAGAACTGAGGGACCTTGTGGTTCACTTGAGATGCGAAGAGATCCACCAGGGGGGTGCCCCACGCCTGGAAGATCTGTCGCACCACACGGGAATTGAGCGACCACTCGTGAGGTTGCATAATCCTGCTCAACCTGTCGGCCAGACTGTTGTTTACGCCTGCCAGATATGTGGCTTGGAGCACCATGCCTTGACGGCGAGCCCAGAGCCACATGCTGACGGCTTCCTGACACAGGGGGCGAGATCCGGTGCCCCCCTGCTTGTTGACATAGTACATGGCAACCTGATTGTCTGTCTGAATTTGGATAATTTGGTGGGACAGCCGATCTCTGAAAGCCTTCAGAGCGTTCCAGATCGCTCGCAACTCCAGAAGATTGATCTGTAGATCGCTTTCTTGGAGGGACCACCTTCCTTGGGTGTGAAGCCCATCGACATGAGCTCCCCATCCCAGGAGAGACGCATCCGTGGTCAGCACTTTTTGAGGCTGAGGAATTTGGAAGGGACGTCCCAGAGTCAAATTGGAGCAAATCGTCCACCAATACAGGGATTCGAGAAAACTCGTGGACAGGTGGATCACGTCCTCTAGACCCCCGGCGGCCTGATACCACTGGGAGGCTAGGGTCCATTGAGCAGATCTCATGTGAAGGCGGGCCATGGGAGTCACATGAACTGTGGAAGCCATGTGGCCCAGCAATCTCAACATCTGCCGAGCTGTGATCTGCTGGGACGCTCGCACCCGCGAGACGAGGGACAACAAGTTGTTGGCCCTCGCCTCTGGGAGATAGGCGCGAGCCGTCCGAGAATCCAGCAGGGCTCCGATGAATTCGAGTTTCTGCACTGGGAGAAGATGGGACTTTGGGTAATTTATCACAAACCCCAGTAGCTCCAGGAGGCGAATAGTCATCTGCATGGACTGCAGGGCTCCTGCCTCGGATGTGTTCTTCACCAGCCAATCGTCGAGATATGGGAACACGTGCACCCCCAGCCTGCGAAGCGCCGCTGCTACCACAGCTAGGCACTTTGTGAACACCCTGGGCGCAGAGGCGAGCCCAAAGGGTAGCACACAGTACTGGAAGTGGCGTGTGCCCAGCTGAAATCGCAGATACTGTCTGTGAGCTGGCAGTATCGGGATGTGTGTGTAGGCATCCTTCAAGTCCAGAGAGCATAGCCAATCGTTTTGCTGAATCATGGGGAGAAGGGTGCCCAGGGAAAGCATCCTGAACTTTTCTTTTACGAGATATTTGTTCAGGGCCCTTAGGTCTAGGATGGGACGCATCCCCCCTGTTTTCTTTTCCACAAGGAAGTACCTGGAATAGAACCCCAGCCCTTCTTGCCCGGATGGCACGGGCTCGACCGCATTGGCGCTGAGAAGGGCGGAGAGTTCCTCTGCAAGTACCTGCTTGTGCTGGAAGCTGTAGGACTGAGCTCCCGGTGGACAATTTGGAGGTTGTGAGGCCAAATTGAGGGTGTATCCTTGCCGGACTATTTGGAGAACCCACTGATCGGAGGTTATGAGAGGCCACCTTTGGTGAAAAGCTTTCAACCTCCCTCCGACAGGCAGGTCGCCCGGCACTGACACTTGGATGTCGGCTATGCTCTGCTGGAGCCAGTCAAAAGCTCGCCCCTTGCTTTTGCTGGGGAGCCGCGGGGCCTTGCTGATTCGCACGCTGCTGACGAGAGCGAGCGCGCTGGGGCTTAGCCTGGGCCGCAGGCTGTCGGGAAGGAGGATTGTACCTACGCTTGCCAGAAGTATAGGGAACAGTCTTCCTTCCCCCGAAAAATCGTCTACCTGTAGAGGTAGAAGCTGAAGGCTGCCGGCGGGCGAACTTGTCGAATGCGGTGTCCCGCTGGTGGAGAGACTCTACCACCTGCTCGACTTTTTCGCCAAAAATGTTATCCGCACGGCAAGGCGAGTCCGCAATCCGCTGCTGGATTCTATTCTCCAGGTCGGCGGCACGCAGCCATGAGAGCCTGCGCATCACCACACCTTGAGCAGCGGCCCTGGACGCAACATCAAAAGTGTCATAAACTCCTCTGGCCAGGAATTTTCTGCACGCCTTCAGCTGCCTGACCACCTCCTGAAAAGGCTTGGCTTGCTCAGGGGGAAGAGCATCAACCAAGCCCGCCAACTGCCGCACATTATTCCGCATGTGTATGCTCGTGTAGAGCTGGTAAGACTGGATCTTGGACACGAGCATAGAGGAATGGTAGGCCTTCCTCCCAAAGGAGTCTAAGGTTCTAGCGTCCTTGCCCGGGGGCGCCGAAGCATGTTCCCTAGAACTCTTAGCCTTCTTTAGGGCCAAATCCACAACTCCAGAGTCATGAGGCAACTGAGTGCGCATCAGCTCTGGGTCCCCATGGATCCGGTACTGGGACTCGATCTTCTTGGGAATGTGGGGATTAGTTAATGGCTTGGTCCAGTTCGCAAGCAATGTCTTCTTCAGGACATGGTGCAAGGGAACAGTGGACGCTTCCTTAGGTGGAGAAGGATAGTCCAGGAGCTCAAACATTTCAGCCCTGGGCTCGTCCTCCACAACCACCGGGAAGGGGATGGCCGTAGACATCTCCCGGACAAAGGAGGCAAAAGACAGACTCTCGGGAGGAGAAAGCTGTCCCTCAGGAGAGGGAGTGGGATCAGACGGAAGACCCTCAGACTCCTCGTCAGAGAAATATCTGGGATCCTCCTCCTCCTCCCACGAGGCCTCACCCTCGGTGTCAGACACAAGTTCACGGACCTGTGTCTGCAACCTCGCCCTGCTCGACTCCGTGGAACCCCGTCCACGATGGGGGCGTCGAGAGGTAGACTCCCTCGCCCGCATCGGCGAAGCTCCCTCCGCCGACGTAGTCGGGGAGCCTTCCTGGGAGGTGGCCGCGGTCGTCGGGGACCTCAACCTGGGCGATGGGCCAGCCGGCGCCACGCTCGACGGTACCGGTGGCGCAAGCACCGCCGGTACCGGAGGGGTAGGGCGCAACAGCTCTCCCAGAATCTCTGGGAGAACGGCCCGGAGGCTCTCGTTTAGAGCGGCTGCAGAGAAAGGCTGAGAGGTCGATGCAGGCGTCGACGTCAGTACCTGTTCCGGGCGTGGAGGCTGTTCCGGGCTGTCCAGAGCGGAGCGCATCGACACCTCCTGAACAGAGGGTGAGCGGTCCTCTCGGTGCCGATGCCTGCTGGGTGCCGAATCCCTCGGCGACCCAGAGCTCTCGGTGCCGACACGGGGAGGAGACCGGTGTCGATGCTTCTTCGATTTCTTCCGAAGCATGTCACCGGAGCTCCCCGGCACCGACGAGGAGGACGTCGAATCCATCCGTCGCTTCCTCGGGGCCGAGACTGAAGAAGGTCGATCTCGGGGGGGCTGTACCGCAGGAGCCCTCAGGGTAGGCGGAGACCCACCCGAGGGCTCACCGCCACCAGCAGGGGAATGGACAGCCCTCACCTGCACTCCACCCGATGCACCACCGTCCGACGACATCAGCAGACGAGGTCCTGGTACCACCGACGTCGATGCAGCTATCCGATGTCTCGGCGCCGATGCAGAGGCCCGATGCCTCGATGCACTCGATGCAGGGGCGGCCGAGGAAGATGGTCTGGACGCTGACGACGTCGATGCACTCGAAGATCCCGGTGCCGATGCCGACGAAGAGCCCGAGAACAACACGTTCCACTGGGCTAGTCTCGCTACCTGAGTCCGCCTTTGAAGCAGGGAACACAGACTGCAGTTCTGAGGGCGGTGCTCGGCCCCCAGACACTGAAGACACGACGAGTGTCGATCAGTGAGCGAGATAACCCGGGCGCACTGGGTGCACTTCTTGAAGCCGCTGGAAGGCTTCGATGTCATGGGCGGAAAAATCACGCCGGCGAAATCAAAAGCCGAAATGGCGAAATTTGAAGCACCAAATTTAGAGGGAGAAAAAAATCTCGACCGAGGCCGAAAAGAGGCCTACCCCGACGACGAAAGAAAACTTACCGGGGCAAAAAAGCTGGAAGTACGGGGAGGATTTACACGAAACCCGGCGGGGGGTTTCCGGAGCACTTCCCGACTAGGACAAAGCTTTCCCGAAGGAAAAAAACACGTTCAAAACAAATTGGACGCGCGAGGTCGACTTTCCGGGGCTCGACACGGCGAAAACACGACCGTACCGAGTGCGGACAAAAGAAGACTGGACTGGCCGGCTCGAGCCGGTTTCGGGCGGGAAGACGGCCGCGCATGCGCGGTGCGCGCGGGCGCGCGAGGGCTAGCAAAGGACTTTGCTAGTGAAGTTTCCGATTGGAGGGGCTGCCGTGGACGTCACCCATCAGTGAGAACAAGCAGCCTGCTTGTCCTCGGAGAAAAAATGTTATTTGTATGTTCATGTTTCTTTATTTATGTTTTTAATTGCATTTGTATTTTTATGCATTTCTATGTATATTATTTTATAGACCCCTGACGCAGGCCTCACGGCCGAAACACGTCACGTGTCGGGTCAATTCTGCTACTGTTAATAAAGACCTTGTTCAGGAAGACACTCATTGTGAGAGGACTTTTTTTGGATCCACTGTGTGTTTTGCCTATCGTTGGTTTTCCTGTGGAGAGCTCACCTTCTGTGGGTGTGTGTTTCTTTCTTTACAACATCCGTAAAATCCGCCCCTTTCTTTCCGAGCACTCTACCAAAATCCTTATCCACACCCTTGTCACCTTTCGTTTAGACTACTACAATCTGCTTCTTGCTGGCCTCCCACTTAGTCACCTCTCCCCTCTCCAGTCGGTTCAAAACTCTGCTGCCCGTCTCGTCTTCCGCCAGGGTCGCTTTACTCATACGACCCCTCTCCTCAAGTCTCTTCACTGGCTCCCTATCCGTTTTCGCATCCTGTTCAAACTTCTTCTACTAACCTATAAATGTACTCACTCTGCTGCTCCCCAGTATCTCTCCACACTCGTCCTTCTCTACACCCCTTCCCGTGCACTCCGCTCCATGGATAAATCCTTCTTATCTGTTCCCTTCTCCACTACTGCCAACTCCAGACTTCGCGCCTTCTGTCTCGCTGCACCCTACGCCTGGAATAAACTTCCTGAGCCCCTACGTCTTGCCCCATCCTTGGCCACCTTTAAATCTAGACTGAAAGCCCACCTCTTTAACATTGCTTTTGACTCGTAACAACTTGTAACCACTCGCCTCCACCTACCCTCCTCTCTTCCTTCCCGTCAACATTAATTGATTTGATTACTTTATTTTTTGTCTATTAGATTGTAAACTCTTTGAGCAGGGACTGTCTTTCTTCTATGTTTGTGCAGCGCTGCTTACGCCTTGTAGCGCTATAGAAATGCTAAATAGTAGTAGTAGTAGTAACTTCTGAACTGTCTTAGTATCCTGCCATTTATTCCATCTATTCCCATGGCTTTGTTCACTTTCAGCCCTACAACTTCTTCACAAACACACTTTCTGTGAAAACTGCTACGTCTTTCATTTTGATATGTACTTTTCTTGGCTATCCATGGCCCCTCTCCAGGTTTTTCTTCAGTGAATACTGAATAGAAGTATTTAACATTTCTGCTTTTCTCTTCAGCATTCTCCATGTATCCAGTCATCATCACCATTCCACTTATGGCCTTCCTCATTCCTGGACATACCTGAAGAAAGTCTTGTCACTTCATTTTACATCTTTGGCCATTGTTTCTTCTGCCCTTGCTCTTCCTGTCTTGATTCACTTTTTGTCTTAGCTTTACCCAATATTCTATTCTATAATCTTCCTTTTATTATCCTTTCTACTTTGTCAATATCAGCTTTTAAAACCTTAATTTGTCAGCCACCTCCCTGAAAAACCATGAAGGTTTCATTTTCCTTTATTTAGCTTCTTATCCATTGCTTTTTTTTTTATAGCTTTCAATTTGGGCCATAGTCCTTCCACTTCTCATTTCCTCCCATCCTGCTAGCTACTCTTTCAGGTATTGTCTCATTCTGTTGAAGTCAGAATTTGAAGTCCAATACTTTGAGCTCGATGCATCTAGACACTGGTTTGGTTTTTAAAATCAAACCATACCATATGATGATCACTGCTACTCAAGTGGTCCCCTCTCTGGACACTATACACACTCTGGCCAATATTCAGTGCTATTCAACCGACCAGGAACAGCTTTTTGGTTGCCTGTCTCCAGCTTCATCTGTAACACCTGGGCCCTGCAGCAGTCCGGAATGGGGATCAGTTTGCTGGACTTCCGTCGGTCATCTCTGTCTCCCTTTCTTTTTTCCCTTCCTTCCCTGTTTTCCCACTCTAATTCACTAAAATGTAACTGCACTGTATTTGTTTTTATTTATTTTTAATAAGTTCATTGTAAGCCGCTTTGGGGCCGCAACACTGTGGCAAAAGGCGGGGTATAAATGTACTGAAATAAATAAATAAATAAATAAATATTCAGTGCTGGCCAGTTAAGTTTGAGCTGGTCAAAAAAAAAAAAAAGGATATTCAATGCCGGTCACTGGAAATAGCATGGCAATGAACATCTGGGTGCAGCTATACAGCCTCCCGCGATATGAATATCAGGCATACTCTCCATTTGTTGCCACTAGACACAGCAACACCCCTTCTTCTCCTGAGTTCAATCACCATTTGCCTGAATAGAGATCCTTGAAAGGCATCCAAGATCCCTCTGCATTATGACTCTGCAGATGGGATGCTCCAGTCTGCATCCGGTAGGCTGAAATCACCTAGCAACAGCACCTCCTGCTCACACCCACTTTATGGACATCTATGTCTAGCTCCTCCAAGTGAAATGGAGGTCTACAGACAGCATCCATGTGCATTTAAGTACCATCTTCTCTTTCCAAGACAGCCTACAGTGCTTTCTCTTTTCCCCTGAAATCACTGGGAACCTTTCACTAACAAATTAATTGGGAAATGAATGGAATGCCTTTTCACCATATTATTCCCTTTCCCATCCACCACAGCCACAATCCTTCAGTCGACATGTGGACAATTCTCCCCTCAGAAATCCAAAACAAAAATGTGCTCCTAAGCTAGACAGTAGATTTTATTAAGTTTCCACAGCTGTCATCATGATTGTTGCAGTTGTCTGGATCTTGCTGCCTCTGTGTAAGTGGAACCAACATTTCAGCCAAGCCACAGCACGATGGCTGAAATGTCAGCTCTACTTAACTCAGACGTGGCAAGATCCAGACAACCACAACAACCAAACAGAAGACATCACCATTATGCAACAGATAGCACACCCTCCCAAGGAAGTACACATACAAACATATTTATTGCTTTTATAGAACCCCCAAGGCCCAGCATTAGAAGTAGGTGCTAGGAACTTGCACTGTGCTGTTACTAGTCTAATTGTGCTGGCTCTCTCTACACTTTAAAGACATTTTCTATGCTGTCCAGCTCTCCTAACTCAGACAATTTAAATAAAATGGCATCCCTAGATATTTATGTACTTAGTAGTAGTACTTTACAGCACTATGGGTTCTTTCTAGACAGCAGAGCATAAAAAGCAGAAATCTCATGAACAGCAGAAAGTATAAAATGGAGGGATTATGAACTTGTATATTCTGCAAAGAAAAAAGAAATCTCTAAGGTAACCAAACATAGCCAGAAAAAGCAGCTTTCTGTAGTTTGAAGGCCTCAAGCTCCCAGGCTGACTTGCAGGTGGCCTCGCTCTGCTCAGCCCTGGATGTAGGATAGGAATATGAAGTGGAGAAGAGAGAACAGGGGGGGGGGGGGGGGGATGGGACTTGATATACTGCCTTTTTGTGGTTTTTGCAACTACATTCAACACTACATGGCCACATTTAAGCTTCAGGCAAAACAAGTGTGAAAAGAAGCACAAATACCTGCAAGTTGGATTCTCTACACAATTTTGAAATCGCACATTATTTGCCCAAAGGTTTATTTAGAAGGGAAAAATTTCCCAGTAGAAAAAGTGTGCAAATACAAACATTTGTAAAATGCATTATGCAACTTTTCTTGCAGGATAGTAGAAGGACAAAGTCCTGAAAATGGACAGGGAAAGCTATTTGCTCAGACGGAAAATCTGAAATGCTCATGAATACTGATATGCCTTAAAATGTTTCTGCTGCTGAGGGCAGGAATGATTCTGTCTATTCTGAAACGTGATATAAATATACATTTTCCATTTAACTTTGAAACCAACCTGCTGACCCAAGACAGACACAATCAATCAACTGAATGCCCTGTAGTTTACCCACATACTGATTTTATGAAGAACAGCAGCCCTTAAAAATAGAAGTCACATCACTTAACCAGATAATTAACATGTGTATGTATGTGGAGAAATATTTGTAGTTTCAATAGCTTGGTCTAGAGTCATGCAAACCAAGAAAGTTGGTACCACTTTTTTTCCCAAGGCTGTTGTCTACTGCCCACCAGACATTCATGAACAAGTAGGAAAAGGTGTCTAATGAGCTGGTGGCCATCATGACATACTACAATCCAAGTTTACACACTAACAAAATATCTATCCTGAAGCTCAAATTCTTTAGTTTGTACTTACTTAGGCACACGGATTTTTATGTGGATATAGTGGTCTCCATAACCATAGCTATTTACTCTAGGGATGCCTTTCCCACTCAAACAAATTCTTTGATCAGACTGAACACCGGGAGGGATCTAAGAACATGAAAGAAAACAGATACAATTGTTAAAATTTAGCAGGACAGTTCTGATGTACAGTGACAGCTGTAAGTCAGTACTGCAGGGTAAGACAAGACAAATGCACTGGCAGAACTTTGTGCATAGGTATGTACTCAGGTGATAATGGCATCTTGTAGAGAATTCTGGTGGAGTAAGCATATTCTAGCCTACAACAATCATACACAACCACCAGAAGAGTCAGTTATGCTGAAATATTACCAACGTGACTGACTACTGTAAGTTTGCATTTCATGATCATTAGAGGAGTAGCCTAATGGTTAGAGCAGAGGCTGAGAATCAAAGAAATCACACTGTTGCTCTTTATGACTTTGAGCGAGTCACTTAACCATCCATTGCCTCAGATATAAACTGTAAGCCCTCCATGGACAAGGAAATTCCTACTGTACATGAATATAATGCGCCTTGAGCTACAACTAAAAGGAGAGAGCTAAAGCTAAATAAATTAATTGGGGTGGGGGACCAGGCACACTGCTATGAAAACCAAGTGACTTAGTGCCTTCTGTCCCATAGTGTAGCTGTACAAATGAAATTCTTATGTTCCTTCGCTATACTAAATAGATGCATTTTAAATATAAAAACAATTTGGATGGGATGACCCAGAGAGGGAGAAGTCTTATTCTCAATACTCTGTAACAATAATTAAGATAACTGTAGTGGATAACTATGTATGTAACAATTTGGAAAGGGAAGGAGGGGGAGATAATGAGAGAATGTACGAGATCTGTTCGGATGGGGAGGGGGAATAATATAATAGGAAGATAACATGGAAGATATGTTTGTATTTGAAATCATCATTTTATGTTACTGCTTATCGATACCACGAATACCAACTTATTGGATGCAAGGGTGGGAGGGGAGGGTGGGAGAAAATGAGAAAAGCAAAGATGGCAGGGGCTATGGATATATTGATATGACAATGATGTGTTATTTATTCAGATAAAAGCCAAGTTTTATGGAAGTGTTAATTTCTCAATAAAACTGTTGAAACAAATATAAAAACAATTACAAATATAGTTAATGTTCATTTGGTATGCTGATTTACTAAGTGTGCATAATTATGAACTGCTTAATAAAGCAATAGGCAAACTACAAATGAAAGAGAAATTAGACCTTACCTGCTAATTTGCTTTCCTTTAATCCCTCCGGACCGGCCCAGGATTGGACTGATGGGTTGTGCACGCCTTCCAGCAAGTGGAGACTGAGAAAAAACTCTGACTCTAGCGAGCCAATAAGAGCCCTGGTCATGTGACCCTAGCCTCAGTATTTGAATAACAAAGTAGAAAAAAGAAAAAGACAGGCTGTGCCCCAAGGAATTCAAGCAACCAGGAAGCACTATTGAAAACGTGCTCAAACAAGGGCTCACCGACAACTCTCACCAGAGCAGCGGTATGGCCCTACCATAATGGCTCACCGAGAACCCTTTCCAGAGTATGGCCTAACTGTAATAGCTCATTGACCACCCTTACTAGAGCAGCGGTATGGCCTTAAGCAGAATATCTGGGGGGTTTTTTCCAACTAGCAAAAAACAGCTCTGCAAACAATTTAACACATCTCTGCAAACAATTGAACATACAAACATAGACAGAAAGATATAACACAGGAGGGGCCTGGGCCGGTCCGGAGGGATTAAAGGAAAGCAAATTAGCAGGTAAGGTCTAATTTCTCCTTCCTTAGCATCCCTCCGGACCGGCCTAGGATTGGACTGATGGGACGTAACAAAGCAGTAGTCCTACGGGAGGGACCCCAACAAACCCGCCGTAAGTACCTGCGAAGCAAAGACCGCCTCCTGCAGACACTGAAAATCAAGTCTGTAATGTTTAGAAAATGAATGGAGAGAGGACCAAGTCGCTGCCTCACAAATCTCCGCTGGCGGTACCAAGGAAGACTCGGCCCAGGATGCTGCTTGCCCTCTAGTCGAATGAGCTTTAACAGATTCCGGGACTGCTTTACCTGCCAAAAGGTAGGCCGACGCTATCAGTTCTTTAATCCACCTTGACAACGTGGGCTTAGAAGCCGCCAACCCCTTACGGTGACCGGCCAACAGCAGAAAAAGACGGTCCGTGCGACAAAAAACCTCAGTAACCGCGAGGTATCATTTAAGCACTCTCTTAACATCCAGAGTATGCAACCGTCTCTGCTCCTGCGTCCCTGAGGCCGATCCCAGAACAGGAAGAAACCCGGACTGGGTCAGATGAAACTGAGATAACACCTTAGGTAAAAAGGAAGGAACAGGATGAAGTACCACTTGCTCCTTAGAAAATTCTAGAAATGGAGATCTACAGGAAAAAGCTTGCAACTCAGAGACCCTCCTAGCTGACTCAATAGCCACCAAAAACACTGTCTTAAGCGTCAAATCCTTCAAAGAACATGCTTGTAATGGTTCAAATGGTGATTTTGTTAGACTTGAAAGCACCAAATTAAGATCCCAAGATGGAAAGACTGATCGTACTGGAGGGCGAAGAAGGCTGACTCCCTTCAAAAAACGGGCCACATCAGAAAGACTGGCCAAAGATTTACCCCGAATTCGACCTCTGAAACAGGAAAGAGCTGCCGCTTGCACCTTAAGAGAAGAAAGAGACAGCCCCTTATCAAAACCTCGCTGTAGAAAATCTAACATCTGAGGCACGGATGCCCAAAAAGGAAGAATGCCAGCCTCTGCACACCAAGCCTCAAAAATGCTCCAAGTGCGAATATAGTTTAGAGAAGTGGAGCGCTGACGAGACCAAAGCATGGTGGAAATCACTGGCGCTGAAAAACCCCGCTTAGCTAAACAGGCTCGTTCAAGAGCCAAGCCGTAAGACAAAATCGAGCCGGGTCTGGATGTGAAACTGGCCCTTGTACCAGCACAGTCTTGTGAACTGGAAGCCGAAGAGGAGACTCAACCGACAGACGTTGCAGATCCGCGTACCAAGGACGTCGAGGCCAGTCTGGTGCCACCAAAATTACCGGTCCTCCGTGTTCCTCGATCCTCTGTAGGAAACGACCTATTAGCGGCCAAGGAGGAAACGTATAAAGAAGGTCGGAGGGCCACTGCTGCAACAGAGCGTCTACCCCTGCCGCTCTTGCATCCCTTCGGCGACTGAAGAATTGAGGGACTTTTGAGTTGAGAATGGTGGCGAAAAGATCTAGAACTGGAGTGCCCCAGTGCTCCACTATCAACTGAAACGCTTGAGCGCTGAGAGCCCATTCTCCTGGATCGAGAGTGTGGCGACTGAGAAAGTCGGCTTGAACATTCTCCACTCTTGCTACATGCGATGCTGCAATGGCCGTGAGGTGAACCTCCGCCCACGCGAGGAGACTCTCCGCCTCCCGACACAAGAGATGGCATCTCGTTCCGCCCTGGCGGTTGGTATAGGCCACTGCCGAGGCGTTGTCCGAAAGAACTCGCACCGCTTTGCCTACCAGGAAATAACTGAAGTGCTGCAGAGCTAACCGGATCGCCCTGGTCTCCAAAAAGTTGATTGATTGAACTGCTTCCAGTTGAGACCAGAGACCCTGGGTCCATCTGCCTAGGCAATGAGCTCCCCAGCCTCGGAGACTGGCATCAGTCATTAACAGTATCCACCGAGATTCCAAAGGCATTCCTACAGTGAGATTTTTTATCCGTAGCCACCAAAATAGAGAGCTGCGTTCTCGGTTGCGGAGAAGCAATCGCATCAGAAGCGAATCCCTCTGAGAGGACCACCGGGATAGAAGGGACCACTGAAGAGGCCTCATATGAACCCTGGCTCAGGGCACTACCTCTATAGTGGCTGCCATGGAACCGAGAATCTGAAGATAATCTCAAGCACACGGACACTGTTGCTGAAGTAAACCCCGTATCTGAGACCGGAGCTTTAGAATCCTGACCTGCGGCAGAAAGACTTGGCCCCGTGCCATGTCGAAGGTGACGTCCAAATATTCCAGAGACTGGGATGGAACTAACCGACTCTTGGCTACATTTACCACCCAACCTAGGGACTGCAAGAACGCCATCACCCGGCCTGTGACGCGACAACTCTCCTGATAAGACTTCGCTCTGATTAACCAGTCGTCCAGGTATTGATGAACGAGAATCCCTTCTTTTCTGAGGGCCGCGGCCACCACGACCATAACTTTGGTAAAAGTGTGTGGAGCTGTCGTTAGACCAAAGGGCAGAGTGCGAAACTGGTAATGTTGACCTAGAATCGCAAAACGCAAAACTTTGTGGTGAGCTGGACGAATAGGAATATGCAAATAGGCCTCAGTGAGATCCAAGGCTGTCAAATACTCTCCCTGGCGCACTGCCACTATGACTGATCGCAGGGTCTCCATACGAAAGCTTGTGACTCTGAGAGCGCGACTGACAGCCTTGAGATCTAAAATAGGGCAAAAAGAGCCTTCCTTCTTGGGAACTACAAAGTAAATGGAATACCGGCCTTGCTTGTACTCGGAAGGAGGGACTGGAGAGATAGTCTGAAGATCTAAGAGCCTCTGTAGAGTGTCTCGAACCGTCCTCGCCTTGAGAGGAGAGCGGCAGGGAGACTCCAGAAAGGCGTCTGAAATAGGCCTTGCGAACTCTAAGGCATAACCGTCTCGAATAACTTCCAAGACCCACTGATCTGAAGTGATGTGGGCCCACCTCTGATAGAACTGCGAAAGACAAGCTCCGACAGGGACCAGAGGAGAGGCCCTCGCACCTTCATTGGGTAGGATGGGTCTGGGATCGAAAACCTGCGTTGGAGAAGCCTGCTCCTCTGCGAGAACCCCAAAAGGACTGAGTTCTATTGAAAAAACGACACCTCTGAGGTTGAAAACCCCAACCAGCCTCAAACCTACGAAAACCTCTCACTGAAGCCCTACCAAACAAAGAACCTCGACGGGACAGACGAGGCCTATCTTGCGGTAGGCAAGGAACTTTAGCATCTCCTAAAGAATTAACCAATTTATCTAATTCTTCTCCAAACAAGAAAGAACCTTTAAAAGGAAACTTGCTCAACTTCGACTTGGAGGCCGCGTCCGCCGACCAACCTTTTAACCACAGAGATCGGCGAGCAGCGACTCCCAACGCCAAAGACTTAGAAGATGCTCGCAGCAAATCATACAGAGCATCAGCCAGAAAAGCCGCCCCAGTCTCAATCTTAGCTACTTCTACATCACTAGCTTGAAGATCATCCGAACTCCTGTCCAGGACTCTCTCTGCCCACCTAAAACATGCTCTAGCCACTAAGGAACCACAAATGGCAGCCTGCACTGCCAAGGAAGAAACATCAAAACTATTCCTGAGCAGAGAATCCAGCCTTCTGTCCTGAACATCACGAAGGGCCGTTCCTCCATCTACGAGAACTATATTACGCTTAGTAACCGCCGATTCCACTGCATCCACGACCGGCACCTTAAGCATAGCTCTATCCGCTTCTGGAACCGGATAGAGACGAGACATAGATCTGGTCGGACGAAAAGCCGCATCTGGGACCTCCCATTACGCTTTAATAACATCCCAAATGTCCTGATGCATGGGAAAAGTTTTGGCAGCGGATTTAGAACCCTTAATCAAGAAGTCTACCTTACGGGTTTCTGAAACTGGCGGGAGATCCTGAAAGTTCAAAGTAGAGGAGACCATAGAAATGAGCTCCTGCAAGTCATCCTTATGGAAAATTCTAGCCACTGAAGGATCTTCCCCCTGGGCAAAAGATGTAGACTCCGGATCTGCAGAGGAGGGCTCATCCCAGATATTTTCTGCAAAATCTTCCTCCTCTTTCAAATAGGGCATCTCCTGATCACACCAAAAATCTCCATACAAATCACCTTCCCTAAATTTTTTGGGAGGTGGAGGAACAGGTCTGACAGAGTCTCCTGACCCAGCTCCTGCATCGCCTTTCTGCATCAAAAAAGCCTGGTACATCTGGAGCACAAACTCAGGAGGAAAACCCCCTGCCTGAGTAGGCCCAGCTTGCACCAGAGCTCCTGAAATAAACGAATTAGAATTGGAGACATTTAGGGCCGAAGTCTGTGCACACGATGGCGAAACCGGAGCAGGAACCAAAATGGCCGCCGTCCGCGCCAAAATCGCTGGAGCGGCCTCCGGAGGCGCGCCTGACCCTTCAGTAACTGCTGAAACCGACCGCGACGGCGAGGAACTCTGAACTGACAACGGAGCTCCCGAAGTTGAAGGCAAAGAAGAACCTGACGCTCCCCCCGGCGCAGTACAGTACTTACAGGAGCCGGAAGAAGAAAGCCCCCGACACTGGCAGACAGCGCATAGTTTAAGCTTTTCAGACATGGCGGCGACGCACGTACGCGATTCGCACCTAAAAACTTTTTTCTCTTCTCTTTTTAAGCAAGGCTCCGTCCGTCTAACAAAATAGCGCTAAAAAAGAATAAACCCCCGAAAACGGAAGGTAAGAGCAACAAGACAAAACTTCCCTCTTCTGTAGATTATTAGTCTCCACCCCCCCCCCCCCCCCGTTCTTTTCAATCAGCTGAGCAGCTACACCACACAAACACCCACACCAAGAATCAGAGCTGCCTGCTCGTTAAAACAATGGAGAAGCTCTGCTTCAGTCTTGTTTTGTTTTTTTTAACTGGCTGCCTCTCCCAAAGGTAAATCCCCTTTGCTAGTCAAAAGAGGAACCCTTCCCTTAGAAATTCATGAATAGAAGGGAGGTGGGGAGGAAGAGGGGGAGGGACCCGGGACACCCGAGTGTAGCACCCCTGAGGCTAAGCTAATAAAGCTGAAAATTCCTAACAAGCCTCAAAAGAATTCCTGTGGCACAGAGAAAGACGAAACAACAGAATAAAAGACTATAACTTAAGAAAGAGAGACTAATGGGCTCACTTCCTACCGGCTGGGAGACTGAGAAAATACTGGGGCTAGGGTCACATGACCAGGGCTCTTATTGGCTCGCTACAGTCAGAGTTTTTTCTCAGTCTCCACCTGCTGGAAGGCGTGCACAACCCATCAGTCCAATCCTGGGCCGGTCCGGAGGGATGCTAAGGAAATGAATACTGCACAAAGTCTAGCCAATTCATAGCTGAACAATTTTTAGTAGCAAGGTCCTACATTTTTCTTAGGTTACACCTACTAAATTGTTCATCTGAACAGTGCATTTCACAAACACAAAACAAAGTGAGTCACATAATAAATCAGACCCCAGCAGGTTACTAGAGTGAGACCCAAGGCGCCCTAGTATTTACCGTAATATTGATTGTATCATACAGTCCTTGGGCTCTGGCTGTCCCTCCAAGAACAGCCTGGGCAATTGAAATATGAAGATCCGAGTGAATATCTGCTCCTTCTCGCTTGTAGATGGGGCTTCTCTGAACCTAAAGAGAAAAGAATTTAAGTTGCTTATACACCTCCAACAGGAAAATGGTTGTATTCTGCAATAATCCTGAGTGAGACAGACCCATGAGAGGGAGCAGGAGTCATATGTATGAGGTGGGTGAAGACTTCCACAAATACCCCTGCAGTTTTTCCCTGTATGCCTGTATTTATGTGTAAGTGTGATTTGTTTATTTGTGCACTTATATTGAAATGAGTCATCATGCATCCCCTTGTTTTAATTGGGCTAATGTATGGTGGTATACTGCACCCAACCTTCCCACAGAAAAACACCAATTGGCTTGGAATAATCCTTTACGTCATAATATAACCCTTGTCTGACTATCAGTAGACTGTACAAATTGTGAAGAGGGGAAATGTAACCCCGTACTTATTACCTTTAAAGGGGGCATACGAAGGGATTAACCGCACCTTCGGTATTGGAATAGAAGCCACCAACACGGATCCTGTTGGTTGCTTTCGTGTGATGGTCACTTACCCTCAAATATCCAATGCTGGTTCACTACCTCAAATTTCAGAAGCAAAGATTCCTATTAAGCTCCTTAATGTAACTAGCCTTAGGGAAACTTTTATTCTTGAGACTGGTTTCGGTGAAGCTAATGTGTGGCTAGACTGGATTCGGTATACTATCCGGAGTTTAAACGTATCTGATTGTTATGTTTGTTCTGCTTCTCGCCCTGAGCCTCAGGCAGTCTCTTTTGCCTTAAATTTTGTAAATGATTACAATGGAACCATGTGAATGTTAAAATTGCTCCAGGGTTCCAGTAAACCTACTGAACCACAATGCCTTTCTCTCAGCCTACTGTTCCCTGATTTACCTAAGGGAGCGAAAACACCCCCAGTATTCAGACCACCAGTCCCCTAGGTCAATTTTTGAGACCTGTCTAACCCGAGAAAAAGTTCTGAATCCTTCCTTAGTTGGTAACCTTTCACTATGTAACTCTACCTTAACCTCTACCTTGACTTTTCTGACTTTTCCCGTCCTCGGGCAGACATATGGTGGTATTGTGGAACCAAAACTTTATACTCAACGCTGCCCACCAATTGGCAGGGCAAATGTGGTCTAGTCCAATTAGTAATTCCACTTTCCATAGTAACCCAATCAACTGATAATCCAGTTCTTTCTACAAAGAAGCGAGAAATCCCTGGTTCCATTGATGACAGAATTTATATTGACTCTATAGGTGTACCAATGGGGGTGCCAGATGAATTCAAGGCCCGCAACCAAATTGCTGTAGGTTTTGAATCCTCTTTGTTTTGGTGCTAACAAAAATGTTGATTGGATTAACTATCTACTATAATAAAAAGCGCCTCCAACGTTCTGAAGCTGACTCCGTGGCAGTGAAGGGTTTCAAGGGTTCATGCTGCCTGCTGTATCCATCTCCTGTCCTGACGTTTGCGTGCTTCCTGGTTCGTCACAAGCAGCAGTGACCAATCACTGGAAGCGAACGCTGCAGAGTTGCCAGGCAAAGAAACACGACGTCACACGCATGAGGGTGTCGTCGTCCCTCCCTTCCAGTTCCAGCACCCCTCCCTCCGAATTTTAAAAGTCATCTTCACTTACCAAGTTGGGGTTACGGCGGCCGTCAGCAGCAGTAAAAGGCGTGCAGGCTCGGCCCTTCTCTCTCTCTCAGCTCTGGTCCTGCCCTCATTTCCTGTTTCCGCAAGGGCGGGACCAGAGCTGAGAGAGAGAGAAGGGCCGAGCCTGCGCGCCTTTTACCGCTGCTACCGGCTGCCGTAACCCCGACTTGGTAAGAGAAGATGACTTCTAAAATTCGGAGGGAGGGGTGCTGAAACTGGAAGGGAGGGACCCTGAAACTCAGAGAGAGGATGTAATACCTGGGATTGAAGGTCAGCTGGGGATGGAATGAGTGGAATGTTTTGGCTGTAATTATGTGTTGATATTCTCTGTTATGGGAAACAGGGAAACAGGCTAGTTGTTTAAGGGATGCCAGCACCTCTGGGAAAGGCACCTTCAGCTTGTGCAAGTCTGGGAAAGGTACCTCTGTTTCACACTATAAAAGAGGGTGGAGCACTGACCTTCTTTAGAAGCTTGCCTGAACATAAGGGACGCCTGGTTCAGTGATGTCCCTGCAATCTCTGAGGAAGAGCTAGTGCTTCCCTGGTGGTCTTCCCAGATGCTGACTGAATTGCGGGTGCTGTAAGTATCTTGGTGTATGTGTTCACATATGTATCACCAATAAAAGCGATATACCGCATATTGTGTCTGGTGGCTTTTGTGTTGTCATAAGCACAGCGCCCCCTAGTGTTACAATTTGGCGTAGTCGGCAGGATATCGCATTGTTGTTACGGTGATTACATTTGTGAATATATACTTGTTTTATTGTTTTATTGTTTTGTGAATATGTTGAAGAAAGGGAAGAAGAGCAAATCTCATCAGGAGGCTGTGCAGGCACAGCTTCCGCAGCTGTTTGCAATTCCTGGATGGGATAAATACCCATATCAGGCATTGGCAACAGAATGGGCGACAGATACGGGGTTGAGTGAGAATTGGGAGGTATGTTTAGGAGAGGGAACGTGTGAGGATGTGTTGAAATGTTTACAAAATGCCCCTGTGGTTAAAGGGAAAGAGTTAAGAACTGTGGGTCGGAGAGGGTGGATTTTGTTGTCGGCATATCGCCTGATGCACCAGCAGAATCTGTTATTACAACAGAAGCTGTTGGAATCACAGGCTGAGATTCTGACATTGAAAAGCGACTTGGTAATGTCACAGTGTCAGGGCAAATTGATGATAGATAAGTGTACGGGGTACCAGCAAATTGCTGAGCGGGCGGCGGTGCGAGTAGCGCAGTATAAGTATCGGAAAAGGAGAGGGCGTGTGAGTAAGGTAAAGGTTGCAAAGGTGATGGCTACTGCCACACAGAATCCTAACGGATGGGATCTTGAGACGTGGGATGGGGATATCTGGTCTTCCACACCCGAGAGTGAGTCAGGGGGTGAGGAAAGTGCTGCTCCGGAAATGAAGCCGATAATTCTGCGACGAGCACAGTTGGGTGGGGCAGCGCCAGTGCGCATGGATTTAGCAGAAGACTATACGCAACAAGAAATTCTCAATATCATGCAGCAATTCCAGCAGCGTCCAAATGAATCCCTTATTGCTTGGTGTGTAAGGCTGCATGATACTGGGGCAATGGGGATACGGATGGACAATGAGGACTGTTTGAAATTTATACCTTTATCTCGAGATGCTATAATTCAAAGTGCATTTCGGGAACATAGTTTAGCAATGCCTGATGGGAATGGGTCAGAGGCTACTACTCTGATTGAGTTAGTGGGAACAGGGTGTCGTAGAAAGTAATACCAAAAAAGCTGTGACCCTAGGATATAAATTCTACGTACAAGTGAGTGGAGTTGCTATGGGGGCTACATTTGCCCCCTCCATTGCAAATCTTTTTATGTCGGAATTTGAGAGGGAATGGATCGAATACTCCCCCTTCTCTGAAGCCATCATTACATGGTGGCGTTACATTGATGATGTTTTTATGCTTTGGGGAGGTTCCTCTGTAGAACTAATCAACTTTATGACGTGGCTTAATAGCTGCAACAACAATATCCAGTTCACAGAGCAACATTCTACTGAATCGATCCATTTCTTAGATGTAGAAGTGAAATTGATGTGTGATCATTTTGTCACTAAAGTCTACAGGAAAAGCACGGATAGGAACACATTTCTCCACAGTTCGAGTTGTCATCCTAAACATTTGAAGAACAGTTTACCTTTTTCTCAAATGCTGAGATTGAGACGTATCTGTACAGATTTTTCCATTTTCAAACAACAAGCCAAGAGATTAATGAATGATTTAGCTGATAGAGGTTATTCTAAATCTATACTTCATAAAGCATATCAGAGAGCTAAATCCAATAATAGAGAATTACTATTGACTACTACCACAAAAGATAAAGGCAATGATGAAACATGCACCATGGTTATGCAATATAATGAAGACAGCCCTGTTTTAGCAAGATTAATCAAAAACAGATGGGACATTGTACAAACGATTCCTGCCTTTAGTAACAGCAATTTACGGATTGCCTATGCCAGGCGTAACAACATCAAAGAGATAATTAGCCCAGCAGATTTGAAATCTGGGTTAAAACAAGACACAAAACGGTTGCATGGCCACTTTAAATGTGGTCTTTGCTCAATTTGCTCCATCACTAAACAAACTAAACAAATATACATTTCAAGGACTGAAAAACTTTATGTTCTCCGTAGCTTCACTAATTGCTTATCAGACCATGTTGTTTATGTAATTAGTTGCCCTTGCGAGAAACTATATGTTGGGATGACTACCAGGACTTTAAAAGTCAGAATATTGGAACATCGTTCCAATATTCGAAGACAAGCCATCAAAGAGCCTTTAGTAGCCCATTGTATGGATAAAAATCACAGATTTGAAGATCTCCAATGTTATGCGATAGACAAAATAGTCGCTTTAAACAGAGGGGGAGACCGTAAATTGAAATTACAGAGAAGAGAGGCTCAGTGGATTTTTGATCTTAATTCAATAGAACCTAATGGCCTCAACAGTTCTATCAATTGGTACGTCTTTTATTAAGTTTATTAGCCAATTTTCTTTATTTACTCAGCAACTGAGCTTCACTAGCCGATTGAAAATCTTATAAATGTCAGCTGACATATCGACGCTGAGACGCCATTTTTGTAAGAATTGGTGCTCCCACAAGCTGTAAGCCGTTTCAAGTGTCTATGCCTTGTGCGTTCCATACATTTCAGGTTCTCTGTTGTTTAAGTTATATCTCTCATTTTTTATAGAATCACAGTATCGTGTTTCCACACTCTGTTCCTGAGGAAGCCCTGTTGGAAGGGTGAAACGGCAGCGGCCCCCGTCGGACATTAAGATAAGAGTGTTTTCATTTGGACTTTAAGATATGAGAGTTTTCATTCACTTTGTTCTTAACTTCTTTAAAGTTGCCCTTAAGCAATGCAACACTGGAAGTTAATGGTGTGATTATCTTGAACCGTAATCTTTATGCTTGGTAAATTAAGATAAAACAATAAAAACAAGCATATTTGTTTAATAAATCAGTGGAGTTTTTTACCCTATGATAGAATCTGGGCGTGAGTTACCTGTGACTTCAGTAACCCCACTCTAAACCTTAGATAAATTTTGGTCTTAGGTTTCTGAGGGTTTTTCTCCACATTTAAGCACATTTTTTAAACAACTATTTTTTGCTCTAGGGTCACAGCTTTTTTGGTATTACATTACAAACTTTAGACTCTAGCTAATACTGCAACATTGCAATTCTGTCGTAGAAAGTACCCTTTAGAATCAGATTGGCCTGGGGATGACAAGCCTTGGTATACTTTGAAAGATTGTATCCAGCGATTAAAGGAAGAGGCAATGAAAGTGTGTATTGTCACAGGACAGATGGATACACTTACCCAAGTGCCTATGTCAGCGGCAATTAGAAACAAAGTAATTAAAGGGTCTCCTCCAATGTATAAACAAGTTATTTTGACACTGTTGATGAATGAAACAGATAACCCGTTGGAGGGCATTATGGATAAAATCGAGCAATTAGGAGATTTGGGGGATTGGAGTCTGAAGCTGACAGATAGGAAAAATAATGAGGGGCAGAGAATTGGGGAAGGGCAGAAGGGGCAAGGTTCAGAGGTAGAGCGAGTATCTCGTAAGGATATGTTTGCCGCTCTACTACAAGCGGGGGTGGCTCGGGAGAAAATAGATGGAATTCCCACTGGAGAGTTATGGCAGCAATATAAAAAATTAGGATTGGATAAGAGAGGGATGAAACCGGTTCGGAAAACCCGGACAGTGGGAAAAGAAAAACTTCCTTCAGCCCCACCTGTGGAGGGTCCGGACTATTCAGATTTGTATCATGAGGTCCGTACTCTCCTGCAGAGAATGACACTTCCATCTACTACTACTCTGCCCCCATCTAAAGCAGAAACCAATCCGTTTAGAGAGGATTGACTAGTACGGGGATGCAATGTAAAAATTGATCTGCGTCCCTATATTGATGTTGTAATACAATGGAGTCCGGGAAATTTTCTTTTTTTTTTTAACCATTTATTTTATTATTTTCATATATAAAGTTGACAATATATAACACATTGCTAATACATCATAATTGCTAGCCAAACCATCTTGAACACTCTCATTTATCCTATAACATGGCTATTCCCCCCCAGTCCCTCCTCCCTCCCTCCCCCCCTCTCCCTGATAAGCAACAAACTTATTCTTTCCCATTTTTCCCTATATTCCTTATTGATCAGAGAGCTGATGTGAGGCTTTCCATTGTTCATATGGCTTCCAAATTTTTTGGTGTTGTACTAGTCGACCAGTTCGTAATGCTGTAAGCTTTGACATCAGGTTGACATAGTCTAGCTTCTGCAAAACTTTTCCAAGACCAGGTAATGACGGTTGTTTCCATGCTGCTGCCAGGATCAATTTGCTTGCCACAAATACCTGTCCTGCGAATCGATGTACTGGGTTCTGGACCCCCTCAGGTTTAAAGTGCAGCAAACAATGCTCCATCCTTAGTGGGTATGTCACTCCAGTGACATCTTTTATAAATTTCAGTATCTCTATCCAGTAAGCCTGAGCATGTTTACAGGTCCACCAAATATGGAACATGTCCCCTGTTGTATTACATTGTCGCCAGCATGTAGCTGAGCCAGTTCGAAACATCTTTACCAATCGATGGGGGGTATAGTACCAGCAGTATAATATTTTGTGTCCACTTTCAATCATGGCACTAGAAATCGATACCTTAAGTAAAGACCTAAGTGCTAATTTCCACTGTGGGGGCGTGTATGTTACCCCCAGGGCCTCCTCCCATTTTGCCAAATAATGCTCTATCGGATTAGAGTATGCCAGTAGCGCTCCATACAGCCTGGAAATACTTCCTCTACCTCCTCCTTTCATCATTCCCCTTTCTATTCCAGTGTCAGCTAGGCTTAACTCCCCTTTTGCTCTTCGGGTTATAAAATCCCGCACCTGGTAATATTGGAACGCCTGTAAGTGGGATAGCCCATATTCTCTATGGAGTTCTTCTAATGTTACTGTTTTGTCATCCTCCCACATTTGTCCCAATGTACACAGTCCCATATCCTCCCAAGTAAGGTAGGCCTTATCTTGCCTGCCTGGTCCAAAGTGGGGAGCAAATCTAAGGTACATATGCCGAAAATATCTACGCCCTGGAAAGAATTGTTCTCGAACTTTACACCAAATTTGTAGGGGCCATCGTATCAAAGGTGGACATTTTTTAATTAGCACTTCCAGCTCCTGTTTAGCCAGCCATGGTATAGCCTTTAGTGGAAATGGTGCCATCCAGCCTTGCTCCATCTGTATTCCCAGTTTTTCCGTGTCTGTAAACCACGCCGTCAATGTTCTAAGATTCGCAGCCAGAAAATATGTGGCAAACGATGGGACCCCCATCCCCCCTTTTTCTCTGGGCTGATATAGAACTTCCCGTCTGACTCGCGGGGGTCTTTTTTTCCAGATAAAGGAAAATATTCTTCTCTGGAGGCCTCGAAAAAAGCTATCAGGGATGGAGATCGGTAGTGCTATAAAAAGATATAACATTCTCGGGAGTATCACCATCTTAACCGCATTTATCCTTCCCACCCAAGACAATTGCAAACCTTCCCATCTCTCCAAGTCCCGAAAAAGCTGTCGTGTCATCTCGGGGAAATTGACCTGAAACAATTCATCAATGTGTTTTGGAATATTAATCCCCAGGTACCGAACATATTTCGGCGCCCAACGGAATGGGGCAGTCTGCTGTAATTGGGATCTCTGTTCTGGGGGAATGTTTATATCTAGCACCTCAGATTTATCTAAATTGATTTTGAATCCTGAGACCTCTCCATATGCAGATAGTATCTCCAGTATTCTCGGGAATGAGGTCATGGGGTCCCGCAACATAAGCAGAACATCGTCAGCAAAAAGGAGAGCTCGAGTTTCCACTCCTCCTAATCGCGGCCCCTTGACATCTGGATGTGATCTAAGTTTCATTGCCAGTGGCTCTATCACTATTGCAAATAACAGGGGGGACAGTGCACACCCCTGTCGTGTCCCTCTATATAGGCGAAATGGCTCTGAGAGTCTTCCGTTTATTCGGAGTGAGGCCTGTGGAGTCTTATAGATCAACTGGAGCCAATGAAGCAGTCGCCCTGTGAACCCCATTCTGTCCAGTACTCCAAACAAAAATGGCCAACTCACCCTATCAAACGCTTTTTCAGCGTCCAGTGATAGAATACATAGGGGAGACTGTGTGTCTCGCGCATGGAAGACTACATGCAGAGCTCTCCGTATGTTATCGAATGTCTGTCTGCCATGCACGAAACCTGCCTGATCTTGATGAATTAATAAGGGCAGGTATTTCTGCATCCGTATAGCCAAGATCTTAGTAAAGATCTTATAATCTATCCCTAAAAGTGAAATTGGCCTGTAGGATCCGCACAATTGAGGGTCTTTCCCTACTTTATGAATAACCGTTATGTTGGCTAGATCCCATGTTGGCGGTAGTCCCGAGCCTGAGTCTATCGAGTGGAGTACCTTTAGCAGCATTGGGGCCAAGAGCTTCCCAAATCGTTTATAAAATTTATTTGTGAATCCATCAGGACCCGGGGCCTTTCCCATCGGGAGCCTCTGGATAACATATGTAATCTCTTCCAATGTGATAGGTTGTGAGAGCGTCTGACTTGCGCTAGTTTCCAGTCTGGGAAGCTCAATGTCCTCTAAATATTGTTTTATCTCTGCTGGCGCTATCTCTGCCCCACCCGCATATAGCCTCTTATAATATTCTCTGAACGCCGACTCGATATAGTCAGTTTCTGTGTGAATCCCTCCTCCTTCATCCCTCAGACTCGCGATTATATTGCGAGTTGCTTGCTGTTTTAATTTGAAAGCTAAAAGTCTACTAGCTTTATTCCCAAATTCATAATGTATCTGCTGTGCTTTTTGAAGGTCTTCTGCCAAATCTGCCAGCTCCAACTCACACACTTGGGTCCGGAGCCGGTGTATTTTATCTCTAATTAACTGTTCATTCCCTCCTCCTCCCTGATGAAGTCTAGCTTCCTCCTGTTCTAATTGTCTTCTAATGTTTGTTTCCTTGGACATCTTTTGTTTCCTAACATGTGTCTTTAGTGCAATTAGATGGCCTCTCATTACCGCCTTAAATCCCTCCCAAACCATAATAGGCGACACTTCTCCTGTATCGTTAAATTGAATATATTCTTTAATCTTATTTTCTATATTTAATACATTAATCGGGTCTTGTAGGAGCGTATCATCTAGTCGCCACCCTCTTTTTCCCACCGGTGCTGTGGGCAACACTAGCTGCATAAGAATAGGGGAGTGGTCTGACCAGGTTCTAGGTAGTATTTGATGAGATCCCATCATTCCCGCCACAGACGCCTCCCCTAACCAAAAATCTATCCGAGAGAATGATTGGTGTACTGTGGAATAGTATGTATAGCTACGTTCTCGGGGATTTACCTGCCGCCACAGGTCTATTAGATGCCAATGGTTGATAAATTCTTGTAGTCTTGTTCTATCCCGATGGCCATACCGTATAGCATCTGAAGAGTTATCCAAGTGGGACTGTAAAGTAAGATTGAAATCCCCCCCCACTATTAGGGAACCCTCTATATGTTGTTGAAGTAGTTTATCTATCTCAGCTAAGAATCCCTCTTGTTGGGTATTGGGGCCATAAACGTTCACTAGTGTATAGACCCGTCCTGTTAAAGAAACAACTACCAGAAGGTATCTGCCTCCCTTATCTCTAATTACTTTTTGTATATTCCATGGCTTGTCTCCCGTGAATGCCATCAGCACTCCTCTACTCTTTGTATTGGCCCCGTTAGAGGCAAAGAATATGTGCGGGAATTTTTTATGACGACATAAGTATTCATATTTGGGCAGCAGATGGGTCTCCTGTACTAGGACCACATCCGCGCGTAGACGTAGCATTTCCCTAAACAGGAGCTGTCGCTTTCTGGGGATATTTAGGCCTCTGGTATTAAGCAGCAGGAGCTTAAGATCTAGCATTTTTCATCCACATATATCTCTATATAATATATTGATGTTTTATCTAATTCCACCCTCTGTCCTTCTTTCCTAGTCCCAGATTGTTGTGTTTCCTCCTCAGCTCTCACCCAACTCTCTTTCCTCCTCCACCGTGCATTACCCTCCCTCCCCTCTTCCCTCCCACCCCCCTGCCTATTAATGCTGCCCCTGTGCATCACAAAGGGCATCTAAGGAAGAAGTGTTGGTTGAATGTACACTTTACTGTGTCATCACAGGATCACATAGGTGCTGTTGATCAATGCCCCATGCCCTCTCTTTTTGGGCCCCATATCTTGATAATATAACAGTATAACAGTTTAACAGTTCAACTATACAACAAAGTCACTCACGGACATGAAATGCAACCTCTTAACATACTTCACCCTAATTCTCAGTAGGGTCAGACATGTCTTTTGCTTTTCCACCAAACTTTGGTCCAAAGGGTTTCTTCCCTGCTTTCTCCTTTCATCTGTCGGTCCTCTGCAGGGCAAAGTTCCCTTTTTATGGCACTGTGGTGGCCGACTTTTGGCGTTGCAGGCGCTTCTGGCCTTTACCCACTCGTTGCCATTTTGGTGGCAGCCCCCTCGATGGACCACGTTTTACCGCCCCCACCGAGGAGGACGCCCCCGCCATGTCCTCCACTGGCAAGATCTCACTCGCTTCTACGAGTGTTCGGATTTGGTGCATTTTTCCCTCCTTGTAGAAGACCAGTGCAAAAGGGTGTCTCCATTTATATCGGATTCCCAATTCCTGTAGTCGTCTGGTCACAGGTTTCAGGTCTGCCCTTCGCTTTAATGTAGTTGCAGCTAGGTCTTGGTATATTTCTACTGCGTAGGAGTCCCATTTAAAGTTTGGGGTCTGCCGTGCCGCTTTTGCCACTTGTTCCTTCAGTTTGTAATCCCGAAAGCAGACAATTATATCTTTAGGTAAATTCGCTCGTGGGGACCCCAACGCTCGATGGGCCCTTTCCAGGAGAATCGATGCCGGTTCCATTGTAGTGCCCCCCGTTGCCAGCAGGTCACTCACCAGTCTCTGTATAGTGTCCTCGCAGTCCAGATATGCAGGGGAATCCGGTAATCCTCGAAAGCGCAGATTGCTTCTGCGGCTTCGGTTCTCAAGGTCCTCCAGTTTGTCTAAAATCTGCTGCTGCGCCTGCTGGCTCTCAGTGGTGCGCTGCTCTAGGGTCTCTATCGATTCAGAGTGGGCATCTAATCGGGTCTCTGCTTCCTCAATTCTGGTGCCAAGCTCCCTTATTTCGCCCTTTAATTCAGCCCCCATATTGAGTAATTCACTCCGCATGGCTTTAAGATCAGACCTTATTTCTTGTAGCCATTTCTGCCACTCAGGTCCCATCTCCTCTTCTGTCCCCTCTTGATCTGCACCTGACTCAGGGTCTGTTCCAGGCAGCTGTTCGGTGCGGGGCAAAATCGTCGCCTGTTGTGGGCGATTTGATTGCACGGTCGCCATTTTGTTTTTACTTCGCGGTGTCGACGAGTAAGCAAAGCGGGAGAGATCGATCTTTTCCAACTCTCCCTGCATTCGATTCTCACGCTGTCTCCTTCACCTGCACCTCCGCTCTTAATGGGCCGCTACTCCGTTCGCGGATCGGGCTTTTTATCGTTTTTTCCCCATGTGTGACACGGAGCTCCGCTTTCAGGCAACCATGTCACCCGGTGACGTCACTTCCTCCTGAGTCCGGGAAATTTTCAACAAGTACGAGCTTTGATAGATACTGGAGCAGAAGCAACGATTATAGCTGGTAACCCTTCTAAGTTTAAAGGACCAAAGTGTAATATTGTAGGACTAGGGGGGAAGAGTATTCCTGCAGTGGAAACACAATTGGCTATGCAAATTGGGGATTTACAGCTCCAAAAGTATGCTGTAATGATTACGCCAGTGCCAGAATATATAATTGGTATGGATATTCTGAGAGGTTTAAAACTTACTATTGAAGGGGGAAGTTGGCAATTTGGAACGTCTCCCGCAGTTCCCCGGCGTTTGAAGTATATTTCCACTTATACTATTCACGCAGTATTAGTGGGAAAAATTGTTGATGAGCCTCTCACTTTACCAGCCACCACTCAATTAGTTGCACAAAAGCAATATCGGATTCCTGGTGGTATTGCAGAAATTACGCGAACAATACAGGAATTACAAGAGATAGGGGTTATTGTCCCAGTTACTACCAAATGGAATAATCCAGTATGGCCAGTGAAGAAATCTGATGGATCCTGGCGGATGACAGTAGATTACCGTCAATTGAATAAGGTTACACCCCCGTTGCATGCTGCAGTCCCCCACATTGTAACTTTAATTGAGAACATACAAAATAGAAAAGGAAAATGGTATGCAGTGATAGATTTAGCAAATGCCTTCTTTACAATAGCCTTAAAAGAGGAATTTTGGGAGCAATTTGCATTTACGTGGCAGGGAAGGCAGTACACTTTTACACGGTTGCCACAGGGATGGTTGAACAACCTGGTTACCTACATGGAAACAGAATGATTGGTATATTCATACTAAACTGGTTTGGGGATCACAGTTATGGCAAGAAATTAGTGAATTTTTGCAATCTACTTCTGCCTATGTCTGTCATGTTGATGCACATGTTTCCCCTATAACCTCTGATCATATTTTTAATCAGACAGCAGATTCCTTAGCTACTATTCACACGAATGTCATCTCTGGAACAGATGATTCTACTATTCATCAGGGTGAAGAAGAGACCGGTATTGCAAGCTGGGCACATCAAAAATGTGGACATCTCGGAGAGCAAGCCACCTATCACTGGGCGCGGCAGCGTGGGTTAGCATTGTCTCTTTCTACCATTAAAAATGTTATTGCTCAACATTTATTTGTCAACATTTGACTAAACGCCCTATACCACACCCAGTCAAAGGTACACTTGCTCGAGGTAAGTTACCTGGCCAAATTTGGCAACTAGATTATATTGGCCCTTTACCAATTTCGCAGGGATGTCAATATGTCTGTGTTGCCGTGGATACTTATTCAGGATTTTTGCTAGTCCACCCTTGTCGTAGAGCTACAGCTCAGCAGACTATTGTTCTTTTGGAATCCATATGTAGACATTATGGCGTTCCACTGCAAATTCAAAGTGATAATGGCTCTCATTTCAAAAATCATCCTGTTACTGCCTTTTGCGCCCAATTTAACATTGAATGGGTTTTCCATATTCCCTATTATCCACAAGCTGCTGGTCTTGTGGAACGTATGAACGGTCTGTTGAAAACACAGATCCGGAAATTAACTCCTACTCACACTCTTGCGCAATGGCGCAAATATTTGTACCCAGCAGTTACTATCCTCAATAATCGTCCAATAGGGGAGAGTGAAACACCATTGATGCGTATGTTGACTCCCCATCTTCAAGTCTTGCCCAGTACACATGTCACCCTGGGAGTTAAGCTCTTACATCCGAAAGCTGTTATACCGCTCCGTCATACGATTGACGCTGCTGGTTTTGATCTTGTAGCCCTCTTTGACACTCTTTGTGCGTCCCGAGTGGTGACAAAATTTCCAGCCGGGTTTGCTTTATCTCTCCCAGCTGGCCATTATGCTCAGATTGTGGCCCGTTCCAGTTGGGCTCTTCGTGGCTTACTTCCTGTGGGAGGTGTCATTGACAGAGATTATCAGGGGGAGGTCATAGTCCTTCTGATGAATCACACTGAGGAGGATGTAATGGTGCAGGCTGGGGATAGGATAGCACAATTATTGATAATTCCTGTCAATTCCTCCTCTTTTACTCAAATTTCTGATTTTGTGGGAGTCACTGAGCGAGGTACACAGGGGTTTGGATCTACTGGGAGGGGTGTGGGTGGTCGGGTATGGCATCAGGACCCTGCACACCCAGGTCCTCCTCAACCTGCTGAAATTATAGCCCGAGGGGAGGACAATACTGTTACAGTAGTTCAGCCAGGACAACAGAGTTGGACGAATGTTCCTGCTGATCATTGTTATTTAAGGGAATAGGATTTATATGTGTTTCTCTATTTCTTTTTCTTTCAGGGCATACTGTTTCTCTGTTTGGGTTGGGAACTCGATGCCCGTACTCCCGGCGAGCGGGTGCTGGGAGTGACCTCGCGTGTCCACTATTGGTGGAGCAACAAAAATAACTCAACCTTACAGCAAGATAATTATACATGTCATACTGCATGTCCGGTATTGAGCGTAACTGCTTCCCAAGCTGTGTTTCATAAAACTGAACAGCGCTTTGTAGTTGTTTCATCCAGTTTTGTGAATGTGACTATCCATAATGCTACGTCCTGGGTTATGTGCATCCAGCCTATGGGATTCCGGGACCAGATATGGAGACTATGGAATCGGACACGCAAAATGCAGTTCCTCCAAACTTGTAACAGCTCTATAGTAAATATTACTTTGAATCGAACTGCTGAATGGATTTTCACTAATGCTACACCAATTGCAAACCGTTTTACACCCTGGATGGACTTCTTGCATGTGTTGCTTGCTGTTAGTAATATGACTAATCCTGCTCCACTGTCACGCATTCCCACTACATGCAAAAACATGTCTATGCAGTATAGAAAGACAGTATTAACTTACAATGTTACATTTCCACACTTGCCTCGCTGTACTAGGATACGGCGAGCATGGTATGATACTATTTTGGGGGGTGCGGGAACTGGACTGGGAATTCTGAATACTGTAGATACAGATACTCTGTTTAGTAAACTACACTATCTAGGTAAGGACTTGCATACTGAACTGAATATTTTAGCCAATTGGTTACCTGCCATTCCAGGAACAGGACAATTAATGGTGCCTGCGATAGCAGACATTAATAATTTATTAGCCCAAACTTTTAAGTTTGAAAATTATACTGACACTACTTTGACAAAAGCATTGAATTATACTTGGTGTTCATTACAGACGTTGTACGCTTTGCATCAGCGGGACAGAGTCCAGATGGCTCTACAATTGGGGATGCATACCCAGTTGCAGACCCTTTTCGCTGGATATATTCCGGTTGATGAGTGGTTGTTCCCACATTCAGAGAGTACAGTCTGTACTGATCGATTCTGTACAGGGGTTTTATCTTCATATAAGATTTTCCATACTCATATAGTATGTAAGTATTATATATCTCCAGTATTAGTGAATGTTTCTGGTATCGTAACCTTTTGGGCCCCGCATATGAATGGGGAGTATATAACTGTTTATAATGAGACATATAAATTGGATATGTGTAATGAGCAGGGAAATCGCATGATTTGTCCTTTCCAGCCACCACAATTTGAACCTTGCTTATCCCCACGTTTTGGGGAATGCACATTTACTGTTTTCCCTGCCAACTATGAGTTCTTTGTAGAAATTAGTCCGCGGACATTATGTATTTCCACTGCTAATTTCACAACTTTGTCAAATAATACCTTCCTGACCGATCTGTCAGGAGTCAGTTCCTGTTTTACTAGCATATCAGTATTTTGGTGGAAAGGACAAAAATATGTATTATATCCGGAGTTATTTAATTCTGCTTTCATACAGTACAATTATACCTTCTTTACGGAGCCAATTTTAGCTGTAAATTATAGTAAGTTGACCCACATGTTGCATATATCCTCTCTTATTAATGAGTATATTCAAGGTGTGAATCACACCTTAAGAGTCATGCAAGTAGATGCTCAATTTGACAATCACACTGTTCGTATAGTGGCGGAAAATATTCAAAGTAAATTACATCATAATTGGTGGGATCCATTATTGGGACATTCTCCTAGTGCAGATGCTTTCCTAAAATGGATCACTCATCCTTTACTTGTAGTACTATTAGTTAGCATCCTGCTAGTGATTTGGAATTGTATTTTGACTTGTAAAATTTGGAAACGACCTACGGTGGTCCATAATACTATGTATACTTCTGTCTCCTCATAAGCAGAGAATATCAAGGGGTGGAATGTAATACCTGGGATTGAAGGTCAGCTGGGGATGGAATGAGTGGAATGTTTTGGCTGTAATTATGTGTTGATATTCTCTGTTATGGGAAACAGGGAAACAGGCTAGTTGTTTAAGGGATGCCAGCACCTCTGGGAAAGGCACCTTCAGCTTGTGCAAGTCTGGGAAAGGCACCTCTGTTTCACACTATAAAAGAGGGTGGAGCACTGACCTTCTTTAGAAGCTTGCCTGAACATAAGGGACGCCTGGTTCAGTGATGTCCCTGCAATCTCTGAGGAAGAGCTAGTGCTTCCCTGGTGGTCTTCCCAGATGCTGACTGAATTGCAGGTGCTGTAAGTATCTTGGTGTATGTGTTCACATATGTATCACCAATAAAAGCGATATACCGCATATTGTGTCTGGTGGCTTTTGTGTTGTCATAAGCACAGCGCCCCCTAGTGTTACAGAGGAGGACCCTGAAACTCGGAGAGAGGGAGGGAGGGGGGACCCTGAAACTCTGTCCCCTGGAACTCTGAGGGAGGGAGGGAGGGGACGACCCTGGAACTCAGAGGGGGGACGACGACCCTGGAACCGAGAGAGAGGGGGGGGGGACCCTGGAACTCGGAAGGAGCAAGGGAGGAGACAACCCTGGAACTCGGAGGGAGGGACGACCCTGGAACTCGGAGGGAGGGAGGGGATCACGACCCTGGAACTGGGAGGAAGGGAGGGGGACCCATGGCACACATTCTCACACACACACTCTCTCTCTCTCTCACAGACACACTCGCACCCAGTCTCACTCTCTGTCACACACACTCGCACATTCACTCTCTCTCTCACACACAGTCACTCACACACACTCTCTCAAACATAACTCGGACCCAGTCTCACTCTGTCACACACACTCGCACATTCACTCTCTCACACACACTCTCTCAAACATACACACTCCGAGGAAAACCTTGCTAGCGCCCATTTCATTTGTGTCAGAAACAGGCCTTTTTTACTAGTATATTTATTATAACCAACAGCGTTTTATTAATGACACCAGAGATCCAGTTAAAGGTATCGCTGCCCAACTGGACGCCACAAGTCGGATGGCTTGGGAGAACCGCACTGGCGAAAGAAGGTGGAGTTTGTATTATGTTAAAAGGACAATGTTGTACATGTATTCCTAATAATACTGCACGTGATGGGACTATAACTAAGGCCTTGCAAGGACTTACTACCTTAGCTGATGAGCTTGCTGAGAATTCTGGTATAGACATCACCTGGACTGGATGAATGGATAATATTTTTGGGAAATGGAAAACTTTTATAGTATCTAGTTTAACCACAATGTTAATAGTTATTGCTGTATTTGTACTTCTTGGTTGTTGTGTAATACCTTGCATTAGGAGTTTAGTGCAACAATTAATTGAAACTGCTTTAAGAAAGAAAGAACCAATGGGACATGAATATGTTCTATATGAAAGACTACATAATGACGCAGAGGTTTAAAATGTTGAAGATAATGTTTAAATTTCTTGCGATTTCTTTTATTCTGCATCATTGTCCTCCTCTAGGATTATTCAGATGGGGAGGCATTGTAAGTAACG
This sequence comes from Microcaecilia unicolor, assembly GCF_901765095.1. Taxonomy (NCBI): domain Eukaryota; kingdom Metazoa; phylum Chordata; class Amphibia; order Gymnophiona; family Siphonopidae; genus Microcaecilia; species Microcaecilia unicolor. The sequence continues at coordinate 64,389,725 of NC_044038.1, read as the reverse complement.
TAAGGCCCGGGGAAGGTTAAAAGAAGGGCAATATATATATCTCACTATAACCACTTTGTCTTGTTATATATAACCCAATACTATACAGTTAGCATGAATTTTGACTCATACCTACTCCCTAACCGTAACAACGTGACTAAGATTTAGACACTTGTGCAGGAAACTGAAAATCGCCCTTTAGTGCTCATGAGGTCGTATGCCATGACGGGTAAAGACAGGAACCGGATTCTCATTCTGCTAAGGGAATCTGAGTAGCCTGCAACCCAAGCCAGCCTGCGGCCGGAGCACTAACACAGAATATGTAAACTAAATTAACAAAATAAAGGCGAGACACGTCCTAGGTGCAGGACTAGGCTGTGATTTATGTTTTCTGTAACACCAAGGTCACAAACCTAATATAAATGAAGTCCTTATTACAAGGCCTTCAAGGGGGGAGATGAAGAATTATGAGCATAAGTTATGCATTATGGAATGGGTTAAAAGGTCAGAGATTGATAAAGTCTATGACTGGAGTCTGTCCGAGATGTATGACTCTGAAGTCTGCCAGAGACTGACGAGCTTGCATGACTTTGGGATTTATGATCTCTAGAATTTATGACACCCTTAGGGGGCAGGCAAGCGGGCCTGGGAAGGAGACTAATGTAAACAGAAGAAGGTTGTTTCAACAGCTTAAGAAAACCAGATGTTGGTTAATCTGTGAGAAGGACATTTTGCAGAAAGAGTCATGTAAATCATTGTTTGAAACAAACTATATAAGCTGCTGTCTCAGAAGAATATTTCGGAGATATAGACAGAAAACATCTTGTTATGTTACTGTGTTGATCTCTCATGAGAAACTATTATATTTGCTAAGTAGCTATGGTTTCTTTTACTTCTTCCATGTTGAGAATGGCTGGCTCATGCTAATTTGGGAGGGCATACAAGCAGCCTAAAAACAGATTCACCTTGGTTAAAGGCAGAAAATACATTTTTAAAATAAATAAAAATTTAAATCAAATCAGAACCTACCCTCGCCTAGGCTACATTGTCATGAGCATTTATTCACAAATACCCATGGTTTGCCCTCCATCGTCCACCCCTTTCCTGTTTAGCCCAGCCACTGCAATGGCAGCTTTTCCCAGGTGCCAGAATGTAAACGGCAGCTTTTCCCAGGTTCCAGAATGTAAACAACTCTAGAATCCAGTACAAAGGAATGCATGCCAAATGTCCCCACTAGACGTCTCAGTTGAGCACTCACATACATATCATCCTGTTCAGGGCTATAAATGAGAGAATAACACAGTAACAAAGTTTGTCCCCCATCCCCATGGGCACTGTCCTCATCTGCAGAAGCCTCAAACACTTACGATTTTATATTTAAACTAGTAAAAAAAGGCCCGTTTCCAAAACCAATGAAACGGGCGCTAGCATGTGGGTTTTTTTTTGTGTGTGTGTGTGTGTATGTGTCACAGAGTTATTTTGTGTGTGTGTGAGTGTGAGTGTGTGAGGGTGCAGTGTGTGTGCAGGTTGTTGATGTGTGTCTTTTTTTGTTTTGTTTTTTGCTTGGGGGTTGGGGGATGTGCTGTGCTGGCAAAGTGGGTTGGATTGGTGTGTGGCTTTGAGGGTGTGTTTCTGTTGTATTGTGTGTGTGTGTGTCTGTCAAGGAGGTTTGTGGAGGGGGGTCTTTCTGTTGGTGAAATGTAAATGTGGTTGTAGGGGGGTCAGCCTTTGTTGAGTGTTGTTTTTTTTTTGTGTTGTGCTTAGGCAGCAGTGTTGTTTTAGATGGGCGGAAGGTAGAGGAGCACATTCTTTGTCTGTCGGTATTTTTTGGCCATTTCAGGGCTGCTGTAGGGGAATGCTGGAAGAGAAATGTGCTGTTGGAAGCAGCGCCATCTTTTTCCATTGGGCTGGGGTTCTGGGCATCCTGGAGGTGGGTGACGGCTTGCCTGAGGACGGGGATGGTTGTTTTAAGTTGGCGGAAGGGAGAAGAGCACGGTCTCGGGCCGTCGGGGGGGTGATCCGGTATGTTTGGTCCATTTCAGGCCGGCTGCAGGGGAATGCTGGAACATTTATGCGTTGCAGGAATCAGCGCCGTCTTTTTCCGGGTGCTCGGGGAATCCCCGAGGTGGGAGACAGCTTGCCTGAGGCTGGGGATGGTTGGGCACGTCCTTGGCCGCTTCGGCAAAAGGGGAAGAGGAAGGGGGTGGGGAGTTACCTGCAGCTGCCTGAGAAACCATGTATTCTTTGTTTGTTTTGTATTATTAGTTTGCATTTCTGATGAAGAAAGAGTGGATGCCTTTCGAATGATGGAGATGGTGCGTCGGTGTGCGGTTGTTTTGTTAGTTTGGCAGCCAGTCTCCAGCGATTCCTAGGCAGGGAAGGAGTACTCCTCCCCCTTCCTTGGTCGCTGTTTGCTGCTGGCTGGTTCGCGGGTAATCCTTCCAGCTGGGCCGCAGCTTGTCCTGTTCGCCCACGTCCCAGATGGTGACGGGCGCGTTGTTTTCCGGCTCCTCTGACTCCATGTCAAGCGATCCCAAATATAGTCCGTGCTATAGGCCCTATGGCACTCTTCAGTACTGGCATTAGGCATTTAAAATCCCCCCCGGTCTATTTTTGCACATACCCACAGCAGGAATATTCTTCTCTCGTTCCAGCGGTGGTTCTGTGCTCTCCGTGCTGCACAGATAATGAGCCATTCTGCTGGGGAATGCTCCTCCCTTATTGTCACGTAGTTTCCTCTGATTGGTCCGTCTTACGTTGCCTAGTGTTGCCTGGGAACGGTGTGATGGTCCTTTGCGTTTCAGAATGTTGAGGGTGTTTTTTCTGATTGGTCTGTCATGCGAGGGTGGGGCAGAGAGACATGGTCAGTGTTGTGGCTTCACCACCATGAATCCATGAACCCTTCAGTGAATGACTGAGTGACTTCAGAACGTTGTCTTCAGAATGTTGAGGGTGAGTTTTATTATAATAGATATTTGTATTAAAGTATAAAAAGGAACAATATTCTGTGCAACTGTTGCTTATAAATCACCTATAATAACCACCCCCACCCTCTACCCTTCCAACCCCAACAACAGCTGACTTCTACTACCCCAAGGAACCCTAATCCACCCTATTAAAATGTCCAGGGGTACAAAATACAACCTGTTCTGTATGCCCTAGCACAGGAAAAATATGCACTATGAAGCACTGTTATCATTTTTTAATCTGTGGATGAATAATAAGTCATTGACAATCCCAGGATTCAGTCTAGCTCTCCTGTCTTCCACAGTCCTTTCTGCAATATGTCTTCTCAGAAGATGTGATGGTAGCAGGAATGCACCGGATCCCCCATGCAAATTCTGCCAGTTGTGGCCAGCACTTTTGCTTGTTTTCCAAAAAATGAGAACACTGTTGTCTGCATCACTCGAACATAAATAACTGTCCAATTCATTAACAGCCTTCAAAGTAGAGAATGACACAGGGATAAAGTTTGTCCCCATCCCCATGGGCTCTGTCCCTGCCCCCACATCATTCTCTACTATAAATGCTAGTAAGCGCTAACAGAGGCAAGGCTCTGGAATCAACTAAGTCTCCCATATGCTAGAAGTGTACATGTTTAGTCTTATGTAGAAAGATTGTTACTTCAGGTATTCTCTCTCCACTGGCAAACGACTAGAAATAGAAATCCTGGGTCCTCGCTCAACGAAGGGGTTCTCAACTTGGTCCTTGGGAAACACCTAGCCAGTCGGGTTTTCAGAATACCCAGAATGAATATGCATGAGATTCATTTGCATGCACTGCCCCATTTTATGCAATCTTTCATGCACAGTCATTGCAGATATCATGAAAACACAACTGACCGGGTGGCCTCTGAAGACTGGGTTGAAAACCACCACTCTATTCAATCTTTGCATGTTTAGCATACAAAGGATCACTTTACAGAATGAGTGTGGCGTCCGGCTTACACAGAATTAAAAACAGTTGTTGGCAAAGCAATTGGCTGATGTTGTCAGCAAGGTGCAAGACAGTTATCCAAAACATTCTTCAGGGACGAGTAGGAACAGAACAGGCACTCTTATGAAGTAATACTGAGAGAAGATGAAGCCTGTAAGCTTTATGTTTAAGTGAACATTACTTGCTGGGAAATTTGGTGGTTTAATACTTGGGATACATGAGATGGAGAAATTAGACCTTATTTGATAATTTTCTTTCCTCAAGTCTCTCCAGACCAGTCCAGAAGCGCAGGATTACCTTCTCCTATCAGCAGATGGAGATTAAGAACCACTGATTTGATAACATCACTCCATTACAGGGCCCTGTGTGGTACACAGCCAAGTCAGTACTTTCTTAACAAAACAATGAATTTATTTATTTGGTTCACTTGTGTCCCACATTTTCCCAGCTTATGCAGGCTCAATGTGGCTAACAAAGTTACTAGAAAATTACATAATACAACAGGATAAAATTGTTCCAGAAAAAAGTGTCAAATACAAGTACAGAAGCAGATGAAATAAGAGAATATGGATGGGAATACAGGAGCAACAAAGGGAAGCAGACAGAAGGTAAAAAGCGGGAAAACAAACAAAACAGAAAAAAAAGGGTTTTAAAGAGCATTGTGGGCTGCAGGGTAGGCTTTATTGAACACCCATCTCAAGACCACAGACACAACCACTAACATTAGAAACAACCTTGAACTCCCCCTGGGTGGGTTCAGGGCTCTCCTTCCTCATCATGCCTCCAACTAGTCCAGGCATGTGACAAGTATCAAAAGCAGAATTTACATACGGCAGGCCATAGAAAACCTGCCAACAGCCCCAAAGGCTGTGTCTGTTGAGCCTGCACATCCAGCCTATAATGTCTGATAAAGGAACACAGCAATGATCAGGTGGCAGCTCTGCAAATGTCCGGAATAAATCAGTCTATGCTCTGCCTGGGCAGAATGCACTTTTTATTTTATTTAACTTTAGTATTTATGGAAAAATTAGTTCTCACCTGATAATGTTTTTTCAATTAGTCCCAACAGATCAATCCAGAGCCTTGCGGGTTATGTTCCTCTACCAGTAGGTGGAGATAGAGAGAACCTCCAAGGTTTGCTATATGTGGTCCTGCGCAGCCATCTCAACCTCAGTATGAACAGTACCAAAGCAGTGGAAAAAGAAAAACTCTCAGAAGACAAAACTCTCCTGCCTCCCGCAAAGACAGAAATAACCTCAACCGCCTAAACAGGTGAGACAGCAACGGAAATCCCACAATTGCTATATAACCGTAACCATATACATTCTTTTTTTTTTTTTTTTTAAGGAATCAAAGGAAAACACCGACAGTTGGAACCCCCCCCCCCAAAAAAAAAAAAAAAACGAAACCGAACTCTCGTATCGGCCAAATAAAAGTCAGTGTGGGCTTCAGGATTGATCTGTTGGGACTAATGGAAAGAAAATGATCAGGTGAGAACTAGTTTTTCCTTCCATAGCGTTCCACAGATCAACCCAGAAACTTGCGGGATATACCAAAACAGTCCTCAAGTAGGGCGGGACAACCTCAAACCGGCAGAAATTACTGAAGTACCGAAAACTACATCCTGCCGGGCCACTATATCCACCCTACTACTACTATTTAGCATTTCTATCGCGCTACAAGGCATACGCAGCGCTGCACAAACATAGAAGAAAGACAGTCCCTGCTCAAAGAGCTTACAATCTAATAGACAAAAAATAAATAAAGTAAGCAAATCAAATCAATTAATGTGAACGGGAAGGAAGAGAGGAGGGTAGGTGGAGGCGAGTGGTTACAAGTGGTTACGAGTCAAAAGCAATGTTAAAGAGGTATAGGCCGATGCCCATGTAGTGGCCCTGCAGATATCTTCCAAGGAAACCAAACAGGACTCCGCATACGAGGAGGCTTGAGCCCACGTAGAATGTGCCCATACCTGAGATGGAGGCAGTCTGCCCGAAGCTATATACGCCAAAATTATGGCCTCCCGCATCCAATGGGCTACTGTGGCTTTGGAAGCCATATCTCCCTTTTTGCGACCCCCAAAGAGCAGAAAAAGATGGCCCTGAAAGGTGAAAATCATTCATCACCTCCACATACCTCAGAAGAATCCGTTTCACATCCAGGCAGCGAAGAGCCTGGAAGTGCTCAGGGCAATGGCGAAAGGCCAGTAAGTGCAGCGACTGACTCAGATGGAAGCGAGAAATCACTTTGGGCAGGAACGAAAGAACTGTCCTAATAGACACCCCCGCCTCAGTGAACTGCAGAAAAGGGTCCCTACAAGAAAGGGCCTGCAACTCTGAAATTCGTCTAGCCAAAGCAATCACCCCCAGGAAAACTGCATTTAAAGTGAGATCCTTTAAAGTAACCTCTGACAGACTCAAAGGGAGGACGCTATATAGCTTTGAGGACTAGGTTCAAATTCCAGGCTGGCACTACTGGTGTGTGAGGCGGGTGCAAATGGTTCATGCCTCTCAAGAAACGAACCACATCAAGATGGGCAGCGATGGATACCCCCTGAAGAAAACTCCTGAAGCAGGCAAAGGCAGTCACCTGTACCTTCAACGAGCTCAAAGAGAGGGACTTCTGCAGTCCCTCTTGAAGGAAGGCAAGATTAACCGATACAGAGGCCGAAGTAGCAGAAACTACGGAACTCAAACACCACAACTCGAAGGTACACCACACCCCAGCGTACGACGCAGAGGTGAAGCGTTTCCTAGCTTGTAGCATTGTGGCAATGACCGTGTCCGGATACCCTTTTCTTCTCAACTGCGCCCTTTCAAGGGCCATGCCATAAGACAAAAGGGGGAGGGATCCTCCACAGCAACCGGATCCTGAAGCAGAAGTCCATCTGCTGCCACCAGCTGGAGGGAGCAAATCGAACAGAAGCCAGATCAGATCTGCGTACCAAGGCCGTCTCGGCCAATCCGGGGCCATCAGAATCACCCGACCAAGGTGTCTGGCTATGCGTGCTAACATCCTGCCCATCATGGGCCAAGGAGGAAACGCATAGAGAAGGCCCCAGGGCCAAGGCCGAAGGAGGGCATTGATTCCCTACGAGCCCAACTCCCACCCTCTGCTGAAAAAGTGCACCTTGGCACTGTGCCTAGAAGCTATCACTATGAGCTCCCAACGAGCCGTAATCTGATCAAAGGCTAGAGAAGACAGCTCCCATTCCCCCAGATCCAGCCTGTGGCGACTGAGAAAGTCCGCGTGTACATTTTGTGACCCCACAACATGTGCCACTGGCAAGAGGGCGAGATGGTTCTCTGCCCAACGGCAGAGCAGGGTCGCCTCGCGCACCAAGGGAGCACTTCTGGGGCTCCCCTGTCTGTTCACATATGCTACCACCGTTGCATTGTCCAAGAGAACAGGGCAGTCGCGTAACAGGGACAGAAAGTCCCGAAGGGCTAGGCAAATCATCTTATGATGAAAAAAACAGTATGGGCTGTTGACCCTAATCAGGTAATCTAATACTCCAGAGAACTAAAAAAAACAGCCACACAATCCAAAGGGTTGTGTAAAATGAATGTGAAGAAATGAGTAAAGTGGGAAATACCCTCAGAAACCAAGGCTCCCGCCAAGGTCTGGTCAACGAGACACTATTGTCTATAAGAGACTTTGTGCCCGTGATCTAGTTTCTTTCATGGGGTAAATGTTCCCTGCTTCACTCATTCAAAATTGCCCATATAAGAGCATCATACAAAATTGCCCATAATAGAGCACAATTTTTAAGAGTAACTGAGTAACAAAAACTGTTCAAGCTACAGCACAGCATGCATCAACTTAGCTTAATAAATGATGGCTTGACAACCCCACATTTCAACTGCTGATTTTCAACGGGGCCCAATTCGTTTCACCCATAACAGGGCTTCATCAGGAACCACTCAGTTGGATCATACTGTCAGGGGACTAAACTTCTCTTACAACCGACTCAGTATGACCCAACTGAGTAGTTTCTGATGAAGCCCTGTTATGGGTGAAAAAAATCAGGCCCCGCTGAAAATCAGCAGTTGAAATGTGGGGTTGTCAAGCCAGCATTTATTAAGCTAAGTTGATGCATGCTATGCTGTAGCTTGAACAGTTTTTGTTACTCAGTTACACTTAAAAATTGTGCTCTATTATGGGCAATTTTGTATGATGCTCTTTTTTTTTTTTAATCCATTTATTTTATTATTTTCAATATAACATCGGCATTGTTTCAACATTACTAATACACCAAAAGTGCTAGCCAAGTCATCATAAACAATTCCAATAAACCAAAATATTTATCTTTTCTATCTTCTCCTCCCCTCTCCCCCCCAACCCTGCCCCCCACTTCCCTTCTCAATAATGTGTCAGCTTAACCTTCCCCAACCTTTCTATACTCATTAATATCCAGAAATATGCTGCGAGGATAACCAGTGTTCATAGAGCTTCCAAATTTTCTGATGCTGCATTAGTCGGCCTGTGCGCAATGCCATAAGCTTGGACATCAAACTGATATGGTCCGATTTCTGCAATACTCTTCCCAGGCCAGGAAGTGATGGTTGTTTCCATGCTGCCGCCAGGACCAACTTGCCTGCCACAAATACATGTATGGAGTTCTGGACCCCTTCGGGTTTAAAATGCAGCAAACAGTGGTCCATCTTTAATGGGTATGTCACTCCCGTGACATCTTGTATAAATTTCAATATCTCTATCCAGTATGTCTGAGCGTGTTTGCAAGTCCACCAAATATGAAACGTCCCCTGCTGCGTTACACTTTCAATCATAGCACTTGAGATCGACACCTTAAGCAAAAAATGAAATGCTAATTTCCATTGCGGGATTGTGTAGGTAACCCCTAGAGCCGCCCCCCACTTAGTCAAATAATATTCTATCGGGTTGGAATAAGCCAGTAGTGCTCCGTAGAGCCTGGAAATACTTCCTTTACCTCCTCCTTTCAACATCCCCCTTTCTATTCCAGTTTCTGCTAGGCTTAACTCCCCTTTTGCTCTACGGGTTATAACATCCCGCACCTGGTAATACTGGAATGCTTGTAATGGGGAGAGGCCATATTCTCTATGGAGCTCATCTAACTTTACTGATTTGTCATCTTGCCACATTTGTCCCAGTGTACATAAACCCATCTCCTCCCATGCAAGATACGCCGTATCTTGCCTGCCTGGACCAAAATGGGGTGCAAATCTAAGGTACGTGTGTCGAAAGTAGCTACGCCCTGGAAAAAACTGTTCCCTAATTTTACACCAAATGTGTAGGGGCCATCGTATCAATGGTGGGCATCTCTTGATTAGTACCTCCAACTCCTGTTTAGCTAGCCACGGTATAGCCTTTAGCGGAAATGGCCCCATCCAGCCTTGCTCAATTTGTACTCCCAGTTTTTCCGAATCTGTAAACCAGGCCGCCAATACTCTAAGGTTCGCTGCCAAGAAATATGAGGCAAAAGATGGGACTCCCATTCCCCCTCTCTCCCTTGGTTGATATAGAACTTCCCTGCGAACTCGTGGGGGTCTTTTCTTCCAGATACAGGAAAATACCTTCCTCTGGAGGCCTCGAAAAAAACTATCTGGTATATAAATCGGCAGTGCCATAAAAAGGTACAGTATTTTCGGGAGTATAACCATCTTAACTGCACTTATTCTCCCTACCCAGGATAACTGTTGACCCTCCCATCTCTCTAGATCCTGGAACAGCTTCCGCGTCATCTCGGGGAAATTAACTTGAAATAGCTCATCAATGTGCTTCGCAATATTAATCCCTAAATACCGAACATATCTTGCCGCCCAGCGAAATGGAGCAGTGCGTTGCAATTGAGACTTCTGGTCTAGGGGAATGTTAATATCTAGTGCCTCAGATTTGTCTAGGTTAATCTTGAACCCCGAGACCCCTCCATACTCAGAGAGTATCTCCAAAACCTTCGGGAACGAGGACCTGGGATCCCGCAACATAAGCATAATGTCATCTGCAAAGAGGAGAGCCTGTGTTTCCACTCCTCCCAGCTGCGGCTCCCTGATATCAGGATGTGTCCTAAATTTCACTGCAAGAGGCTCAATCACTATTGCGAACAGCAGGGGGGAAAGTGCACACCCCTGTCGTGTCCCTCTATGTACATGAAATGGCTGTGTAAGTCTTCCATTTATTCGGATTGAGACCTGTGGGGTCTTATATATCAGGTGGAGCCAGTGTATCAGTCATCCTGAAAACCCCATTTTGTCTAGTACTTCGATCAGGAATGGCCAGCTTACCCTGTCAAACGCTTTTTCAGCGTCGAGTGACAGAATACACAGGGGTGACTGCATGTCTCGTGCATGGTATACAACATGTAGAGCTCTTCGTATATTATCAAAGGTCTGTCTTCCATGCACAAAGCCTGCCTGATCTTCATGAATTAAGAAAGGTAAGTACTTTTGCACCCGTGTCGCTAAGATCTTAGTAAAGATCTTGTAGTCAGTCCCCAAGAGAGAAATGGGCCTGTAGGATCCACACAGTTTAGGGTCTTTTCCCGGTTTATGAATGACCGTTATATTAGCTAAATCCCACGTGGGTGGTAGTCTCGGGCTAGTGTCTAAAGAGTTGAACACCCGCTGCAGCAATGGGGCCAGGATCTTCCCAAAGAGCTTATAAAAGTTATTGGTAAATCCATCAGGGCCCAGGGCCTTCCCTGTCGGGAGCCCTTGAATGGTATGGGTACTCTCTTCCAATGTGATAGGAGGTGATAGCGCCTGACTTGCACTAGACTCTAGTCTGGGAAGCTCAATACCCTATAAGTAATGCTTCAGCTCTGCTGCTGCTACCTCCCCTCCCCTGGCATAAAGCCGCTCATAATATTCTTTAAATGCCGACTCGATATAATCATTATCTGTATGGATGTTCCCACCCTCATCCCTCAAGCTCGCAATTATATTACGGGTTGCTTGTTGTTTTAATTTGAAAGCTAAGAGCCTACTGGCCTTATTGCCAAATTCAAAATGGATCTGTTGGGCTTTTTTTAAGTCTTCTGCCAGCTCTAGCTCGCAGATCTGAGTCCGGAGCCGGTGGACTCTGTCCATAATTGACTGGTCGTTCCCCACTCTACCCTGGTGAAGTCTGGCTTCCTCCTGTTCTAATTGTCTTAGGAGGGTTGTTTCCTCGGACACTCGCTGTTTCCTATTATATGCCTTTAGTGCGATTAGATGGCCTCTCGTAACCGCTTTAAGACCCTCCCATACCATTATGGCCGAGACTTCCCCCGTATCATTGAATTGAATATAATCTTATTTTCTATATTTAGTGCGTTACTCGGATTATGCAGGAGCGCATCATCCAAACGCCACTCTCTGCCTCCCTTCTGCATTTCAGGTATCACCAGCTGCATTAGAATGGGGGAGTGGTCTGACCAAGTTCTAGGCAATATCTGGTGGGTTCCCATCATCTCTGCTACGGACGCTTCCCCCAGCCAGAAGTCAATCCGAGAAAAAGACTGATGTACTGTAGAGTAATATGTATAGCTACGCTCTCTAGGATTTATCTGCCGCCACAGGTCTATTAGATGCCAGTGATTAACAAATTCTTGCAATTTTGACCTGTCTTGATGGCCATAGCGTATATTGCTCGAGGAGCCCTCTATATGTTGCTGAAGTAGTTTATCTATCTCTGAGAAAAACCCCTCCTGATGCGCATTGTGACCACAGACATTCACTATTGTATAGACCCTTCCTGCTAGTGAAACAACCACCAGGAGGTATCTGCCTCCCCTATACCTGATCACCTTTAAAATATTCCATGGTTTGTCCCCCACAAATGCCACTAGCACTCCCCTACTCTTTGTATTAGCTCCATTCGAGGCAAAGTATATATGTGGGAATTTTTTATGGCGGCATAGATATTCAGACTTAGGCAAGAGATGGGTCTCCTGTACTAGGACCACATTCGCACGCAGGTGTAGCATTTCTCTAAACAGGAGTTGTCGCTTTCTGGGGATATTCAGGCCTCTAACATTAAGAAGCAATAAATTAATGTCTAACATTCTTCAGCTGACTGCATCTCTCTACGGTATATTGATTCCTAAACTGGCACCCTCCTCTGCCTCCCCTTCCCGGACCAGCACTGGTGTGTTTCCTCTGCAGCTCTCTTCCCGGTCTTCTCCCATCTCCTTCCCCCCCTCTGCATATTAAAGTTGCCCCTGTGTAGCACAAAGGGCATCTAAGGAAGAAGTGTTGGTTAAGTGTACACTTTGCCATGTTACCACAGGTATTCATATATGCTATTAATCAAAGCCCTATCCGCTCACAAGTGTAAATCTCACAACGGGCTAATATAACAGTATAGCAATTGAACAGTTTAACAGTGCAACCATATAACAGTGTAACTAAAATTCAATTATTACAACTTGTCAATATACTTCACCCTAACTCTCTTCAGGGTCAAACTCGTCCTTAGTTGTTTCTCCAGGCTTAGTGTAGGCATAGTAGCATATCCCTCCCATGGGACTCCACCACACTGTCACCACGCGCCTGCCAGCCATCTATGGAATAGGCGTTTTCTCCCTTCATGTCACTTTAGTGGCCGACTGCTGGCGTTGTAGAAATTTCTGTCCCTTGCCCACTCGTTGCCATTTTGATGGTAGCATCTGCGGTGTGCTGCGTTTTGCTGCATCCCGAGGCAGATGTCTCCGGTGTGCCCTCCGCTGGTAGTATCTCGCTCGCTTCTTTAAGTGTCCGTATTTGTTGCATTTTTCCCTCTTTATAGAAAACTAATGCAAAAGGATGCCTCCATTTGTACCGTATTCCCAACTCTTGGAGTCTTCTGGTCACTGGTTTCAACTCTGCTCTGCGCTTTAACGTAGTTGCAGCTAAGTCCTGGTAAACTTCCACTGCATACGAATCCCATGTAAAATTTGGAGTCTGCTGCGCCGCTTTAGCTACGTGTTCCTTTAGCTTGTAGTCCCGGAAGCAGACTATAATGTCTTTAGGTAGATTAGCTCTTGGGGATCCTAGCGCTCGATGAGCCCGTTCGAGAAGAATCGCCGCCGGTTCCATCACAGTACCTCCCATTGCCAGCAGGTCGCTTACCAGTTTTTGTATAGTTTCCTCGCAGTCCAGATATGCAGGAGACTCTGGCAGTCCGCGAAAGCGTAGGTTACTTCTGCGGCTGCGGTTTTCAAGGTCTTCTTATTTGTCCAGAATCTGCTGGTGCGCCTGCTGGGTGTCGTTAGTACGCTGCTCCAGGGCCTCAAGCGATTCCGAGTGAGCATCTAAACGGGTCTCTGCTTCCTCAATCCTGGATCCAAGCTCCCGTATTTCGCCTTTCAGCTCAGCCCCCATGTTGACCAGCTCATTCTGCATTGCTTTTAGATCTGATCTAATTTCCTGCAGCCATTTCTGCCATTCAGGTCCCATCTCTTCTTCTGTTTCTCCCCGGTTTGTACGCACCTCTGACTATCACCGGTAGCTGTTCTCCAGGGGATGCATCCTGCGATTGTTCTGGACGCTTTTGTAGTGCGGTCGCCATTTTGTTTTTCCCTCGCGAAATTGTCGAGTATGTGAAGCGAGAGAGATCGAGCTTTTCCCTTTCTCCCTGCATTCAATTCGCACACACTCTCAGTCGCTCGCACCTCTGCTCATCGAGGGCTGTTATTGCAGTTGAAAAACGGGCTTATCATTTTCTTCCCGTGGGTTACATGGAGCTCTGTTTTCAGGCAACCATGTCACTCGGTGACGTCACTTCCTCCCCGTATGATGCTCTTATATGGGCAATTTTGAATGAGTGAAGCAGGGAACATTTACCCCATGAAAGAAACTAGATCACAGGCACAAAGTCTTTTATAGACAATAGTGTCTCGTTGACCAGACCTTGGCAGGAGCCTTGGTTTCTGAGGTTATTTCCCACTTTACTCATTTCTTCACATTCATTTTATACAACCCTTTGGCTTGTGTTTGGCTGTTTTTCAGTTCTCTGGAGGACTAGGCAAATCATCCTCAGTTCCAGAAGGTTGATGGACCAAGTCATCTATGTCAGGGGCCAAGTACCCTGGGCCGTCTGATGGAGGTAGTGGGCTCCCCAGCCAGAGAGCGACGCATCCATAGTCACAATTCTCAACTCCAAAGCTGTCAGAGGGACGCCCTTCAAAAGGTTCCCCTGGACAAACCACCAGTGCATGTCTGACTGGAGACGAGAGGACCACGGCACCCGGATCGCATAATCCTGTGAGAGAGGAGACCAATGGCTGAGTAGATGCCACTGTAGCAGTTGTATGTGGCTTCTGGCCCATGCAACCCCAACACTTGCACACAATCCCACGCTCGAGGGGCCGGGGTTTGGAACAGACCCCGCAACTGGTCCTGAAACCGCAGCGTGCGAGCAGGAGGAAGAGAAACCGTCCCCGTCTGGGTACCGAACCACACTCTTAGGTATTCCAGGGTCTGCAAGGCCTGCAGGCATTACCCAACCAAGTGTCTGCAGGAGGCTGACCACTCTGTTGGTAGCACAATGACTCTCCTCGCAAGACAACGCCCGCACGAGCCAGTTATCTAAGTAAGGATGTACCTGAATACCTTCTTTTCTGAGAAAGGCTGCGACCACCACCAGGACCTTGGAGAAGGTTCGAGGCACTGTAGCCAGCCCGAAAGGCATAGCTATGAACTGGAAATGATGTCCGAGCACCCCGAACCGAACAAACTGTTGGTGGGTAAATAAGCTTCCTTGAGATCGAGAGACGTCAAGAACTCTCCTGGTTGAGGAGGAAGTGACGTCAGCGTCAGAGATGGACGCCTGATCCCGGAGCTCCGCTAGTGCGACGGTGAAAAGGTGAAGAAACCCTGAAAATCCGACCTCCACACACGTAAATAGCAGCCAGTACAGGCTCATGGCGACCTGGAAAAAACTAGATGTTTAAATACACGGCGGAGAAGCGCGACGGGGCGCCGAGTTCTAGCACTCCGCTGCACATGACACGCGCCAAAATGGCCGCCGCGGACTCCGAGTCGGAGACGGAGGGCCCATTGGAGCATCCTGAGAGCGACACGATCACTAAAAACGAGGTCGCCCGCTGGTTTAAGGCCTTGAAAGCAGAGATGTCAGCTGTTCGCAAGACGATTAAGGATGCAGTTACCGATTTGCAGAAAGACATGCGGGAAATTGGACATCGAGTGGAGCAGGCAGAGGAGGAGCTGGAGCACGTGGGGAGCGAGGTACAAGAGTTAAAGTCCGAACTTCAATCCCTGAAAGAGGACAAGGCTAAAATGGAG
Organism: Microcaecilia unicolor; assembly: GCF_901765095.1. Lineage (NCBI taxonomy): Eukaryota > Metazoa > Chordata > Amphibia > Gymnophiona > Siphonopidae > Microcaecilia > Microcaecilia unicolor. The sequence continues at coordinate 64,374,567 of NC_044038.1, read as the reverse complement.
CTAGACCTGGAGGACTTGGAAAATTGATCCAGGCGAAGTAACCTTAGATTTAAAGGTATACCGAACACTGATCAAAATATAGACTGTGCTAAAATCATCAGAGAAATCTGTGCTATTATCCTGGGAAAGGATGGAGAGGCTCAGCAAGACCAAGGTGACTCTGTAATTCAGTTTGATAAGAGTACATAGAAGCTTGGGACCCAGGAAGACCTCCCAACCCCGGGACATAGTGGTCTGTTTCTCAAACTATGCAATAAAGGATATGATTTGGAGAAAAGCAAGAGCCAAGGGTGAGGTCCTCTGGGAAAACCAGAAAATTTTGATATTTCAGGACCTTGCAGTAGGCACGCTCCAAAGGAGAAGGGCGTTCAAAGAGCTTACACAATACCTTCAGCAATCCAACATTAAATATAGATGGACATTTCCATTTGGCTTGCAATTCACAGTTGGAGGTCAATCCCGGAGGGTGTCGCGGTTGGGAGAGGCGTGGTCTATACTGAAGGAGCTGGGCTGCAAGGACCTGCCACCAGAATCCTCTGGAACAGCCTCCGCAACTACGAAGTCGACACGAATGGAACATGCATGGCATAAAGTGGGATCCAGAAAGGAGTCAGTGTCCCGGGGATCTCCAAAACGGAGTGGGACTTGAACACAAGACCGTGAGAACATGCTGAAAACCATACAGTGTTAATTATGTGGACAGTTGGTTAAATATGTTGCTGTTAGGTGACAGTTTAATGTTGTTCCTTCTATGATGTTACTGTGTTTTATGCTGGCTAGCAGTCCTGTTAATGGGATGGATTAAATGGCAGGAGGGAGAGATAAGGAATGGTAAAGCCATTTGCAGCTGGGTTTCTAAGATGAAGTTTAAAGGTAGTCGGCTCTGGCAAGGAGTTACTTCCTCAGAACCATCAGCTGGCAGGTTTTATACCAGCTAATTTGGGGGGGGGGGGGGAGTGGGAGGAGAGGTAAGGGGCTAATAGTGGGCACATGGAATGTCAATGGGTTGAATTCACCATCAAAACGCAGTCTTGTATTCCGGGAGGTGCAGCGGCTACATTGGGACATAGTAATGCAACAAGAAACACACGTTAGGCGCAGGGACTCTCACTTACTTAACACCGGGCTTTTGCATCCTGTATAGAACATTTTGATAAAAGGGGAGGAAAAGTAGGAGGATTAGTAATCTATGTTAGGAAGGGTATACCATTCATAATCGACGACACCTATAGAGATGACTTAGGCAGATGTTTGGCTGTAAAGGGACTTTTATTTGGTAAGCCAGTGACCATTGTGAATATATATGCACCGAATGTGGGGCAGGGGGATTTCTTTGATAGGGTGGCAGGGGAGCTTTCCCAATTTCAACAAGGTAATATGATTTTTGGAGGTGACTTTAATACATGTATGACAACAGTGGACCACTCAAAAGGAGGAGGGAGTGTAAACATGGCCCATAGTAAAAAGCTGAAAAACCTGAATTCCCAATTACTCTTAGTAGAAGTTTGCAGGCTTAGACATCCAGGCCAAAAGAAATGCACATTTTTCTCTCACTCACAGACCACATACACTAGAATAGATATGATTTGGTGCAGTCGTACACTCTGGGATAGTGTATTAGATTCTGACATTGGCTCCATTCATATTTCCGACCATGCTCCAGTGGATCTTGAGCTGAAGGGGTTGCGGGAGGAAGACCGGCTCCTCTTCTGGAGGCTGAACGAGTCGTTATTAGGGGATCACAGAGTTTACGCGGATGTTCGTAAAGTGATCCGGGATTATTGCACCATTAATGATAAGGGGGAGGTATCTGATGGAACTTTGTGGGATGCGTTGAAGGTGGTGGTACGAGGGCATCTTATAAAGTGGGGGGCCCTTAGAAAGCGTGCAAGGGAAACAGCAGAACTGAAATTGAGATCTAGCTTAGTTCACTTGGAAAGACAACATCAGGAGGGGGGGGGGTCCGCACAAACGTTGCAAGAACTACGGTCATGCCGAATGGAACTGGAAAAATTACAGGTAGAGCGGGTGGAATTTATGAGGAAACTTCAACATAAATTTTATGAATATAGTAATAAGTCATGGAAAATGTTGGCTAACTGCCTTAGGGCTCGGCAGAGATCTTATACCATTACGAAAATTAAAGGCCCAGGGGACCAGATGTATTACAGAGATAGAGAAATTAGAGATCAATTTGTAACTTTTTATACAGAGTTATATAAAAGAGAATTAGGGGTGGAAGCGGAAGAGATTCGTCGGAATTTAGAGGGACTTGGACTGTCAAAATTGACTAGTGAAGAGAGCCGGAAGCTAGAAGCTCCGTTTCGTCTTGATGAAATTACAGGGGTCATCAAGAATCTTAAGGGGGGCAAGGCCCCAGGGATGGATGGTTACTCCGCTAAATTTTACAAATTTTTTGCGGGGGAAGTGGGCCCTTTGTTGATGAGAGTGGGTAATGCTTGTTTTGGGGGTCAGTCATTGCCTATTAATATGCACGAGGCGGGAATATCTTTGATATTAAAGTCAGGGAGGGACCCAGCTGTATGTGGTTCGTATAGACCAATCTCGTTAATCAACTTAGATATAAAAATCTTATCCAAAGTACTGGCAGATCGGCTGGGCCTGATATTGCCAAAATTAATACATACTGACCAATCTGGATTTGTTAAGGGACGACAAGTGGCGGATAACATACGCCGAACGCTGCATGTCATATGGGAGGCTAAGAGACAGGCTGTACTGGTTGCTTTACTGAGTACAGATGCAGAAAAAGCATTTGATAGGGTAGAGTGGCCCTATCTTTGGGAAGTTATGGAACATATGGGGGTTGGGAATGGTCAGAGGGGATGGCTTAGCAGATTATATGAAAGACCTATAGCGCGATTAAAGATCAATGGAGGGTACACGTCGACTTTCCAGATAGAACGCAGGACCCGACAGGGCTGCCCATTGTCTCCGCTGCTCTTTGCGCTCTATATAGAGCCGCTAGCGCAAAAGATTTGAGAATCCGCAGATGTAAAAGGGATAGTAATTGGGACTGTTGAACACAAATTAGCCCTATTTGCGGACGACGTGTTATTCTTTGTGGGAAGCCCTGCATTGACCCTCCCAAACTTGATGGTAGAGTTAGAGGAGTATGGGCGGCTGTCAGGCTTTAAAATAAATTATGACAAATCTGAATTGATGGGGGTTTCCATCACACAATCACGAATGCAGGAGATCATGCAGGGGTTCTCGTTCCGAGTGCGGCCAGATAAGATTCAATACCTGGGGGTCAGGATCCCTATAAAGATTTCACAATTATTTAATCTGAATTATATACCATTATTTCAGCAAGTGCGAGCAGATTTTGGAGCATGGATGGGGAAATGGTTATCCTGGTGGGGGCGGATAGCAGTTGTCCGCATGAATATCCTACCCCGTGTGCTTTTCTTATTTCAAACATTACCAATAACAGTGCCCAAGGGGGAGTTGGAAAACTTGCAGAGAGTTCTTATGAGATTTATTTGGGAGGGTAAAACACAAAGGCAAAGCAGAAAGCTGTTATGGAAGTCGGTGGAATTGGGGGGACGAGGGGTTCCGAACCTAAAATGGTATTACTGGGCCGCTCAGTTAAAGTTTATTTCAGCATGGAGCCAGGACAGGCCCTCAGTGGTGGCCCATCTTGATCATTCCATGGTGCCTAATCATTGTTTAAAATCAATCCTCTGGGCCTCACTTCCACGTAGGATATATACCACATTGACTTCCAATCCATTCGTAAGACATCTTTTGACATTATGGGCATCGCTTCGACCCAAATTGTGGCAGACTAGGCTCACATCCACCTATGCGCATATAGGGGGGGAACCAGGGTTTCAAATAAGGGTGGGTCATCCAGTGGCGAAGAGATGGGCAGGGAACGGGTTAATTTGTTTTAGAGATCTACTGGATGATGTGCATATGGTACCCTTTTGAAGAGCTTAAGGAGCAAAATGGGATTTTAGACTCCGATAATTTTTTCTATTTACAGGTTAAACATTATATGCAAACGCAAGGGTGGTTGAAGACAGATCCGGAGGAGTATGAGGGTCTGGAGAACTTATGGGGCTCTTTGGGGAAAATGAAAGGTACCATCTCTGTATTGTATAGATTTTTAAGGGGTAGGACTTTTGAGAAATGTCCTTATATGCTTCAGTGGGAACGGGACTTACAAAAGGAATTTACAGCACACGAATGGAAGGCGATCATAGTAGAAGTCAACAAAGCTTCAACCTGTGTGTTGATAAACGAAAATGCATTTAAAATCCTGTCTAGATGGTATTATACCCCACACAGATTGCATGCTATGTTTCCGGGGTCTTCACAATGGTGTTGGAGATGTGGAGATGAGGAGGGCACCTTCCTACATATCTGGTGGTCTTGTGCAAAAATACAGGTCTTCTGGGAAAATGTTGCAGCAAAGATAGCAGCTCATACGGGGAAGCCATTCCCGTGCGAACCTCAGTGGTGCCTACTTGGATTGGGTAATAGACGGGGAGCTAAGTGGCAGAGCCGGTTTAAAAGAATGTGCCTAGCAGCGGCAAAGTGCGTAATAGCGAAGCAATGGAAGCAGCTGGAGGCACCCTCGGAGGAGGACTGGATTATAAAGTTATCTTTGATTGGTGAAATGGAGAAACTTACGGACAAAAGATTGGGACGTTACAGTGAAACCTCAGAGTTATGGACTCAATATCGAGACTTAACCCAAATGACATAAAGCAAACGTTGAAATTGCTAGAAGGGAGGGAGGGGGGAGGGATAAAAATTTTCAAAAATTAAAAAAAAAAAAAGAACTCTCCTGGTTGCACCGCCGCGATAACGGAGCACCGAGTCTCCATGCAAAAGCAATAGACCCGCAAGGCCCTGTTGACGTACTTAAGATTTAGAACTGGACTCATAGAATCACGTTTTTTGGAAACGACAAAATAAATGGCGTAGCGACCGAGACCTACCTCTGCAGGAGGCACTAGCTGTACCGTCCCCCGGCTCTGCAAGTTTAAAAGGGTTTGCCGAACCACCCGCGCTTTGGTGGGCCACTTGCAAGGAGACTCCAGAAAGGAGTCCGCCAGTGGACATGCAAATTCAAATTTGTAGCCATCTCGGATGACCTCCAAGACTCATTCATCGGATGTTACCCTGGTCCACTCTGCCAGGAAGAACAGTCTTCCTCCGATGACCGGCAGGGAAATATCCTTAGCCAAAGCCCTCAACAGATCATAGAGAAGATCCACAAGGAAGGCCAAGCAGGACTCTCCAAGGTAGGCAAAAAGGTGACCAGTTTCTCTGGAGAGGAGGCTTTCTGCACCCAAGACAGAAAAGCCTGCGCCAAAGAGGAGCCACACACACAGGCTTGCAGATTGAGCGCTGCAACCTCAAAGGAAAGCTTAAGAGAAGACTCCAATTTGTGATCCTGAAGGTCCTCAAGCACCTTGCCCACCCTCCACCGGGAGTGTGGTTTTCTTGGTAACTGCTGTGATCAACGAATCCACTGTGGGCAACTTTAAGGCACCCTTCCAAATCACACATCCTCAAGGAATTAAGGGGGAGGGGCACCGCCACCACTGGATTTAGCACCCTTAGGTTCTGTGGACCAGCCTCAGTCAATGCTAGCAGCCATCCTCCTTAAAAATTAAAAAAAAAAAAGGTTACTACCTCTTGGGCTAAGATCTATCACCTCAAAGGAAGCCCTCAGCCTAAATACCCAAAAAGGTTCCTTGGACCACATCCAAACTGCACAAACACCTGCTGGCTATGGGCTACACAGGACCCTATATAGGTTCCTGTGCAGTGGTTCTTCGTCTCTGGTAGGAGAGAATAAACCCACTTGTCTTGACTGGTCTAGATGGATGAAGAGGAATGATTAATTTTCTCAATGAAGGATGATATGAACAGGGATCTGTACTGGGATCAGTGCTTTTTAATATATTTAAAAATAAGTTAAGGGATCAAATTTGCAGATAATACAAAATTATTCAAAGTTTTTAAATCACTTGAGGACTGTAAGAAATTGCAAACAGAATTATTAGGAAAGAATAAAGAATGAAACAAAGAATATCATAATGCCTCTGAGGCTGCAAACAGATCCCCACGGACCTCAGCCTCTAACAAGTAGGATAAAACCAGATGCACAGAGGGAAGAAATACCTTAAAATTGTAAGAAAGAAAGATTAAGTAGAGAGACTGAAGGGCTCACCACCTTCCACCTGCTGGAGACTGAGATTACTGGATCTTTCTCTGTCAGGCAAGGGTCTTATTGGCTCTCACTGAAGAGTCAGAGTTCACAGTCTCCACCTGCTGGAAGGCATGCACAACCCATCAGTTTCAATCTGGGCCGGTCCGGAGGGACGCTAAGGAAACAAAATTATTCAAAGTTGTTAGATCACTTGAGGATTGTAAGAAATTGCAAACAGAACATAAGGAATTATTAGGAAAGAATAAAGAATGAAATACAAAATATCATAATGCCTCTGTATCATTCTATGGTGCAACTGCATCTTAAGCACTGCACATTTCAGCGAATATAAATTTGCACCTACCCGAAACGTTATGAAAATTTCCTTCTTGCCCACAGGCATCCGTACAGTCTGCCCATCTTCAATACCTGCCATCAGAAACAGAGTTATCTCTCACCACCGCAGGATATAAAGGCACTGAACATTGTTCTATGAGAACAGTGTGCTCGGCACAGTATTCTGAAGCGAGTTACCTTGTATTCAGACTTTTTGTGCTGTTTACTTTTTGCTTGATGACCAATAATCATATTTAAACAGGAATACTCTGGATTGCTCTTAGACTATAAAACAGGTGAAACTAGATAATACAAGTATAGCTAACACAGAGACATGAGCAGTTAATGTAGCAAAAATATTTAGCAGAAAACATACTAGAAGATCTGATAATTAACTACAGACATAATTAATACTTGAAGCTGACCCCAAGATAGGCCACACTAGCACCACAGTGAGAAGTGGAGTAGAAGCTAAAGCTCCCAATATTACACAGAGTGCATACTAGAAGCACAAGAAAGCTCACACTGAAATGCGTTCTTGTTTTCTGTACTCTTTTCCCTACCATTGAGGGGGAGGCTTGTCCTGAAAAAACTAGGAAACTCCAGCAATTAATCCTACACAATACACAAAGACAGAGATGTGCAGACAATATTACTATGCACTTGAGCAGTCACAGGCCCTTCTAACCCCCTGGAACATACCTGCTGGCACAGGCACCACGACAGTCTTCTTCTGCTTGGTTTGGCCAGTTCCTCGGCACATAATGCAAGGTGTTGTCATGACAGAGCCTCTCCCTCCACACCGTCGGCATGTGGAGCGCATCACAAAGGGACCAGTATTAATGGTCTCCTGTTGAAAGAGAAAGGACAAGGATGAAGATATTTCAAAGGTGTTTTACAGTAAAAAAAAAAATAGAGTTGCCATCAGATCCCTTTCTACAGGATTCTCAGAAATGAAAGAAGATGCTTAAGCACATGTCACATTTCTGGCATCATATTTTAACTCTTCTGGATTTGGACCAGCCCCTATTCCTTCCTTGGGCATGGACATTCTAGTCCAATTCCCCACAATGGAGAAATTAGGTCTTACCTGATAATTTTCTTTCCATTAGTCCTTCTCAATATTCCAGAACCTTCAGGGATAGTTGTGTCCATCAACCAGAAGTTGGAGAAAGACAACTGAAAATTGAACTAATCTCTCTTGGCATCCAGTCCAGCTCCTTAGTATTTACTTAGACAAACAGTAAGAAGAAACTCAGAATAAAACAACCTTAAAAAACTTGCTAACCTAACACTAACCAGACGAGTAAACATATATGGACCTCTCTCATCTTTGGATATTCAGGAAGCACCATGCGAGGTGACAGTTATTATTTGCCCATTATCTCGCAACGACTAAACATCTCTGAAACCTCAGGCAGGCCTCTGGCATAGTGGGAAAGACTAATGGAAAGAAAATTATCAGATAAGACCTAATTTGTAGATTGGCTAGATCAATGTCAATCTGGATTCAGAGCTGGTTATTTATTTATTTCTTACATTTGTAGCCCACATTTTCCCACCTATTTGCAGGCTCAATGTGGCTTACATAGTACCATAAAGGCGTTTGCCAATTCGGTTGATAACAAATACAAGGTTATGTTGTGGTCAAATGAGGTAGGTGTGGATCAGGCGTCATGGGGTTGAAGGGAATGAAGATTGTAAATTGTTCAGTACGATCACTGGTTATGCTGTGTTGCTGGGTACAGAACAGAAACAGTTTTTGTATCTCTACTAGATCTTCACAGAAATCGAGACAGGGGATTTGCCTTGGTGTTAATACTGCTAGATTTCTTAGAAGCTTTTGACATACTGGATAACGATATTATGCTAGAAGAACTGGCAGAAACAGGTATCAGTGGAACAGTACTTGCCTAATTCTGATCCTATCAGACAGGCAACAGTCCATAGTATTCAGCAGTACTTCATCACCACCATAGGCACTGACCTGTAGGGTACCACAAGGATCAATACTGTCACCTATTCTGTTCAATATCTACCTCAAGCCACTAGCCAAGCTTATTCGGTCAATGAACATTCGGTTCCACATCTATGCGGATGACACTTAATCTGATCCCCCAAATCCAAGCAACATTCAAGAGCAGCTTCTATCACACGTGACAACTACGCTGCCTCTCTCCTTATATTGAGAAGGCAAGCTTGGTCTCAGTTGTGCATGCCATGATAACATCAAGACTGAATTATATTAATGTACTCTGGTCTGACTACAAAGGGTTTGCACCCGCTCCAATTGATTCAGAATGCTGCAGCAAGACTGATAGAAGGTTGTAAGCAATGTGACCACATCACACCATTTTTGCATAAATTTCACTGGCTACCAGTACAATACAGAGACAATTTTAAAACTCTTCAAGGCCCTTAAAGGAAATGGCCCAGAGTACTTGAACAGAATCTCCCTCTACACACCTTCAAGGTCACTAAGGTCCTCCCCAAGGAGTTTCTCTAACCACACCTTCTCCAAAGGTGATAACCGCAAGCAAGTCTTCTCCAGAGTAGCCCCCATGTTCTGGAATGCACTCCCTGAAAGGCTTTGCTTAACACAAGACTATCTCTACTTCAGGAAGCAGGTGAAAGCTTAGCTCTTCAACCTGGCCTTTCAGAAGAAGTAAATGACATCGGCTGCACATACTGCAGCAGGATGTGTTTATCCACTCCGACCCTAGCTAAGATAATGTTCAAGCAACTTTCTTTAAACTAGTCCCTTATTTTCTTACTCCTGTTACTCTATCTTATCTATATGTTCCATCTTTACTTACACACCATGCAGTCTAGTAAAATATTTTACTGAGTACTATGCTGACATTGTAATGTAGAATACTATGCCATACTTTGTATTTGAATATTTTTAATGCTGTAATTGTCTATTGCTTATGTTTGACCTACTCTTGTTGTACACTGCCTTGAGTGAATTCCTTCAAAAAGGTGGTAAATAAATCCTAAAAAATAAAATAAATATTTTCTCCTTCCATTACATAGCTTCCAGTTATTCCAGAACCTGTGAGATGTTTAAAAGCAATCCTCGAGTAGGTGGGATCCTGGCACTGCCGCCCTGAGTCCTGAAGTCCCAAAACTGGCTTCTGAGCGTGCCACAAGGTCCATCCTATAATGCTTTGCAAAGGTATGCAGCATTGATCACGTCGCCGCCTTGCAAGACACCGCTGTAAACCTTGTAGAATGAGTCTGCAAGGCCTGAAGAGCCTGCTTCCCCCCAAGCAAATAAGACAAAGTTATAGTCTCCTTCAGCCATCTACCAATTGTGAGCTCGAAAGCCATGAGGCCAGGCCTCTGCTTACCAAAAATCAATGTCTGTTCAATTTGTGAAACTCATTCATGACTTCCAAATATCCAATGAAGACTCGAGATGCTTCAAGGAAGAATACTGAGATGCTTTGTCCTCTCTGCAAAAGGAAGGAAGCTCCACAGACTGGTTGAGATGAAATGATGATACTACTTTTGAAGAAAGGAAGGAATTGTGCACAAGGAAACCCATGCATCTGAAGTGTAGAAAAGGATCCCAAAGAGAGAGCCAGAAGCAACATCCACTAAGAATGCTGTCTTTAGCACAAGATCTTTGAAGGAGTACTTCCAACTTCCAATGAGCCCAAAGGACTAACATAAGGTTCCACTCGACCCAGCGTACAAAAAGGAAGCCACAAGTGGCCAGCTCCTCGCAAGAATCAGACAATATCTGGGTGAGCCGCAAGAAATGTCTTCTATAGTCAGGCCCCTAAAACAGGCCAAGGTGGCAACCTGAACTTTCAGAGAACCAAACGCCAATCCTTTCTAAAGATCAGCCTCGAAAAACACTAGAATGTGTGCAATCTGAGAAGAGAAGGGTGAAAGTCCACACACATAATATCAGCCCTCAAACGTTCCCCACACCCTCGCATATGCTATGGATGTAGAACACTTCCAAGCCTGAAGCAAGGTAGCAATGACTGAATCAGAATAACCTTTTCGTCTTAACAGAGCCCTTTCAATAGTCAAGCCATAAGGCCAAAGGAGCATGGATCCTCCATGAGCACTGAACCTTGCTTCAGTAGGCCGTGTACCTGCGGAAGACAAAGAGGAACCCCATCAAGCAGTCAATTCAGGTCCGCATAGCATGGCTATCGTGGCCAGTCCAGAGCTATGAGAATTATTCAACCCCAGTGCAATGCAATCCTTTTCAACACGTGGCCTACCATAGGCCAAGGAGGGAAGACATACAGTATTTCAGGCCAAGGCTGCAGTAAGGTATCAATCCCCATTGAGCCTGGTTCTTTCCAATGGCTAAAGAACTTGGGCATTTTGGCATTCCTTTTGTTGCCATCAAGTCCAGAAATGGAGAACCCCATCAGTCTAAATGCACTACTAGTGATAGGTATCACTCAGATAATTACACTGGACATATTTGGCTAGGGATATGAGAGTACCTAAAGTTGCCATGGGGTCCTAGCAAGGCTGTCCCCAATGAAGGAACAATGCCAATGTGTAAATATATAAAGATAATAAGCAATTATGGCAAGCAAGATACAAAAATAAATACTCAGCACAAAATTCAAACCCCCCCCCCCCCCCCGCCAAAAAAAATAATTATTTAAATTAGATAAATATAGATAATTATATATAGATATAAATATATGTGAGAGACAGAGAGAGAGAGAAGTAGTATGTGGTGTTCGAGAGGCATAGCTATGTAACCACGTAATATTGGTATGCTTATTACCGGAACAATAAAAATACTATAGCGTCAAAGACTAAGTATGAAAAATTTTATTTACAGCACTGTGCTTATTTACAGTATTTCTGCAACAATCATCTACAAAACAAAACACAAAGTAAAGTACCTGCCATGTGTTGTATGGCCATTGCTCATTTTTCTAAAGTCAGTAATCTTTAGCTGTTTTAGGTTACTGACATTTTTTTCTTGCAAAATCAGTCAGTCATTCGCCTACAATGTATGATTTCTAAAGGTTCACCCGCATGTTCCTCCATAAATCTAATAACTTTAGCAAGAGCAGCAATTGCTTCAGCAGGCACAATTTTTATTTTTTGAGTGGAGGAGTGGCCTAGTGGTTAGGGTGATGGACTTTGGTCCTGGGGAACTGAGGAACTGAGTTCGATTCCCGGCACAGGCAGCTCCTTGTGACTCTGGGCAAGTCACTTAACCCTCCATTGCCTACCGCATTGAGCCTGCCATGAGTGGGAAAAGCGCGGGGTACAAATGTAACAAAAATAAAAAATAGTCGGCACATCATCATCTTCATCATCCTCGTCATCACTTTGGTTGTTCTCTGGGATCTTATGAAGTTGTTGAACAGCCTATATACTGTCCTCCTGTGACAGAAATTTTGTATTAAGAACACCAGCATCATTATTTTCGTCCCACTCCAAACAGTCACTAATCATTTCTGCAGACGTTTCTATATCAATGTCCGTTAACATAGTGTAGATACAGGCTACTTTTTGTTCATTTGCCTGATTAAAGGTCTCGATGAAATTGGTTTTAGTGAAGTCTTCTGTCACAAAACACCTAGCCACTTGTCTAAGGCTACCCCGCAGCCACTTAGAGGGTCTATCCCCAGAACAGCTCAGGTCTGCCTGCACCTGCTGCTTGTGCTCTACACTAGCACCCTCCTCCCGACCGACTGGGTCACAACTGTCTCTAGGCAAGCCTCCTGCTCTCAAATTATCCCCAGTAATTTCTAGTTTACTAGGGCCACACTTCCAGTGGTCCCACAGCTCCCAGAAGAAACTCACAGACCCAACACACAAACCATCAGGATTCTTTATCAGTCCAGACAAAGAGGCAATAAACTGGAAAAAACCTTGTCTTAAAAATTTAACAGTGTAACATAGAAATACACTTCAAGAATTAAGGCAGTTTTACAGACTTAAAACACAGTTATGTTACACCTTCAAAGTCTGACTCACTGGAAGAACTGCTTTCAACAAAGGCACCATCCAGGCCTCTCATCCAACAGTTTTCAATGGATGCTTGTTTTACATCATCCAATGCTTTCTTAACCATGTAAATAATTTCTTTCAGATTCAACTTTTTCAGAAATTCTGGAATGTTAAGATTTGCTTTACTTTTTGTCTATTAGATTGTAAGCTCTTTGAGCAGGGACTGTCTTTCTTCTGTGTGTTTGAACAGCGCTGCGTACACTTTGTAGCGCTCTAGAAATGTTAAATAGTAGTAGTAGTAATTGTATTTGAAGTTCTTAATTAATTATGCCCTGGTCTAGTGGTTGGATTTTGGATATGGTATTCAAGGGAAGGTAAAGAACTCAGATTTTTCCTTCCCTTGAGATCAAAGAATCTGCTGGGATGTGTAGGGCAGTTATCCAGTGCCTTTTCCCTAAGCTTCTGTCACGACTGTGGTCATGATTCCCTCTGACTCACCTTATGTCCCGATGGTCAGCTCCTGAGCTGGCTACTGTCTGCACTGTTTCTTTCCAGTGTGTTTCAAGCCTCACTTTGGGTTCAGTGTATTTCCTGTCTCTGTCCTGTAGGGTTCCACTTCCTGTGTGTTCCAAGCCTCACTGTGGTGTTCAGTATGTTTTCTGCCTTTGTCCTGTAGGGTCTCCACTTCCTGCGTGTTTCAAGCCTCACTTTGGGTTCAGTGTATTTCCTGCCTCTGTCCTGTTTATAAGGAAGTGGTGCACTTTCATTCAGTGCCTTTGCAATGCCAAAAGTCTCCAGGTTAGTCCGTGTGCAGTGAAGCACTTCTGCCTTGTTCATAGTCTATGTGCCTGTGGGCACTTCTGTCTTGATTTCTTGTTGCTTTGTTTATTGTCTGTGTGCCTGTGGGCACTTCTGTCTTGATTCCTTGTTTAGGGTGCCTGTGTGCACTTCTGCTTCTGTTCTTCTCGATCTGTTTGTGTGCTAGACGATGCAAAGGCAAAGAGTTTCCAAATGGCTAATAAGCCCAGCAGCACCTGAGGCTCACAGCTGCAGCAATCATCAGGCAACTACGGAAGCTGTGCAGGTTCAAACGACAGAAATCCAGCAGCCTGGAAGATCCGGACTGGACTAAAGTCTGGAATGGGTGATAGTCCATAGCAGCCACCGGTTCTGGCCATCAGAGGGCGAGGTGAGCACAGACGTAACAACCACTCAACTGCCTCCACAGGAGTCACCATTCACCCCAACTGTACAAGCACAGAACGAAGTGGTCCCAAGCGGCGAGTCAGGATCCCTCTCCTGCACGAAGTACAACTTGTAGCCCTCCAAGCAATTTGGAGTCAAACTTTAGTCGGACTTACCACTGCTAGCTGTTCCCCCCAAACTCAGTCTCCACAAATCTTATCCCAGATGAGAAAGAAACAGGCTGATACTCTCTCCTACGCGCTCCAGTAAATGTCTTTCCTTCTCTTTTTTAAATTTTTATTTAAAGGTTGTTGTGCTAGAAAAAGGAGAGCTCCACAAGAAACAGGGAAGAGGGGAAGGAGCAAATTCACAAGGAGACCGTCAAATATCACTCTGCAGACTGAAGCCACCCACAACGCTCAACTGGGGAACAGTTGACCAACTGGACCAGACATAAATCACTCAGAATTAGAGGCTGAAAAGTGTATCCATCCACCTGCTGGAGATAAGAGAACTGAAAACTGAACTGAGACATCTCTCTCCACCTGCTGGCTGATGGACACATGTTCTGAAATAGTGGCAAGCTACGTAATAGAAGCCTTATTCTATGGTCTCTCTTTTCTTCTGTAGTTAAGATTCATCTGTTGAAAAGGATGATGAATTATTAGCATCCATCAGGGTTCTAGAGCAGTCTTTATGACACCACCCCATATGGCTCCAAAAGTTCTCAACATTTCTCCGCCATTTCCCGTACAAAAGAGGTGAAGGAGAGACTCTCTGGTGGAGATAGTCTCCTCTAAGGTGGAGTGGAAGACTCAGAAGGGATCCCATAGGACTCATCGGAGCAAAAGTACCTGGGGTTCTCCTCTGATTCCCACGAGCGCTCATCATCAGGAATGTCCGAGACCGGGCCCGACTCGACATCGAGGACCCATGCCTTCGAGAACGCTGTTGAGGAGCCGGCTCTCGTCTCGACTCCGGCAGCTTCCTCCACCAACGCCGAAGGAGAACCAGCCTGGCATCAGAGGCCACACCACAGGCTGAGGGCCACAGTGGAAGGCATGGCAGTTGCAGGCACCCCTGATGCCGATAAACATCACTGCACCAATTCCTCCAAGAGCTCTGGGCGCAAGGCCTGGCTACGTTCGTCGAGAGCCGTCATCAGTAAAGGCTGAGGGGACGGTGTGGGCTTAGGTTGCCGAACCGCCTGGGGTGCGGGAGCAGGATATCGGCTACTGGGAGAAAGACGCATCGGCACTTCTTGGATGGAGGGGGACCGGTCCTCCCAGTGTCGATGCTTGTTGGGTGCCGAATCCCTCGGCGTCCCGGAACTCCCAGCACCATGCGTTGAAGGATATCGGTGATGGTGCTTCTTGGCCTTCACCCGATGCACTTTACCCAAACTCCCTGGTGCCGATGAGGACACTGAATCCTCATGCTGGCTCAGGTCTGACGATGGTTGGTCTTAGGGGGTCTGAATAGCAGGAGGCCTCGAGGCAGGTGGCGAACCACTCGATGCCTCGCTGCTCCCAATGTCTCAGGGTCTCGCAGCAGCCATCCCTAACTGGACTCCAGACGTCGATGCCTCCTTCGATGTCAACACTGACAAACTGGACTGAGTTTTTCACATTGAGCTTCTCGGGAAATGTGTGTCCTTTTCTTCATATGGGGCTATGGTCAAGCCAGAGGCACTAAATACACCAAGAATGTGTATGAGTACATGAGATGGTCCAGATGCACTGGGAGCAACGCTTGAAGCCACTGGGATGACATGGAAGGGAAAATGGCTCAGGCAAAATCAAAAGTCGCAATTGTGCCTAATTAAAAAAAGGGGGAAGGCACAAAAATAATACCCGTCCGAGCAGGCCTAAAAGGCGGCCCACGATGAAAAATGAAGGAAACAAACGCAGGAAAAATGACTAAGAAATAAAGGAAAAACTTTTTTATTTTTTTTCATGTCTTTTTAAAATAAAGAAAGGAGGTACAAAAGGCAAAAACAGCGCTGAAAGCATGGTAAAGGCTCTTCCTGGGCATGTGAGAAGCACCTAACAAACACAATTGCTTTCTCCCGCAGAAAAGAAAGAACTGAGGAGACACAGATGTGCTGTGGGTGGGAAGGCGCTCTGCGCGTTCCAGAAGGCTGTCAAATTTTTTAGCTGTCTAGTATGCCCATTCCCAAGCGATGCAGATCATCTACCCACTTGTGAGAATGTAAGCCTGCTTGTCCTTGGAGAAATAATGCTTCAAGTCACCTGCTTTCTTTCACAAGGCTATCCTTTTAACGATCTCATCATCCTATAAAGCGAATGCTACATACCTGTAGAAGGTATTCTCCGAGGACAGCAGGCTTTGTTCTCACTGATGGGTGACGTCCACGGCAGCCCCTCCAATCGGAAACTTTACTAGCAAAGGCCTTTGCTAGTCCTCGCGCGTACATGAGCACGGCGCATGCGCGGCCGTCTTCCCGCCCGAACCGGCTCGTGTTCGTCAGTCCCGTATGTAGCAAGACAAAGACAAGGGAAGACACAACTCCAAAGGAGATGCGGGCGGGTTTGTGAGAACAATCAGCCTGCTGTCCTCGGAGAATACCTTCTACAGGTATGTAGCATTCGCTTTCTCCGAGGACAAGCAGGCTGCTTGTTCTCACTGATGGGGTATCCCTAGCCCCCAGGCTCACTCAAAACAACAAACATGGTCAATTGGGCCTCGCAACGGCGAGGACATAACTGAGATTGACCTAACAACTTATCCAACTAACAGAGTGTAGAGCCTGGAACAGAATAAAACATGGGCCTAGGGGGGTGGAGTTGGATTCTAAACCCCGAACAGATTCTGAAGCACTGACTGCCCGAACCGACTGTCGCGTCGGGTATCCTGCTGCAGGCAGTAATGAGATGTGAATGTGTGGACAGATGACCACGTCGCAGCTTTGCAGATCTCTTCAATAGTGGCTGACTTCAAGTGGGCCACTGACGCAGCCATGGCTCTGACATTATGAGCTGTGACATGACCCTCAAGAGCCAGCCCAGCCTGGGCGTAAGTGAAGGAAATGCAATCTGCTAGCCAATTGGATATGGTGCGTTTCCCAACAGCCACTCCCCTCCTGTTGGGATCAAAAGAAACAAACAATTGGGCGGACTGTCTGTTGGGCTGTGTCCGCTCCAGATAGAAGGCCAATGCTCTTTTGCAGTCCAATGTGTGCAGCTGACGTTCAGCAGGGCAGGAATGAGGACGGGGAAAAAATGTTGGCAAGACAATTGACTGGTTCAGATGGAACTCCGACACTACCTTCGGCAAGAACTTAGGGTGAGTGCGGAGGACTACTCTGTTATGATGAAATTTGGTGTAAGGGGCCTGGATACCAGGGCCTGAAGCTCACTGACTCTACGAGCTGAAGTAACTGCCACCAAGAAAATGACCTTCCAGGTCAAGTACTTCAGATGGCAGGAGTTCAGTGGCTCAAAAGGAGGTTTCATCAGCTGGGTGAGAACGACATTGAGATCCCATGACATTGTAGGAGGTTTGACGGAGGTCTTTGACAAAAGCAAACCTCTCATAAAGCGAACAACTAAAGGCTGTCCTGAGATCGGCTTACCTTCCACACGGTAATGGTATGCACTGATTGCACTAAGGTGAACCCTTACAGAGTTGGTCTTGAGACCAGACTCAGACACGTGCAGAAGGTAGTCAAGTAGGGTCTGTGTAGGACAAGAGCGAGGATCTAGGGCATTGCTATCACACCAGACGGCAAACCTCCTCCATAAAAAGAAGTAACTCCTCTTAGTGGAATCTTTCCTGGAAGCAAGCAAGATACGGGAGACACCCTCTGACAGACCCAAAGAGGCAAAGTCTACGCTCTCAACATCCAGGCCGTGAGAGCCAGAGACTGGAGGTTGGGATGCAGAAGCGCCCCTTCGTCCTGAGTGATGAGGGTCGGAAAACACTCCAATCTCCACGGTTCTTCGGAGGACAACTCCAGAAGAAGAGGGAACCAGATCTGACGCGGCCAAAACGGAGCAATCAGAATCATGGTGCCTCGGTCTTGCTTGAGTTTCAACAAAGTCTTCCCCACCAGAGGTATGGGAGGATAAGCATACAGCAGACCTTCCCCCCAGTCCAGCAGGAAGGCATCCGATGCCAGTCTGCCGTGGGCCTGAAGTCTGGAACAGAACTGAGGTACGTTGTGGTTGGCTCGAGATGCAAAGAGATCCACCAAAGGGGTGCCCCACACCTGGAAGATCTGGCGCACTACTCTGGAGTTGAGCGACCACTCGTGAGGTTGCATAATCCTGCTCAATCTGTCGGCCAGACTGTTGTTTACGCCTGCCAGATATGTGACTTGGAGCAACATGCCATGACGGCAAGCCCACAGCCACATGCTGACGGCTTCCTGACACAGGGGGCGAGATCCGGTGCCCCCCTGCTTGTTGATGTAATACATGGCAACCTGGTTGTCTGTCTGAATTTGGATAATTTGGTGGGACAGCCGATCTCTGAAAGCCTTCAGAGCGTTCCAGACCGCTCGTAACTCCAGGAGATTGATCTGCAGATCGCGTTCCTGGAGGGACCAGCTTTCCTGGGTGTGCAGCCCATCGACATGAGCTCCCCACCCCAGGAGAGACGCATCCGTAGTCAGCACTTTTTGTGGCTGAGGAATTTGGAAAGGACGTCCCAGAGTCAAATTGGACCAAATCGTCCACCAACACAGGGATTTGAGAAAACTCGTGGACAGGTGGATCACATCCTCTAGATCCCCAGCAGCCTGAAACCACTGGGAAGCTAGGGTCCATTGAGCAGATCGCATGTGAAGGCGGGCCATGGGAGTCACATGAACTGTGGAGGCCACGTGGCCCAGCAATCTCAACATCTGCCGAGCTGTGATCTGCTGGGACGCTCGCACCCGAGAGACGAGGGACAACAAGTTGTTGGCCCTTTTCTCTGGTAAATAGGCACGAACCGTCCGAGAATCCAGCAGAGCTCCTATGAATTCGAGTCTCTGTACTGGGAGAAGATGAGACTTTGGATAATTTATCACAAACCCCAGTAGCTCCAGGAGGCGAATAGTCATCTGCATGGACTGTAGAGCTCCTGCCTCGGATGTGTTATTCACCAGCCAATCGTCGAGATAGGGGAACACGTGTACTCCCAGCCTGCAAAGCGCCACTGCTACTACAGCCAAGCACTTCGTGAACACTCTGGGCGCAGAGGCGAGCCCAAAGGGTAGCACACAGTACTGGAAGTGACGTGTGTCCAGCTGAAATCGCAGATACTGTCTGTGAGCTGGCAGTATCGGGATGTGCATGTAGGCGTCCTTCAAGTCCAGAGAGCATAGCCAGTCGTTTTCCTGAATCATGGGGAGAAGGGTGCCCAGGGAAAGCATCCTGAACTTTTCCTTGACCAGATGTTTGTTCAGGGCCCTTAGGTCTAGGATGGGACGCATCCCCCCTGTTTTCTTTTCCACAAGGAAGTACCTGGAATAGAATCCCAGCCCTTCTTGCCCGGATGGCACGGGCTCGACCGCATTGGCGCTGAGAAGGGCGGAGAGTTCCTCTGCAAGTACCTGCTTGTGCTGGAAGCTATAGGATTGAGCTCCCGGTGGGCAATTTGGAGGTTTCGAGGCCAAATTGAGGGTGTATCCTTGCCAGACTATTTGGAGAACCCAACGGTCGGAGGTTATGAGAGGCCACCTTTGGTGAAAAACTTTCAACCTCCCCCCGACCGGCAGGTCACCCGGCACTGATACGTTGATGTCGGCTATGCTCTGCTGGAGCCAGTCAAAAGCTCGCCCCCTGCTTTTGCTGGGGGGCCGTGGGGCCTTGCTGAGGCACACGCTGCTGACGAGAGCGAGCGCGCTGGGGCTTAGCCTGGGCCGCAGGCTGTCGAGAAGGAGGATTGTACCTACACTTACCAGAAGAGTAGGGAACAGTCTTTCTTACCCCATAAAAACGTCTACCTGAGGAGGTAGATGCTGAAGGCTGCCGGCGGGAGAATTTGTCGAAAGCGGTATCCCGCTGGTGGAGCTGCTCTACCACCTGTTCGACTTTCTCTCCAAAAATATTGTCCGCTCGGCAAGGGGAGTCCGCAATCCGCTGCTGGATCCTATTCTCCAGGTCGGAAGCACGCAGCCATAAGAGTCTGCGCATCACCACACCTTGAGCAGCGGCCCTGGACGCAACATCAAAGGTATCATATACCCCTCTGGCCAGGAATTTTCTGCACGCCTTCAGCTGCCTGACCACCTCCTGAAACGGCTTGGCTTGCTCAGGAGGGAGCTTGTCCACCAAGCCCGCCAACTGCCACACATTGTTCCGCATATGGATGCTCGTGTAGAGCTGGTAAGACAATTTTGGCCACGAGCATAGAAGAATGGTAGGCCTTCCTCCCAAAGAAGTCTAAGGTTCTAGAGTCTTTGCCCGGGGGCACCGAAGCATGCTCCCTAGAACTCTTAGCCTTCTTTAGGGCCAGATCCACCACACCAGAGTCGTGAGGCAACTGAGTGCGCATCAGCTCTGGATCCCCATGGATCCGGTACTGGGACTCGATCTTCTTGGGAATGTGGGGATTACTTAGAGGCTTGGTCCAGTTCGCCAGCAATGTCTTTTTTAGGACATGATGCATAGGTACTGTGGACGCTTCCTTAGGTGGAGAAGGATAGTCCAAGAGCTCAAACATTTCAGCCCTGGGCTCATCCTCCACGACCACCGGGAAGGGGATGGCCGTAGACATCTCCCGGACAAAGGCCGCAAAAGACAGGCTCTCGGGAGGAGAAAGCTGCCTCTCAGGGGAGGGAGTGGGATCAGAAGGAAGGCCATCAGACTCCTCGTCAGAGAAATATCTGATGTCCTCCTCCTCCTCCCATCGGTATCAGACACAAGTTCATGAACCTGTGTCTGAAGCCGTGCCCGACTCGACTCCGTGGAAACACGGCCACGGTGGGATCGTCGAGAGGTAGACTCCCTTGCCAGCACCAGCAAAGCTCCCTCCGCCGACGGGGAGCCTTCCTGGAAGGCGGCCGCAGTCGATACCGCAAGTGGTACTGATGTCGGAGACCTCACCCCGGGCAAGGGGCCAGCCGACGCCTCACTCGACGGTACCGGAGGCGCAAGCAGCCCCGGTACCGGAGGGGAAGGGCGCAACAGCTCTCCCAGGATCTCCGGGAGAACGGCCCGGAGACTCTCGTGCAGAGCGGCTGTGGAGAAAGACATGGAAGCCGATGCAGGCGTCGAGGTCAGAGTCTGTTCCGGGCGTGGAGGCTGTTCCGGGCTGTCCAAGATGGAGCGCATCGACACCTCCTGAACAGAGGGTGAGCGGTCCTCTTGGTGCCGATGCCTACTGGGTGCCGACTCCCTCGGCGACCCAGAGCTCTTGGTACCGACGCGGGAAGGGACCGGTGTCGATGCTTCTTTGATTTTTTCAGACAAAGCATGTCACCGGAGCTTCCCAGTACCGACAAGGAGGACGTAGAATCCAGCCGTCTCTTCCTCGGGGCCGAGGCCGAAGAAGGTCGGTCTCGGGGGGGCTGTACCGCAGGAGCCCTCAGGGTAGGAGGAGACCCACCCGAAGGCTCACCGCCACCAGCAGGGGAATGGACAGCCCTCACCTGCACTCCAGTCGAAGCACCACCGTCCGACAACATCAGCAACAGCGGAGGTCCCGATACCACCGACACCGACGCAGCCTTCCGATGTCTCGGTACCGACGATGCAGAGAGTCGATACCTCGATGCAGTCGATACAGCCGATGCCGAGGTCGAAGGTCTTGATGCTGCCGACGTCGATGCACTCGATGACTCCGGTGCTGTTGTCGACGAAGAGCCCGAGAACAACACGTTCCACTGGGCTAATCTCGCAACCTGAGTCCTCTTTTGTAAAAGAGCACAAAGACTACAGGCCTGCGGGCGGTGCCCAGCCCCCAGACACTGAAGACATGAAGCGTGCCTATCAGTGAGCGAGATTACCCGGGCGCACTGGGTGCACTTCTTGAAGCCGCTGGGAGACTTCGATGACATGGGCGGAAAAATCACACCGGCGAAATCAAAATTCGTAATGGCGACGAAGGGCACCAAAAATAAGGGAGAGAGAAAAACCCGTACTGAGGCCCCAAAAAAGGCCTACCCTGAAAGGAAACTTACATCGGGGAAAAAAACTGGACACACGGGAAGGGACAAGACCGAGGTCTTCTCTTTTTTTTTTTGCAAAATCGCGAAGACGCGCGAGGGTCAACTTTGAGGGGCGCGAAACGGCGCAAAACACGACCGTCCCGAGCGCGGACAAAAGAAGACTGACGAACACGAGCCGATTCGGGCGGGAAGACGGCCGCACATGCGCGGTGCGCATGGGTGCGCGAGGACTAACAAAGGCCTTTGCTAGTGAAGATTCCGATTGGAGGGGCTGCTGTGGACGTCACCCATCAGTGAGAACAAGCAGCCTGCTTGTTCTCGGAGAAAGTGTGTTTCAAGTCTCTTATGACTCGGATGTTACTTTTTACTTGACTGGTATTCGTTTTGGTACTTTGAGCCTGGAGCATCTTCGTTATGCTATCATCTCCTAAAGAAGAATTTTAACTTTACAAATAGTATTACAATCTTAGATCAGAGAGCATGTTAGTGGATGAATCCTACACTCTTTGGTCGAGACTAGAGAATTGTATACCACAGGTGACTAAAGAAATATAGAATACTCTCATACAGATGAAAGAATGAGAAAGAAGGGGTGAAAACTTAAAATCAACTTGGCAGGAAGCACACTTTGTCTTGCAAGCACTTACCATGCCAGTGCCATTGCAGTAGTGACAATTTTGTACTTTTGTTCCTGGTTCATGCCCCTTGCCATCACACCTCTGGCAAGAATCATTGATATTCACAGATATCTCTTTGTTCACACCCTTGGCGGCTTGATTGAAGGTCAGTTCCATGATGTACTGTAAAAGGCCAAGAGACAAGATCAGGCACTTCTTTCAGACTAGAAACCTCAGTCATTATTAATTTTATTTGTTCAAAAATGACATCCCTTTATACACAGAAAAGATTCACAACATCTAGAAAGATTCAAAAATAAAAATAGTTTATAAAACGCAAGTAACAGACATGAGAAGACATGAGAAACCATCCAATACCAATGATTTTTTTCTATTACATAATCTGAATAGTAGAACAAAAAAAAAACACCCCACAATCTTCCAAAAAAAAAAAAAAGTCCTTTCTCGTCATTTTCTAACCTATCATAATGCCTTATTTAAAATGCAAGACCGACGGAAACAGAACAAAATCTCTCGCACAAATCAGACAAGCAAGCAAAAGCACAGCAAAGGTGACACCAAAGAAGGAACTAGATGATGTGTAGTTCATACACAAGTTTAATTCAAACACGCTGCTTCACTTTTGAAATAATGGCTGTGATAGCTCAAGTGATTACAGTGTGTGTGTTAAGGTGTGTAGACTTTAGATACTATAGAGGACTAGAGTGCTGAATACATCTATTCAGAAGGGACTCCTGGGGAAGGCCTTTGTGGCCAAAACACTGTTCGTGTCGAGTCCATTGGATGTTTGAATTAAACTTTTGTATGAACTACACACCATCTAGCTCCTTCTCTGGTGTAACCTTCGCTGTGCTTTGCTTGCTTATTTAAAATGAAAGGCATTTAATTCACAATTTTCTACAAAATATGTCAACTACATATGGATAAACAAACCAATTAAGGTCATTCATTCCTTCTACAAGGATCACTGGTTACATTCAACTCACAACACTGCTCAAAACTAACCTTAACTGGCAAGGCTTTATGGCTAAATAACCGACTACACGCAAACTTACTCACTGCTAAAAATGGCAACCTCTTGTGTGTCTTCTAGATGTTATAAAATGAAGATACATACCTGTAGCAGGTATTCTCCGAGGACAGCAGGCTGATTGTTCTCACGACTGGGTGACGTCCATGGCAGCCCAGAGGAACGGAATTCTTCCTAGCAACAAAAGTTTGCTAGAGCCTTCGAGCGCGCGCGCGCGCAGCCATCTTCCCACCCGTCGCGCGAGAGTCCCAATCAGTTTGATAACAAAACAAAGAGAAAAAGGGCAACTCCAAAGGGGAGGCGGGCGGGTATTCCTCAGAGAATACCTGCTACAGATATGTATCTTCATTTTCTCCGAGGACAAGCAGGCTGCTTGTTCTCACGACCGGGGTATCCCTAGCCCCCAGGCTCTCTCAAAACAACAAAGAAAGGTCAATTGGGCCTTGCAACGGCGAGGACATAACAAGGATTGACCTACGAAGAAACATCTGAGAGTGCAGCCTGGAACAGAACAAAAATGGGCCCGGGGGGGGGGGGGGGGGGGGGGGGGGGGAGTTGGATTCTAAACCCCGAACAGATTCTGCAGCACCGACTGCACAAACCGACTGTCACGTCGGGTATCCTGCTGAAGGCAGTAATGAGATGTGAATTTGTGGATTGATGACCACGTCGCAGCCTTGCGAATCTCTTCTATAGTGGCTCACTTCAAGTGGGCCACTGATGCTGCCATGGCTCAAACACTATGAGCCATGACATGACCCTCAAGAGTCAGCCCAGCCTGGGCATAAGTGAAGGAAATGCAATTTGCTAGCCAATTGGAAATGATGCGTTTCCCGACAGCAACTCCCCTTCTGTTGGGATTGAAAGAAACAAACATTTGGGAGGAAGTGACGTCATCGGAGAACATGGCCGCTTAAGTGCCGTGCTCCCGACTGCCCACCGCAATAATTAGCGTTTTCGAGCGTGAAAGCCCAACGTGCAACCGGGAAAAAACAGTGGCAGAACTAGCGGAGGGGAGAGATCCCGTCAGGGCCATGCAGAAGCGGGCGGACGCCGTCGATCTTTCACAGTTCACATTCGCGAACGACGGGTCCAAAAAAAATATGGCGCCTCAATCGCTAGAGGAGACAGCGGACCAAATGGCAGCGGAGATCCCGTTTTCGGGGGACTTGTTTGCAACACAAGGCCGCGGAGACTCGGAGGGCGCTGGACTACCAGAACTCTGTGGCTGGATTCAAGAGATTCGCGCCGATTTGAAAGCGATGCGCTCAGAGCTGGCTACTCTTGGAAACGATCTCAGAGGAGAGATAAAGGAGCTGGGCCACAGAGTTGAGGAAGTGGAGAACAGCCTGGATGACCATGCGGAGACTCTGGGCTCTTTGGAGAGACAAATAGCCGATGAACGGCTAGGGCAACAAACAATCAATGATAAACTGGAGGACTTGGAAAACAGGAGTAGACGCCATAACCTCCGATTTCGTGGAATACCTGAGACCCCGACTTACCAAAATAGTGAAGAGGTGGTACAAAAGATTGTGAGTGCTATACTAGCGGACTCAGCTGACCCGATCCCACCAGAAAATGTAAACCTGGAACGGGCCCACCGGGCACTGGGAGCCAATAGACGAAATCTCGCTAAGGACATAATTGCATGTTTCCAGGACTTCAAATTAAAAGAGCGAGTATTAGCTGCGGCTCGAAAAACAACAGACTTCCAATGGGACTCGTACCCTATAGAAATTTATCAGGACCTGGCCGCGATCACATTAAAGCGTAGAGCAGATCTTAAGCCACTTACTACCAAATTGAGAGACTTGGGGATTCGCTATCGTTGGAGATACCCGTTTGCGATAGCATTCTACAAAGATGGACAACAGTATCAAATAAAATCACTAGCAGAGGCCCACGAGATTCTCCAGGGAGATCAGCAGGCAGATCCGCTGTCCACGCCAGCTGCCTCACGGCCAGTCCAAGGTCAGCGAACCCACCCGAAATGGCAGAGAGTAGGCCAGAGGCGTCTGCAACGCCAGAAGTCAGCGGGACGCCTCACCTGAGAGATTTCCGGTTTGCGGGAGGCTGGGTGAAAGATGGCCGGCTGAAGGCTAACGGTACACTCGAGGAGGCGAGTGGAACTGGCTGTCTGTTTAACTGTGGACATATGGTTGAAAAGTTAAGTTGGGTCGAAGATATTATGCCCGGGGTGCTTAGAGGGCTATTAGATAAAAGTTAATGTTTGGCTGAGTTTGAAGGTGGAAGAGGGCAAGAGGGTCACTTCCCCCCATCTAAGTTCCGACCTAATTGTGGGATCGGATGTTAAAGTTATGGGGTAAGGTTGAGGGGAGGGGGGAGGAGGGTGGGGAAGCTGAAATTGGTTGGGGTATTATGCTATTGGAGGGAGGAGGGTGGGGAAGAGAGGGAAAAGGGACTATCATCTTGGTACACGTTGAGGTTCTCAGTGAATTAGATATCATATTACTATTCTGCCATGTGTAAATATGTTACCATAAATGTACGGGGTTTAAATTCCCCGCAAAAGCGTAAGCAGATGTTCAGAGAAATGCTGCGCCAAAAGGCAGATGTGGTGTTTCTACAAGAGACCCATCTCAAAAGACAACATGAACACCTAGTAAAGCATAAACACTATCCCAACATAATCTGTGCATCCAGTATAGAAGATAAAAAAAAAAAAGGGGTTTTGATTGCGCTCTCGAGTTCTCACCCGTGGATAATACATAAAACAGTTAAAGATAAGAAGGGCAGATATTTACTGCTGATAGTCTCTAGAGGTAATGTGTACTACACACTATTGTGTGTCTATGCACCCAATGAGGGCCAAAAGGTGTTCCTGGCAGAACTGGAGCGGGTCCTACGGGATCATGTCAAAGGCAATTTGATTGTGGGAGGAGATTTTAATTTGACAACTAACCCACAATTGGATAATTCGGGTGGTGCAGAAAGCTATGCCAAAGGAGAGCGTATGGCCTTTAGGGCATGGATGGCAAGATGGGGACTCATGGACCTATGGCGAGACACTCATGGGTTAGAAAAAGACTACACTCATTATGCACCCACACATAACACATACTCGAGAATTGATTATTGGTTGGGTGATGTGACCATGAGATCCAAAATAGATAAGGTGGAGATAGAACCATGTACCTGGTCAGACCATTCTATGGTAGTACTAACAATGCTATCAGATACTCGGAAGAAAAGGCGAAAGCCCTGGAGATTAAATGAGGCATTGTTATTGGACCCACAAAATATACCTATAATAGAAAACTATATTATGGAATATATAAAGTATAATGACACGGGAGAGGTGCACCCAGCCCACGTGTGGGAGGGCATGAAAGCGGTCCTGAGAGGTCAATTAATAGCTTTACAGTCCCATACCACCAAAAAAAAGATAGAGCAAGAGGCTGACTTGCGAAAAAAGATAGAAACCAGTGAGAGAGCACATAAAAGGGATCAGACAGATACAAAAATGTTGCAGGAATTACAACAATATAGGGCCCAGCTTAATGAGTTGCAATTATTAGATATAGCACATCAGATGCAACAAGCCCAGCAAGAACATTTCGAATTTGGGAACAGAGCTAGTAGACTGTTGGCCAACAAATTAAAAAAGCAAGTTCAGAGGAATTATATATCGAGTATATATGACGACACGGGTAAACTGTTAACTCAAGCAGAGGAGATACAAACAATATTCTGGGACTATTATGACCAAATATATAAATCAGAGCAGGAAACAGCCCAGGGAGATATAGAGAAATATCTACAGGAGGTCAGGCTCCCAAGACTATCTGAAGAAGCGACTGAAACCTTGTCAATCCCCATGACATTAGAAGAAATTGAGACAGTGATCAGGAAAATGCCTACGAATAAAGCCCCAGGGCCGGATGGCTTTCCCGCACGTTTCTATAAAATGTTTGCCAAATGGTTGGGCCCCTTGTTGCTGAAGGTAATAACATCTTTTGATGAGGCAGGGGAGTTACCATATTCCTGGAGACTGGCTGAAGTAGTCTTAATACAGAAACCGGGAAAAGACCCCATGAGCTGTGGCTCGTATAGGCCCATATCGCTATTAAATATTGATTATAAAATCTTCACTAAAATCCTTGCAAATAGGTTGCAAAAAATGTTACCACATATTATACATGATGATCAGGCGGGATTTATTGAGGGCAGACAGACGTTTGATAATATCAGAAGCCTCTTGCATATCATCCAGCAGGCGTCTGATGAGACAGAATCAGTAATTTTGTTCTCGGTTGACGCGGAAAAGGCCTTTGACCGAGTGGAATGGTCCTTTTTATTTACAGTCTTAGAACAGATAGGAATGGGAGGGAGGTTTCTAAAGTGGTTACAATTATTATACACAAGCCCTATGGCAATGCTAAAAATAAATGGCTCCCACACGAAATTGCTGAACCTGGGAAGAGGGACGAGACAGGGTTGTGCAGTTTCTCCTCTGCTTTTTGCACTCTCAATTGAACCCTTAGCTAAGAAGATCAGGGAGCATGGGAATATACGGGGAGTAATTAGAGGGAAGCGAGAGCATAAGATTATGCTCTTCGCTGATGATGTGCTGATGACATTGGCTCATCCTGCACAATCGCTTGGGCAGGTGATGGAGGAGTTGCAACAATATGGGAAGATGTCGGGATTTAAAATAAATGTAAATAAATCAGAGATACTTAATCTTACCATGCCTCAGGATGAGGCCCAGAGGTTGAAAGCATTATATCCAATTCAATGGGCAACCAAAACAATCAGATATCTAGGCATAATGGTCACATCTAGGATTGAGAACATAGTCCAGGAAAATTTCCCAAAGAAACTGAGGGAGTTGTTCGAGGAGCTGGACAGATGGGAAGGCCTAACAATAACATGGCTAGGTAGAATTCAGGCCGTAAAGATGATGCTTCTACCTAAATTGCTGTACTTGTTTCTGGCACTCCCATTGCCGATTCCCCGAACCTTCTTTCAACAATTAAATAAGAAAATGTTTGCATATATTTGGAGAAAGAGACCACCAAGGGTACGAAGGAGTATGATGTTTCAAACTCCAGCAAAGGGTGGAATGGGAGTCCCTAATTTTTATCTGTATTACCAGGCAGCACAACTTAGGATTCTAGCGGGGTGGGATTCAAGGAACAGCAAGAAGTGGCTACATTGGGAAAGAGCGTGGTTGGGGACCCGATACCTGAGGGACATACTATGGGGCCCGGGAAGGGAGATCTTAGCAGCAGCAGGGAAAGTCCCGATGGGTCTCAAACACTTACTAAATACATGGCTCCAAGTTAGGAGAAAGGTGTTTCCAGATAGAAAGTACTTTCTACAGACGGCTATACGAGGTGCACCGGGCTTCCCCCTTGGAGAAGAAGAGAGAACGTACTCAATATGGGCCAAGAAAGGGCTTGATAGACTAGGACAGCTATGGAGTAATGGAGAAATAAAATCCTTTGAAGATTTACAGGAAGAGTTTGATCTAGAGGAAAGAGATCTGGTATTTTATGTCTGCTTAAGGAGTTACATTTTGAAACGAGCCAGGGATGAACTAGAACTGACTGAGACAGGGTTGGAGCAAGCGATGAGAGGGGGAGATGGGAAAGGTAGCATAACACGACTGTATAGAGCATTACTCCTCCTCTCGTCGCCCCAAGGCTTTTATACGAGGAGATGGGAGGAGGATCTCCGGACACAGTACTCGGAGGAGTGGTGGGCGGTTGGATATAGACATCTGTTGAAACTGACCGTGGCCCAGTCATTGGCAGAAAACGGATATAAAATCTTGTATAGATGGTATTATACGCCGATGCGACTACATAAAATTTATCCACAGATTACAACAGACTGTTGGAGAGAATGTGGGGGACGAGGGACATTTTGGCACATCTGGTGGGATTGTCCCCGGGTTCAGGGGTTTTGGACCGAGATTCTAGATATGATATTTGACATGTTAAAGATAAAATACCCAGCTCAAGCCCAGTATTGCTTACTGAATGCACGTCCGGGGAAGAGCCCTATACATTGCCATAAATTGGTTATCCATCTCCTGGGAGCAGCTAAAATAGCGTTAGCTCAAGCCTGGAGACAGAAAGAAGTCCCCAAAATGCAGATAATAAAAGGTAGACTGCACCATCTCTATCAAATGTCAAAGTTGACAGCTATCCGTAAAGGGCAAATACAACAATTCCAAAAAATATGGCATGTGTATGAACAATGGAAAGGAATTTAATGAGGATATGTTCTGTACCGATGATGGGTGGGGGGGAGGGGGGATAAGGGGAGTTTAGGGGATCAAAAATATCTGATGTAATTGGAGGCTGGGAATAGTTATGTTATGTGTAGGTAATGACCATCACATTCTATTGAAGAGCATTTATTTTGTATGTTAAGGAAAATGAAAAATTGATGTTAATATACCAAATGGTGTATACTGTTGGCTAAGGTGTATTGAAGTTACAGAATTTGGTTGTCATTTGTGATATGCACTTATTCATTAATAAAAGATTACATAAAAAAAAAAAAAAAAAAAAAAGAAAGAAACAAACATTTGAGCGGACTGTCTGAAGGGGCTTGTCCGCTCCACACAGAAGGCCAATGCTCTCTTGCAGTCCAATGTGTGCAATTGACGTTCAGCA
Source organism: Microcaecilia unicolor (assembly GCF_901765095.1). Taxonomy (NCBI): domain Eukaryota; kingdom Metazoa; phylum Chordata; class Amphibia; order Gymnophiona; family Siphonopidae; genus Microcaecilia; species Microcaecilia unicolor. Next base: position 64,344,464 of record NC_044038.1, on the reverse strand, counting down.
GGGCGGGTATGAGGACGGGGAAAAATGTTGGCAAGACAATTGACTGGTTCAGATGGAACTGCGACACCACCTTCGGCAAGAACTTAGGGTGCGCGGAGGACTACTCTATTATGATGAAACTTAGTAAAGGGAGCATGGGCTACTAAGGCTTGAAGCTCACTGACTCTACGAGCTGAAGTAACAGCCACCAAGAAAAGGACCTTCCAGGTCAAGTACTTAAGATGACAGGAATTCAGTGGCTTAAAAGGAGCTTTCATCAGCTGGGTGAGAACGACGTTCAGATCCCATGACACTGGTGGAGGTTTGACAGGGGGCTTTGACAAAAGCAAACCTCTCATGAAGCGAACAACTAAAGGCTGTCCAGAGATAGGTTTACCCTCTACACGATAATGAAAAGCACTAATTGCACTAAGATGGACTCTTACGGAGTTGGTCTTGAGACCAGACTCTGACAAGTGTAGAAGGTATTCAAGCAGGGTCTGTGTAGGACAAGAGCGAGGATCTAGGGCCTTGCTGTCACACCAGACGGCAAACCTCCTCCATTTAATAGAGTAACACCTCTTCGTGGAATCTTTTCTGGAAGCAAGCAAGACTTGGGAGACACCCTCAGAAAGACCCAAGGAGACGAAATCTACGCCCTCAACATCCAGGCCGTGAGAGACTAGAGGTTGGGATGCAGAAGCGACCCCTCGTTCTGAGTGATGAGGGTTGGAAAACACTCCAATCTCCACGGTTCTTAGGAAGACAACTCCAGAAGAAGAGGGAACCAAATCTGATGCGACCAAAAGGGTGCAATCAGAATCATGGTCCCGCAGTCTTGCTTGAGTTTCAGCAAAGTCTTCCCTACTAGAGGTATGGGAGGATACACATACAGAAGGCCTGTCCCCCAATGTAGGAGAAAGGCATCCAACACTAGTCTGTCGGGGGCCTGAAGTCTGGAACAGAACTGAGGGACCTTGTGAATGAGCCGAGTGGCAAAAAGATCCACCGAGGGGGTGCCCCACGCTTGGAAGATCTTGTGGACTACGCCGGAGTTGAGTGACCACTCGTGAGGTTGTATTATCCTGCTCAATCTGTTGGCCAGACAGTTGTTTACGCCTGCCAGATACGTGGCTTGGAGAAACCTGCCGTGACGGCGAGGCCAAAGCCACATCTGAACGGCTTCCCGACACAGAGGGCGAGAACCCCTGCTTGTTGATGTAGTACATGGCAACCTGATAGTCCGAATTTGAATAATTTGATTGGAGAGCCGATCTCTGAAAGCCTTTAAAGCATTCCAGACTGCTCGCAACTCCAGGCGATTGATCTGAAGACCTGATTCCTGGAGGGAGCAAGCTTCTTGGGTGTGAAGCCCATCTACATGTGCTCCCCACCCCAGGAGGGATGCATCCGTTGTCAGCACTTTTTGTGGTTGAGGAATTTGAAAAGGACGTCCCAAGGTCAAATTGGATCGAATCGTCCACCACCGAAGGGAATTGTGAAAGTCAGTGGACAGCTGGATCACATCCTCTAGATTCCCTGCAGCTTGATACCACTGGGAAGTGGGTCCATTGAGCCGATCTCATATGAAGACGAGCCATGGGAGTTACATGAACTGTGGAGGCCATATGGCCTAGAAGCCTCAACATCTGCCAAGCTGTGATCTGCTGAGACGCTGTGGCCATGGAAAAAAGAGACAGAAGGTTGTCTGCCTTCGCCTCGGGAAGATAGGCATGAGCCACCTGTGAGTCTAGCAGAGCTCCTATGAATTCTAGTTTTTGAACTGGAAGAAGATGGGGCTTTGGATAATTTAGAACAAACCCTAGTAGCTCCAGGAGTTGAATAGTCATCTGCACGGACTGTAGAGCTCCTGTCTCGGAGGTGTTCTTTACCAGCCAATCATTGAGGTAAGGGAACACATTAACCCCCAGACTGCGTAGCAACGCTGCAACCACCACCAGGCATTTTGTAAACACCCTGGGTGCAGACGCGAGACCAAAGGGCAGCACACAATACTGGAAGTGCTGTGTCCCCAGACGGAATCACAGATACTTCCTGTGAGCGGGAAGTATTGGGATGTGTATATAAGCAGGGCACATGGAGAGAGACCGCAAGCAGTCACTCTCTTACCGCGGAAAGAAAAGAACTGATTGGGACTCTCGCGCGACGGGCGGTAATATGGCCGTGCGCGCTCGAAGGCTATAGCAAACTTTTGTTGCTAGAAAGATTTCCGTTCCTTGGGGCTGCCGTGGACGTCACCCAGTCATGAGAACAAGCAGCCTGCTTGTCCTCTGAGAATCTGACTGTACATAACTATATCTTGACAAAGAAATGCTTAGGATCCAATGTTCAACTGAATGATAACTGGATAGAGTTTAACCATGTATTAAAAAAGCAATCTGGATAAGTCAGTGCTGCTTAATACACACAAATTGCCTGTCTAGCTATCTTAGGCCTGCTCTCTCTATAACCAATTTATCAGGCCACATTTAAGCAGACAGCAGCTGATACTACTGCTAAATCGAGAATAAGTTTAAACTTACCCCTACCATGCCTCTGGGAAAATTAGGTTCTTACCGGGATAATTTTCTTTCCTTTAGTCATAGCAGATGCAGCCATTACAGATGGGCTGTGTCCATCAACCAGCAGAGGGAGATAGAGAGCACACTTTTTTCAGTGCCTCATACCAGCTTGCTCCATTGCCTCTCTTCAGTATTTGAAGCTTCCAAAGCAGTATGGCAAACCGCAATGGGAATAACATGAGCTTTCCTCACAGCGAACGATGGCCCTACAACAAAGGGCATTAACTCAGAATGGAGGGAATGAAACATCCTCCCTGAGGGCATAAACTCATCCTCCACTGAGCCATAACTGGAGGGAATAAACTCATCCTCCCGGAGGGAATAAACTCCAAAACATGAAACTGGAGGGAATTAAGTCATCCTCCTTTAATTGAACAAGAATCCTGAAGACTGTTTTCCGACTTTCTCCCAAGGACGGAACCTCCAGGAAACATGAACAGAACCTGAAATAGATTTACAGCAGATAGCATCAGACAGGGAGGGATCATGGCTGCATCTGCTATGACTAAAGGAAGGAAAATTATCACGGTAAGAACCTAATTTTCCCTTCCTTGTCATCAAGCAGATGCAGCCATTACAGATGGGATGTATCAAAGCAATCCCTAGATAGGGTGGGAACAAGCCACACCACGCGCCAGCACTTGCGCTCCAAAATGTGCGTCCCTCCTGGCAGCCACATCCAGCCTGTAATGTCGGGCAAAAGAGAGCTTAGAAGCCCATGTTGCTGCACTACAAATCTCTTGAAGAGAGAGTGCTCCAGTTTCAGCCCAAGAAGAGGAAATTCCTCTAGTGGAATGCACCTTAAAGGCATCAGGCGGAGGCCGGCCGGCAAGCAAATAAGCGGGCAATAGTGGCTTTAGACGCTGGAGACCCTCTGCGAGGACCTGTGTCCATAGACCCTGGGCATGCTTCCCCTGGCAATGTGCGCCCCAGCCTTTCAGGCTGGCATCTGTCATCACTAGGCACCAATCGGGGAGCGCCAGCGGCATTCCTCGCCGCAGCATGCTGTCTGAGAGCCACCACTCCATGCTGAGACGGGCCGCAGGGAGCCAAGAGAGTCTGCATTGATAATCCTGAGATACTGGAGACCATCTCTGGAGTAGAGCATACTGTAGAGGTCTCAGGTGCGCTCTCGCCCAGGGCACCAGTTCCATGGTGGCCGTCATCGATCCAAGCAGCTGGACAATGTCCCAAGCTCGCGGGTGGGGCATCCTCAGGAGCAGACGGACCCGATTCTGAAGCTTGCACCGCCTTTGCTCGGGTAGGTACACATACCCCGAGGCTGTGTCGAACCTGGCCCCCAGATATTCTAGAGACTGCGAGGGGGTCAGGTGACTTTTGGCCAAACTGACGACCCAGCCCAGAGATTGAAGTACTGAGACCACTCTGGCTGTTACTTGCTGACTCTCTGCAGCAGAGTTTGCTCGAATGAGCCAGTCGTCCAGGTACGGGAGAACCCGAATACCCTCTCGCCTTAGAAAGGCAGCTACTACCACCATAACCTTCGAAAAGGTGCGGGGAGCTGTGCCGAGGCCAAAAGGCAAGGCCCGGAACTGGAAATGCTTTCCCATCACCGCAAACCTCAGAATCTTCTGGTGCAGGCGCCAAATTGGTATATGCAAGTAAGTTTCTTTCAGGCCCAGAGACGTGAGAAACTCTCCTGGCTGTACCGCCGCAATGACGGAGCGCAAGGTTTCCATGTGAAAATGCTGCACTCTCCGGGACTTGTTTAATTCTTTTAAGTCCAGAATAAGGCGAAAAGACCCTCCTTTTCGCGGCACCACAAAGTGTTCGGCAGGAGATACCGGGGACACGGCCCCTATCTGAATCAGACCTTGCAAAGTCTCCTCTACCACCACCCGTTTGGCGGCAGAGCCGCATCGGGACTCCACAAACACGTCTCTTACAGGGGCGTTGAATTCTATTCTGTAACCGTCTCTGATAAGTTCCAAGACCCACTGATCTGAGGAAATGTTGGCCCACTCCTCGGCAAAGAGGGAAAGATATCCTCCAATGACAGGACTCGAGGAGAGGGCCGGCGCACCATCATTGAGAGGGTCGCCCCTGAACTCCAGGCCTTGAGCCAGTGGCTGTGGAACGTTTGTCCGAGCGAAAGGAGTTCCTCTGCTGAAAACGGGCACGAGAAGTGAACCCAGCAGAACGCCCCGGGTGGTACCTTCGAGCTTCACGGAAGCGAGGTCTGTAAGAGGAGTGGACCGCCGCACCCTTAGAGGAAGGCCGAGGCCTATCTTCGGGCAAGTGCTGTGGGTTTAGCCTCACCCAGGCCCTTCACAATTTTCTCCAACTCCTCACCAAACAGGAGAAGGCCTTGAAAGGGCAACTTCACCAACCTTTGCTTAGAAGCCAAGTCCGCCGCCCAATGCCGTAGCCAAAGAAGACGGCGAGCCGCCACTGCTACTGCCATGTGTTTAGCCAAAGCTCTGACAATATCATAAAAGGCGTCAGAAAGAAAGGACAAGGCAGACTCCATCCGCGGAGCCACATCTGAAAAGGGCTCCGCTCCATCACCGGGCTGTTCCACTGCCTGTTGCAACCAAGCCAGGCAGGCTCTAGCAGCATAACAACTGTATGCAGACGCCCGAATAGTGAGACCTGCAATTTCAAATGACCGTTTAAGTGCTGATTCCAGTCTATGGTCTTGAATATCCTTCAGGGCAACACCTCCTTCAACAGGGAGGGTAGTTCTCTTTGTCACAGCTGTGACTAGGGCATCCACTTTAGGCACAGCAAAGCGAGCCATATACTCCTCACTCAGAGGGTATAATTGCCCCATTGCCCTGGAAACTTTCAAAGGTCTCTCGGGGTCAGCCCATTGAGCCGAAATAAGCTCTTGGATGGAGTCATGCAAAGAAAAGGCTCGAGCAGGCTTTTTGGTACTAGCCATCCTAGGATTCACAGAGGAGGCTGTGCCACTGGCAGGGTCCTCAATAGAGAGAGCCTGCAGGGCATCAGAAATAAGCACTGGCAGCTCATCACGGTGGAAAATCCTCACCGCGGAGGGATCATCCAGATCCTGAGTCACTTCTGCACCAGACTCTGGCTCCTCAGACCATGAAGGCCTGCCAGAGTCCTCCGAATCCTCGCAGCCCGACCACGGGGAGGAAAATGAAGGTGCAGCACTCTCTGAAGGGGAAAGAGCCCTTCTGCGCTTCATATTCTGCCAATTATCAGGGAATAACGCCTCAGACGGCATACCCAGGCTAGAATCCACCGGGGGGGGGGGGGGGGGGGGGCATTAGAAGAGGTCCCTGCAGGGCTTTGCGGGAGAGCTCTTTTAAGTATGTATGCTTTATGCATTAAGAAGACAAAATCAGGGGAGAAAAACTCACCCTGGGCACCCGGATCTCTGCCGGGGCTAGTAGCTCTCATATCAGCCTCACTCCAAGGCCTCCCCCCGGGCTCAGGACTCTCCATCTCAGCGGAGGTCGCGCCATGTGGTAAATTCAAAATGGCGTCCGCTGCCAGCCCAGAGCGCGAAGATTCGTTGCTCGCCATGCTCGGGCCGGCTCTAACGTCTGTACAGCACGATTTACAGAGCCCCGCTGCTGATCTGCGCTTGCCACACTTGGAACAGCGCTTTACTGTCTCCGCAGCCATCGCCAAAAACGGCGGTAAAATTCAAAATGGCGGTTCGCACCAAAATCGCCCCGATCGCGGGCCCACCCCGGAGGAGTCAGAAAACACTCTTACCTCACTGGACCGAGTATCACAGCTCCGGTCCCACAGAAAAAGGCAAGGAAAAAGCTCTGTTCTTTTTTTTTTGTTTTTAACGCTGTGAGGAAAGCAGAGGTAAATAGAACTCCGGAGGCTCAGGTGAGTGGGAAAGGCAGGGAAAGGGCGAACCTATGTGCCTGCATCCACTGTTGGTGGGGAAGGACAGGGAAAGCTAAGCAATGTGTCCACATCCACGGAGGTATGGGTAAGGCAGGGAAAGGGCGAACCTATGTGCCTTTAAAGTGAAGCTGCTATAGCCTCCAACACCCCTGCTAACAACTGGCAAAAGCACAGGAGCAACCTCCAGGCAGATTTTAGATGGAGCTCGAAGAAGCTGCAGCCACTCTGCTAGGGGAGATAGAGAATACTGAAGAGAGGCAGTGGAGCAAGCTGGTATGAGGCATTGAAAAAAGTGTGCTCTCTATCTCCCTCTGCTGGTTGATGGACACAACCCATCTGTAATGGCTGCATCTGCTTGATGACAAGGAAGATTCATTTTAAACAGATAACTTTTAGATGGGGATCTTAACATTCAGCCAAAAAATGTTCATTCAGTGGCCACTGAATTTTAAAAATATTTATCTAATAACTACCAAAGTTAACTTCAGAACAATCAACACTATTTAGACTTTTTGTAATATGCTGTCATTTTACCCTTCCCTAGAAGAACACAACTTGTCAAGTCTATTTTTATATTTAATAAAAAAAGCTGATCCCTCAAAAAGATCTAGATCAACTAGCATCTAAAGTGGACTATACCTGACAAAAGCATCACCTTTAAAATGTTAGGTCAGAAAGAAAGCATTTTTATTTATATTGTAACTTAGAATTTGTTCTTCCTGATCCTTTAATATGAATTATTGTACACTACTTTGTTAGCCTGGCTGAAGGGCATGTATAAATACTTATATTAAACATTAGGATCTATTAAGGCAAATTCCAATGCAGTTGATAGCTAAAGTTCTTAAAACAGTGTGTCCAGCTTAAATGGGTGGGTGGGAGGAACAAAAATGAACTTTTTTAAGCCATTCACACATAAAATGGCTTTCCCAGTCCGGCACAAAATTCTTACCTCTTGTGGTTGATCAAAAACAGTATTAAAATCCCCAAAGGAGGAACTAGAAAACTCCCCAAAGATTTTCCGAAAAATTTCTTCTGGGTCAATACCGGCACCTCCACGCCAATACTGCTGCTGAGACCCTGCTGCTCCAGGGTCAAAGCCTGCCGTGCCGTAAGTATCATACTGCTTCCGCGTCACGTCATCACTTAACACCTAAAGGCACATAAAGCATTCCACCAAGATTCAATATCAACATTTAAGACCTTGTTTCATTTTTTTTTTAATTTGTTCTTTATAAAAAGAGCCTCTTCATCGGACTTATCAGGGAGGTATCGAGCACTCTCTCCCCTTCTTACTGAGGTATTAAATATTTGTGCTTTACAATACTTCCCCCATTCCCAGCCCTCCAAGTTACTATATATAGGCCAAATGTTTCATTAATATTCAACATTAGTAGTGACTAACTGTCCTGGAAGGTACAGAATACACGAGGCAAGATCTTGTGAAGCTTGACCAATGGTGTAGAGGCTGGCAGCTAAGGTTTAATGCTACTAGAATGCAGGATCATACATTTGGACTGCAAAACCACAAGGGAGCAGTATAGTTAGGGGGTGAAGGTCTATGCAATGCCTGGAACAGGACATGCAAAACCTCCAATGGTCTGACCACATGTGGAAACACACCTCAGAAAGCGAATGAATAGGGATTATAGTATTCTCCCTTTCCGGATAAGTACTGATTGGTGCACCACTCGGAGGGGATTTACTGATTTTTTTTTTTCATGGTTAGATTACGTATATCTTATTTTGTTAAGCATGAAAGAAGAGGGGGGATTTTTTTTTTAAGGAACCAACTGTTTTTTCTCTGCAATAAGGGTTTTTGCGTTGGTTCGCTTTTTTTTTTCCCTCTTCATAGATTATAGAAACCGATGACAGTATTTTGCTCCAAATATAGCTGAGACGCACCTGGTGAGGGGGCAGTTATTCGCTATTGAATTGTCTCACTAGGAAGCTTTGAGGTCTCTTTTATTTAAGTCTTATTTATTTATGGTTACTGTGTGATAAATGGCTCAGTAGTCAAGCTGGTACTGGATTTAGTGCATTGACATTATTCCAGTTTGTTTCCCTTGTTTTTAGTATTTTTTGAGCTATTAAAATCTCCAGCGTTCTCAAAAATTCTAAGTAGATTACAAAATTACATACATAATTAGTAAAAATAACAAAAACAAATATACAATCTGACATCAATAATCAAATGGTCAGTCTTTGTGATAAAGCATATGGGGACTGACAAGGATGTAAACATATGTACCCAGAAGAAGAGACAAGACAAAAGATAAATTTATATACTACTGATGTGTAACTTCACAGGAACCATGCTTCCTAAAATGGAAAAGAGGCTCTGAAACCAGGGGCGTGAGGTACAAAAAGAAGAGCAGATTTGGGAGTAAATGTACAAAAACATTTCTTTACAGAAATGGTAGGTATCAGAATTCAAGAGGACCTCTGAAAGGGATTGTAGAAGAGTGGGCTGTTGCTTCCAACAGTTCTAAGCTCATCAGTCAATAAGCACTGCTCGTAAAAGTAGCTATTTGGCCTGTGTGCTCCACAGCAGCAGTGAATGCTTATGCCCAGTGATGCAAAGATTAAGTGCCAGTGTCAACCCTAATCCCCAGCAAGGCTAGCATGTGACCAAGGAAAGCAGTCAAAACCCAGAAAAGCTGATATGAGAATTCATAGTTTTCATTTCAGCTTAGAAGTTATTCCATGCAATTTAAAGAGGAAGGAAAAGTTTAAAAAAATTATTTACCTCATAGGCTTCTGCCAACTGTGAAAATTTCTCCTTTGCCTTAGGATCATCTTTGTTGGTGTCTGGATGGTACTTCTTAGCAAGCTAAGAAACAAGGCAGTAGATGTTAGAATCATGTAGTGAAATGCACTAGTCTGCCCAGAAATTCGATTTCCCAAACTCAGTGTTGCTTAGGGGATACCTTTGAGAGGTAAAGAGGGGGACACAGAGAGGCAGACCTGACACTTATTCAACAGTGACATCTTTCAGCCAGCACAAGGGGGCGCTTATACTTTTATCAGTTGCAGGCCTCCCTGGAGGGGCAGAGGAAATTTGGGGCATACTATTCACATACAAACAGTTACAGCATTATGTAAAATCATTTCATGCAGCTAACATGACCAAAGGGGTAATTAGGAAACTCACTGAATGTTTTTAGGTTGAAACTCCACAAGATGCATCCATTTTGATGTTGCACAGACAGCTTTGTAGCCTGCTGCCACATAAGAATTACTCAGAAGCTATTTGACTTTGGCATGATGAGTTGGGCATCAGAATGACAAATAAGTATTTTCTCCATCTGCTGGGCCAGACCCCATCCTTATCTTCCTGTGCTGGTGTGCAGAAATTCAATTTTTGCATGCTGCCGATAGCTTATCTTTCTACTAAACCAGCATTTTAGAATTGAAGCTACCTTATTCCCAAATTGGCCCAAGGTACAGGTCTGTTCCTTGGCACATGCTCTCTGGCGTTGTGCTAAAATACAATATTGTTTTGGTCTCAAATTGTTCATTATTTGTTAGCCTTGCTAGGGAAAAGTGTTACTTTAATCGCCACTTAGTAGTTTACGGATGTTATGGCTATAACTACATTATCTTTGGTTATTTAGAGGGAGGGTGGGAGGGAAGGGGAGTGGTAAGAAGGGGGAAGGAATTGGGGGGGGGGGGGGAGGAGAAAAGTCGATGATACGTTTTATGGTTGTATTGATCTAGTATATCTAAGCATCTATTATGTTACTCCAGTTCATGAAGAAATATTGTTGTATATTTTGAAGTATCATCAATAAAAAAAATGTTGAAACATAATCGCCACTTGATTAAAGGGGAACGTTTGCTACTAGTCAAAGCTGGAATTACTGCAAAACACTGTATAATGCAGTATTGGTTGGACCAAGAACCATTCTCTTATTGGCATTGGAGAAATAAGTTTTACGGACTTATGAGTTTGGAGTGCAGGGAAGCTCAGCCAACTTTCAAATTGGAGGAAATTGTTCCTGTCTACTGGAAAACCTTATATTCAATCCTTGCCTACAAGAGTGAGAAGTAGAATTCTTAATGGACTGGCCATGTAAACTATAAAGGGTTTTCTTAGTTCTATGTAGTCACGTCCCTAAGGTATGGGAGGGAGGATATGTTTTTTTGTGAGGGGAAGGAGGGTAAGATGCTTTAGGGAGCTGCAGAAGTAAGGATGGACAAGTTACAGTAAGAATAACCACAGTGATGATTGTTGCTCCATAGCAAGATCCCTCATGAGAGTTACTGAAAAATACAATGGGGGGGAGGGGGGTTCAAGTACAGTCTGTTTATAGTTTTGTACTATTTTGAACAGCTCAAGTGTTTCTTGTTGGAATGTATCTATTTTCATATTTAATAATTGTTTACACGTAAACATCGGATCTTCTGTTTTGGGGGTCCTTCCCTATACTTCCACAATATTTAGCTGTACATAACCTGAGGCTTGCAGCTAGTTTGGAATCAAAATCAGTCTTGTAGGTATTACGGCCCACTAGCCCTAAGTGAAACTTTCAGTAAGTCATACCTTTTCCCTCTAAAATCTGGGCAGAGAACTCTTGTAACTATTTAGATCATTTTCCTCCATGTATACATACCTGATAATAGGCCTTTTTAATCTCCTTCTGACTAGCATTTCGGGCCACCCCCAACACCTTGTAATAGTCATCTTTTGCACCGACAGATGAGCTAGTGTGAAATGGTGCGGCAGCAGAGATTAATGGAAAAAATGGTATGCCTAAAATAGAAAAATGAAGAATAACCAACAGTAAATACAGTTATAAAATCTTATATAGCCTGCTCTACTTCTAAATTACCAGATCCTTACTAATATGGATACTGTCATTTCTTATACATTTTAGCTTGCTTTTCATGTATCTGTGCCAAAGCCCATCCATTAAATAATTCCCCTCTAACAATCAATTCTTCTTTTCCATCAACTCTAAAGCGAATGCTACATACCTGTAGAAGGTATTCTCCGAGGACAGCAGGCTGATTGTTCTCACTGATGGGTTGACGTCCTCGGCAGCCCCCTCCATCGGAAAGTTTACTAGCAAAGGCCTTTGCTAGTCCTCGCGCGCCCATGCGCACTGCGCATGCGCAGCCGTCTTCCCGCCCGAAACCGGCTCGAGCCGGCCAGTCCAGTATGTAGCAAGACAATACAGTTCAAGGGAAGACACAACTCCAAAGGGGAGGCGGGCGGGTTTGTGAGAACAATCAGCCTGCTGTCCTCGGAGAATACCTTCTACAGGTATGTAGCATTCGCTTTCTCCGAGGACAAGCAGGCTGCTTGTTCTCACTGATGGGGTATCCCTAGCCCCCAGGCTCACTCAAAACAACAAGCATGGTCAATTGGGCCTCGCAACGGCGAGGACATAACTGAGATTGACCTAAAAAATTTACCAACTAACTGAGAGTGCAGCCTGGAACAGAACAAACAGGGCCCTCGGGGGGTGGAGTTGGATCCTAAAGCCCAAACAGGTTCTGAAGAACTGACTGCCCGAACCGACTGTCGCGTCGGGTATCCTGCTGCAGGCAGTAATGAGATGTGAATGTGTGGACAGATGACCACGTCGCAGCTTTGCAAATTTCTTCAATGGAGGCTGACTTCAAGTGGGCTACCGACGCAGCCATGGCTCTAACATTATGAGCCGTGACATGACCCTCAAGAGCCAGCCCAGCCTGGGCGTAAGTGAAGGAAATGCAATCTGCTAGCCAATTGGATATGGTGCGTTTCCCTACAGCCACTCCCCTCCTATTGGGATCAAAAGAAACAAACAATTGGGCGGACTGTCTGTGGGGCTGTGTCCGCTCCAGATAGAAGGCCAATGCTCTCTTGCAGTCCAATGTGTGCAGCTGACGTTCAGCAGGGCAGGAATGAGGACGGGGAAAGAATGTTGGCAAGACAATTGACTGGTTCAGATGGAACTCCGACACGACCTTTGGCAAGAACTTAGGGTGAGTGCGGAGGACTACTCTGTTATGATGAAATTTGGTGTAAGGGGCCTGGGCTACCAGGGCCTGAAGCTCACTGACTCTACGAGCTGAAGTAACTGCCACCAAGAAAATGACCTTCCAGGTCAAGTACTTCAGATGGCAGGAATTCAGTGGCTCAAAAGGAGGTTTCATCAGCTGGGTGAGAACGACATTGAGATCCCATGACACTGTAGGAGGCTTGACAGGGGGCTTTGACAACAGCAAGCCTCTCATGAAGCGAACAACTAAAGGCTGTCCTGAGATCGGCTTACCTTCCACACGGTAATGGTATGCACTGATTGCACTAAGATGAACCCTTACAGAGTTAGTCTTGAGACCAGACTCAGACAAGTGCAGAAGGTATTCAAGCAGGGTCTGTGTAGGACAAGAGCGAGGATCTAGGGCCTTGCTGTCACACCAGACGGCAAACCTCCTCCAATGAAAGAAGTAACTTCTCTTAGTGGAGTCTTTCCTGGAAGCAAGCAAGATGCGGGAGACACCCTCTGACAGACCCAAAGAGGCAAAGTCTACACCCTCAACATCCAGGCCGTGAGAGCCAGAGACTGGAGGTTGGGATGCAGAAGAGCCCCTTCGTCCTGCGTGATGAGGGTCGGAAAACACTCCAATCTCCACGGTTCTGCGGAGGATAACTCCAGAAGAAGAGGGAACCAGATCTGACGCGGCCAAAAAGGAGCAATCAGAATCATGGTGCCTCGGTCTTGCTTGAGTTTCAACAAAGTCTTCCCCACCAGAGGAATGGGAGGATAAGCATACAGCAGGCCCTCCCCCCAATCCAGGAGGAAGGCATCCGATGCCAGTCTGCCGTGGGCCTGAAGCCTGGAACAGAACTGAGGGACTTTGTGGTTGGCTCGAGATGCAAAGAGATCCACCAAGGGGGTGCCCCACTCTTGGAAGATCTGACGCACCACTCGGGAATTGAGCGACCACTCGTGAGGTTGCATAATCCTGCTCAACCTGTCGGCCAGACTGTTGTTTACGCCTGCCAGATATGTGGCTTGGAGCACCATGCCGTTCCGGCGAGCCCAGAGCCACATGCTGACGGCTTCCTGACACAGGGGGCGAGATCCGGTGCCCCCCTGCTTGTTGACATAGTACATGGCAACCTGGTTGTCTGTCTGAATTTGGATAATTTGGTGGGACAGCCGATCTCTGAAAGCCTTCAGAGCGTTCCAGATTGCTCGCAACTCCAGAAGATTGATCTGTAGATCGCGTTCCTGGAGGGACCAGCTTCCTTGGGTGTGAAGCCCATCGACATGAGCTCCCCATCCCAGGAGAGACGCATCCGTTGTCAGCACTTTTTGTGGCTGAGGAATTTGGAAGGGACGTCCCAGAGTCAAATTGGACCAAACCGTCCACCAGTACAGGGATTCGAGAAAACTCGTGGACAGGTGGATCACGTCTTCTAGATCCCCAGCAGCCTGAAACCACTGAGAAGCTAGGGTCCATTGAGCAGATCTCATGTGAAGGCGGGCCATGGGAGTCACATGAACTGTGGAGGCCATGTGGCCCAGCAATCTCAACATCTGCCGAGCTGTGATCTGCTGGGACGCTCGCACCCGCGAGACGAGGGACAACAAGTTGTTGGCTCTCGCCTCTGGGAGATAGGCACGAGCCGTCCGAGAATCCAGCAGAGCTCCTATGAATTCGAGTTTCTGCACTGGTAGAAGATGGGACTTTGGGTAATTTATCACAAACCCTAGTAGCTCCAGGAGGCGAATAGTCATCTGCATGGACTGCAGGGCTCCTGCCTCGGATGTGTTCTTCACCAGCCAATCGTCGAGATATGGGAACACGTGCACCCCCAGCCTGCGAAGCGCCGCTGCTACCACAGCTAGGCACTTTGTGAACACCCTGGGCGCAGAGGCGAGCCCAAAGGGTAGCACACAGTACTGGAAGTGGCGTGCGCCCAACTGAAATCGCAGATACTGTCTGTGAGCTGGCAGTATCGGGATGTGAGTGTAGGCATCCTTCAAGTCCAGAGAGCATAGCCAATCGTTTTCCTGAATCATGGGGAGAAGGGTGCCCAGGGAAAGCATCCTGAACTTTTCTTTTACGAGATATTTGTTCAGGGCCCTTAGGTCTAGGATGGGACGCATCCCCCCTGTTTTCTTTTCCACAAGGAAGTACCTGGAATAGAATCCCAGCCCTTCTTGCCCGGATGGCACGGGCTCGACCGCATTGGCGCTGAGAAGGGCGGAGAGTTCCTCTGCAAGTACCTGCTTGTGCTGGAAGCTGTAGGACTGAGCTCCCGGAGGACAATTTGGAGGTTTTGAGGCCAAATTGAGGGTGTATCCTTGCCGGACTATTTGCAGAACCCACTGATCGGAGGTTATGAGAGGCCACCTTTGGTGAAAAGCTTTCAACCTCCCTCCGACTGGCAGGTCGCCCGGCACTGACACTTGGATGTCGGCTATGCTCTGCTGGAGCCAGTCAAAAGCTCGCCCCTTGCTTTTGCTGGGGAGCCGCGGGGCCTTGCTGAGGCGCACGCTGCTGACGAGAGCGAGCGCGCTGGGGCTTAGCCTGGGCCGCAGGCTGTCGGGAAGGAGGATTGTACCTACGCTTACCAGAAGTATAGGGAACAGTCTTCCTTCCCCCGAAAAATCGTCTACCTGTAGAGGTAGAAGCTGAAGGCTGCCGGCGGGAGAACTTGTCGAATGCGGTGTCCCGCTGGTGGAGAGACTCTACCACCTGCTCGACTTTTTCCCCAAAAATGTTGTCCGCACGGCAAGGCGAGTCCGCAATCCGCTGCTGGAGTCTATTCTCCAGGTCGGCGGCACGCAGCCATGAGAGCCTGCGCATCACCACACCCTGAGCAGCGGCCCTGGACGCAACATCAAAAGTGTCATAAACTCCTCTGGCCAGGAATTTTCTGCACGCCTTCAGCTGCCTGACCACCTCCTGAAAAGGCTTGGCTTGCTCAGGGGGAAGAGCATCAACCAAGCCCGCCAACTGCCGCACATTGTTCCGCATGTGTATGCTCGTGTAGAGCTGGTAAGACTGGATTTTGGCCACGAGCATAGAAGAATGGTAGGCCTTCCTCCCAAAGGAGTCTAAGGTTCTAGGGTCTTTGCCCGGGGGCGCCGAAGCATGCTCCCTAGAACTCTTAGCCTTCTTTAGGGCCAGATCCACAACTCCAGAGTCATGAGGCAACTGAGTGCGCATCAGCTCTGGGTCCCCATGGATCCGGTACTGGGACTCAATCTTCTTGGGAATGTGGGGATTACTTAGTGGCTTGGTCCAGTTCGCAAGCAATGTCTTTTTCAGGACATGGTGCAAGGGAACAGTGGACGCTTCCTTAGGTGGAGAAGGATAGTCCAGGAGCTCAAACATTTCAGCCCTGGGCTCGTCCTCCACAACCACCGGGAAGGGGATGGCCGTAGACATCTCCCGGACAAAAGAAGCAAAAGACAGACTCTCGGGAGGAGAAAGCTGTCTTTCAGGAGAGGGGGTGGGATCAGACGGAAGACCCTCAGACTCCTCGTCAGAGAAATATCTGGGATCTTCCTCTTCCTCCCACGAGGCCTCACCCTCGGTGTCAGACACAAGTTCACGAACCTGTGTCTGCAACCTCGCCCTGCTCGACTCGGTGGAACCCCGTCCACGGTGGGGGCGTCGAGAGGTAGATTCCCTCGCCCGCATCGGCGAAGCTCCCTCCGCCGATGTAGTCGGGGAGCCTTCCTGGGAGGTGGCCGCGGTCGGCACCGCACGCGGTACCGACGTCGGGGACCTCAACCTGGGCGATGGGCCAGCCGGCGCCGCGCTCGACGGTACCGGAGGCGCAAGCACCGCCGGTACCGGAGGGGTAGGGCGCAACAGCTCTCCCAGAATCTCTGGGAGAACGGCCCGGAGGCTCTCGTTTAGAGTGGCTGCAGAAAAAGGCTGAGAGGTCGATGCAGGCGTCGACGTCAGAACCTGTTCCGGGCGAGGAGGCTGTTCCGGGCTGTCCAGAGTGGAGCGCATCGACACCTCCTGAACAGAGGGTGAGCGGTCCTCTCGGTGCCGATGCCTACTGGGTGCCGAATCCCTCGGCGACCCAGAGCTCTCGGTGCCGACATGGGGAGGAGACCGGTGTCGATGCTTCTTCGACTTCTTCCGAAGCATGTCACCGGAGCTCCCCGGCACCGACGAGGAGGACGTAGAATCCATCCGTCGCTTCCTCGGGGCCGAGACCGAAGAGGGTCGATCCCGGGGGGGCTGTACCGCAGGAGCCCTCAGGGTAGGAGGAGACCCACCCGAAGGCTCACCGCCACCAGCAGGGGAATGGACAGCCCTCACCTGCACTCCTGACGATGCACCTCCGTCCGACGACATCAGCAGACGAAGTCTCGGTACCACCGACGTCGATGCAGTCGCCCGATGCCTCGGCGCCGATGCAGAGGTCCGATGCCTCGATGCAGTCGATGGAGCGGCAGCCAAGGGAGAAGGTCCGGACGCTGACGACGTCGATGCACTCGATGCCTCCGGTGCCGATGCCGACGAAAAGCCCGAGAACAAAACGTTCCACTGGGCTAGTCTCGCTACCTGAGTCCGCCTTTGTAACAGGGAACACAGACTGCAGTTCTGAGGGCGGTGCTGGGCCCCTAGACACTGAAGACACGCAGAGTGCCTATCAGTGAGCGAGATTACCCGGGCGCACTGGGTGCACTTCTTGAAGCCGCTGGAAGGCTTCGATGTCATGGGCGGAAAAATCATGCCGGCGAAATCAAAAGCCGAAATGGCGAAAATTGAAGCACCAAAATTTAGAGGGAGAAAAAATCTCGACCGAGGCCAAAAAAAAGGCCTACCCCGACAACGAAAGAAAACTTACGGGGCAAAAAACTGAAGAATACGGGAAGGGCAGAAAACCCGAAAGGGTCTTCCGGAACACTTCCGGAGCGCTTCCCGAACTTTTTGTGAAAAGTTGAAGAGAAAAACACGTCGAAAAGGACGCGCGAGGTCGACTCTCTGGGGCACGAACGGTGAAACACAACCGTACCGAGCGCGGACGAAAGAAGACTGGCCGGCTCGAGCCGGTTTCGGGCGGGAAGACGGCTGCGCATGCGCAGTGCGCATGGGCGCGCGAGGACTAGCAAAGGCCTTTGCTAGTAAACTTTCCGATGGAGGGGGCTGCCGAGGACGTCAACCCATCAGTGAGAACAAGCAGCCTGCTTGTCCTCGGAGAAACACAACACATCAAATCAATGTGTGAAAGTACAGATGCAATAATGCAAATTCTGAATTTAAGTTTTTCCACAGATTAATAGGTATTGTATGAGAGGGGCATGGGAATGTTAAGTCTCCACAAAACTGCCAGAAAAAGAAGCCCAAGCCAACAAAAAGTCACGATCACTCAGACTGCAGAAAGACAGGGTCATCAAACGGAAGGCACAGGGTCGCAGAGAGAGAGCGAACCCAAACAGCCTCTAAAGAACAGACAGGGTACCAGGAGCAAGTGGTAGAGGCAAAGATCATCCCAAGTGCCAGCTGGGCGTCTCTAATCTAGCTGAACAATGACAAGGATAGATCACCACATCCAGCCTTTGAATTTTAAAATTACTAGTGTTGTGCTACATGCTGGCCAGCTCAGGCACTCATCTGCAGCTAGACTGCCCTGGGCCCGAAGTCTCATCTGGCTTTTTCTGCTAAAGATCACCAGAACTGTGACCACAGGAAAACCAAACCTGAAGTATATTTGAGCCAATAATCACTGTAGCCTAAAGGACAAAGTGAGGGCAGGCAGGCAGTGGCTGCAAGACAGACGTGCACCATTCACACACCTAGACTGAGAGGACCTGAAGGGCAACGAAAAAGATAAAGAGGATGGGATGACTTCCCTATGAGGAAAGGCTAAAGCGACTAGGGCTCTTCGGCTTGGAGAAAAGACGGCTGAGGGAGATATGAAAGAGGTCTATAAAAGGAGTGGAGTGGAACAGGTAGACGTGAATCGTTTCTTTACTCTTTCCAAAAAATACTAGGACTAGGGGGCACGAAATGAAGCTACAAAGTAATAAATTTAATACAAATTGGAGAAAATGTTTCTTCACTCAACATGTAATTAAACTCTGGAATTCATTGCCAGAGAATGTGGTAAAGGTGGTTAGCTTAGTGGGGTTTAAAAAAAGGTTTGGATGGCTTCCTAAAGGAAAAGTCCATAGACCATTATTAAAATGACTTGGGGGAAATCAACTGCTTATTTCTGGGATAAGCAGCATAAAATATATTGAACTTTTTTGGGATCTTGCCAGGTATCTGACCTGGATTGGTCTGTGTTGGAAACAGGATGCTGGGATGATGGACCTTTGATCTGTCCCAGCGTGGCAATACTTATGTACTTAAAGCATTGCAGAGATGAGTTAACCCTGGGATTCTATATAGCATGACTTAAGTTGCAAGCGCAAATCCAGTCATATTCTGTATAATCAGCACTGATAATTGCCACTTAAGCAACTGACACTAATTGGCATTAATTAGAATTTACGTGCAGAACTGAAAACGTATTCTATAACATGATGTGCATAAATTCTAATTTGCATAGTTGAAAATGGGGCATGGTCATGGGCATTTCTAAAATCTATGCACACTGTTATAAAATACACCCAATCTGCACGTAATTTAGGCTTCAGCATATACTCCAAGTTTTACTTGGTGTAATTACTAAATTTAGTCGCTCGGATGGGCACGTGGCTTACTCTATAAAGAACACTTAAATTTAAGCGTACTTTATAGAATACACCTAGGCATATTTCGTTTTGGTGCCAATTTTTTTAGACGTCATATAAAGAATCTAGTCCTAAATGTGCAAATATGTTCTGGTATAAGCAGAATAAGACCACCATCTGTCAGAAGTGAAAACTAAATAGTGAGACTGAGAAGGGGACTGGAGGTTCAAATAGAAAGAGACCATGAAAAAGCAGAATTGTGCACTATATTCACAGAAGAGATTCATTAAGACTTGATATACGAGAAACAAATGTGGTGGAAATCAATGAGAAATCCTGAGGTAATAAACTGGGTAGGGTGCCCAGCAGAATTCTTCAAGGATCAGCTTTGAGGTCAATTATAGTCAATGGGGCTGGATAGAATAAGGTTGTTGGAGAGGAAAAAAATAAACAGTTGACAAACTATAATAAGGCAGTGGAGAGACATTTCAATACTTGAGTACTTGACTAGCACGAACAAAAATTCACTTTTCTAGTTCTGGAAGAACTATCAATATAGTATAACTTACACTACGAATTCTACAAAGCGAGATGTAAAGACCAAATACTTTATCCTGAAAATCAGGGGATATAGGTTCAGTTAATTAGAACATTTTTTCAGAGAACAGAACATTTTGGAACAATGGAAATATTAAACTGGAATTGAATAACTGTGGTACCACTGTAGATAGGCAAAATGGTCCAACTAGACATGCAGAGCTTAGGGCCCTGTTTACTAAGGCTTGTTAGCGTTTTTAATGAGCCTACAATTAGCGCACGCGCTAACCATGTAGGTGCCTATAGGGATATTGTAGGCATGACAAGGTTAATGAGCGTAAAAAACGCTAATGAGCCTATAACTCGGCTTAGTAAACAGGGCCCTTAGTTTGGTGGGGGGGGGGGTTGTTTTTTAAAATATATCAATTTCTGTATCCCTTGATCTCTCACAATTTTCCAGTTTCACATTGGTTCTATCTACCAGCAGTGCTTAACAGAAGCCCAATTAACTTACAGACTAGTTATGGGGCACAAGCATCCTAACAAAAGTCCAGCAACAAGACCATGCATTACTGAGAACAAAGTTCATCCTATGTGTGTCAGTTGTCCTTGAACACAAAGTGAGCATGGCCCACAGCAGTAAAACAAGTCTTGAGTAGACAGTACAAGCTAACAGTGTGTCAGTTGTCCTTGTTTGAACACAAAGTGAGCATGGCCCACAGCAGTAAAACAAGTCTTGAGTAGACAGTACATGCTAACAGTGCTAGCATGCACTATTAGTAAATTATCCCTGAAGAATGTCTCAATAGTGTCTGCACTTAGTTACCACATAATATAACTCAAAGCCATTATGGGGCACTTCAATATAAATGTTTCTCTGACTGCAAGCTAAATGGAAATTAGGGTACAGTAAACTAGTATTCGTCTCAACAATAACTGTGGAGAAACTGGGAAGAACTTCCTTTCCTTTTTTTTTTTTATTTATACTTTACAAGTTATACAAGATTCACTTGCAAGTTGTTAACATAGAGAATTTAGATAAATACGAAAACATTACAGGAAAATTAAATACCTCTTATTTAGAACAAAAAACGAGGAAAAGTAATATAAGGGGAGCGTGTACAGAAAGTAAGGAGAACCAAATAAACAGAATAAAATTTAAATCCAGTAACTGGCCTGACCGTGTTCTCTCAATTATTTCTTTTCAATCTAAATTCTCTCATGCCTTGGGTCCACTGGGTACTCTTTTCAATTCTAGGAATGATTTAAGTTGTTCTGGTTCCCAGAAAACATACTTATTATCCAAATATCTTATTATACACTAGTAAAAAAGGCCCGTTTCTGTTAGAAATGAAACGGGCGCTAGCAAGGTTATATTGATTAATTGCTTTTTGTTAACCAAATATTTAATATTAAAGTATTGTAATGAGATGGAGTAATAGTGAAGGGTGTATAATGAGGAAGGAGGAGGCCCTGTGTAGGACCACAGGGGCGGTGCTTTTTGACAGAGTGTTTGTGTGTGTGAGAGTGTGTGTAAGACAGAGACAGACTGTGTGAGTCAGAGTGTGTGTGTGAGAGTGATACAGAGGGATTGAAAGAGTGTGTCTGTGTGTGTGTGATAGAGTGTGTGTTTATGTGACAGAGAGATACAGAGAGAGTGTGTGTGTGTGTGGAACTGAGTTCCATGACCCCCTCCTTCCCTTGCTCTCCTTCCATCTGATGTGAGAGTGTGTGTGTGCAGGACCACAGGGGCGGTCACTGTGACAGAGTGTTTGTGTGAGTAAGACAGAGAGACAGACTGTGTGAGTCCGACAGTGAGTGTGTGTGAAGAAAAGAGATTACTGACTGAGGTATTCCAGGAATGAAATGCTTGGAAAAGAATTGTCAATACTCCTTTCAAGTAATTAAATGTTTGTAAGCATATGGTAAAAGGCAAGAAAGCTTTCAAAAATGTTGTTTTGTGAACTGCAGGTTAAGTGCAAAAGCAGTGCTGAAAGTGCTTTACCATGCACAGAACTTCCCAAGGAAGCAGAACCGCAGCAAAGCGAATTGCGAAGTGGAAAACTAAAAAGCCAACCAAACCCTCAGTATTTTTCATGTTAACATGAGAAATACACATTGAATGTAAAAGAAATCTGTGTTTTCTGTCCCGTCTCCCCCTCAGAAGCACAATGGTACCGTGTCAGCGACTGCAGCCCTTAACCCTTTTATTGCCACATCAATGTTAACACTTCAGGAGTGAGCTTGCTCGGCTGGTTTGCTTGCTGTTGGAAGAGGGGAGGAGGAGTTGCTTCTTTTAGGATCATGTTAAGTGTTTCCCAATCTGCTACGGGGAAGCTGTGTCATTTGTAACCCTGCCTCGCGAAAACAATTCTTCAGAGCACAGAGTAGTAGTCAGCCCCAAGCGCAGAAGCACCAACAATAAGACCATCGCTGATTGGCTGCAAAATCTCTTCCTGGTTGCTAGGAAAAGGAGTGGGTGATTTGTTGCTGTCAGGTTGATTCCTTGCTTGCTGTCATAACTTAAAGGAGGCGGATGTTCGTTCTCGTGCATTGCCTGTAGATGTAAAGTGAGATGCATGGGGGGGAGGGGTTTCAAGTGTACAGCGCTGCGTATGTGTAGTAGCGCTATAGAAATGATAAGTAGTAGTTGTGGTATCGGAAGGGGGGGGGGTGTGGGTGAGCTGTAGGAATTTGAACTCTGACACTGGGAAGGAAAGGAGGAGGATCTTCGTGTTTGCGCGTTGCCTGTAGTTGTAAAATGAGATGCATGGGGGGGGGGGAGTTTTGTTTTGTGTTTGTATGGGAAGGGGGGGATGCTGAGTTGCATGAATTCCTAGGCAGGGGGAGGAGTGGCGTGTTTCCCTACTCCTCCCCCTTTCCTTGGTTTTTTGTTTTTTGTGGAGCAGCTGTGCTGGCGATGTCATCCTTGGCTTCACCCAACTCAGCCAATCAGACGTGCGACACAGTCTGTGAGTGACATTGCTCCGCCCACGAGGTCATCACGTTTGACGTGTGGGCGGGGCAGTCATGGATGAAAAACTGATCTCTGGCGCCTCACATTTAGAACGTTGGAAAAGTGAGGCTTCATTAGAACGTTGGTGGTGTGTTTTATATAGAGAGATTTACATGGATAAACTAACAAAAATTTGGCTCCTTGGCCTTGTTTCTTCTCTAAGGGTTAAGAACTTCCTCCTTCGATCTTGTGTAGTTTTTGTTACATCCGGATAGATCCAAATTCTGTGTCCACAAAAAGTTTTTAGGGAATTCTTAAAGTAAATCTTTAATACAGAATTTAAATCCTGCTCAAATACGAAAGAGACCATTAAGGTACGTCTTAAAGTTATTTCACTTAGAGGCATATTTTCAAAGCACTTAGCCTTCCAAAGTTCCATAGAAACCTATGGAACTTTGGAAGGCTAAGTGCTTTGAAAATGAACCCGTTAGTGATTCTTCTAGTAAAGTGGAGATATCATTTAGGCCTTGCTCAGTTAGCTGATTTTGTTTCTCATTCCCGAGGCCCTCTTGTTCTACTTGACTTTGTTAAGGCAATGGTAAGTAATAAATTTTGTTTAAAGGAGGAATAGCTTAATGAGGAAAATGTAAAATCTCCAACAGATATTTCTTAAAAAGATCAATTGAGTTTATGCCCATCGGGAAATTAAGAAGCCTTAAATTCAAGCGCCGATTATAGTTCTCAAGCTGTTCCAATTTACGACGCATCAAAGTCACATCTGTTATAATTGTATTAGTGGAAGATTTTAAAGTTTTTAACTCTGATTGTAGCTGTGTGGTTTGACATGTTGTTTCTTGTTTAATTTCTTCAATCGATAATGTCAAAATATCAACTTTAACTAGATGAGTCGTTTCTTGGGCTGAAATGGTTACCATTGTAGTTAATCATTGTAGAGCTCCCCAGATGGATTCCAAGGTTATCACCACGGGAGCACTCATTGCTTCCATTCTCTTTACCTCCACGTCTAGGTGAGAGGCACTGCCAGCGAAAGCTCGGTTAACACCGACTTCCGACGCCACTGTGCTTCCTGCCTGATCCCCAGAAAACGCGGGACGTGGTGGAGGATTGGAGTCAGGAGGGGACAAAGATGTTTCATTGCCCAGAAAGGCCGATTCTCCTTTCTCGGCTCCTTCAGCAGGGGTCTCCACTCCAAAAAAAGAACAAGCCGTTGCATAGCGGTCTAGTGTCTGCTGGACTGGGGACGAAGTCCTGTCCGATGGCAGTCGGGCTTTCACCGTCCCTTTTCTTTTTGTATGTGGCATTTCTGAAGAAAACAGTATAGGAAACGCCAGCAGAGTAACTCTGATCGCTAGCAAACTTGCTCGGCCGCCATCTTAACACACCACCCCTTCTTTGCCTTTCTTAATCTACTCTCACACACACACACCCTTGCAGCTACAATTTTGCCCTATTTGTATCCCACATTTTCCCACCTATTTGCAGGCTCAATGTGGCTTACATAATACCGTAGGCCTACGCCAAGCCGGTAAAGGAGTGGCTAGTGGTTAGGGTGGTGGACTTTGGTCCTGGGGAACTGAGTTTGATTCCCGGCACAGGCAGCTCCTTGTGACTCTTGGCAAGTCACTTAACCCTCCATTGCCCACCGCATTGAGCCTGCCATGAGTGGGACAGCGCGGAGTACAAATGTAACAAAAAAATAAAAAATAAATAAATAAATACAAAGTGGTAATATGATGGAATAAGATACATGTGTTACAGACACATTTAGGAATCGTAGAGAAGAGGAATTGCGTTGAGTCTGATTACTAGCTTTAGATAATTGTGTAGTAGGGTTCAGGCTTTTAGGTTATGTCAGTAAGGTATGCTTTTTTTAATAGGTAAGTTTTTAATGATTTCCTGAAGTTTAGATGGTCGTATGTTGTTTTCACGGCTTTTGGTAATGCATTCCACAGTTGTGTGCTTATGTAGGAGAAGCTGCTTCCATAAGCTGATTTGTATTTGAGTCCTTTGCAGTTTGGGTAGTGAAGATTTAGGTATGTTCTTGTTGATTTGATTGTGTTTCTGGTTGGCAGGTCTATGAGCTCTGTCATATATCCTGGGGCTTCGCCGTAATTTTGTGAACCATGGTGCAGATTTTGAAGGTGATATGTTCTTTGATTGGAAGCCAATGCAGTTTTTCTCGGAGGGGTTTAGCACTTTCGTACCGTGTTTTTCCAAATATTAGCCTGGCTGCTGTGTTTTGGGCGGTCTTTAGTTTCTTTATAAGTAGTTCTTTGCATCCTGAATAGATGCCATTACAGTAGTCAACTTGGCTTAGTACTACTGATTGTACCAGGTTGCGGAATGTTTCTAGCGGGAAGAATGGTTTCAGATGTTTGAGTTTCCACATTGAATGGAACATTTTTTTTGTTGTAGTTTTCACTTGGTTCTCTAAGGTGAGGATTTTCAGGCTGTCTGAGATAGGGAGGGTGTGATCTGGGGTGACTATATTTGTGGGGTTGTTCACATTGTATTGGGATGAGAGGATGAGACAGTGTGTTTTTTCCTTGAGTTTTAATTGAAATTCACTTGCTCATGATGTTCAAACTTAGATTTATTTCATTGTTTATTTCTGTCGGATCGTGTGTGTAAGGAATATATATTGTGACATCGTCAGCATAGATGAAAGGGTTGAGGCCTTGGTTGGCTAAGGATGTGGCTATTGGCGTCATCGTTAAGTTGAAGAGGAGCGGTGATAATGGAGATCCTTGAGGTACTCTGCAGTCTGGTTTCCATAGTGAAGATATATCTGTGTTTGATTTCACTTGATAGGTTCTGGTGGTTAGGAAACCTTTGATCCAATTTATTATGTTTCCACTGATCCCGAAGTAATCGAGAAGTCCAGGCAATATATTGTGGTCCACCATGCTGAATACACTAGACATGTCGAATTAGAGGAGGAGTATGCTTTTTCCTGTTGCTATTTCCTGCTTGAATTTGGCTAGGAGAGTGATTAATACTGTTTCAGTGCTGTGGTGGGGGCGAAATCCTGATTGCGACTCATGTAGTATTGAGAATCCTATATAATAATTTGCACCTCCAATGTTCCATGTCTGGCTGTCTGGGTTCATAACATCTCCCAGCCTCCAGCGTTCCATTCCCCTTCACTGTCCTGCCCTCGCGTCAAGACGTAATGACATCAGAGGGCAGAACAGTGAGAGGGAAGGGAACGCTAGAAGCGAGCTGACGTCAGGAGGGATGTTAAGAACGGATGCCAGCACCAGCCAGCCAGAGAACGTTTAGGTACAAATCGACAGGAGCAAGGGGAGGGCAGAGGAGAATGGATGGGATGGGAGGACAGTAGAGGAGAGGGCAGGGAAGAGGAGAATCGCTGGACATGGAGGGGAGGGAAGAATTGCTGGACATGGAGGGGAGGGCAGGGGAGAGAGAAAAAAAAAAGCTTACATGACAGCCTTCCTAGGGCCCGTTTCATTGTTGAGGAAACGGGCATGGTTCCACTAGTTTATTTATATAATCAGAGAGTTGTTTGGTTACCATACTTTCCATCAGTTTAACTACCAATGGGATAGATGCTACTGGGCAGTAGTTTGAGATTTCATTTGTTTTCTTCTTGGTGTCTTTTCGTATTGGGGCGAGTAGGATATTGCCGTTTTCCTTGGGGAAGAGGCCTTCTTGGAGCATATGGTTTAGATATGATGCGAGATCGACTATTCTCTTCCCTAGTCATCCACTTATACTTCTGGACAGTGACGATATACACACACTCTTGCCATTTACTATTACCTTTTACTTGCTTCAATAGCTGACCCCCAATATACCTACATAAAAACTTATGCATTGCAGAGTCAGACCAATGATCCATTCAGGCAAGAATCTCTCTATATATAAAAAGCAACACCAACGTTCTATGAAGCCTCCAGCCGGAAGTGTGAAGGAGCCGAGATATCCGGTTTCCCTATGAGTGTCTGCCCCGCACTCTCTGTAACACAGTTAGTGAAGGAAAACAGCAGAGCACGAAATCAAATCGCTGGCTCTGTAACAGTGAAGGACTCAGAGGGGAGAGAGGCCAGAGGGCAGGGACACACACACTCCCACATGCACACAGAAGAAAACATTGCTAGCCCCCGTTTCATTTGCATCAGAAACGGGGCTTTTTTACTAGTTCTCTTATAAAAGACCGCCTTGTCACTCACGCTCTTAAGTTTGGAGAAAGGTAACTCCAGATCTTCCAGATTCTCCGAGTCCCACCTTAATTGGCTAATAACTAATGAATCTGTCCTCCGACAACCTATCCAAACCTTTGTAAAACACATCTATGCTACTATTTTCAACCGTAT
Organism: Microcaecilia unicolor; assembly: GCF_901765095.1. Lineage (NCBI taxonomy): Eukaryota > Metazoa > Chordata > Amphibia > Gymnophiona > Siphonopidae > Microcaecilia > Microcaecilia unicolor. The sequence continues at coordinate 64,317,544 of NC_044038.1, read as the reverse complement.
CCTCCAACAATAAATGCAATAAATTAAAGGTACTTTGATGTAAAAAAATGTTTCATGCTAAGTCTGCTACCAGTCTTTATAGAATGTTCTCTAGTGTCTGCCACCTGTTCCTTTACTTTCAACGTAATCCCTCTCCCGCCAGCTCACAACTGCTTCGCTGCCTTTCGCTTCCTCAGCTCGTTCCCTGCTCTCCCCGGCCTTCACCTGCTCCGCTACCTCCAGTTCTGTGGCCAGATGTCAGCAACAGTCTCCGGCAACTCCCGCTCCATGTCGCGACTCCCGAGCGTGGAGAAAATAGAACAGCTTGCAATCTTCGACACAGAAAAATTAAAAGTGGTGCTTCGTGACGCGGTCCACGGATAAAGCTCAGCTTCGACCCAATGCCCTGCGACCCTGACAGGGCGACCGACAACCAGCGTGAGGAATACCGAGCCGCCATCTTACTAAACAGTATGCCGGAGTACGCGTGCGCAGTTCCGCACAATAACCCCCCTTCAACACAGCACGCCTGCACAGAAGCCGGGTGAAGACAATGCACATGCGTGTGAATCCGCGCCCGCCCATACCCTATCAACAGTGACGCTGGCTACGTCTTTTGTTGCTTTTCTGTAATGCGCGTCCGTCAGTTTGTGTGTGAGTTCATGCAATTGGTACAGGGACAGATGGGTGCAGCGAGAACATACGCAGAGATTTTAGGCACGTGAGATCTTGCTTGAGGGTTTTGTATTGCGTGTATTAGAAACAAGACCAATGAATGTTTTTCTGCTTTTTAGCAGAGTATATGAAAGATTGTCCTTAGAGCTGCTAGTCATCAGCCACTTATAAAACTATAAAGTATAAATGACATTTAAATAGTCATGTGGTAATGAATAAATATTGATATGGTTTGTTTTGTGAGCCTTCACCAAACTAAGTTTGGTCTGAGTTTATGAGACTTTATTTGTAGACAGACAAATGGAACTGGGGTGAGGTGAATGCCAGGGCTGGGTGTGTTCTGTCATGCTCCAAAAGATCCACACACGTTCCTCCTGATGCAACACTGGTGCATAAAGGATGGCTGGAGATGGTGGTCCTTGGGGTAAGGAAGGAGGAGATTAGGAAAGCCTTCTATACCCTCAGCCCCTACAACTATAGATCTACCATCTGATGGTTGGATGAAATGCCAAGTTATTCCTCAGAAGTGTACCACCCTTGTATGAAGATTTTTTCACTCACACTCTTTGAGCCCCTTATCTCAGAGCAGGAGTTCTTAAGCAGTGGTGTACCCACTTCTTGAAAGAGGTCAAATAGATGTAGAGAAGGGTGTTGAAATCTGAGTCAATTTATTGAAATTTTCTAGACAGAGTAAAGGCAGTTATTAGGACAGTTATTGGTATTATAACTGTAATACTGTAATTTTAGCATAGCAGGTACCACTGTTAGTGACAGGTACCGACATATCTGGCTGTCAGTAGTCACACTAGTGGACATGATTAGGAAGAGAGTGTGAGGGTTTAATAAGTACATAAGCCTGCTAATGGGTGGGAAAATGTGGGATACAAATGTTACAAAAATAAATAAGTATTGCCTTATTGGGACAGACCGAAAGTCCATCAAGCCCAGCATCCTGTTTCCAACAATGGCCAATATAAGTCACAAGTACCTGGCAAGATCCTAAAACAGTACAATACATTTTATGCTGGTTGTTCTAGAAATAAGCAGTGGATTTTCCCCAAGTCCATTTTAATAATGGTCTGTGGACTTTTCCTTTTTTAAATCCCACTAAGCTAACTACTTTTACTACATTCTCTGGCAACGAATTCCAGAGTTTAATTACATGTTGAGTGAAGAAATACTTTCTCCGATTTGTTTTAAATTTAATACTTTGTAGCTTCATTGCGAGCCCCCAGTCCTAGTATTTTTGGAAAGAGTAAACAAGCGATTCATGTCTACCCGTTCCACTCCAGTCATTATTTTATAGACCTCTATCATATCTCCTCACAGCCATCTTTTCTCCAAACTGAAGAGCCCTAGCCACTTTAGCCTTTCCTCATAGGGAAGTTGTCTCATCCCCTTTATCATTTATAACCCTTCTCTGTACCTTTTCTAATTCTACTATATCTTTTTTGAGATGTAATGACCAGAATTGAACACAATATTTGAGGTGTGGTTGTACCATGGAGCATTACAAAGGCATTATAATGTCCTCATTTATGTTTTCCATTCTTTTCTTAATAATACCTAACATTCTATTTGCTTTCTTAGCTGCTACTACACACTGAGCAAAGGGTTTCAACGTATCAACAGCAATGACGCCTAGATCTCTTTCCTAGTCAGTGACTCCTAATGTGGAACCTTGCATTACATAACTATAATTTGGGTTCCTCTTTCCCACATGCATCACTTTGCACTTGCTCACATTAAATATCATCTGCCATTTAGATGCCCAGTCTCCCAAGGTCCTCTTGTAATTTTTCACAATCCTCTTGCGATTTAACAGCTTTGAATAACTTTGTGTCGTTGGCAAATTTAATTACCTTACTCCCATCTCTAGATCATTTATAAATATGTTAAAAAGCAGCAGTCCCAGCACAGACCCTAGGGAACCCTACTATCTACCCTTCTCTATTGAAAAGTTAAAGGGGTCAGGAACCAAAAAATGTTAGGGATCTCTGCATTAGAGACTCATTGCCAGTACACTGATCCTGATCGCTACTTTCATTAGAGGCAAGCACAAGAGAAGCAAAACTAGGTGACTCAACTAATAGGAAGAAATCTGAATACACCTTCCTTCATACTGCCTCCTATATCTTATCCCTTTTCCTTATGCCTACAAGTAAATGTGCTTTGAAACTATTGCCTCTATTCTGTATCGTTTCAGAGGCTCCAAAGAGAAGGAATTATTTTATACAGCTTTTTGAATTTGTTAAACGATACTAATATATTACTATTATATCCATGATGTATTTTCTGGGAAATCTCACTCTCTTTCAGTCTCACTCAGTTGGGGAGGGTGTGGGGAGAGTGTTGAATACAGAAAGGAACAATAAGGTAGTACAGCTTATCCAGTTAAGCTATCTATAAACACTTATAACATCACTGTATCTGAAATACACTTGAATCATACCAGATAGAAATTCATATATTTAAGAACCAGATGTTTCCTCTTATATTTGCCATTAAAAAGTATTACAATTCTAACACCTTATAAACTCCAGAAAGAGCTCTATTTGGCACAACGGAAGTGTTGGGATTAGCATTAACAGTGAATCTGTGAGACTGAAATCATCTCTAACACGTTCTGGTAAGGTAAGGTTCATTCCTTTTATGCTATATGTAAAATTAAACCATTTGAAAACATTACCCTAGGCACACTATGAAATATAAAATCATGTAAAAAAACAGCAAACATGTAGCAATGGTACCATGCCAAACCAGCACTAACACCCAGAATTAAATCAATAACAAACATATGTATGAAAAGGCAGCACTATAAATATTACACCAAGCCTTAGAATATTAACAAATCTAGTGTGAAAAAAAAATAAGCCAGACCTCTCCAGATCACTATACACTATAGACTAGCAGAATCCCTCATTTGGTCACATGCCCGCTGCTTTTTAACATATTTATAAATGATTTAGAGATGGGAATAACTAGTGAGGTAATTAAATTTGCTGACGACACAAAGTTATTCAAAGTGGTTAAATCACGAGAGGATTGTGAAAAATTACAAGAGGACCTTGGGAGACTGGGCGTCTAAATGGCAGATGATGTTTAATGTGAGCAAGTGCAAAGTGATGCATGTGGGAAAGAGGAACCCAAACTATAGCTATGTAATGCAAGGTTCCACGTTAGGAGTCACCGACCAAGAAAGGGATCTTGGTGTCGTGGTTGACGATACGTTGAAATGCTCTGCTCAGTGTGCTGCGGTGGCTAAGAAAGCAAATAGAATGTTAGGTATTATTAGGAAAGGAATGTAAAACAAAAGTGAGGACATTATAATGCCTTTGTATTGGTCCATGGTGCGACCGCACCTCGAATATTGTGTTAAATTCTGGTTACCGCATCTAAAAAAAGATATAGTGGAATTAGAAAAGGTGCAGAGAAGGGCAACGAAAATGATAAAGGGGATGGGACGACTTCCCTATGAGGAAAGGCTGAAGTATCTAGGGCTCTTCAGCTTGGAGAAGAGATGACTGAGGGGAGATATGATAGAGTTCTATAAAATAATGAGTGGAGTGGAACGGGTAGACATGACTCCTTTGTTTACGCTTTCCAAAAATACTAGGACTAGGGGGCATGCAATGAAGATACAAAGTAGTAAATTTAATTCGAATCGGAGAAAATGTTTCTTCACTCAACGTGTAATTAAACTCTGGAATTTGTTGCCACTGAATGTGGTAAAGGCAGTTAGCTTAGCAGGGTTTAAAAAAGGTCTTGATGGCTTCCTAAAGGAAAAGTCCATAGACCATTATTAAATTGACTTGGGAAAATCCACTGCTTATTTCTGGGATAAGCATCATAAATGTATTGAGCTTTTCTGGGATCTTGCCAGGTATTCGTGATGTGGATTGGCCACTGTTGGAAACAGGATACTGGGCTTGATGAACCTTTAGTCTGTCCCAGTGTGGCAGTACTTATGAACTCCCTCGGGAAGCGGATCCACCCTCCTAGACACCTCCGGAGGGGAATCCTCAAACCTCAGAACTGAGGACACCTGCAAAATGAGCTCCTGCAGCTCCTCTCAATTAAAAATACAAACCACCGAGGGGGTCCTGGGCAGCTCCTCCTGCCAAGCCTTGGACCCTATACCTTCCTCCTGATCCTGGAGATCCTCAGACCAAGCCTGCAAGCCCTCAGACACCAAGGATGCTCACTCCATGAGGTCCTCCTCATCCACCCAAGCCCCCCCCCCCCCAACAGCACTTAGATGGAGTCAAAGAAGAGGGTTCTCCCTGTAGCGCAGCTCCCTGCTGCAGAGCAGCTCCTCTCCCCTTATGCTTTAAAAAAAAAGGCCTTGTACATTGTTAAAACAAATTCATACGGGAAATCAACTCTGGAGGGACCTGGCAGAGCCATCCCAGTTGGCAAAGCCCCTGAGGACGAGACCGGCTCTAAAAGTGGCAAAACATCAGGGTCAGATGTGCCAGACAAAAAGGAGATGGTTCCCGCTGAAAATGAGACCACCGCATGAATCTGCTCACCTGAAGCAGACGTTCCCACCAAGGCACCGGACACTGGAGCTGGCGCTGCCATTCCTGTCTCTACACTGGCAGCCTCCGACTGCTCAGGAGTGGCACAGAAATCACAGAGACCTGCTGCATCCACCCTCGGCACTGACAAACGGGACATCATTTCAGCCGCTGCAACGTCATCGCTCTCTGAGCCCACAGTAAACTCTGTGGCACCCCACTGAACTGCATAGACAGGAAACGCCAGGGCAACAAGAAACAGCAAAATTCAAAGCCGACCAAGAAAACCCGCTCAGAACTAAGTTTAAACAGAAAAAGGCGTGATTAGGGCAGACCCCACAGCACTCTGAACTGTTGGTCTGCCAAAAGACAGAGCCGGAGAGGAGACCCAAAAAGATCTCCCCCCAAAAAAGGTCCAAGTAGGGAAGGGACCCAGCCACCTGGGGTTGACATCCCCGGGGCAAAACAGGCCCCTGCGGACCTCAACCCCTGTCCAGCAGCCAGATGGCGATTTACAGAAATATATAAATATATATATTTCTCTTTTCACCAACCAAAAGCAACCCAGGAGAATTCACCAAAATCGCCCCAAGGCCCTATCACGAAACACCTAGACACCCACCTGGGGTTATCCCTGTGGTCTGTCCCCAGTACAACTCGGGTCCACCTGCACCTGCCACTTGTGCTCTACACTAGCACCCTCCTCCCACCGACTGTGTCACAACTGCCTCTGGGTGAGTCTACCGTTTTCAAATTATCCACAGTGATTTATAGGTTACTCGAGGCCACACTCCGAGGCGTCCCACAGTTCCCAGAAAGCACCCACAGACACAAACCACCAGGATTCTTAGTCCACACAAGCAGAGCAAACAAACATAAAAATATCGAACAGTGAACTATAAAACAGATGTGAAAAACAGCACACAATAACAGGTAACTGAAATAGGATTAATTATAAACTAAACATTATCACTACCTGAATAGTACCTGGAAAGTACAGTAAATATGGCTTTTCACCAGTTACAGAATATAACTGATCACAGGGTCTTAGCATAGAGGTCTTTCCCCCTCTACTTCCCAGGGCCGGTCTTAGCAAGTGCGGGGCCCTGTGCAGACCAATTTGGTGGGACCCATTTTAGCCCCGCCCCGACCTAGCTCTGTCCCACCCTAGCCCCACCTCTACCCTAGCTCCACCCCCTGTTTTACTTATAAATAATATCTGGGTACCAATGCTAAATATTGACAATACCCATCTAGCTCTGCCCCTGATCATCCTGACACTGTCTGGATAGTTCCAAGGCAGTCAGTAGAGATTTTCAGTGGCATTATTCAGATAATATGCTGAAAATCAAGTGCCACTCATTAGGACCAGCCACGCTTACCTATTGCTGCCGAATATTGACCCCTTATTTGCTGAAACCTAAGGACATACGGGTTAGTGCTAAATTTTAACTGAAGACAGCAAATTTGATAGCAGTCAATTTAAAATTAAATGTTTACCCAGCACAGTAGTTTGATAAACTGTTTGTGTCAAAAAGTTATCCAGCATACTCAGTGGCTAACTAGACTGAAATACATAACATAACCAACTTACTAGCCAAGCTCAGCCTGGAACTCTCTGCTGTGGCCCGTCCTTGAGGAAGGAAGTTACATCGGGTGGGCAGGCCACGCGGCAGACAGAAGTTCCGGCGGCAGAGGAGACAGCAGACTAGGTAGGCGGGCCAGGCATCATTCAGGAGGACGACCGACAAGTGTGCCTGCAGAGTGAGGGAAGAGTTTGTATATATGTGCAGCGGCAGCACAGCCAGGCAGCGCAGCAGTCAGCAGACATTTGAGGTGGTGTCACGGCGGGAATGGGGGGTCATGCTGTGACCTTCACAGGGTGTCAGGTAGCGAGGAGGCCAAAACCTGGCTGGTGTGTATGGTGCCGGCACCGCAGAACTTCATATGCACTGAATGCGCAGAGTCAAGAAGAGTCAGACAAGACAGCAGTTGGCAGAAATTGTGTGGCGGTGCTGGCTGGCAGCAGGAGAGACCTAGGAGCGGGACTGGGAGGAGGTGGAGTTTGATGGGATCGCACGCAAAAGGGACGCAACCGGCCGCACACCACGGGGCCCCTGTGAGCGCGAGGCACTGAGCGGTCGCACCAGTTGCCCCTGCCTAAGACTGGCCCTACTACTTCCAAACTGAGACTGACAAATTACCTCACAGGCGGGAAAAAGAAAACATACTGTCACTTCGGGTACAGTTTTAAATAAAATAATTGCCATCTGCTGGCCAACCAGGAGAAACACATATCATCAGCAAAACAACCACAAGGAAAACATATCATCAGCAAAACAATACAGTTCATAGGCTCAGAAACCCACTGTTTCGCCACAGGCCCCAACTATCAGGACTGCACAGGCTTACCTCTGCTACCATCTGCTGAGACTGAGAACAGGCTGTTTTTCTAGGGACTACACAGTCCACATAGACTTACTTGAAGTTCAGTTTGTTCTTAGTCTCCATCTGCTGGTAGGAGTGCATAACCCATCTGTGCCGATCTAGAGGGATGTTATGGAATGCATTATTTTATGTTTTGAGCAAAATACAAATACTTAACAGATACACAAAGTTAACATATTTCAAACACTGAAAGTAAACAAGCGTTTTTTTTCTAACTTTATGTCTGAACTAGTAAAAAAGGCCCGTTTCTGACACAAATGAAACGGGCGCTAGCAAGGTTTTCCTCTGAGTGTGTATGTTTGGGAGAGTGTATGTGAGAGTGAGTGTTTGAGAGTCAGAGTGAAAGTGGCCATCTGTCCCCTGCCCCCTCCATTCATCCTTTTCCAGCAATTCCCCTCTGTCCCTGAGCCCTGCCCTCCCAATCCATGCCCATCCATGCTCCTCTGTCACCTGGCCCCTCCATTTTTCCCTATCCAGCATTTCCCCTCTCTGCCTGAGGCCTGCTGTGCAATCCATATCCATCCATGCCCATCTGTCCCCTCCATTCATCCCTATCCAGCAATTCCCCTCTCCCTGAGTCCTGCCCTTCCAATCCATGCCCATCCATGCTCCTCTGTCACCTGGCCCCTCCATTTTTCCCTATCCAGCATTTCCCCTCTCTGCCTGAGGCCTGCTCTGCAATGCATATCCATCCATGCCCATCTGTCACCTGGCCCCTCCATTTTTCCCTATCCAGCATTTCCCCTCTCTGCCTGAGGCCTGCTCTGCAATCCATATCCATCCATGCCCATCTGTCCCCTCCATTCATCCCTATCCAGCAATTCCCCTCTCCCTGAGTCCTGCCCTTCCAATCCATGCCCATCCATGCTCCTCTGTCACCTGGCCCCTCCATTTTTCCCTATCCAGCATTTCCCCTCTCTGCCTGAGGCCTGCTCTGCAATGCATATCCATCCATGCCCATCTGTCCCCTCCATTCATCCCTATCCAGCAATTCCCCTCTCCCTGAGTCCTGCCCTTCCAATCCATGCTCCTCTGTCACCTGGCCCCTCCATTTTTCCCTATCCAGCATTTCCCCTCTCTGCCTGAGGCCTGCTCTGCAATCCATATCCATCCATGCCCATCTGTCCCCTCCATTCATCCCTATCCAGCAATTCCCCTCTCCCTGAGTCCTGCCCTTCCAATCCATGCTCCTCTGTCACCTGGCCCCTCCATTTTTCCCTATCCAGCATTTCCCCTCTCTGCCTGAGGCCTGCTCTGCAATCCATATCCATCCATGCCCATCTGTCCCCTCCATTCATCCCTATCCAGCAATTCCCTTCTCCCTGAGTCCTGCCCTTCCAATCCATGCCCATCCATGCTCATCTGTCACCTGGCCCCTCCATTTTTCCCTATCCAGCAATTTCCCTCTCTCCCTGAGTCCTGCCCTCCCAATCCATGCCCATCCATGCTCCTCTGTCCCCTGCCCCCTCCCTTCATCCATTTCCAGTAATTCCCCTCTCTCCCTGTGCCCTGCCCTCCCAATCCATACCCATCCATGCTCCTCTGTCCCCTGCCGCCTCCATTCATCCTTTTCCAGCAAGTCCCCTCTCGCCCTTCCATGCCCCCCCCCCCCCGTCGCATCCATGCTACTCTCTCTCCCATGTCCCAGCCTGGCCCGCCCTCTTCTCCCCCCCCCCCCTTCGCATCCATGCATCGTTTTGTTTTTTTTTTTCTTCTTTTTCAATTTACCTCCGTGGTTCCGGCAACGAAGCGTCAGGGAAGGAGGCGGCGCTCCCGACGTCTAGCTTTCCCTTCGCTGTGTTCCGCCTTCTTTTTAAGGCGGAACACAGCGAAGGGAAGGCTAGACGTCGGGAGCGCCGCCTCCTTCCCTGACGTTTCGCTTCCGGATTTGTTTGTTTTGTCGCGAGGGCGGGGCAGAGACGGCTGGCTGGCTTGAAGGCTTCACACCACGAATCCACGAACCCTTCAGCCTCAGCCTGGGAGTGACGTCAGATGGCTTCAAGGCTTCAAGGCTTCAGGCTTCAGGGCTTCAGACTTCCGGCTTCAAGCTTCCGGCTTCACAGAACGTTGTCTTCAGAACGTTCACGGTGCGTTTTATTATATTAGATATTTTAATGTTCTAAACACATTGTTCTTGGTCTCTTTTTCTTTGAGTAACATAGTAACATAGTAGATAACAGCAGAAAAAGACCTGTATGGTCCATCCAGTCTGCCCAACAAGATAAACTCATATGTGCTACTTTTGTGTATACTCTACCTTGATTTGTACCTGTCCTCTTCAGGGCACAGACCATATAAGTCTGCCCAGCACTATCTCTGCCTCCCACCACTGGCTCTGGCACAGACCGTATAAGTCTGCCCAGCACTATCCCCGCCTCCCAACCTCCAGTGCCGCCTCCCACCACCGGCTCTGGCACAGACCTTATAAGTCTGCCCAGCACTGTCCTCGCCTCCCAACCACCAGCCCCGTCTCCCACCTCCGGCTCTGGCACAGACCATATAAGTCTGCCCAGCACTATTCCCGCCTCCCAACCACCAGTCCCGCCTCCCACCACCGGCTCTAGCACAGACCGTATAAGTCTGCCCAGCACTATCCCCGCCTCCCACCACCGGCTCTGCCACCCAATCTCGGCTAAGCTCCTGAGGATCTATTCCTTCTGAACAGGATTCCTTTATGTTTATCCCATGCATGTTTGAATTCCGTTACTGTTTTCATTTCCACCACCTCCCGCGGGAGGGCATTCCAAGCATCCACTACTCTCTCCATGAAAAAATACTTCCTGACATTTTACTTCAATCTCATTTCATGTCCTCTCGGTCTACCGCCTTCGCATCTCCGGAAAAGGTTCGTTTGCGGATTAATACCTTTCAAATATTTGAACGTCTGTATCATATCACCCCTGTTTCTCCTTTCCGCCTTTCTGCTACCACATTTGCTTATTTCCGATCTGACGAAGAAGGGCAACCTTCGAAAGCTAATCAAGAAATGTATTAAGTTATGTCCAATAAAAAAGGTATCATCTTATTTTCTTTTCTATGTTTTATTTTGTTTGATTTCTATTGATATTCTTTCCTCCAGAGGAGTGGCCTAGTGGTTAGGGTGGTGGACTTTGGTCCTGAGGAACTGAATTCGATTCCCGGCACAGGCAGCTCCTTGTGACTCTGGGCAAGTCACTTAACCCTCCATTGCCTGCCGCATTGAGCCTGCCATGAGTGGGAAAAAGTGCGGGGTACAAATGTAACAAAAAAAAAAAAATACATGTTTAGGTCAGCAAGTCTCTCTTCATACGTCTTGTAACGCAAATCCCATACCATTCTCGTAGCTTTTCTTTGCACCGCTTCAATTCTTTTTACATCCTTAGCAAGATACAGTCTCCAAAACTGAACACAATACTCCAGGTGGGGCCTCACCAATGACTTATACAGGGGCATCAACACCCCCTTTCTTCTGCTGGTCACACCTCTCTCAATACAGCCTAACAACCTTCTAGCTACGGCCACCGTCTTGTCACACTGTTTCGTCGCCTTCAAATCCTCAGATACTATCACCCCAAGATCCCTCTCTCCGTCCGTACCTATCAGACTCTCACTTCCTAACACATACGTCTCTCGTGGATTTCTATTCCCTAAGTGCATCACTTTGCATTTCTTTGCATTGAATTTTAATTGCCAAACCTTAGACCATTCTTCTAGCTTCCTCAGATCCTTTATCATGTTTTCCACTCCCTCCCGGGTGTCCACTCTGTTACAAATCTTAGTATCATCCGCAAATAGGCAAACTTTACCTTCTAACCCTTTGGCAATGTCACTCACAAATATATTGAACAGAATCGGCCCCAGCACCGATCCTTGAGGCACTCCACTACTCACCTTTCCCTCCTCCAAGCGAATTCCATTAACCACCACCCTCTGGCGTCTGTCCGTCAACCAGTTCCTAATCCAGTTCACCACTTTGGGTCCTATCTTCAGCCCATCCAGTTTATTTAAGAGCCTCCTGTGGGGAACCGTGTCAAAAGCTTTGCTGAAATCTAAGTAGATTACGTCTATAGCTCGTCCCTGATTCAATTCTCCTGTCACCCAATCAAAGAATTCAATGAGATTCATTTGGCACGATTTCCCTTTGGTAAAACCATGTTGTCTCGGATCTTGCAACTTATTGGCTTACAGGAAATTCACTATCCTTTCCTTCAGCATCACTTCCATTACTTTTCCAATAACCGAAGTGAGGCTTACCGGCCTGTAGTTTCCAGCTTCTTCCCTATCACCACTTTTGTGAAGAGGGACCACATCTGCCGTTCTCCAATCCCTCGGAACCTCTCCCGTCTGCAAGGATAAATTAAACAAATCTTTAAGAGGACCCACCAGAACCTCTCTGAGCTCCCTCAGTATCCTGGGGTGGATCCCGTCCGGTCCCACGCCTTTGTCCACCTTTAGCTTTTCAAATTGTTGATACACACTCTCTTCCGTGAACGGTGCTCTATCCACTTCATTCTCATTTGTACTTTTTCCAGTCCATCGCGGTCCGTCTGCAGGATTTTCTTCTGTGAAAACAGAACAAAAGTATCTATTTAGCAAATTTGCTTTTTCTTCATCATTATCCACATAGCGGTTCGCAGTATCTTTTAGTCTCACAATTCCCTTTTTAGTCATTCTCCTTTCACTAACATACCTGAAGAAATTTTTGTCACCGCTTCTTACATTTCTAGCCATTTTTTTCTTCCACTTGCACTTTTGCCAGACGTATCTCTCTCTTGGCTTCTTTCAGTTTCATCCGGTATTCCTCCCCGTGTTCCTTTTCTTGAGTTTTTCTGTATTTCTGGAACGCCAACTCTTTAGCCTTTATTTTCTCAGCCACTTGCTTGGAGAACCAAGTGGTCTTGAGAAGGATTATATAGCTGTTACTGAGTAGAATCAGACTTTGTATTTTGTATGATATGTTTTATGGGGAAAGTCCTAGCTCTGCTATAGTCTCATTATTGGGGAAGAAGTTGGAGGGGGGGTATGTGGATGCAGAAAATGTGTTTGGATTTAACACCATGTGGCAATGGTTCCCAAACCTGTCCTGGGGGTTCCCAGCCAGTCGGATTTTCAGGATAACCACAATTAATATTCATGAAAGACATTTGCATGCATTGCCTCTACCACATGCATCTCTCTCTTATTAATATTAATTGTGGATATCCTGAAAAGCCTGACTGGCTGGGGAGCCTCCAGGACAGGTTTGGGAACCACTGCCATATGTGGTAGCATATATCTTTTTAGAGCAGTGTTTCCCAAGTCCAGTCCTGGAGTACCCCTTGCCAGTCAGGTTTTCAGGATATCCACAATGAATTCTGCATGAAAGAGATTTGCATATAATGGAGGCAGTGTATGCAAATCAAGTTTATGCATATTCATTATGGATATCCTGAAAACCTGACTGTCAAGGGGTACTCCAGGACTGGACTTGGGAAACACTATTTCAGAGCAGTGTTTCCCAAGTCCGGTCCTGGAGTACCCCTTGCCAGTCAGGTTTTCAGGATACCCACAATGAACATTTGAGTGCAATGGGTTTAGAAAAGACAGATTTGTATTTTCATGCAAGATACTGATAGCCAGAAAATACTTTTCCAACAAGAACTAAGTTTATTAAAAACTACAACTGAGTGCCTGATTAAGGATAAAGTTATTATCCATAACAAAATCGATCAGCTTGAAAACTTTAACAGGCGGCTCAATTTGCGAATATTGAATTTTCCTAAAATGGTAGATCTGAGTGCTCTTGAATTGTTTAAAAAAATATTTGGCTGATATTCTCAGTTACTCCTCTGACCATATTCCCCCAATAAACAAAATCTACTGTCTTCCAATACTGCAAAAAAGGAGAGAGAAGGAAAAGAGAAAAACCAGAGAATGAAATGCAACAAGCTTCCGGATTACAAAATTTGACTGCATTCCTAGAGCAATCCTTAACCGAAATCCACACTCGCTCTACGTTGTTGGTTTCTTTAGTCTTCGAGCAAGACTTGAACTCAATAATGAAGTTATATTTTTAAAATGCTTTAAAAGAATTCTTGGGCTCACGAATCTGGATTTACCCAGATGTTACAAGAGCAACTCAGGAAAAACGGAGAAAGTTTCTTGCATTAAGAGAAGATACTAAAGCACTGGGGGCCAGTTTTTTACTGGCATACCCCTGCAAATGTATGACAAGATATGTGGGTAACAAATATGTTTTCTATGAACCGGATCAGCTGAAAAGCTTTATTGCTTTAAAGAAAATTACCAAATGACTTTCGGGACTAGTGTTGAGTAAAGTAATTGTAAAATAGCCCGTGATTTGGGTCCAGGCCTTATTGCCTATTATGAACTAATATGATATATGTTCTTCTCAACTTTACTGACCTCCCCCTCTAAATTAGTGGTCTAAGAAAAGAGGAATATTTACTTTAGAATATGTTTTTGTTATTTCAGATAATATCTCTGTGTTTCTTGTTCAAGATGTATCTTGTGAATAAGGTTTGAAATATTATAAATAAAAAAAAAAGATTTGTATTTTCATCAGCATTATTTTGGAAACTCAGAATTTGGGACGATTTCACAGAATTTCTTCTGTGGAAGAGGATACTTGGAAGAAGGACTTCCTTGCGATATGGACATTTTGTATGAGAACAACTGCATTTAATTTTTTTGTGTGTGTTTTTTTGTTGTAGATCTTAAGAGGTTACACTGTTTATTTATTTGTTACATTTTATATCCCACGGGATTACACTGTGAAATAAAGTTGAGGCTTCAAATGAAGAATATTGGATTATATTTGTGAAAACAGTAATACAATTTGATATGTATATGTAATTGGAGAATTAGTCATGTTAGTAATGTAATTGAAAATTTTTGACTAATACAAGTAAGTACAGCCCTGTTTTGTATAGTATGCATATTTATCAGGGATATCCTGGCTCTCCAGGAAAGGTTTGAAAATGACTGTTAGAGGCATAAGAGCTAGCTCTGAAGGTTCTTGAGCACCCCAATATTGAATAATTTCATTGACTGTGTCCAGGGAAAAGTAATTTCCATTGGGTTTAGCACCCCCAATAATTTATATAATTTGGCTCCTATGGTTAGAGGACTGTGGCCCAAAGAGTCTCAACTTATTGCACCCTCCCCCACTTCACTTTGGAGGTGGGACAGGGGCAGAACACAGGCAGTGGCAGGTGTCAGGTTTTATTTTTCAAAATTTGGCAATCCTACTCCCAGCTTGTTTAACATCAATCTCCTGTCTTGGATCCTCCATGTGGTGAACTCAGCTCAGGATGTATATAATTTTTGATGTAATTTTGGTTTGTTTCTATTGGGGAGTGAGTTTGTTTTCCCCTTCATCTTGTCATTAATTTTCTGCTAAAGTCTGCTTTTGAAGCATATTGTAAAATGTAACACATAACAATATGGATTATGAATGTTTGTAGAATTGTTGTAGGATGATCACGATTGTTGAATTTAATTATAAAAATTGCAGGGGGGGGGGAGCTTCACATTTAAGGTAAAATTATGTATCATACCTGATAATTTTCTTTCCATTAATCATAGCTGATCAATCCATAGACTGGTGGGTTGTGTCCATCTACCAGCAGGTGGAGATAGAGAGCAATCCTTTTGCCTCCCTATATGTGGTCATGTGCTGCCGGAAACTCCTCAGTATGTCGATATCAAAGCTCCATCCACAGGACTCAGCACTTAGAGAATTACACCCACAAAGGGACACTCTGCCCAGCTCACCACCGCCGAAACGGGGGAGGGGAATTAACCCAGCTCATCCCCACACAAGTGGGGGAGGGGAATCCGTCCAGCTCATCCCCGCGGAGCGGGGGAGGGACACCACCCCGCCGATGCGGGGGGATCTGGCTTATCCTGCAACCGCAACCGCGGGAGGAGCGGACTGACCCTAACACCGCCGAAGCGGGAGGGGTACAAAGCTGCCCTACAGCCGCACGAAGTGGGAGGGAGCGCCGGCAGAATTTAAGTCTCAATCCAGCCCCGTAAAACGGAGGGGAGAGGAATGCAGCAGCTCACTGTAACACAAAATCGTCTCAACTCCTGAAGAATCCAATTGAAAAAACTTGAACACGAAGTCCTCCTGAACAGGAACTGAAGACTAAACTTGAACCTGAAATGCAACCAGAATAAAAACAGTACAGATATCTGGGAGGGGCTATGGATTGATCAGCTATGATTAATGGAAAGAAAATTATCAGGTATGATACATAATTTTACCTTCCATATCATCATGCTGATCAATCCATAGACTGGTGGGATGTACCGAAGCAGTACTCACCCAGGGCGGGACATAGAAATCCCGACCGCAACACTGAAGCTCCAAACCGGGCCTCCGCCCGAGCAGCCACAGTCGAGGTAATGCCTGGAGAAGGTATGAGCCGATGCCCAAGTTGCCGCCTTGCAAATGTCTTCCAAGGAGACGGACCCGGCCTCTGCCATCGAGGCCGCCTGAGCTCTAGTGGAGTGAGCCTTCAGCCGGATAGGCGGCACCTTCCCCGCGGCCACATAAGCCGCTGCAATGGCTTCCTTGACCCATCTTGCCACTGTAGGCTTAGCAGCCTGCAGACCCTTACGAGGACCTGCAAACAGGACAAACAGATGAACCGACTTCCGGAAATCATTGGTCACTTCCAAGTATCTGATGATGACTCGTCTCACATCTAGATATTTGAGAGCAGAGTACTCCTCTGGGTAGTCCTCCCTACGAAAGGATGGGAGACAGAGCTGCTGATTCACATGGAAGCGAGAAACAATCTTGGGCAGGAAGGAAGGCACTGTGCGAATAGACACCCCTGCCTCAGTGAACTGTAGAAAGGGCTCTCGACATGATAGCGCCTGGAGCTCGGAAACTCTTCTGCCTTCAACGTCAGGTCTTTCAGAGATGCCCTCGACAAGGGTTCAAAAGGCGGTTTCTGCAAGGCTGTTAGCACCAGATTGAGATTCCACGCAGGTACCACTGAGTGCAGAGGAGGGTGCAGGTGATTAACTCCCTTGAGAAAGCACACCACATCTGGCTGCGAAGCCAGGGAAGCACCCTTCAGGCGGCCCCTGAAGCAAGCCAGAGCCGCTACCTGGACTTTAAGTGAACTGAGCGACAAGCCTTTCTCCAGACCTTCTTGCAGGAACGCCAACACTGAAGAAATTGGAGCAGTGAAGGGAGAAAGGGAGCCTGTCTGTCGGTGTACCTCAGGGTTCTGTTCTTGGTCCCCTCCTCTTTTCTATCTACACTTCTTCCCTTGGTTCATTAATCTCATCCCATGGCTTTTCCTACCACCTCTATGCTGATGACTCCCAAATCTACCTTTCTACCCCTGATATCTCACCTTGCATCCAAACCAAAGTTTCAGCGTGCTTGTCTGACATTGCTGCCTGGATGTCTCAACGCCACCTGAAATTAAATATGACCAAAACCGAGCTTCTCATTTTCCCCCCCAAACCCACCTCCCCGCTCCCCCCGTTTTCTATTTCTGTTGATGGCTCTCTCATTCTCCCTGTCTCCTCAGCTCGAAACCTTGGGGTCATCTTTGACTCTTCTCTCTCCTTCTCTGCTCATATCCAGCAGACTGCCAAGACCTGTCGTTTCTTTCTTTACAACATCCGTAAAATCCGCCCCTTTCTTTCCGAGCACTCTACCAAAACCCTCATCCACACCCTTGTCACCTCTCGTTTAGACTACTGCAATCTGCTTCTTGCTGGCCTCCCACTTAGTCACCTCTCCCCTCTCCAGTCGGTTCAAAACTCTGCTGCCCGTCTCATCTTCCGCCAGGGTCGCTTTACTCATACTACCCCTCTCCTCAAGACCCTTCACTGGCTCCCTATCCGTTTTCGCATCCTGTTCAAACTTCTTCTACTAACCTATAAATGTATTCACTCTGCTGCTCCCCAGTATCTCTCCACACTCGTCCTTCCCTACACCCCTTCCCGTGCACTCCGCTCCATGGATAAATCCTTCTTATCTGTTCCCTTCTCCACTACTGCCAACTCCAGACTTCGCGCCTTCTATCTCGCTGCACCCTACGCCTGGAATAAACTTCCTGAGCCCCTACGTCTTGCCCCATCCTTGGCCACCTTTAAATCTAGACTGAAAACCCACCTCTTTAACATTGCTTTTGACTCGTAACCACTTGTAACCACTCGCCTCCACCTACCCTCCTCTCTTCCTTCCCGTTCACATTAATTTGATTTGATTTGCTTACTTTATTTATTTTTTGTCTATTAGATTGTAAGCTCTTTGAGCAGGGACTGTCTTTCTTCTATGTTTGTACAGCGCTGCGTATGCCTTGTAGCGCTATAGAAATGCTAAATAGTAGTAGTAGTAGTAGTAGCCTGCCTCATACCATGATGCAAAGGCACGACAAACCCTGGCGTAAGCAGTAGAAGTAGAGCGCTTCCTCACTCTCAGCATAGTGGCGATGACCTTGTCTGAGAAGCCCTTCTTCCTCAGACGCTGCCGCTCAATAGCCAGGCCGTAAGACCAAAGGGGGAGGGATCCTCCATCACCACGGGACCCTGATGCAACAGGCCCTGCTCCGCTGGTAGCCGCAGAGGGCCGTCCACTGAGAGCCTGATCAAGTCTGCATACCAGGGACATCTGGGCCAGTCCGGACCCACCAGGATTATCCGGCCCGGATGCTTTGCCACCCGGTCTAGCACCCTGCCCAACATGGGCCAGGGCGGGAACACATAGAGAAGCTCCTGGGTCGGCCACTGTTGGAGAAGAGCATCTACTCCCAGAGATCGAGGATCCTGTCCTCTGCTGAAAAAGCGCGGCACTTGGCAATTGGCCGATGACGCCATCAGATCTAGACTCGGCTGGCCCCAGCGCTTCGTGATGTCCAAGAACGCCTGAGCCGAAAGCTGCCACTCTCCGGGATCCAAGGTATAGCGACTGAGAAAGTCCGCCTTGACATTCATGACTCCGGCAATGTGGGCCGCCGACAGCTGTTCCAGGTTCGCTTCCGCCCACTGGCATAGATTCATGGCCTCCTGGGCTAGAGGGGCGCTCCCTGGCGATTGACATAGGCCACAGCCGTGGCATTGTCCGACAGGACCCATACTGGCTTCAACGCCAGTACCGGGAGAAACTCCAAAAGCGCCAACCGAATGGCTCTGAGTTCCAGGAGGTTGATAGACCACTTTGCCTCTGCAGGATACCAGAGCCCCTGCGCTGTCCTTCCCAAGCAGTGGGTCCCCAGCCCGACAAAGAGGCGTCCGTCGTGACGACAACCCACTCCGGGGTCAAAAGAGGCATCCCTGCGGACAACTTGTCTGTCCTCAGCCACCAGCTCAGTGCCTTGCGCACCACTAGGTCCAAGGGAAGGTGCACAGCGTAATCCTCTGACACTGGAATCCAGCGCTGCAGCAGAGAGAGTTGGAGTGGTCTCATATGGGCCCTGGCCCAGGGCACTACTTCCATCATGGCCGTCATAGAGCCCAACAGCTGCACATAGTCCCAGGCCCAAAGAGGAGAGGCTACTAGGAACTGGTCCACCTGAGCCTGAAGCTTGACAATTCGATTGTCCAGCAGGAACACTCTGCCCACTTGGGTGTCGAAACGATCTCCCAGATATTCCAGGGACTGAGTCGGGCGCAGCTGGCTTTTCTCCCAGTTGATGATCCACTCCAGGGAGCTCAAAAGAGCAATCACCCGGTCTACGGCTCTGCCGCACTCTGCATAAGAGGGGGCTCAGATCAACCAGTCGTCCAGATAAGGATGGACTTGTACTCCTTCCTTTCGTAGGAAGGCCGCGATGACCACCATTACTTTGGAGAAGGTCTGCGGAGCAGTAGCCAACCCGAACGGGAGGGCTCTGAACTGGAAGTGTCGGTCCAGGACTGCAAAACGCAGAAAGCGTTGATGAGGAGGACAGATGGGAATATGCAGGTAAGCTTCCTTGATGTCCAAGGATGCCAGGAACTCCCCTGCCTTCACTGCCACTATAACAGAGCGGAGAGTCTCCATCCGGAAGTGCCGAACTTTCAAGGCCCGATTGACCCCTTTGAGGTCGAGGATAGGCCGTACAGAACCTCCTTTCTTTGGTACCACAAAGTAAATGGAGTAACGTCCCTTGCCAAGCTGATCTTCTGGCACCGGAACGACCACACCCAGGCGGATCAGATTGTCCAAAGTCTGCTGCACTGCCACAGCTTTGACCGGAGACTTGCAGGGAGAGTGCACAAACCCGTCTCTTAAGGGTTGGCAGAACTCTAGCTTGTAGCCGTCTCTGATGACTTCCAGCACCCAAGCGTCTGAAGCTACCCTGGTCCACTCGCCCAGAAACGAGGACAGGCGTCCTCCAATCTGCACTGGTCCATGGACCAGGGCCCCGTCATTGGGTACGAGACCCTGGGGGAGGACTGGAGGTCGCACCTCCGGGACGGCGGTCTATGCGAAAGGAATGCTGCTTGAGGGAGAAGTTCCTCTTGAAGGAAGAGGGGGCAGAGGAGCCCGACTTGCCCGGGCGATACCGACTGGCTTCCTGAAACCGTCCTTTGGAGGAACCGGGGCGAGCACCACTGGTCCGAGCCCTGACCTCTGGTAACCTCTTGCCCTTAGACGTGCCGAGATCGGTCACAGTTTTGTCCAGCTCGACCCCAAAGAGCAGCTTGCCTTTAAAAGGCAACTTAGCCAGGCGAGACTTAGAGGCGTGGTCAGCAGACCAATGCTTCAGACAAAGCCAACGCCGCGCAGAGACTGTCTGGGCCATACCTTTAGCTGAGGCTCTCAAGACATCATACAGCAAGACTGCCAAATAAGCCAAGCCCGATTCCAGGGCCGGCCAATCAGCCCTCAAGGAAGTATCCGAGGGGGAAGCCCGCTGTACAATCGTCAGGCACGCCCTGGCCACATAGGAGCTGCAAACTGAGGCCTGCAAACTTAAAGCAGCCGCCTCGAAGGACGACCTTAAGGCCGCCTCCAATCTTCTGTCTTGAGCGTCCTTTAGGGCCGTGCCACCTTCCACCGGCAACGCCGTTTTCTTAGTCACCGCAGTGATTAAAGAATCCACGGTAGGCCAAAGAAAGGCCTCCCGTTCACCTTCAGGCAGAGGATAGAGGCGGGATATAGCCCTAGCCACTTTGAGGCTCACTTCTGGGACATCCCATTGAGCCGAAATCAAGGTGCGCATGGCCTCATGCACGTGGAAGGTTCTAGGCGGGCGCTTCGTCCCCAGCATAATGGCGGAGCCAACAGAGGCTGAGGGAGAGGTCCTCCGGAGAGGAAATCTTCAAAATGCTCATGGCCTGCACTAACAGGTTGGGCAAATCCTCTGAGCGAAAGATCCGTGCTGCAGAGGGGTCATCCGCTCCATCCGAGCGGGAATCCGTCTCCTCCAAGGAATCCCCAAAGGACCGTTGGGAGAACTCAGATACGCTGCCCTCATCTACATCAGAGGAGACAGAGTCCTCTAGGGCCTGGAAATCCACCCGAGGGCGTTTGCTTCCGGAGGCCTCAACCCCTTTATCAAAAAGGGGGGCAGGGGCAGCGTTTTGCATAAGAAAAGCCTGATGCAGCAGCAAAATAAACTCAGGGGAGAATGCCCCCGAACTGTGCACTTCTGCAGCTTGGGCCACGGCCCTAGCCGCACCCTCAACCGGCTCTCGCAAGAGCGGGGGAGAAATGTGCTGCGCATCCAAAATGGCGTCCGGTGCGAAACTCCGAGAAGGAGCCGCACGGGAAGAACGGCGCTTAACTTTGGCCGCTTTCTTACCGTCGCCCGAATCAAGGGCGACCATAGTATTAACGTCTCCCAGCTCGAGGGCAGCCCAAGAAGAAGCTGTCCGAGCAGAGTGGCCAGCCAACATGGAGTGGGCGAGCAGCGGGGGATGGGTGCTTATGGCGGGAAAACCGCCGCACCGGAGGAAGAACCGGGACACTGACCGGCCTCCAAACTGATGCTCAACAAAGGCGATTCAGGCTTTGAAATCCCCGCTAGACGCACACACGCGGTCCGGGGAGCGAATCTTCGCGCCCTCGCCCTCCGACGCCATAAGCCACGTGGAGACCGAACGGGGAACCCCCTGCCCGCTATAAAAAGGTAAAATGACCTGCTTCTCACTCCGAGCTGTAACGAACTGGTGTCTCAGTGAGCAGCTGCAATAAACGTTGAAATTAAACGCCCTTAAAGGACGTCCAAATTTTTTTTTTTTTTTACGGAGCCAGCGGGAGGGGGGAGAAAAGGAGGGACCTGGCACCACCAGGTTTGCACTTGCTCAAGAACAGCCCTCAACCCCAGGTACTCAACAAAACCTAAAGATTAGGCTTGGAGACCTAGCCAGAGCTGCTGCTGTGTGTGACCACCACCTGCTGAGATAGAGAACATACTGACGAGTTTCCGGCAGCACATGACCACATATAGGGAGGCAAAAGGATTGCTCTCTATCTCCACCTGCTGGTAGATGGACATAACCCACCAGTCTATGGATTGATCAGCATGATGATATGGAATGCCACTTACCTCTCCACCTGCCCCACCTCCAGTAAGGCATATAGCAGTTCTGAAATCATAACCGAGTGCAAAGGTCTTAGCATGATCTTGTCAGTTTAAGTCTTACAGTTAGGGTTACCATATTTGCGGAGTCAAAAAAGAGGACACAAAAAATAAAATACCGCGCCATACTCAGCCACACAGTTACCTTGACTGCCTACGAAAGCCAGATTCTATAAGTAGTGAAAACACTGGTACAATTAACAGAAATGAATTTTTTTCTGTACTTTGCTAAATATAAAATTAGAAAAGATGTACATTTCCAAAAAAGCAAACATCCATGAGCAGCATGTCCCCCTTTCTTTTCCCTCCCATCCTTGAGCAGCATGACCTGTTCTCTATCCATGTGCTGTATTTTCCCTTCTCACAAAATCTTTTTCTTTCCAGCCCCCCTCCCTACACCCACCCACCTGACTCAATCCATCCACCCAAGTTGCTGGGCTGGCTCACCTTCCCCTTATCGTCAGGGTGCCCTCTCCAAACCTATCAATCAGTGTTGCCAGGTGGGCGGTTTTCCGCGACCCGCCGCAGGAAATTTTTGCCCGCGGCGGGTTGCGTTTTTTGGGGCTTCTTTTGGGTCTTTTGGGCGGTTTTTAAAGCGGTTTTTTCGGCCGCGAGGGCGGGGTTAGTGACATTCTGGGCGGGGCCGATGACGGGGGAGGCGGGGCCGATGATGGCGGGGCGGGGTGATGACACGGGGGTGGAGTGTCAGGGGCGGGGTTTGACTTTGGGCTGGATTTGGGCTCGTTTGGGTGGGAAAAAATTTTTCCACCTGGCAACCCTGCTATCAATGCGTCTTGATGGCCTATTGGCTTCTTTGTGGCAGGAAAGAACCCCAATCTTTTCTGCCTGTGTCGCTGACCTGCTCACTGCAGCTGCTTCTTCAAAATGGCTGCAGAGACTTAAAGCAGTGGCCTCACAAAACTTCCGTGGAAGTCTCGCAAGTCTGCCACGTCAAGTCTTGGTAGCCATTTTGAAGAAGCAAACGGCAGTGAGCAGCAAAGAGTGGGGTTCTTTCCTACCCCAAAGAAGCCAATAGGCCATCAGGGTGCATTAACATATGTTTGGGGAGGGCACCCTGAGGCGAGCCACCCAGCCCAGAAACTTGGACAAATAGGCAGGCTTAAAAAAACTGCTCAGACCCCCAAAAGTCCCCTGAAAAGAAGGGCATGGCTAGGGGAAATCCGGATATATGGTAACCCTACTTACAAAGTTACAATAGCATAACAAACCTGCAAAATGGAAAAAAATAATTTGTCAGCAACGTCCTTGAATAATAATAATAATATTGTTATATTATTACTTTCATGTCGTATTTTGATATTATATCTGCGTTTGATACTTTAAGGATTATTGCTGCTGCTATTCAGAAGACTGATCTGTGAGCAGACATCAATAGTGGCAAGCTGCTCAGTGGATGACAGGTGGTGCAGCGGAGTACCTATAGGAAGCGTTGGGGAGGTGGGCGGTCATGGTGCTGCGGCCAGTAGCCACGCCCATTCTCTTCGTCCCTTGCTCGCACTCTGCCGGATACTCCTCAGCCTGTAGCAATGAATCGCTTCAAGACGTCCAAGTTTAGGAATACGGTTCCGCGTGTCCCCAGGAAGGAGGTGAGCGGGGGCTCGGGAGCAGTGCCCAAGGAGATTTGATTGTATTTGCTGATAGGCGCAGGCAGAGTCTTTGCTTAACGCGGGGTACTGCATGCTGTTTACTATCCCCCTTCGCAACCCTAAGTAACCTGTCTCAATGTTCGCTCCATTCACTGACTGTATGTGCTGCTTGCTCCTTTCCGCCCTTCATACAGTGACTTTACTTTGTGCCAGTGCTCTGTCTGTGCTCCAGCCTTAATCTGACCCAGTATAGGAAAGAGGCACTGTAAGTCTTCCCAGTATGGGGGAGGCAGAAATGTTTCTGGAAACGTGGGTTGCAGAGCGCCGTTAACTCCACTGAATACATTCGTCTGTCTCTGATTGAAAGAATTTATTTTATCTAGGGCTGACCCAACCCAACCATTAGGCATGACTAGGGAATGGCCTAGGGTGGTAGCTTGCAGGGAAAAGGGAAAAGCATCGGCAGTGGAAGCAAAGCAATGTCTCTGACAGCCACTTAAAATGCAAAGAGCCATCTGTACATGCCTTCACCTGCAAAAAAAAAGTTTAATATTTAAAAGTATGTTATACAATTATGAGTCTTAATAGAATTGTTGTAAAGTGATCATGATTGTAGAGTTTATCAACATTTTGGAGGGGGGGGCCAATGGGCTGGGGACCTGGAAATTAAGGATGAAGGATTGCCTAAATCACACAATATTCTTGCACAGGCCCGGTTTTAAGTATTTAGGAAGGCGTAACATATTGCGGTTTTTAAAAGTGCACAGATTCTTGAATCGGGAATATGTAATTGGTGAATAATCTTTTGTTTAATCTGCTGCTCTATGCATGCAGCTGGAGACATTAGTAAGGACGTCTAGTAGCGCTATAGAAATAAGTAGAAGTAGTAGTAGTAATTGATGAGGGGCAAATAGGATGGATTGTGTGTACTCTTATTTCTGCCTTAAAAATGGGTGTGGGGGTACTAACAGCAACGCACCTCATTGGCAGGATGCATGGATGTTTTTTTCTAACTGTAATTGAATTTTCTTCTAACTTTTGTAGCTGAATGTGTGTTTTTTCCTGCTTAGGGTTTCTAGAATTTCCCTTGGCAGGAAATGAATGTGTTGCTTGCATGAAGCTGAAGGTCTTTTGTAATATACAAAGACTTCTTTGCTGTTTTTTTTTTTGCATGGAATATACAATATTGCTATTGTGGGACTTTTTTCTCTATTATTGAAAAGAGATGGTAAAATATCTTCTTGTCTGCTACTCTCAGACACTTAAGTTCATTCTGAACTGCAAATTAATGTTCTAGTTGATGCATGATGCATTAAAAACAATGTGGTATCTAAGTTGGAGGGGGCAGTATTTTTATTTTATTTATGTTTTTGCTCTAATTGAATTTGATGACAAAGACACTGTGTGCAAGTGCCTACAGTGTTTCTTATTTGTTTCCAGGCTGAGTAGGCGAAACGGCTTATTAATAAACATATTGCATGCCGTGCTTCCCTGTTCACAGTTTATTTAATACCACTAATTACTTGAGATGGTAAAAGTGAAGGTTTTCCTGTTTGGCCTTGCTTCCCTTCAGCTGACACACATTTTGAATTAAATGTGCATAGTCTTACTTTTGGATATTTTGAGCTTTTTGAACGTTTCAGGTTGATCATTTTTTTCCCCTCTCATGTCACAAGACTTTCATTTCCGCCCTCTTTTCCTTCTGAGGCTTTTATTTTAACCCTTTCCCTTCTGCCAGACTTCAGAGACCTTTTGCATATGATCGGAGAGACTAGAAGCTGAGGTCCTGCAGTTCTGTAGAAATAAGATACAAACATAGAATACATTTTTGCTGAAAAGCTGGCAAAATCAGCAGTGAGTCACAAGGAGTTTAATTGTGATTCCCAGCTCGAACCCCATTGTAGGTCTCTCTTCTACATCATCCTTTGCCTTAGCTAGTATTGCAAGAAAAAATAATCTGCTTTGTTTATAGTTTAAATATATAAAGTGGTGCCTTGCTTATAAAAAAAAGTTTGATTGACACAGAATCTATGCATGTTTTGCATCCGTCCCAGGTTGGCACAGTTGTGCCAGAATAGCTGTTCTTTCACGATGCATGGTGTCTGCCTGTCCACCCCTACAGAAATTAATTCATGCTCTGCCTATACTAATGCAAATTTGACTTTCTTTCCAAACATCAGGAGTTAGCTGCTGCATACATCTCCCGTAGGGTAATTCTAACACAGCTTTCATGGAGAGAGAGCATGAGCCTTGAATAGTTGCAATGACTTTTACCAGCTTTCTGGATGCTACATTTGCTCATTCCAGCAGGATCCCAGGAACCCAAAGATTGCAAGAGAGTCACCAGTGCAGTCTAAATATTTGACTGGTCCTTTCTAGCATTAAGCCTTCCACTAATGAATGCCTCTCAAGATCCTCAAGAAATGATATGTTTAGATCTGCTTTGAACTTCAGCTCTTCCAAATGTGTTATGGCTAGAACAGTGATTTCCAAACCTAGTCCTGGAAGTACCCCAGCCAGTCAGGTTTTTAGGATATCCACAATGAATATTCATGAGAGATATTTGAATGCACTCGCTGTCTTCCTGAGCTGACAAGTGCAAATACATCGCTCTCTATAGTTGTCAAGCTAATAGTGACTCAATACCTGTTTCTTTCTATTTCATTTGAAACAAATGGACATTTGTAACAGATACTTGGCTCCTGAGGCAGGCAATTTAATTGCTGAATCACAGTCTGTGTTGAGTCGGTTGTATCTGGTTTTCAATAAATGTTACTACAATCAACCTCTGCAGATTTGACTATTTGCTTGGCCTGCATCCCTTCCCTACTTCTCTGGTTGATTTCGCTTCTTCATAGGGAATTTGTGGACGCAAAACAGATTGTACTCTTATTGGGGTGTTATGGGTGTACCTGACACTTAGTGTAAGTTATTGCAAAATGGGTCCCAACCAGATTAGCATGGGTTATGGAAGTGTCAGAAGTAGATGTTTCACCCCTTATCCTTAGATCCAAGCCCACTGCGCCAATATAATAAAAGAAGCTAACTCCATACCCAAATATTATAAAAATAGGATCTTATTTATTTACAGTAGCAGCACCCCCTCACTCTCTCCTCAAACACTAGCTGACTACTTCCGCGATAAGGTGCAGAAGATAAACCTTGAATTCACTTCCAAGCCTTCTCCTCCCTGTGACTTCTTAACCCACTCCCCCAACCAACCTAGCCTGGCCTCCTCTTCCTCCTCCTCCTCCTCCTCCTTCTCCTTCCCTGAGATCACCGAAGAGGAAACTGCTCGCCTTCTCTCTTCCTCTAAGTGCAGCACCTGTTCCTCTGATCCCATTCCCACCAATCTGCTTAACAACATCTCTCCTACAGTCAACCCCTCAATCTGTCACATCCTCAACCTCTCTCTCTCCACTGCTACTGTCCCTGACACCTTCAAGCACGCTGTAGTCACACCACTTCTCAAAAAAACCATCACTAGACCCCACCTGTCCTTCCAACTACCGCCCCATCTCTCTTCTACCCTTCCTCTCCAAATTACTTGAACGCGCTGTCCACAGCCGCTGCCTTGATTTCCTCTCCTCTCAGGCCATCCTCGATCCGCTCCAATCCGGCTTTCGCCCACTGCACTCGACAGAAACAGCACTCTCTAAAGTCTGTAATGACTTGTTCCTCGCCAAATCCAAAGGTCACTATTCCATCCTCATCCTCCTCGACCTATATGCCGCCTTTGACACCGTCAATCATAATTTACTTTTTGACACACTGTCCTCATACGGGTTCCAGGGCTCCGTCCTCTCCTGGTTCTCTTCGTATCTTTCCCATCGCACCTTCAGAGTATATTCTAATGGCTCTTCTTCCACCCCCCATCCCGCTCTCTGTTGGGGTTCCTCAAGGTTCTGTCCTTGGACCGCTTCTTTTCTCGATCTACACCTCTTCCCTGGGCTCGCTGATCTCATCACATGGTTTCCAGTACCATCTCTATGCTGATGACACCCAGCTTTATCTCTCCACTCCCGACATCACGGTCGAAACCCAGGCCAAAGTTTCGGCCTGCCTTTCAGACATCACTGCCTGGATGTCCAACCGGCATCTGAAACTGAAAATGGCAAAGACTGAGCTCCTTGTCTTTCGACCCAAACCCTCTTCCCCCACTTTCCGTCTCTGTTGACAACGCCCTCATCCTCCTCGTCGCTTCAGCCCGCAATCTCGGACTCATCTTCGACTCCTCCCTCTCCTTCTCTGCCCATATCCAGCAGACAGCTAAGACCTGTCGCTTCTTCCTCTATAATATTAGCAAAATTCGCCCATTCCTCTCTGAACAGACCACCCGAACCCTCGTCCACTCACTCGTCACCTCTCGTCTTGACTATTGCAACCTTCTTCTCACTGGCCTCCCGCTTAACCATCTATCCCCCCTTCAATCTGTCCAAAATTCTGCCGCACGTCTTATCTACCGCGTGAACCGATATTCTCATATCACCCCTCTCCTCAGGTCACTTCACTGGCTCCCGATCCGCTACCGTATACAGTTCAAGCTTCTCCTTTTAACCTTCAAATGCACTCTGCAGCCCCCCATTACCTCTCTACCCTCCTCTCCCCGTATGTTCCCACCCGTAATCTCCGCTCTCAGGACAAATCACTCCTGTCTGTACCCTTCTCAACCACCGCTAACTCCAGACTCCGCCCATTCTGCCTCGCATCACCATATGCCTGGAACAGCCTTCTCGAGCCCATACGTCATGCGCCCTCCCTGCCCATCTTCAAGTCCTTACTCAAAACCCATCTCTTCTCCCTTGCTTTTGGCGCATAACCACCTTCCCCACTCATGATACCTACACTGACTACATAGTTTGTAACCTTTAGATTGTAAGCTCTTTTGAGCAGGGACGGTCCTTCCCCATGTTAAACTTGTACAGCGCTGCATAACCCTGGCAGCGCTATAGAAATGCTAAGTAGTAGTAGTAGTAGGTTCCCCTTCCTTTACCTCTGGTACCGAACCTGTTGTCGCAGGGACTGGTGGCCATGGAGGACGCCTGCCATTTTGCTCTTACGGCATGGCTGTTGAGAGGGCGCAATTGAGAGGCAAAGGCTATTCCAGTAATGTTATTTCCACTCTCCTGCAGGCCCGCAAGCGGTCCACTTCCGTGGCTTATGCCAGGATCTGGCGCCAGTTTGAGGCTTGGTGTGTTTCAAAAGCGATCACACCCATGCGGGCTCCTGTCTTGCCGATTCTCAACTTTTTGCAGGATGGTGTACAAAAAGGCTTGGCCTATAATTCCCTGCGGGTGCAAGTGGCAGCATTGGCCTCCCTTCATGGTAAGGTTGCAGGCGTGTCTTTAGCGGCTCATCCAGATGTGGCACGGTTTCTTAGAGGGGTGTTTTGGCTCCGTCCTCCCGTGCGGGCACCTTGTCCAGCTTGGAACCTGGGGCTAGTTTTGAAGGCTCTGCAGGGTTCTCCTTTTGAGCCGCTACGGCGAGCTTCAGGGAACGATTTGACACTAAAGGCCGTTTTTCTGGTGGCCATTACTGGTGCCAAATTTTTCGGCGAGACGGGTGTCAGGACTCCAGGCGCTGTCCTGTCGAGACCCATTTCTGCAATTTTCAGAGTCCGGGGTCACGGTTCATACCGTGCCTTCCTTTATGCCTAAGGTGGTTTCAGCGTTTCACCTAAACCAGCCTATTTTTCTACCCTCTTTTGTTAAGGAGAAGTTTCCAGAATCCTTTGGGCAGTTGCACCTGTTGGATGTGCACAGGACTCTGTTGCAGTATCTGCGAGTTACTAATTCTTTCAGGACCTCTGATCATTTGTTTGTTTGTTTTACTATCAGGTTCTCGCAGAGGGTCTCCAGCATCTAAAGCCACTATTGCCCGCTGGCTCAAAGAAGCTATCTTTTCAGCTTATCTGCTTGCCGGCCGGCCTCCACCTGTAGCCTTTAAGGCACATTCTACAAGAGCGATTTCTTCCTCTTGGGCTGAAACTGGAGCACTCTCCATGAGATTTGCAGTGCAGCAACATGGGCTTCGAAACTCTCATTTGCCCGACTTTAGAGGCTGGATGTGGCTGCTAGGAGGGATGCGCGTTTTGGAGCACAAGTGCTAGCGCGTGGTGTGACTTGTTCTTACCCTGTATAGGGATTGCTTTGATACATCCCATACGTAATGGCTTCATCTGCTTGATGACAAGGAAGGGAAAATTAGGTTCTTACCTTGGTAATTTTCTTTCCTTTAGTCATAGCAGATGAAGCCATGAGCCCTCCCTGTATGATTGTCTGTATGATATGAATCTGTTTCAGGTTCTATTCTTGTTTCCTGAAGTTCTAATCCTTCCTTGGGAGAAAGTTGGAAAACAGTCTTCATGATTATTGTTCACTTATAGGAGGATGAGTTCATTCCCTCCAGTTCATGTGTAGGAGGTTGAGTTCATTCCCTCCAGGAGGATGTGTGTATTCCCTCCATAAATACAAAGAGGAGGACTAATTTATTCCCTCCAGGAGGATGTGTTCATGCCCTCCTTTTGAGTTCATGCCCTTGTTAAGGGGCTATCGTTCGCTGTGAGGAAAGTTCATGTTATTCCCATTGTGGTTTGTTATCCTGCTTTGGAAGCTTCAAATACTGAAGAGGCAGTGGAGCTAGCTGACCATGTGGTACTGTGAAATTTGAGTGCTCTCTATCTCCCCCTGCTGGTTGATGGACACAACCCATACGTAATGGCTTCATCTGCTATGACTAAAGGAAAGAAAATTACCAAGGTAAGAACCTAATTTTCCCATACATTTTATGCTGCTTATTCTAGAAATAAGCAGTGGATTTTCCCCAAGTTCATTTTAATAATGATCTATGGACTTTTCCTTTAGAAAACCACCCAAACCTTTTTTTAAACAAGTAGCTCCAAGTGTCCGGCATTGACGTCCGTTTCCAATAACAACTCGCATCAGTGCTGGTAACAGCTTGCTTGTCCTGGAAAACCATGACCTTATCAGCAGGTGCCAAGTACAGTAAACAAGGGTTGTTATTCTTCTGTGAGACTGGATATCTCCACAATGTTTTGGAGTCTTTTAGAGAGTGTCTGAATTTGCACATCATAATCAGGTTCTGAGTACTGAATAGTGCCATATATGTAGGAGTTGGACCATATATGTCATGTAGGTCCATATAGTCTCATGGATGGCTGTGCATAGTGCCCATACTGCTACAATAGTGCTTCAGTAGCTTTGCGCCTACAGAATTCTTCCTTGTTTTTGCTGGTGTTAGACATTTAAATGCCTCCATGGCATAACTGCACAGGAGGTGAG
This sequence comes from Microcaecilia unicolor, assembly GCF_901765095.1. Lineage (NCBI taxonomy): Eukaryota > Metazoa > Chordata > Amphibia > Gymnophiona > Siphonopidae > Microcaecilia > Microcaecilia unicolor. The sequence continues at coordinate 64,286,492 of NC_044038.1, read as the reverse complement.
TCTCTTTCCACTGAAAGGAAGCTCTGGAAGGAGGAGTGATAGGGGACAGATTCGGGTGTAATCTGAGGATTATACTTCACGGAAAGGCTGATGGATGTGTGGAATGGCCTCCCGGTGGAGGTGTTGGAGACGACTATCTGAATTCAAGAAAGTATGGGGCAGGCATATATGATCTCATAGGGAGAGGAAGAAATAGTGGTTGGTATGGATGGGCCATATGGTCTTTACCTGTCATTTTCTTAAGGTAGCAGATACCCTACCTCTATGGAATTGGATCTAAGAGGAACATACAAGGTAATTTTAAATAAGGGCTTGTTTCCATTCATCACCTTCCCTTAGGACCTGTTATGGACCCTATAAATATTGACTATTTTGACTTCAGAATATGCTAAAAATGTTCTAGGAATGAAACTATCAGAATATTTTGTTTTGTTAAAGGCTAACAGAGTGCTTAATAACTGGCTTGGACTATGGGTTTTAATCTGATATTGTATGTAGTGTGTATACCTTTGTATTGTATTTTTACACATGTAACGTGCATTATGGGGTAAATTCTATATAAGGCATCTTAAATATAGGCGTGTGGGACTAACTCTTAGGTTGGGGGAATGTTTCTAACAGAGGTGCCGCAGGAAGGCGAGGGGCAGGTGGAGGACTGGGAGAAGAGGGTGGGCAACGCAGGGCGGGCTGCCATTCGGAGGAGAGGGAGAGAGAGGGAGGGAGGTGCGGGGGTATGGAACTCTGAGGAGAAGGAGGGGTGGGCCTGGAACTCGGACCCCCAAACCCACCTCCCCACTCCCCCCGTTTTCTATTTCTGTTGATGGCTCTTTCATTCTCCCTGTCTCCTCGGCTCGAAACCTTGGGGTCATCTTTGACTCTTCTCTCTCCTTTTCTGCTCACATCCAGCAGACCGCCAAGACCTGTCGTTTCTTTCTTTACAACATCCGTAAAATCCGCCCCTTTCTTTCCGAGCACTCTACCAAAACCCTCATCCACACCCTTGTCACCTCTCGTTTAGACTACTGCAATCTGCTTCTTGCTGGCCTCCCACTTAGTCACCTCTCCCCTCTCCAATCGGTTCAAAACGTTGCTGCCCGTCTCGTCTTCCGCCAGGGCCGCTTTACTCATATTACCCCTCTCCTCAAGTCGCTTCACTGGCTCCCTATCCGTTTTCGCATCCTGTTCAAACTTCTTCTACTAACCTATAAATGTACTCACTCTGCTGCTCCCCAGTATCTCTCCACACTCGTCCTTTCCTACACCCCTTCCCGTGCACTCCGCTCCATGGATAAATCCTTCTTATCTGTTCCCTTCTCCACCACTGCCAACTCCAGACTTCGCGCCTTCTGTCTCGCTGCACCCTACGCCTGGAATAAACTTCCTGAGCCCCTACGTCTTGCCCTTCCTTGGCCACCTTTAAATCTAGACTGAAAGCCCACCTCTTTAACATTGCTTTTGACTCGTAACCACTTGTAACCACCTGCCTCCACCTACCCTCCTCCTTCCTGTACACAATAATTGATTTGATTTGCTTACTTTATTTTTTGTCTATTAGATTGTAAGCTCTTTGAGCAGGGACTGTCTTTCTTCTACGTTTGTGCAGCGCTGCGTTTCCTTGTAGCACTATAGAAATGCTAAATAGTAGTAGTAGTAGTAGCCTGGACCTCGGAGGACAGGAGGAGAGGGAGGGGGTGATTCTCCCGCGATTGAATCCTCACCGCCAACGTTCTGTGGCTGGCTGGTGCTGGTTTCCCTTCCCTCTCATTGATCTGCCCTCTGACGTCATCACATTGTGACGTGAGGGCGGACCAATAGGAATTGTGTTACGAACCCAGGCATCCAGACGTAGAAGGTGCAAATTATTATATAGGATTGGCTCGTTACTCACTTGAGTAGCGTGTGTGAATAGGCTGCACGCACAATTTAATGCATGTTACTTGCCGCGCCTTATATAGAATCCGGAAATATATGTTTGGTTTTTTTGCAAAATGTTTTGGCCCCTGTGCGTTATCCCCTGGATACTATATATGGTGCTCAAAATTGCACACACAAGTTTACACTCGTAATTTGAGTTACGAGCCAATTAGCATCAATTGGGCACTAACAATTATTGGCATTAATTGGCAACAATTTGGATTTACCCGCGCATCTTGCTAAATGGTATTCTATAAAGATTTATTTTATTTTAATTTATTTCCAAGCACTTGATATACTTCAAACTTGATCCCAATCAGGCGACTGAGCGGTTTACAACTAAACCAAAATCTTTTAGCATGCAACTGAAAGGGGTTGTGGCCATAGGAGGAGCATGAGTGGGTCAAGGGCGTTCACTAAAGGTGCGTGCAGTATTATAGAATTTGGGGGATATGTGCCTAACTTAACGTGTGAGGATTTATACCAGGTTTCAGTTGGTGTAAATCTTCACACAAAAAGTTGGAAACGGATTCCAGTGCTACATGCCATTCTAGAAAGTGCATCAACTCAGATTGCATTTGTAGAATAGTTCTTAGTGCTCCTTTTTTTTTTTTTGCTCCCACCTTTGGGCACCTTTTAAAGAGTCTATCCCTATATGTGTGGGCATGTTATATCTTTTTACTGGATGCACGCATCACTCAAAGAAAAATGGAAATGGTTTGTTGTAGGCATAGTTAAAAATGTAAAAAAATGGATTAGGGCATATACTGGATGCAAATTACCCAGCAAATTCCTTTCTCTTACTTTGATAGCAGATGTGAAAATTAAAATGTGTGCTACTGCCTCTGCATGGCTCCACCGTATGTTGTATCCGTGTAGTCCCTGAATGGATTTGTCTGTTCCGTCTTATGCAATAGTGCCTTATATGCGTGGGCTTGCAATATATATATATTTTTTTAAAGTCAAATTTGTTATTTCTACGTATTATATATGTGGACACATTATTCATGGGCAAATTTGGTAGATGGGATGTATGACAAAGAGCGGAGGAGTAGCTTTGTACAGATACACAACCTCTAATCTGAAAACTGTAAAGTTCTGAAAATCAAAGTTGTCTGCATACCAACACTCACATTTGGCACCAAACATGCCCCCGATGTAGCACATGTTCAAACTACATCGCAAAGGTGAGTTCTGCCTGTGCTGCTCACTGATATATTTTTGTTAGTGTTTTGTGATTTTTGCTGTTGAACTTGAGAATCCTGTTCCAGCCCCATCGTCAGTTGTGCAGCAGTTCACTGATATTTTTATTATGTGTGTTTGACTTGTAAATTGCCTAGGTTATAGATGATATATTAATTTTTAAAATAAAATAAATACATAAGAGGCCCTAAGGGAGGTATAGATTTAAATTACAATAAGAGAAACTGTGTGCATAATATAGTATTTTGTTCATTACAGCCTACTGAGGGACAAGATGTAAGAGGGGTATTCAGGGGCATAGCAGAAAGATTAAATATAGTTTTTGTTTCATTCTTTACTGAGGAAGATGTAATAGAATAAACATAATAAACTAAAGAGTAGCAAATCACTTGGATTCGGTGGTATACTACTACTACTACTTATCATTTCTATAGCACTACAAGGCATACGCAGCGTGTACACCATACACAAAAAGACAGTCCCTGCTCAAAGAGCTTACAATCTAGATAAGACAGGTAAACAGAACAAGTAAGGGTAAGGGAATAAAGAGGTGAGGATAAAGGACAGGGCAAGTGAGTGGTGGTTAGGAGTCAAAAGCAGTGGTAAAGAGGGGGGGCTTTAAGTTTGGACTTGAAAAGGGCCAAAGACGGGGCTAGACGTACAGGCTCAGGTAGTCTATTCCAGGCAAGAGGTGCAGCAAGATAAAAGGAACGGAGTCTGGAATTAGCAGTGGAGGAGTGGCCTAGTGGTTAGGGTGGTGGACTTTGGTCCTGGGGAACTGAGGAACTGAGTTCGAGTCCCACTTCAGGCACAGGCAGCTCCTTGTGACTCTGGGCAAGTCACTTAACCCTCCATTGCCCCATGTAAGCCGCATTGAGCCTGCCATGAGTGGGAAAGCACGGGGTACAAACGTAACAAAAATAAAATAAAAGAGGCCCTTAGCTTGTACCTGAGACAATGGAGGACTAAGTGATTTGCACAAGATCACAAGGTGTGTTGGAATTTGAACCCTACCTTCCCTGGTTCTCAGTTCAGTGCTGTAACCATTAGGCTACTCTTCTATGTCCCACAACAAGCAGATTGTGAGAAATTGGAAGAGGACCATGCGAGACCAAGTATCCATATGGTAGATGAAATTTAATGTGGACAAGTGCAAAACGATGTACATAGGAGACAATAATCCAAACTGTGTTTACATGATGGTAGGTTTCATATTAGGAGTCGCCACCCAGGAAAAGGGTTTAGGTATCACTGGGGGCAATATGTTGAAATCCTCTGTTGAGTGTGCAGCAGTGATGAAAAGGCAAACTGAATTTTAGGAATTATTAGGAAAGGAATGGAGAATAAACAAGAAAATATCATAATGCCTCTATCACTCCATGGTGTAACCACACCTTGAGTCTGGTTGTTGCATCTCAAAGAACTTTTGTCCTGTTGGACTGAATATCCACTTTAACATGAGTGATAACCTTTTATCGTTTCCTGTCAGCTGGTTTTTAGAAAACCATAGTGGTCCTTTTTTTTCTTATTAGTCTTATTTACTTTCCCAACAGAGGTTTGTTACCTTTACACTAAATATCTCCTTTGAGTCTTGCCTGGTGCTCTCCCAGTTCCCCTAAGTTTTCCCATCCAGCTAGCCACTTCTTGAGATACTCCCCCATCTTGAAATCTCGGACCCTCATCACCATACCATCTGGATCCCAGGTGATCACCCACTACATCGCTTGCGTCGAGGTAGGGGACATAACACTTACCAGGTATTTGTGACCTGGATTGACCACTGTTGGAAATAGGATACTGGGCTAGATGGACCATCGGTCTGACCCAGTATGGCTACTCAAGTTCTTATGATGTTAAACATAGATTTCCAAAGTGTTATGAAAGGAGGGAACGGACGATAGGTGTTGCTGTGAAAATCAAAGAGAGCGGCTAGAGGAGTAATGAGTCAAATAGCTTGTGAGGATTTTATGAACTAATGTAAGGAGTTTATATTCGTACATCTATGGGTAACCAAGGCTCCCGCCTAAGGAAACAGGTGACATGATCATATTTGTGGCCACCAGTGATCAATTTAACTGCAACATTCTGTTCAAGTTGTAAATGCCTGTTTGGTGTCAATGCTGCCATTATGGGCGAGAAGGTTCAGATATTTCTGGATGTCTGTAAATGGACCCAAGACAGGAGGAAACAGTTTTTGGCTTTTCACCAGGAGGTTTTTGGGGAGCGGGTTCATTTTGGGATTTCTCTGTAAATGTATAGTTTGGTTGGAAAATGGACTTTTGTTTTCTACAAACATTCCGAGTGAGATTTTGTTTTGGAAAGTAGAAGTGTTTTCTAGGATACATCATCAGGATGAAGTTTGTTCGTCTGGATGTATAATTGTTTCAGGTTGGTTTCCTGTCCCCTTTTTATCTCTTCACGTTTGTCTGTCTTCTCATGGTTTGATTCTTGGATTTTCTCCCATAGTTTCTTAAAATGTAGCTGTAATATTTTCCTCCTATGTTGTGGGCATTTCTGCTTTGTCTTTTCAAAGATATCTTTGAATTATAATTCTGAAATGAGTGACACTCCTGTTCATAGGTCTGGTGCTACTCCTCTACCTTGCAGTTCCTTCACCAGTTGCCAGAAGAGATCTTCTCCTAGACAACTCTGCAACAGGGATGTCCCAGTCAACATCTGGTATATTGAAATCGTCTAGGACAGTGTTTCTCAAGTCCAGTCCTGGAGTTAATACCCCTTCCTAGTCAGGTTTTCAGGATATCCACAATGAATGTGCACAAACTTGATTTGCATACACTGCCTCCATTAAATGCAGATCTCTTTCATGCATACTCATTGTGGATATTCTGAAAACCTTACTGGCAAGGGGTTCTCCAGGACTGGACTTGGGAAACACTGCGCTAGGAATAGTATTTCTACTTTCATATCAATTTATGAATGGAAGGGTGCACACAGGTTGTTCATGTTATGAAAGAGAGGAAATTGGAAAATAAGAATTAAAATAAATATTGTGTCCCACACTCTGTGGAAAAAGTAGCACTGATCCCACAAGAGTGGTGGATTTAAAAGCTAGGTAAACGTGCAGCTTGTGCTTCGCATTTCAGACAGATGTGTCAGAACAGGTTTAGTCAAGTTACAAGGTTGTGACTGTTAGGCCATACAGCAGGTTTGGGCTCAATTCCCAGATTCAGCTCCTGTTTCACCGGCTGGGGAAGTAGTGGAAGCAAAAGGAATTCCAGTGGCTGTGCATAAGAAACACCTAGGGGCTGAATCAGGCACACACTAGTGCAGGGTTAAAGAAGGAACCAGAGGTCTGTTACTGTTATACAAGGCTGGATGGAGTGGGGGGGGGGGGGGGGAGAAACCCTCCCCAAATACCTGCACATGAATCGTAAAAGATGCAAAGTCTTCACTGAGCTGAAATCGCCTCAAGAAGCAGGCGGAAGCTGGGAAGTCAAAAGAAACTTTTGGAAGATGCCATGAGTTTGCAACTGCACAGTGTTTTTTTTTTTTTTTTTTTTTTTAGTTTACTGTAGGAAGGGAAAAGCTGGACATCCTTAAACAGGACATTTTTCTATTTCTTAGAAAAATGATAGCAGATAAGGATCATATGGCCTATGCAGTCTGTCCTTCCATACCATCTACTATACCTTCCTCTCCGTTACAGATTCTATGTACTTGTCCAAAGCTTGATTGAATTCAGAAACAGTTTTCATCTCCACCATCTCTACTGGTAGGCCATTCCATGAATTCACTATCCTTTCCATTGAGAAATGTTTCCTCAGTTTACTCTCGAGTCTGTTCATTTTCACCTTTATCCTATGACCGCTCATTCCAGAATGACTTTTTTTTTTAATTGAAAGATATTTGTCTCCTGTGCATTTGTGTCATGGAGGAATTTAAGCATCTCTCTCATATTTCCCCTCTCCTGTCTTTCTTCCACCTTAGGTTCTATTCTATTTCACGTCTTCTATACCGTTTTAACAAAACTTCAAAGTGGTTCAAAACAAGAATAATATCACAATTAGATATGATGTACACATTATGCATTACAATACCTTCAATGAGACAGTTTACAAAGAAAATTAGATTTTACAATTTTACGAAAAAGGTCAAGGTTATTGTGCAGGTCTCAGGATCATGTCTGCAAAAGGACACAAGAGAGGTAGAAGTGACCCAGTGTAAAGTCCCCAGAATGGTTCAAGGTCTGCACTCTAAGCCTTACCTGCAATGATATTTCAGAAGCTAAAGCAGTGCCATCTACAAGAAAAGAGAGACATGAGCTAGGGGGGAGAGGGGAGGAATACAATCCCACCTGTACGCTACGTTCTTCCCCATGTTTCTCCTTGCTCTTACTCCACCTCGCTTCCTACTGTTCGTCTTTCCTCCTAGTGCTCCATTCTCACTCCCCCTTCCCCCTATCCATCTGTTCCCCCTGAAGCTCTATTCTCACTCTCAGCCCCCTCTGTCTTTGCTCAGAATGTTTCTGCCGCCTCCACATATTCATTCTTCCTCAACAGTAGTTCTGATCTAATGTCCAAGGTTATGCTGCAAATTTTATACAATGTGCTTCTTATATCATATCATAGAGCTGTTTGGACACCACGGAAAATGCACAATTCAGAACTAATAGCCTCGAATATATGTTTGTATTGCTAGACACAAATGCGAACACTAGCACTTTTGATTTTTGAATGTGTGAAGATTCAGCCTTTTTGGCATTCCATTTGGAAGATTATTTGTGGTATATTTAAAATTAATATACCTTTATCTCATTAATAATATTAAAATCCTCTCTATTGGAACACCAAGAAACATTATTTGATATATTAATCACTATAGTGCAGCAAATGATACTGGCAAATTGGAAACACTCCTCTTTATTAAATGATCACTTTTGGTGGCAGTCTGTCCTACTGTACCATAAATATGAATTAGCTTCAGCACATCTAACTGGATCAATAATAAAAAGGTTTTGATATGGCCCCCCTCTCAATGACTATATCTAATCATTCACTTAAGCAGTTTGTATTTGCAGGCTTGTGCTAATATCACAAGCCCGCAAATATAAACTGCTTAAGCATCTGGTGAAGGGACTTGTGTTAAATATATGAGCATTAGTATGTTTGTTGATATATCTAATCATTGTCATAATGAGGATTCACTTGAATTAATAATACTACATACGATTTTTGTGACGCCTTCTCTTATTCATAATATTATTGTATTATATTTGTACTTATCTACTTTGGTTATTTGCTTTACTACTTTGTAGTCTTTGAAAATCCAGAAAAAGTTCTTGGAAAAAAAATGTCCACGATTAATGTTTACTGTTCTAGTTTTTAAAATTTTATTTGTACGTGATCTTATTGTCTCTGTGGACTGCACCCCCGCTAAGGATTGTAAAGAGAGACAGGATATAAGTGAAGTAAATAAAATGGAAACTCTTCTTTCCATTTTAGCACTTTCATGTACTGAAGGAAGGAATTCAAGAGAGGAGCATTGTGGGTACTGTGAGCTCATGGTCCCAACAGCTTCTCCCCCTTCGCTCGCTTCTTGTTTTAAAAAGTGAGTGCATGGGAGTGGAGAAGCCTCTTTCTCTGCCTTCCTGAGTTTCACTGTGGCAGTATTCTAAGTGGGAGGAATGAATCCTATCGGAGCAGCAGAGGGACTTGTGGCACCTAACAGGAGGAAATACATTACCTCCAGATCTTTCACCTTGAAGTTGAGCAGAGAGGAGCTAATTATGGAGAGTAGACTACTACACTGTAGACTCTGGCACCTGTGGAACTAGGCATCTGATTGAACTTTTACTACTACTACTACGCATTTCTATAGCGCTGCCACTTTTATATTCATTCAGAGCTGAAAAAGTAAATAGCTATATGATTTCAGTAGGGGAGTAGAAAGAAGCATTTTTCCATAGAATAAACCAGTGGTTCCTAAACCTGGTTCAGGAGGTACCCCAACCAGTCAGGTTTTTAGGATATCCACAATGAATATTCATGAGAGATTTGCATACAGTGAAGGCAGTGCATGCAAATCTCTCATGAATATTCATTGTGGATATCCTGAAAACCTGTCCGGCTGGAGTTCCTCCAGGACCAGGTTTGGCTACACGAATAAAATGAACGACAGGCATCATTGTGCAAAGTTCAGAAGGAATGTGAGAGAAAATTCTTTTCACTGAGAGGATGGTTGATGTCTAGAATAGACTTTCAATGAAAGTGATAAAAAAACAGAATGTAATCAGATTCCAGCGGCAGGGGAAGGAAGGGATGAGACCAGTTATTTAGTAGAGCCTGCGCCAACACAGTAGAAAAGTTCTGATGAGCAGACTGGGTGTGCTAAATAACACTTTTCTGTCTTCATCTTCTGTGTCCTTAGAGAAGGAACACATCAGACACTGTGCCCTCTGGCCTGATATTACTTCTATAAACTTTCTGTATTTCTTTCTCTGTTCCTTAGGGGTGGATTAGTGGTGTCCGAACTGGCTCCCCTGCTTCCTGTGGAAATCACATCAAGGCCAGTTGCAGCCTCATCGCTTTCAACAGCGATTCTACAGGTGAGATAATGACAAGTGGATTATAGGCGTCATCCCATCTCCTCAAACAGGAATCTGTGTGTGTTGTTAGCAGACCTGCATAGACATTGAAGATGTTGGCTGAACGAGGGTTGCTTGATTCTCCCACTATGCATAATGCAGGTTTGACTTCATCTGTGGTCTCTTGCCTCCCTCCATCCTTATGGTCCCTTTGTTTCTGTCCCATGCATGCTTGAATTGAGCCCCTTTTGGCTTGTATAACCTCTGCTGGAAGTCTTCTCCACCACCTTCTCAATAATAATAATATTTAAAAAAAATTCTGACATTCCTTTTGAGATTACATCATTTTTTTTAAACTTGCAATTTTTATTGAAAATTTAAAAAAACAACTTTTACGTAATCGAAATACCCCTTCCTAAGCATCTTCTCCAGACCATTCCCAAAGAAAGGGTATATGCCCTTCTACCAGCAGATGGGGAGACTGAGACTTACTAGTGACGTCAGTGTATTAACCTGTGTGCAGTCCTGCCTCCCTCAGTATTTCTCACTCTCCTCAACAGTTGGTAGGTAGGTCTGTTCAGTTCTGTCCTGTAGGTCCTCCAGTGGGGTTCTTAGCCTTGTTTTGATGTGGAAAGTATCTTTCATTGTGAACAACAGATCTGGAGAACATTTAAACAAACTAAAAAACAGTGCCAGCTTGCATTTTACTACAGACCTTTGGTGGAGGTCCGGTGTTCTCCATGCATGTGTGCCCTGGCCCCAGAATACTGTATTACCCTCCCCCCTTAACCGCCATTCTAATACAGATTTATACTCTGTTCAAATAATCTTGCATCAGACCCTATATTTGTTCAAACTGGTCTTTGTGGTTATGGCATAGGGCTGTTAGATGCTCCATCAAAACTACATAATGTAGTCTCTGCCTCCACTGTGCAATATTTGGTTTTAAGCTAGATTTCCACAATTTGGCAATATCACATCTTGCAGCCATAAAACAATTATCCGACACTTTTGAACAGACTGATCTAGTCCAGAGAATCTCATGCTTAATAGACAGACTTAGGCTGAGAAGGTCCATCCTAAGCCAATAATGCTTTCATCTGTACTTGTTCCCAGAAAGTGTATATCCTTTGAGCTTCCTTCATGAGAATGTAAAGTAGGAGATGCTGAGTCAGACCGTAGTCCATTAAGCCCAGCATAAGAAGGCAATTACGTATCTATCACTACCAAAACAAAGGAGAGTTAGTATTGGCTAATTCCAGATCAATAAAACTCTTGAGAGAAGAGGCTGGGTCACAAGTACCTGGCAGATCCCAAAAATAAATCAATTTTTTATAGCTCAGTTTGCGAGATGAGTGATGGGTCTTCCAAGTCTACCTGACTAATAATTCTTTATGGGATTTTCCTCCTGGAACTTGTCCAAGCCTCTTTTGAACCTCCTCTAGGTTAATAGCTTTGATCACATCCTGCAGCGGCAGATCGCACAGCTTAATTGTGTACTGCAGGAAAAAAAACTTGCACAACTTGTTAGTTTCATAGAGTGCTCTCTTGTTTGTGTTCTTTGAAGGGTTAAACTACTGTCCCCTGTTTAACCTTCTGTCATAACCCCCCTCAGCTTTCACCTAGGGCAACCCAGATTCACAATGTTGAAGTAATCTAGCTGTGATAGGATGAAACTTTGAACAGCTAATCTAAAAGCTGGAAGTTTCAAAACATTCCCTGATTCTCCTAAGTTTCCTTAGTACTAAAAAAATAACTGTGGTAAAGAGAGCTTATCTGTATCTCAAGTGTAAGATTACTAGTTATTATCACACCTAATGCCTTCAGACTAGACTCAAATTTAAAATTTGAATTACTAAGTTTTAATATTTTATCATTCCATATAAGATGTTGACCCAATAGCAAAAATTGTCTTTTCTCTGTTCAGTTTTAAAGCATGATCTCTGATCCAATTTTCCAGAGCACTTAGACAGTTTACAATCCTAATGGAAGTTTCATCTGGAGTTGACAATACAGGAAAAAACACTGTGATGTGATCTGCATAAATGAAGGTTTTATAACTCTTAACCCTCATTAGTTAATTTGTAACCTAGAGAACACATCAGTTAATTTAATCAAAATGGGCAAAAGAGGTGAACCTTGAGGCACCCCACAAGCAGGACTCCCTACTGGTCCGAAAATACTCCTTTGAAGGTCACCTTAGGGGGGTGCAGGTCACGTGACAAGATGGCGGCACGCAAGTTTGTGGGTTGAGAACTCCAGAGTTTAGTTTGCCAAACCTTTCTTCTTTTAAGTGATGCCGCATACAAAGCGCAAAGGATCGGTCAGGGGTGAGTCCTCGCTGCCCAGACCGCCCGTCAGGCAACAAACAATGGAGCGATACACCACGACCACATCTACCCCGATATCCGGAGGCAGTCCAGCAGCCCCATTGGGAGGAGACCAACGGAGCCTTGGACTCGATGTTACCTTATCTCCTCCGGAACTCGAACCACCGCCCCAGCCCGAAGGACGCTACCCTCAGAGAGGGTTCCCAGGACCGGAAGTGGTTTTGCAGGGGCCCTCGGAGCGAGGAGTAGAGGTGGCGAAGACCGACGGAGGGCAGGGAGAGAACGTTCCCCTTCCTCAGCCAAGTGCTTCAATCACCAGATCTGGGACGGTGACGCTGGAGAGAATCTGGGAAACTCTCCAGCGTTTGGACATGTCAGTGGTCAATTCAACAAAAGAAGTTTCATCTCTTGTAAGTAAAGTCGATTCACTTTCTATAAATATGGAAAATATAAAACAAGAATTTGGTTCGCAGGTTAAAGATTTAAAATCAGAATTGAAAACTCTCCAGGAGTTCAACATAACTACAGTCAAAGACAGAACCTTTATTCACCGGAAAATAGAACAAATTGAAAATATTCAGCGTAGATTAACTCTACGTTTTTTGAATTTTCCAAAATCTATGGGAGTCAGTCCTCTGGACGCATTTAAGAAATATTTAATGGAGATCTTACATTATTCCCCAGAAACGTTTCCGCCAATAAGTAAAATTTACTGTATTCTACCAAAGAAAGATTTACAACAACTTCCGGAGGTTTCTGACCTACCAAGAGTAAATAAAGATACTCTGAATTTGACTGATTTCTTAGAGGCTTCTATATCCGAAGAATCTGAAAGGATGACTTTGATGGTGACGTTTGTATTTGAGCAAGACCTGGAGGCAATTAAACGCCTATACTTTAGAAATTCAAAGACACTCTTCCTGGGTAAAAAGATTTGGATGTTCCCAGATGTAACTAGATCAACCCAGGAAAGAAGGAGAGCTTTTCTAACTCTTAGGGCTGAAACTTTGGCTCTGGGAGCATCATTTTATCTCAACTATCCTTGTAAATGTGTGATTAAATTTTTGGGGATAAAATGTATTTTTTTTCAGCCTGAACATCTTAGTGAATTTATAAAAATGAAGAAATTGGTTGCTGGCTAGAACCAATCAATCGGGTATATTTAGTTTGGATAGATGAGTGCTAAGCTATATTGTTTTTAAAGTTTTCCTTAGCATTTCTCCATGTATTTTCTTTCATGTGGCCTTCTCTATAGTGGTCTAAAGAGGGGGGGAAAATGTTTTTCTTATAAAAAATATAATTGTGTTTACAATTTAAGTTCCGTATTGCTTGTTCAAGTTTGTACGTGACTTGTAAAAATTTAAATGCATTAAAAATAAAAATTAAAAAAAAAAAAGAAGGTCACGTTATATGATCTTAAAGTCAAAAGTGTTTTGCTTCTACAGCAGACTTCTTTCAAATTTTCTCTCTTGGCCTATCTTATTACTGTTTTACATTTACGTTCCTGGTGCTTGTGCTCATCTCTATATTACTCATTTGGGTTTTCTTTCCATTTCTTGGAACACAGCCTTTTGAGTTTAAACTACCTCTTTCACCTTACCTTTAAACCACAATGACAGTGGTTTGGTCTTCTTTCAACCTATTTACATGCATGGAATATATTTTATCTGGGCTTCCAAAATGGTATTTTAAAATAATGTTCATGTAAACTTTTGATGCTGGCAATTGCTCCTTTTTATTTAGTTATTTTTTCTAATGTAGTTTTCCTTTTTAAAATGAAATGCTACAAGCAGAAAATTTCCTTAGTGTTGTCCTTCCTTTAACTGACAAATTTGTTCACATTATGGCACTACCTCTGTTACCACATAAAGGATTCACCATCCCATTTGAGAACAGTCCGTGTTCATGCTGCTGTGAGCATTGTGTTTCTGAGCATTTTGCATGTTTTAGTTAGGACTGCAAATCCTTTAACCTTCCCACTTCCGTATTGTATCCCTGAAGCGGCTTATGAGCGGATAGATCATGGACCACATCAGGTGATTGTTTTAATAAAGAGATTTTGTTTTGGAGCAATTCCTCTGAGATCTGTTTTCTTTTGCATCACATCTGCTGCAGATCTGAAAAGCCTCTCTGTCTGCTTTGAATCACAGGCTTGATTCGTAATTCTGTATATTGCTTATTTTAGGTGTGTTGGGAATCGTACCCCTGGAGGTGAAGAATGGCAACAAAAGGCCAGTATCCCAGCTCAGCTGCCATTCAGGTGAGGTCTTATATTCTTCACAAGAGGCAGATTGCTTGTTCTGTAAGAAACCTCAAAGTCTTACATTACCGGAAGAGATGCTAAACAGTTTCCAACATAGTTGGAAATTCGTCTCTTCCCAAATCACTTTTGTTAAACAGGGTTTCTCATCCCAGTCGTCTGGGCACACAATGAATATGAGAGAGAGAGAGAGAGAAATGCATGCATCGCCTCTTTGGTATGCAAATCTCTCTCATACATATTCATGGTTCAGAGCAGTTGGAAAGATGCGACTCAACACAGTGCAGCTTTCCTCCTGCTGTCACTGGTCAGGGCGGAAGGGGGAGGATTCTAAACGTGATGCAGCCTCAGCCTACCTGATCTGCTCAGTCCCCCATAGTGATTCTGTGGGAAGGGTTGGGTTTTACAGCCCTCCCTGTGGCCCTGGAATTGCAAGAGACCAGAAACACTAATTGGATCCATTTCAGTTTTACATTGCAGTGATTCTGTCCATAGATGTTACATGTATACATTTTGAAAATCTCTTATTTGTAAACTGCTGTGATATCCATGGTAAGCGGAGAGCTGGTGCAAGGGTAGTGGGTGCTGTAGGAGAGCCTGCATCTTCCCACCATAGTTTGTAATTGTGTATTGATGACACAACAGTTCAGTAGCAAAGACACTGAACATCAGGAATGTGCAAAAATTCCAAAAGCAAGACATATTTAACAGTATCCAATAAGAAGGCGATACCATCATCAAATTTTTCAATTTTCACCCCCTACCCCATCCTAGACACATTCCAACATCTCTGACAAAGACAATGAAACAATGTATTAATAAGCAAGAACCATCCTAGCACTAATCCTGCTACCTTAGAAGTAAAATACTAAACAGATACTATAAAACAAAACTCTCCCTCCCAACCTCCGTGTTCTAACAAGAATCCGAGGGCCTATGTTCTTGTCGCCCTAGGATCTTAACAAAAATATTCCCCCCCCCATTACCCCTCCCCTTCCCCACAATTTCCCTTGTCACCCGCATTCAAACGTTCATTCCCATCAGTGTGTCCCCCATTCCAAGTAACAAGTCAGAAATTAACCCGGCCTACAGATAATTAAGCAATAAGCTACGCCCCTTTGCACTCAAACCATTCAAATAAGCATCTCACAGCATCAAGAAGGTTTTTTTTTCCATTTCAAAGACCCTCTCGCTTCCCCTGTGGCAAGTTGATGGATCTGTTTTCTCCAGCACCAAAATGTCAGCAGGTCTGAAGATGTCCAATATTGAAGAAAGCATTTTCTAGCTATGAGGCACAGTTTGTGAAATAACAACATTATTTTCCCCTTGCCACCAGCTGTAAACGCCCTCTGTTGATCAAAGAACAGCTGCTGTACTGAACCCACATTAACCCTGCTGAGACCGGAGACCATGTAGCTCACCACTGAAGCCCCAAACTGTTGTATCTTGGTGCAGGCCCAAAAGGAATGCCTTAGTGTGCCGTCTGCGTTGTGACATTTAAAACAATCAGGCGACTGCACTCCACCTGCCCTAAACAGCTGGACAGGAAAGAAATAAGCCCTGTGCACCACTCTAAAATAACACTCCTGAACCACGCTTCCGAAACCAAATGGGGAATGACCCGATATTAACCCTAAGATCCCAGCCTCTAAAGAGACCAAAATCCATTGCCCATTATCCGTCCCTGTTCCAAACTGACACGATGCTTTATGTAACCCAGAGATGGAAAGTCCCTGTAGGGCAACGTTCTTAAAAAATACTGTAGTTTGGCACCCGTCCCGAGTTCAGGTGAGGGCAACGTTCTTAAAAAATACTGTAGTTTGGCATCCGTCCCGTGTTGAAGTGAGGCCCACTTTAAAGAGTGGACTTAGAGGCTCATTTTCAAAGCACTTAGCCTCCCAAAGTTCCATAGAAACCTATGGAACTTTGGGAGGCTAAGTGCTTTGAAAATGAGCCTCATAGTGTCTAACTTGATAGTAAACAAACCTATTGCCCCATTGAATTCCCATCCGTTGTTGAAGCTCCTCAAAGGAGAGTAAAACACCCTCCCCAGCCAAAATGTGTTCTAGAACCGGATATCCTGGCTCTCTCAAAGTATGAATGCCGGATTATCCGGCTGCAGTTCAAACATTGGGTTCCCTCGAAGAGACAATTGGTTGGTGATAGAAGGATCTCCTCCCAGCAGACGTATTGGCACGCCCGCCCATCTTGCATTGATCATAGTAAAAGGTTAGATCGATATCTGTCTAAAGGGTAGCTGCTGGCTTGCTCTGTGCAGCAATGATAAACACCCACCCCTTCTCCCTTTTGCATTCTTCACCACCTTTTTAGACCTTAACAGTGTGGGTTCTTTTGTATCAAACACTGTAGTCTTTTCTTTTTCTACTATTTTATTTTATTGTTCTAGATTGTAAACCGTCTAGGTCTACATGTTAAGGTGGTATATTAAGTTATTATAAATAAATATGGAGCAGAAAAGGTGGTCTCAAGCTCAAGGGCGGGGGGAGCGGTTATGCTTCCTCAGCAGCCAGTCCCCAGATGCCTTGACAAACAAGCTTGATTAAAAAGCCTAAAATCCGGCAAGCCTAGCCCCCCCTTGATCCCAGATTCCAGATAAAAATTGAAAATGCATTTTTGGTTTCCTACCCGCCTAGCAGAATTTACTAAACAATCTGTAGGGACGCCTCAAATCTCTTTGTAAGACACAGAGTGGCAGGGTCTGCAACATGTAGAACCACTTTTAGGAAAATGACCATAAGGTTTAGACTAATTCTCCCCATCAGTGCCTTTCCTGTTTGACCGTGATACATGGGGGAGGAGGCACAAGGAGGCATGTCTAATGCAATTCTGGCTCTGGATGCTCCTGGTACTGATGTTTTACAGTTTTTTTAATAGTTTGTGTGGTTTTTGAGGCCTATTGTTTTGCTTGAATTCCAGCTGCTCTTTGCTGCCCTCGATAAGCTGCCAGTCTAGGCGACCGCCTTATCTTGCCTAACGTCTGGGCTGGCCCTGGGCAAACACGATATATCAGATAGTGGACCTAAAATGCTGTCTATTTTTGGTGCTTCGATTTTCTCCCATGTGTATATTTTTGAGTTGTGTAAACTTGGCATTGTTTTTTCTGGTAGCCACAGGAGTGGCGCTGGGAATTGTAGAGCTGCTTCTGAGGCTCCTTGTTCTAGTGCTCTGCAGCAGAGAATTACTAAGGACAGCGATGCCTTCTGAGAAGATCAGAATTAGGCGTGGAGCAGTTGGGAGGGTCAGGCCACAGAGAGACACCACTGTGCTCAGATAGCAAGTCTTGTGTTAGTCCATTGTCATTTGTGCTTCATTCGCTACTGAAATGGCAGTGAACTGGGCAAGTCTGAGAACTGAATGAGTCAGATTACCAGCATAACAGACTAGTAAAGAGAAATGCAGAGATGGGGACATTTTGATTCCTTAGTCCTCCTCCTCGAGGTTTTATAAAGAAAGTATAATAATCTGCCTCCCATATATTTATTTACAACCGAAGGGAAAAACATTTTTAAAAACTGGAGTAATCTATATCACATGTATACTTAGATATCAATACTCCAGAGTTAAGTGAAATCATATTCAAAACAAAATATTATAGTATACATCCCTTCACTCCTACCACATTCATACCACATTTGCACATTTTCCGCTGTTGCTCTTGGGTTAAACACTTAATGCTGAAAACCTCAGAAGTTATTGTCCATAATCAACCTTCTGTTGTCAGCAAATGCTGATTAAAGTAATATTGACTGTTGTATCCATAAACATTTTAGTGAACTGTAGCCAGATTCCAGAAACACTTTTTTTTAACAAATAAAGAGGAGCTGATGAATCTCTCAAACCATAGGATGAATCTCACGACATATGTAGTAAACTGTTATCTTCCAAAACTGCTCATAAGATGTTGCATTCACTTAATTCCATCTGTATCTCCAGTTTCCATATGTCATGGCCAGTGTCAAGCGACCCTTAAGTTAACAGTCTGAAATAAACAGCAATGGCTCCTCTGCTCTCCAATTTGAAACTTAATTTCGAACATCTTCTTCAGGAGAAGCAAGCAGATTAGCGGAGGGCAAATCCAGATCATACTGACGTGTCCTAGTACTAGGGCAGGCTGACTGTGTCTGACCAATGGCCTGCAGGAGGAAAAGGGAGCTAATGTAGCTTATTGGGTAGCTGTGTCTGCAGTGGGAGGGTAGAGCTTCTGTATCCTAGGATAGAGGCATTTCCTGTCCACAGCTGCCAATGTGGAGTGGAAGAGAAGCAGATAAATACTGAGAAAAAGAAAGAAGACTCAATCACTTAACTTTATTGGCATTGCCAAAGTAATAGAATTAGAAGTTAAGGTGAAAAAAAGAGAAATACTGCGGGGGGGGGGGGGGGGGGGTTAGAGGGGGCTGGGAAGGGTTGAAGGGATTTGAAAAGGGTTACTTGCAGGGGAAGAGAATTTTGCTAAGGGGCTGGAAGAGGCAGAAAGGGAACTGTATGATGAGAGTTGCTAGGTGATAGGGAGAGGAGCTATGGGGAAAGGAATAAAGGGGGTTAGGAGGGGATGAAGGGAATTGAGCTTGGCTGGGAGAAAGAGTACAGAGAGCTGGAAGTAGAAGAAAGAAGCTCTAAAGGGAAGAGAGATTGAGAATGTAGCTGCGCGAGTGGAGAAGAAACAGGCTGTGAGAGTGAGTGGGAGATAACATGGGCTGTGATGGGGGATGGGAGCTGGGAGAAAGAAAGAAAAACACAAAGATTAGAAAATTGTTTAGCTGGGCAAGGTCATGGCTGTGGAGTAGCTGGTGTTTTGCCCTTCTCTTCCAGCCCTATGGTCACCAGGATAAATAAGTTATTTTACTGGAGAAGAGGGAGCTGTGGCTTATGTGATGCCATGATCTGAAACATCTCTTTAAGATTGCTTCTCTTTGGCAGCTCTGCATTGAAGAGGACCTTCAGTCAATTCTCAAACTGAAAGAGGAATGGAGTGGGACAGTTCCCTTTTTTACAAAATTAAAACAATCCTTCCCTCAGTACATCTTGTGGGGACAGTGGGGATGGACCAAGTGGGCTCATTATGCTGCATTGACCCAGAGAAATAGCATGGCAGCAGCAAGAAGAGGTGACAAGAGAGTTTGGAAAGGGGCAAGGGGTACATCACTTCCAAACTGGGTTTCTTGGTTTAGTTTGGTATTGAATCCTGGCTTCCTTTCTCACTCCTAGCACTGCCCTAATAATCTGTACCTGACTCAGTTCAGGGCTAGCTTTGCAGGGTGTGATCTGTGTGTCTGCACAGGGCACAATGAATAAAGGGGTATTGCTATAATGGTGTCTCAATCTCATATCCTTCTAGATCATAAGAGTAATTCTGTAACAGGGTGGCTAACATAAGAGAATAAGCAGGTGTCTATTTCAAGCCTATTCTATAAAGGAAAGTAGGCGCCTTCTTTTCTTTACAGAATATGAATGCAAGAGGCAGAAAACATGCCTACATATAAGGTGCAGTCACTTAAACCAGCCCTATGGCTGATGTAAATGCTCACGCATGGATATTAAATACAGTTCTCAATATAGCGGGGGTAATGATGCTCTTCAACAACAGCACCCCAGCGCTCAGTGTCAATTTTGAGATTTTAGAATTCCAAGTATGTGGGAACAACACCTATAAGTCATGAAAGAGCCTCATCAGTGACTCGTTTCACACAAGGAATATAACCTTTCATATGATGCTACTTCATCTCAGCGTCTACATTACTTCTGAGATGAAGTGGCATCATATGTAAGGACCATTTGCCCTGAAGCAGCATGACAAAACATGGCCCATGTTGGCGCAAGTCCAGTCTTAATGTATACAAAACAGATAAGTTTTATAAATTTTACAAGTTTCTAAAGAAATTTTGTTAAGAGTTTTGAGATTTGTATAATAATAAGTGTATGAAAATGGATTTTAGAAAACCATGATCGGTTGGATCTGATGATTTTGGGGAGGCACAAGGTTATATTCCTTGTGGGCCTTATTCTACAAAGTTTATGCTCCTAAATTTACACTCATAAATTTAAGAGTGTAAATTTTAGGAGCTTAAATTTAGGAGCATAAACTTTGTAGAATAAGGGCCTGTGTGAAACGAGTCACTACCGAGGCTCTTTCAATACTTATAGAAGGGTGTTGTATCCACATAATTGGAATTCTAAAATCTAAAAATTTGCATTGAGTGCTGGGTTGCTGCTGTTCACGCCTAGGTGTTAGCCAGAACACACGCAGATTGTAGAATACTTTAACTTATATGCATATTTGCATGCTCTGCCCAGTTCAAATATGCCCACTTCAGTGCCTACTGGGAAAGTACATACCATCAAAACTTTTGTGTTAGTTGATATTCTACAAGAGGTGATTTAGATGTATTCCTGCCGTCCAAACTAAGTGGTTCCTTGTAGAATGTGTACCGAGTTGAACACCCTCGGTCATTTTGAAAAGTTGGTGCCTATTGCTGGCAGGCTGTCTCACTATGAGTTTAGCAGGAAATACTTGAACCTTTTCTGCTTCTGGCTGTTTAATTTCCCATAAGGCGTGTTTACCGTGGAAAGGAAGATGTGGAGGCAGAGCAATTAATTTTGTAATTATGCCTGACTGACTGTGGGGTAACCAGGATGAGTTTGGGGATGTGCCCTCATACCTCTGAGGGATTTCTGTTCAGGCTGGGAGGTCCTAGCAGGCTTGATGTTTTCTTTTGCATTTAGGCCTTTTGTCATGAGTTTCTAAGACAGCTCTTAACTTATTAAATTGCATTAGATCCCGGCTATATGGTGGGTTACATTTAAGATACATTTGTTGATATTTAGCCCCAATTGCTGTTTCTAAAAGTTTGAAAATGTATCGGATCAGTAGGAATTTAAGATCTCAAGGAAGATTGTTATTAGATGTACCCTTAGTCCATCAGGTTCAACTAGAGGACAACCTTTCATGATCGTTCCACAAAGTTGGACCAGCGATGAGGAACAATCTTTCCCTAGAGTTAGGCAAATATCCTTACTAATGTAATTTAGAAGCAACTTAAAGCATATATTTTTTTTGTTACATTTGTACCGCACGCTTTCCCACTCATGGAAGGCTCAATGCGGCTTACATGGGGCAATGGAGGGTTAAGTGACTTGCCCAGAGTCACAAGGAGCTGCCTGTGCCGGGAATCGAACTCAGTTCCTCAGTTCCCCAGGACCAAAGTCCACCACCCTAACCACTAGGCCACTCCTCCATATTAATGAAGAAAGTGGCTTGATTGTATCAGATGTGGTTAATTGTCTGTTTTTAAGGTTTGTTTTATCATAATTAGCTATAATTTTTATTCTAACTTTGTTTTAACCTTTTCTTTTGTATTTTATGATTATGTTGCGAAGGTGTTCTGTGTCCTGCAGAGGTTCCCCTTGTACCTTTTCCCCCACACAGGTCAGGAAGGTGCCTGCACAGTCCTAACTTAAGGGGAGTTTTTTTTTCCTTGTAGATCTGGTGACGGATTTCGATTTCTCCCCATTTGATGACTTCTTGCTGGCGACTTGTTCAGTGGATGAGACGGTGAGCAGCCAACCAGGAGTAATAACAGATTTCTGATGGGAGGATAGTGAGAAGGGCTGAAATTTTAAAACGTGGCCCAGATCTCTGCATTGCTTCTTTTTATGGCTCCATCTACACTTCTATTTGCAAATTGGAACTGCTTTAAGATGCTTGACTTGCATTGTTTCTACACAGAGAGATGCTTAGAGTACTTTCCAAGGTGTTTAAAAGGAAGCTCAGAGCAGGATTAAGTCTCGGCAAACAAGTGCATTGCCCCCTTCCCCAATCATAATACAATAAGGGGCCCTGTATGAAGTATATTAGGTTATTAGGTAAAGCATGCTGCTCATGACCCATCCTACTGACTGTAGGTCAATGCATAGAGGATAAGGAGAATAGAGAGACCTCTGCAGGTGGCAGTAACTGGCTCCCACCCTTACACCCCCCCTACCTACCTCACATCCATTTTTCTGTCAGCAGCTGATTTACCAGGGCAAAAATCTGCCATGGGAATTATTGAATTAGCACAGCTGAGACTGCCTTCTTAAAAGTTTGCACCCTAGTTTACCTAGTCCTTTACGTGTCCTGAGAAAGCTGGGTCCTTTTGTGATTAATAGTTTACTTTGGTTGTCATTTGTCATGGGCATAGTTTGAATGTTTCATTTGGGGGGGGGGGCAAAGGATGGGCAGGGCATATTAGCATATTCATTTGCATATATATATATATATATATATATACAGTGGGGGAAATAAGTATTTGATCCCTTGCTGATTTTGTAAGTTTGCCCACTGACAAAGACATGAGCAGCCCATAATTGAAGGGTAGGTTATTGGTAACAGTGAGAGATAGCACATCACAAATTAAATCCGGAAAATCACATTGTGGAAAGTATATGAATTTATTTGCATTCTGCAGAGGGAAATAAGTATTTAATCCCTCTGGCAAACAAGACCTAATACTTGGTGGCAAAACCCTTGTTGGCAAGCACAGCGGTCAGACGTCTTCTGTAGTTGATGATGAGGTTTGCACACATGTCAGGAGGAATTTTGGTCCACTCCTCTTTGCAGATCATCTCTAAATCATTAAGAGTTCTGGGCTGTCGCTTGGCAACTCGCAGCTTCAGCTCCCTCCATAAGTTTTCAATGGGATTAAGGTCTGGTGACTGGCTAGGCCACTCCATGACCCTAATGTGCTTCTTCCTGAGCCACTCCTTTGTTGCCTTGGCTGTATGTTTTGGGTCATTGTCGTGCTGGAAGACCCAGCCACGACCCATTTTTAAGGCCCTGGCGGAGGGAAGGAGGTTGTCACTCAGAATTGTACGGTACATGGCCCCATCCATTCTCCCATTGATGCGGTGAAGTAGTCCTGTGCCCTTAGCAGAGAAACACCCCCAAAACATAACATTTCCACCTCCATGCTTGACAGTGGGGACGGTGTTCTTTGGGTCATAGGCAGCATTTCTCTTCCTCCAAACACGGCGAGTTGAGTTCATGCCAAAGAGCTCATTTTGTCTCATCTGACCACAGCACCTTCTCCCAATCACTCTCGGCATCATCCAGGTGTTCACTGGCAAACTTCAGACGGGCCGTCACATGTGCCTTCCGGAGCAGGGGGACCTTGCGGGCACTGCAGGATTGCAATCCGTTATGTCGTAATGTGTTACCAATGGTTTTCGTGGTGACAGTGGTCCCAGCTGCCTTGAGATCATTGACAAGTTCCCCCCTTGTAGTTGTAGGCTGATTTCTAACCTTCCTCATGATCAAGGATACCCCACGAGGTGAGATTTTGCGTGGAGCCCCAGATCTTTGTCGATTGACAGTCATTTTGTACTTCTTCCATTTTCTTACTATGGCACCAACAGTTGTCTCCTTCTCGCCCAGCGTCTTACTGATGGTTTTGTAGCCCATTCCAGCCTTGTGCAGGTGTGATCTTGTCCCTGACATCCTTAGACAGCTCCTTGCTCTTGGCCATTTGTAGAGGTTAGAGTCTGACTGATTCACTGAGTCTGTGGACAGGTGTCTTTCATACAGGTGACCATTGCCGACAGCTGTCTGTCATGCAGGTAACGAGTTGATTTGGAGCATCTACCTGGTCTGTAGGGACCAGATCTCTTACTGGTTGGTGGGGGATCAAATACTTATTTCCCTCTGCAGAATGCAAATAAATTCATATACTTTCCACAATGTGATTTTCCGGATTTAATTTGTGATGTGCTATCTCTCACTGTTACCAATAACCTACCCTTCAATTATGGGCTGCTCATGTCTTTGTCAGTGGGCAAACTTACAAAATCAGCAAGGGATCAAATACTTATTTCCCCACTGTATATATATATATATTAAAAGCAAATTAATATGCTAATATGAAGGAAGGGAGAAAGAGCTGGCTTTTTTGTGAATAACCATAATGAATATACAGCTCTTTCTCCTTTCCTTCCTTCTTTCTTCCTTACCCAGCACTCCCTCTTCCTCTTCAGTAGTATTTCCCCACCTCCTTTCCCATACCATGCCAGTGTAGACCTTAGAAATGCATAAGCTCTATATGTGGATCCTTCAAGAGGTAGTGTGTCATGATTTAGGCTCTAAAACCCTTTCTGTTGTTTTGGTGCCACCTCAGTAAAGCTAACACAATCTCTCCACTGCAAAACACATACGCAAACTTATGCAAAAACACACTCATAACCTTACCAAACCATAACACTAATTGCAAGGACAGGACGAGCTACATCTTTATGTGTGGAAAGGCAGCACTGTAATTACACCGGGCTCTAAAACACCAGTACACTACCTAATGAAAAAAACAAAACAAAAAGGGCTGCAAATACTACACGCTAGCAGAATACTGCACCTTGATCATACATGAAAAACACATGACAACAGATATGACACAAGGAACTAGAAATAAAAAAATATGAAGGCAAACTACCGAACTGGAAAGTTACCTCAAGAAGTTAGACTCGGCATGCAGCAATTCTAGAAAAATTGAAACTTACATGCAAAATATCACAGATGCACATTTCTAAAAGCTGACATATTCCAATTAATAAATTCTGAATAAAATAATTTTTTCTATCTTTATCTGATCATTTAAATTTTCTATTTGCTTTGTTCCTAGTGTCTTCTGTTTTATGCAGTGTCTTCTTTTGATATTTTTCACTCACCATGTCCACCATGCTCCTGTGTCCTTATGCGTCGTGTCTACCATCTGTAGCCCTGTCCCCGTCTTTCCTTGAGTTTTAGTATCTGCCCTCAAAGTGTTCTGATCCAGCAGTTTCCCCTCCATCCATTTCTAGCATTTATCTTCACTCCCCTCCCCTCCATCCATGTGCATCTACTTCCTCTATTCTCTCCCCTCCATCCATGTCCAGCAACTCTCCATTCTCCCCTGCCCTCTCCTCCATCCATATCCAGCAAATGTCCTCTCTCCCCCCCCCGCTCCATCCATCCATGTCCAGTAACTCCTCACTCCTCTACCCTCCCCATGTCCAGTGATTTCTCTTCTCTCCCCTGCCCTCCCCTCCATGTCCAGTGATTTTGCCTCTCTCCCCAACAGCCCTCCTCTCCGTTCCTTCCTGCCCCCCCCCCCCGCATGTTTAAACCTTTTATTTTTTGAGCAGTGACAACTGAAGAAAACAGAACAGCAAGCGGGCTCGCCCCCAGCCTTTCCCTTCCCTCACAGACGGTGTCCCCCCTCGCGGAAACAGGAAATAAGTCATCATAGGAAGGCGGGACACTGTCTGTGAGGGAAGGGAAAGGCTGGAGGTGAGCCCGCTTGCTGTTCTGTTTTCTTCACTGTAGTCGCTGCTTTAAATAAAAGGTTTAAATGCGCGGGGGAGGCAGGAAGGAACTGAGAGGAGGGCTGTTGGGGAGCTGAGGGCAGGAAGGAAGGACCGAGAGTGCATTGTGCTGGTCCTGTGTTTCTTGCCCTCGCAAACTATGCCCATGCCATTGGGAGCTGCTATATTCAAAGCAGTTACATGTCATCTGATTGGTCAGTTATGTGTATGTTCAAAGCAATTACATGTCATCTGATTGGTCAGTGTGCACTTAATGTAACTCTTGAGCCTTGATTTTGGTTGCTTAAAACTCATTAAAGCGACTCCAGTGAGGTTTACATAAAAAGAGGAGTAGCAGAATCCAGAATTGTTGCAGGGGGGTGTGAACAGTATGGGATTTAGCAAATGTGGTGGAGGTGTCCCATGATACAAGATATGTGGAAGGTGACAAGCCTTATAAAGGACATCATAGCAAGGAGAGCGAGGATGAAACCGCAGCTGTACCTATTTAAACAGGGTTCTGAGAGGTTGGAAGGAGAGATAGGATGATGTGTATGGATATGTCTAGAGGTGACAAGGTTGGAAGTTGTGATGTGCTGGAAGTTTCAGTGAGAGGGTGTTTTTTTTTTTTTTTTTTGAATGAGTGAGATTGCTGCATACAAGAATTATTGTGAGAGCAAATTGAGGAAATGATGGAGGCCTTATATGGAGAACTCTTACAAAGGACAGGAAACCTAGTTAATAGAGCATGCAAGTTAAGTTAATGTTTATCTGGGATGAGCAGTTGAAGGACAAGCCAAGGGGAAAGAGTGAAAGGGTGAGGTTGGACAAATTTGTTGCAAATTGGACACATTTAATTCCAATTCAAGTTTTACAATATGCCTTGAAAAATGTCATGTGGGCAGGTGCTTTGCTGAAAAAGTACTGAATAAAAATGTAAAAAACAAACAAACAAAACACATTAAAGCAGCAGTATATAAATGCAATCTTAAAGCCACAGACAGCTCTAGATCTCAGAATACGTACAAGGAATATGCATGAAGGAGGTCATTTAGAACAGTGCACCTAGTTCTTCCTCAACTAGGGGGAAGGCACATAGATTGTCTCTTTTATTAAATAAATCCTCAGAACACCACAATGATATGAAATTCCTGTATAAGTCCTATGACAAAACACTGCCACTCTGTTCACAAAAGAAAATGTTATGGATTTTGTAAGAAGCAGAATGGTGGTCATTTTCAATAATTTTCTCAGAGGAAACGTGATTGCAATGACTATGTTAACAAAACTATGTAAGCCACATTGAGCCTGCAAATAGGTGGGATAATGTGGGATACAAATGCAATAAATAAATATAAATAAATACATTTTTATAACCCAAGCCCCTGAAACTCGGCGCAAAGGTGAGCAACAAGGGAACAAGAGAGCGTTTTTGAGATAAGTTCAAAGTCTTATAATGAACAGACGTACTGACCGTTTGTTTTGTTAGCATGTATTATATATGCGTAATACACAGTTATTTGGCTCATGAAGATGGAGAGAGTACCTATCATTAAAATAGAAGCCTATTGAATGTTAACTAAAGGGTTCTAATGATTTTTCTGATGCTTCTTCCTTTCCTTGTTTTGTGAACAGAGTAATGTATAGTGGTCTGTTCCTTTTATCAAGTAACCTGCCCAAAAGCTTTCACACAAAGTTACACCTACTGTGAGACATGTGTAATAATAACAACAACAACAACAATATAGCTTGTACAAAAGACATGCATAACCCCCCCCCCCCCAAGCACCAGTCCCCCACCAAATCCCCTGCCCAGTCTCAGAGAGAAACAAAAATGACCCAGGGCCTTGGCTCTTATGGCCTCAAGCCTATGATAACCTAACCCCCCCCCCCCCCCCACACATTTAATTTCCAGTCTCTACAACATACATACTGGGAAGGTGCTCTCACATTATCCTGAAAGGTGTTCAAGACTTGGCTCTGTGCAATGGAAGGTATAGAATATAAATATACTACTACTACTTATCATTTCTATAGCACTACTAGACATACGCAGCGCTGTACACTTGAACATGAAGAGGCAGTCCCTGCTTGACAGAGCTTACAATCTAATTAGGACAGACAAACAGGACAAACAAGAGTTAAGGGAATATTAAAATGAGGATGATAAAATAAGGGTTCTGAACAAGTGAATAAGGGTTAGGAGTTAAAAGCAGCATTAAAAAGGTGGGCTTTTTATCTTAGATTGAAGACGGCCAGAGATGGATAAAAATTGTTTTTGTCGCTTAGGATGGCACTTAACTCCATAAGATTCACACAACATGAGCACATGAAGTTATTACGCCAATACCAGAACATGGGAGGTGAGTCTTATATCCAGTGGTCTAAAATACACTTCTTCCCTACCCCATGGGCCTTCCTCACCAAAATTGATGTTCCCCCGTAGACCGAGCTCTTATTAAAATCAGCCCCTGTACTGAACATCGAAGAGGATGGTTCAAAATATGCTGCAGATAGGTAAGGAGAGACATCCAGAATGCCTATGAGGCTCATTTTCAAAGCACTTAGCCTCCCAAAGTTCCATAGAAACCTATGGAACTTAGCCTCCCAAAGTGCTTTGAAAATATGCCTCTATATACATCTACACTGCTATATACCGTGATGAAAAGTGTTACCCTGAGTTTTACATTTTCAAACATATAGGAGTGTTAGTGCAACCTGCATGAAAAGCACATTTTTGGGAGAAATAGGCCCTGTGAATGACCCGAAAAAGACAGTCTTGCAGCTCAGCACTATGCACCAAAGTCGGTATCACTCGAAACACGCGTTGATCAATAAGGATCCATACTGGCTGACCTATATCTTTCCTCCATGCTTTTGTCAGGGGAGTATAACTTGCATGAGGTATATCTTTTCACAGGAGAACATTTAACTAATGCCTTTTTAAACTAGGGAATAGATTTCTGACCCGCTGCATCCCCCTCCAGAAATTTCCATAAACGACTACCAAACTGAAGCGAGAAGCTCTCTGAGGGCAACCCTGCATGATAAAGTGATGTTTGCATATATGCAAAACTGTGTGCAGCCATAAAAGAAAATCTATGCTATAACTGCGTGTAAGACAAGAATGCCCCATCCTCTCGGAGTAAACGTTACAATACGAAGTGCCCCTGCATTTTCCAGTTTTGAAAATTAGAATAATCAAACTCTGGCTGAAAATCTAAATTGCCCTCTAAAGGCAGGAACACACTACTATGGGGATTTTGATTCCAGATTCAAGCGGAAACCTGAAAAATCTCCATTCTCTTGGAAACTCTCAAGCAGTACATCAAGTGAAGTTCTAAGGGCCCCGCAAGAAAACCAGCAAGTCGTCTGCGAGTGCTGCAATCTTAAATTCACCAGTAGTTAACCTAAGCCCTCTTATCTCTGAATTATTTTGTATCTCCCATATAACATGAATAGAAGTGGAGACAATAGGCATCCCTGGCGTGTACCTCGATTTAATATCAAAATGGGTAGATAACCATTCACCCACATCCTAGCCTGTGGAGCATGATAAACCATTGCTATATTGTTGGCAAATAGACCCTGAATCCTGTATGCTTCGTGTTCCATTGACGTCCCAGATCGCCTGGTCAATGCTTTCTCAACATCAAAACTGACTAACAGTGATGGAATTTCTGCAACATGAGTGGATTCCATAGCCACTATAATCTTCTGAATATTTCTGGAGACCATGTGGCAACCTCACAAAACCCACCTGAAGTTCTGCACTAAGGGATGGTAACACCTGTGCCAATCTATTGCTAGAATCTTAGCAAAATGTTTGGTCTCAAAATTCAGACAAGAAATGGGATGGTAAGATTCCAGCTTAGCTGAGTCCCGGCCCGGTTTTAAAAGAACTATTATCTGCGCCATATTAAATGTAGGAGGGAGAGACCCTTGAAGAATCGCTGCATTAAAATAGGCCACTAAAATCGGTACAATATTAATTTAAGCAATTTATAAATTCACTCTGAAAAACCGTCAATGCCCAGAGCTTTATTAAGTGGACTCTGACTTATCACCCATTCCACTTCCTCTTTGTAGATGGGCGCATTAAGCTTCCGTAGATCAGAAGGTGATACTCTGTGACAGTGTGGCACTAGACAAATAAACATCACTAGCTAGAGGGGGCTGAGCTGGATGGATATCGAAGCATAAAAATTACGCAACATTTTAGTGATCTCCTTGGTATGTGCCAATACCCCACGTGCATTGCGCAATGTGTGAAGGACCTCTAGAGCATTTAACCAGTTTTTCCAGTAGGCTACCACTTTTATTAACATATTTATATAGATTATATTTATAATAAGCTAGCAACCTCTGTGCTGATTGGTGTATGAGGGAGTTTAAAGCTTGCTGAGCCTCCAGAAGTAAGGTTTTGCAATGCAGGGGATGAGAAAGACCAAATTGTTTTTGCAGCTGAGTGACTGTCCTGTCCAGCTACAATATCTCCCTAGCTCTAAGCTTTTTTTTTAATGGTTAGAAAAAGCAAGGATCTCCCTTCTAAGTACCGCCTTAGCTGCCTCCCAGTATAGGATAGGGTTGGTGATATGTACCTGATTACACTGCTTATAAGAATGCCACTTCTCCAACAAAAAACATTAAAAAATTTGGAATCCCTTTAAGTCTGGAGGGGAACTGCCATTACTGCACTCCCGTCTAGAGGGCAATTTGCATTTCTACCCAAGCATGGTCAGAGATCTAGTGGATCCAATCCTTGCCAAATGCACTTCTGGAAAAAGGCTCCTAGTAAGCAATAAATCTGGCACATGGTGGAGTGCCACCCGAGACAAGTGAGTGTAATCTTGGTGCAAGGGATGCAAACAGTCCTCCATACATCCACCATGTCCATAGTTTCACCAATTCTAGAGATTCCCTCTCCTCCCCCCCCCCCCCCGGGGGAAGCAACATGAAGGTTCACTGAGGGATGCGATCTATCCAGCTGAGGATCATGAAGTTCATTAAAATCCCCCTCCCCCATTGATGGGTAGAAAATCCACCTGGTGTAAATGCTTCAACAGAGTGTTATAATAGGTCCTATCAAATGAATTAAGTGCATAAACATTACAGAGTACACTTTTGGTCCTATTGAGGGTTACAATTGCTATATGGACCCCATGGGTTAGAGATCACTTTGTGGGTAAGCAGCTAAAGTCCCTTATGAAGCAAGATAATGACTTCCGCTCTCTTTCCCCTCCACTGGGGCATTGAAGAACTCCCCAACCCACCATCTGCACAACTTAGCATGTTCTATGCTATTAAGATGGGTTTCTTGAAAAAAAAAAAAAAAGCTATAGAAGCACACTGTTTGTGAAGCGCGTGAAGAATTTTATGTCTTTTAATGGCAGAGTGGATAAGTCCTACATTCCACATTATCTTAATTGGTTGAGAGAGAGTGAGTAAAAAAAAAATAACAAAAGTGAAAGGTGTGCATCTAAATAAGACCTCAGGGTTGTCCCAGCCATCACTCCCGAGGAAATGAACACAGATATGAATTGCACCCATCTTGGAAACCTTATTAAAATCCACCGTGAGCCACAAATGTCAAATCTGATACCTTCCAAACCTAGAACCCCCCCCCCCCCCACTTTAACCAACCCATACCCAAAACATACAGCCTGTTGATACCCTAAAGACCAATGCCCATCCCCAAGTAACCAACTCCCCAACTCTTCCTTCCTGTCCCCGGCCAACCCTTCCCCTTCTGAATTAAGAGTGAGCCACTTATGGGTTCTACTTCCTATCAGGACTCTGCTGACTCTCCTCTACCAAGTAAAATTTAAAACCCGTGACAACCAGGGAAAAAATGCCTTTAGGGAATCAGTGAATGGGAAAGACCTACCATCGCAAAAAAAAAAAAAAAATCACAGCTAATGAATCTAGCATTGCAAACTGCAGCTGTACCCATTGCATCAAAGAACAGAATCACATGTTAAATAGTACAATAACATCTGGCAATGGTAAGTCAAACAGTTGGTGCACTAGTAGCTATTGTCATGTGATTTAGGAGTCGTGTCTCCAGATTGCACATAAAAAGATACTTGAACGTGCTGTTCACCGCCGTTGCCTTGACTTTCTTTCATTTCAAGCTATTCTTGATTCACTTCAGTCTGGCTTTCGCCCCCTTCATTCAACTGAAACAGCGCTTGCTAAAGTCTCCAATGATCTGTTCCTGGCCAGATCCAAAGGTCTGTATTCTATCCTCATCCTTTTCGTTCTATCTGCTGCTTTTGACACTGTTGATCACAGCCTACTCCTTGATAGGTTGTCCTCACTTGGATTTCAGGGCTCTGTTCTTTCCTGGTTTTCTTCTTATCTCTCCCAGCATACCTTTAGTGTATACTCTAGTGGATCCTCCTCTACTTCTATCCCACTGTCGGTGTACCTCAGGGATCTGTCCTGGGACCTCTTCTTTTCTCCATCTGTACTTCTTCCCTTGGTACTCTGATCTCATCCCATGGTTTTCAGTATCATCTTTACGATAATGACTCCCAGATCTATCTCTCCACACCAGAAATCTCAGCTGAAATCCAGGCCAAAGTATCAGCCTGTCTGACATTGCTGCCTGGATGTCTCAGCGCCATCTGAAACTAAATATGACCAAGACTGAGCTTCTTATCTTTCCCCCTAAACCAACCTCTCCTCCTCCCCCTTTCTCTATTTCTGTGGATAACACTCTCATCCTTCCTGTTTCATCAGCTTGTAACCTTAGGGTCATCTTCGACTCCTCCCTCTCCTTCTCTGCACATATTCAGCAGACTGCTAAAACCTGTCGTTTCTTTCTGTATAATATCAGCAAAATTCGCCCTTTCCTTTCTGAGCATACTACCAGAACCCTCATCCACACTCTTATCACCTCTCGCTTAGACTATTGCAACTTGCTTCTCACAGGTTTCCCACTTAGCCATCTCTCTCCTCTTCAATCTGTTCAAAATTCTGCTACACGACTAATATTCCACCAGTGTTGTTATGCTCATATTAGCCCTCTCCTCAAGTCACTTCATTGGCTTCCTATCCATTTCCGCATACAGTTCAAACTCCTCTTACTGACCTATAAGTGCATTCACTCTGCAGTTCCTCAGTACCTCTCCACCAGGGGCGTAGGCAGACCTTGGCGGGAGGGGGAGTCAGAGCCTGAGGTGGGGACACTAGTTGCCTCCCCCGCCGCTGACCCCCCCCCCCCCGCCGCCACCGCAAAAACCCTCCCCTGTTGCCCCCAAGTACCTTGTTTGCTGGCGGGGGCCCCCAACCCCCACCAGCCGAAGAGTCTTCTTCAGCACCGGTCGACTCTGGCGCCTTCGCTGTGTCATGATCTGTTTCGAACTCCTGACGTCCTGCACCTTGCACGTCCTGTATGTAGCCCCGTGCAGGATGTAAGGCGTTAAAAAGAGATTATCACACAACGAAGGCGCTGGAGTCGACCGGCGCTGAAGAAGACTCTTCGGCTGGCGAGGGTTTGGGACCCCCGCCAGCAAACAAGGTACCTGATGCGGCGGCTGGGGGGGAGTCAATTGTAGAGGGGGCCAGGGCTTAATCTGTGGGGGCCCACGCCCCCGTGGCCCCACGTAGCTACGCCCCTGCTCGCCACTCTCATCTCTCCCTACATTCCTCCCCGGGAACTCCGTTCACTGGGTAAATCTCATCTGCACCTTTCTCCTCCACTGCTAACTCCAGACTCCGTTCCTTTTATCTTGCTGCACCATATGCCTGGAATAGACTTCCTGAGCCGGTAGGTCAAGCTCCATCTCTGGCTGTCTTCAAATCTAAGCTAAAAGCCCACCTTTTTGATGCGGCTTTTAACTCCTAACCCTTATTCACTTGTTCAGAACCCTTATTTTATCATCCTCACTTTAATATTCCCTTATCTCTTGTTTGTCCTGTTTGCCTGTCCTAATTAGATTGTAAGCTCTGTCGAGCAGGGACGCTCTCTTCATGTTCAAATGTACAGCGCTGCGTATGTCTAGTAGCGCTTTAGAAATGATAAGTAGTAGTAGTAAAAAGTCAATGTGGCCTCGTGTTTCTGTAAAGTCCAGACTGGGTAAAACAGAACATAGCTGGGCAGATCTCACCAAGGGGCCCCATTCGTTTGGAAGGACCACATTTCCAGCCCACAATACCATGGTCCACACCGAAGTGCAATTCCAGCTGGCCACTGTGCTAAAGATATCAGTCCATGTGGTTAAACCATAAAAGTACAGTGCAGGCAGAGACAAGCAGTCCCATATCCAACTGAGCAAAAGACTCTGGTCTGCTTTTTCTCAGCATAACTACCATAGATAATGTATAAAAGCATCCACAACAGCAGGAAAGACAAAGTCCTGGTTTGAAAGCCCAAGGCTATTCCAAAGTCTCAGGAGCTAGTTGATCCGTAAACCTTTTAGCCTTCAATGCAGATTCAAAAGTAAAGTGCTTGTCATTGTAGGTGAATTGCAGATGAGCTGGGTAGGCTAAGTTGAAACACAGCTTCATCTGGACTAATTTAGTGCAAACTAGTGAGAATGCTTTCCTGGCATTGGATACAAGCGCCAAATAATCTTGAAAACAGAGTATATTTTCCCCTCATAATCAAGGGATTTGCCTCCTCGTATTGCCTGCAATATGTCTAGTTTTTGTGTATAATTAAGAAGCTTAAATATTACCGCTTCAAGTTTCAACGTGTCCTCCCGTCTGGTCCGAGACGGTGTGCCCTCTCGATATGGAGGAGGCCTGTTGTAGTGGGGAGTTGGAGCTGAGCGGGCAGCCATTGTTCCAAAAAGGTGCGACGCTCACTGTCAGTGAAAGATTCAGACAGCTGGCTTTATTTTCCAACTAGTTGAATTTCTCCTTCAGCCCCCTTATCTTTGCTGTTAACTGAGGGCAAGCTTTCACAATTTCACTACTCCAACTCATGTCTGGACCTCCTGCAAGTCAGTGGTAATAGACACGAACCATTGCTCCATGGTGTCTAACCCTTGTTCACTTGTTCAGAACCCTTATTTTATCATCCTCACTTTAATATTCCCGTATCTCTTGTCTGTCCTGTTTGTCTGTCCTAATTAGATTGTAAGCTCTGTCGAGCTGGGACTGTCTCTTCATGTTCAAGTGTACAGCGCTGCGTACGTCTAGTGTCGCTATAGAAATGATAAGTAGTAGTTTATCTATAATTACTTGCAGTTGTTTGCCAGTGGTGTGTTCCATTGCAGACTGCACCTCCGCAGTTATCTCCATTGTCTGTTTGGAGCTCGGTGTAGGCAACGGAGGTGCCTGCTGGTCTGCCATTTTAGGCTGTCCCACGTGGCTCTTCACCAGATGGAAGAAACAAATAAATGTACTGGGGCAAAACAGCAGGGCTAGCAATTAAAACAGAGCAGCTTCAAGGGGCTTATTTATTTGTTTAAAAAATTTATACTCCTACAACTAAGCAGATTACAAGAGCGCATACGTAATCCAGTTTAAACAAACAAAAAAAATCATCAATACAAAACAAAAATATAACAAATTGACCTCATATTAACACATACAAAGGTGATCTCTGCAAATTAAATAAAATAAAAATTGTTACTGTAGCAATGTACAAAACTTTAACACATTAGCTGCATGCCTGCATACACAGTAATTTACGAAAAGATGTTATACTACTACACAACCTAATAACTCCAGGTAGTGCATTCCAAAACTGCGGACCAGTGCGTGAGAACACAGAATTCCAAGTACAGACATATCTTGCAGAATGCAAATCTCCAGTTACTAGCAGCATCACATGATTTGACCTCAAGGCCCCTAATGACTGATACACGACGACGGATTCTTTCAAATACCAAGGAACAGAAACTGCATATAATGCCTGATGAATTAAGCATGCAATTTTGTACAATACTCTAAATTTGATGGGTAACCAATTCAAAGAACGGAGCACAGGCATTACATATTGTAAACGAGACGTACCACTCAACAATCAAGCTGCAGCATTCTGTATCCTAGATTTTGCAGTACCCATATATACAACATTACAATAATCAATTCGAGAGAGCACCGATTAGATGCAGATCTCTACAGGAGAGTTGGGAGCCTCTCTTCTTTCCTCCTCACAGCTCCATGCCCCAGCCGGAAGTCGGGAAACGATCAATATTTTAAGCAATACTAAAGCCCGTCAAATATTGAAAAAAAACTGAGGGGTATGGGATCAAAAACCAGCAACTACAACGCCTTCCGTTTTCATCAATACCCAAAAGTAATACTCCTCCTTTTTTTTGAAATTGAATTGCAAATCATAATGAAAAAAATACTTATCTCAAGAACAGTCAATATTCTATCCAGATGTCTTAATATGTTGACAGTACTAAGGCTGTATATTCAAGACCTCTTGCAAAACCACCACCTTCCATTGGACATAAACTCATTAGTCCATTATTTAAATGCCTTCATTCACTCAGTCCCTTTTTTCTTTTCATAGCTCTAAACTGGCCAGTGGTTTCACCTCATCGGGCTTCATCAGGAGGTTTCTCAACAGAATCAGGCCTGATTTGTGGCCGCTTGATGGCATCTCTTCCTGCTTTTGCTATGATTTCTACAAAATTAATTAATTTATTTATTTATTCATGACATTTATACCCCACATTAGCCGAAATAGATTCAAGTTCAATGTGACGTACAAACGGATATTAAAGTGAATAAAACATAATAATGTACAGAATATAACACAAATTACAATAACTTCAAGATCAAATTAATACATGTGCAGCAAGTAACCAGAGATTTAGACTATCTCAAGGACAAACAAATTATTAAGGGTGGATATGTTAGAACATAATTAGGCAGGACTAGGTGGGAAACGAGATTAAGAAAAGTGTATGTAAAATTCAAATAGAATTCCTTCCTTTTCCTGCTCTTTTCTTTCCTATTTATATTGTACATCTTGTCTTTCCTTTGTTTTTAGTTATTGATTTTTGTATCGTGAACTGCTTTGATAGATTTTCTCTTAGGTGGTATATCAAGCTTGTTAATAAACTTGAAACTTGAAGCAGCCCATCTCAAGGGCTGAACATTTTTAGCTCCTGTTGGGGACTGGGTCTCAGAACCAGAACACAGCCCCTCCTCAAACAGATACTCTCAGCTGCACTTTCTTGGGACACCTGCATGGCCAATCACAAAAAAGAAAAACTACAAACAAAATAATATTATCATGTTTACAAATGTTTATTTTTACAAAATTAGCAGTAAAGCAAAAACTATTTTCTTAGCAAGAATAAGCAGAGAGAAATGGGATACATAAGCAAAGGATAAAACAGCAGATGGAACACCTACTTAGTCCCTGGCTCCCCAGAGACTCAGGACTGTCAGTGCTCCCCCTTGCCTTACAGATCAGGCAGCTTATATCAGGGGTGTAGCCAGACTTTGGTGGGAGGGGAGTCCAGAGCCCGAGGTGAGGGGGCACATTTTAGCCCCGCTGCTGCCGCCGCCCCCCCCGGCGCCCCTCCCCTGCCACCACCAGGTACCTTTGCTTGCGGGGGGTCCCCAACCCCCGCCAGCTGAAGTCCTCTTCAGCTCCGGTCTCCGAGTCCGGCGCGTTCACTTATCGGTATTCTGTTTCTATGAGTCCTAACATCCTGCACGTTCCTCAGGACTCACAGAAACAGAATCCAGATCAGCAACACGCCGGAGACCGACGCTGAAGAGGACTTTGGCTGGTGTGGGTTGGGGACCCCCCCGCCAGCAAAGGTACCTGACGGCGGGGGAGGGGGGAGTCGAATTTGGCAGGGGAGGGTTGGCGGTGGGGGGGGGGGGGGTGAAAGCAGGGGAACCAGGGCTAAATATGCGGGGGCCCATGCCCCCGTGGCCCCACCTAGCTACGCCCCTGGCTTATATACAGAATTTCTTAGCCCAAGGCACAAAAGAAATTATTTCAGGGATACATCATTTGAAATATGTCATTCTTTTGGCATAATTGCAAGAGATACATAAAGGATACATTTCCTGGGTCCTTATTGGGCACATTCTTTGTTAAAAGCTTTTTATTATAGTTATACAAAGTAAGGATCATAGTCCTGAGGAAAAGATCATATGTCATATGTCCACCATTCATGATGTATTGTAAGCCACATTGAGCCTGCAAAGAGGTGGGAAAATGTGGGATACAAATGCAATAAAATAAATAAAGATCACATTCTCAGGAGCCAGTTTGTTTTCCTGTTCCACCTTTTCTCCCTCGCCTTAGGGCCAAGGTCTCTTCACCTAAATTCCTTCTTCCAGCCATAAAATAGTGCTGATGGAACAATGGCCCTTATCTCCAGCTGGCTCCCTCTTTGATGCACACATACTTGTGGACATCATTATCCAGTAGCAGAGCTCCTCTCCTTGGGGAAGGGGGGGGGGGGGGAGTTTTTGAGGTACTTGTTTAATTGCTTTGGCCTGAGCAGTGCAGGGAAATGAATGTTTTTGATCTACAGTAAGAGAAACGTGTTTAATATCTCGCCGCCTATAGATCTGTATTGGGCCTTCATATTTACTAGGCTATCTTCTCAACATTCCTTGGCCAATGAGATGGACTGCTTCCGTTGAAAAACTCCCTGATGAGGTGAAACCACTAGCCAGGTTGGAGCTATGAAAAGAAAAAGAGACTATGACTGAAGGAAGGAATTTAAATAATAGAGTAATAGAGTTTTATGTCCAATGGAAGGTTATGGTTTTGTGAGGGCCCGGCTCTTGGATATACACCCTTAGTACTGTCAACATATTGAAACATCTGGATACAACACGGACCATTTTTGAGTTAAATTTGGTTTCTTGCAATTTCAAATCATAATGAAAAAAATTTAATTTAAAAAAGGGGGCGTATTACTTTTCAGCAGTGACAAAGAAAGGAAGGCATTGTAATCTCCGGTTTTTGAGCCCATACCCCTCTGTTCTTTCAATCCTTTACAGACTTTATTATTGTTTTAAAGTACTGGTGGTTCTTTTCCACTTGATGTATGCATTATTACCAATATGAATTTGGCACAGATGTACTTTTTTCAGTGGCATCCATGCAGTTCCTGCAGTACTGGAGGCTCAGGGAAGCAGAGGGCTCATTTATAGCGCCTCTTGTTTCTTCTGAGGGAGACCTCACCCCTTGTTCTGGGGGCCATTTCTCATATTGCTTGTGAACCTTTAACTTGAACTTTTACTACTGGCTTTTAAAAAAATAAAATACACCCACAAATGCCAGTCCCATCCCTGCATTGCCCATTGTGTGCCCTGGAATACCTACATTTGGATTGCCTAAAAGTAGATGCTGTGTTTTCTGAGCAAGTACTTCTGTGCACACGTAGTTTTATAAGTGCACTCTTGAGCACATTAAATGCTACTCAGTTTACTTAGAAAATGTCTGTACAGAGTAGAGACAGCACACACAATATAGTAATTGTGGATACCCTGGAGCTGGACCTGTTACTGGCACTTGAGGAGCAGAGTTTTCAATTCGACTTAAAGAATTTCAGAAATGACGTATATGTCATAATCAATATAGGGTGTACATTAATGTGTGAATCTGTGAGTTGCTGCACTCGGAGGCTATTTCCACATTTTTTTCTTCCCTTCTTTCTGTATCTGTAGAAAACTGTTTGGAAAAGAACATTTGTACTGTCCAGCATCCTTGTAAGGTCATGTGGCCTGGACATTAGCCAGCCCCACTGCAGAAGGGTAAAGCTTGCCTCACTTCCTTCCTGCTTTGAGTTTGGAGCTTTCACATTACTAGGTCTTGACCAGTGATGAGTTGTGCTGTTTATGCATCAAAATAAACATCATCACATCCAGGAGAGAGGTTCTTTTAGTTATGCTCAAAAGAGCTCAGTCAGCTCTACTGCTGATCAAAGACCAGGGCTGCACACCAGTGACGTAGCCAGACCTGTCATTTTGGGTGGGTCCACATTTAGGATGGGTGGGCCTTCCAAAACAACCCCCCCTTTTGTCCTGCATCTCTCGCCTTCTTCTTTGCCCCCAGATCTGGTATTTGCCTCCCACCCCCAGTACACTTCAGCTGTGTGCAGAAGCAGCGATTCACATCAACTGCCTGTGCCAGCCCTGCCGGCTTCCCTCTTCTGTGTCCCACCAGAGAAGAAACAGGAAGTGAGATCAGCAAGGTCAGGATGTGGCAGAGGGAAGTCTGCCGGGCTGGTGCAGGCAGTGGATGTGCGTTGCTGCTTTTGCTACCCTCTAAGGTGCTGAGGTAGATGGGGGGGGGGGGGGGGGAGTTGCTGGGACACAGGTGGGGGAGCAAATTCTGGATCTGGGGCAGAAGTGAGGTGGCTGCTGCTGATCTGCTTTTTTTGGAGGGGGGACAGACAGTGTGGGCCTGTGCCCCCACCCCAGGCCCCCTGTAGCTACACCACTGCTTGCACACATCATCCTAGAACAAGGGTTCTCAGCCGAGTCCTGATTACTCACCCAACCTGCCTCCCGCAGTCTGAATATCGACCCCATTGAATATGCATGAGATTAATTTGAATGCACAGCCTCCACTGTATGCAAATCTATGTTCATTGTGGGTATCCTGAAAACCTGACTGGCCAGGTGTGTTCCAAAGACTGGCTTGAGAAGCCCTGTCCTGGAAGCATATAATGACTCTTATCTTTCCTCAGGTTTCTAGTGCACAGTCCTCTGCTGAAAAACACATTGGGGCTGATATTTGAAATGTTTTAACTGGGCAGGAGAGATGCAGATATTCAGCAGTACTGAATACCTGCTCTGACTGCTGCAGCCCTTTCTGGTTTGTGCCAGGGTGGGCCCAGTAGTTATTTTGGCACTGCAGATACTCTGTGCCAGTGCCTGGATAGCGATCGGACCATGTTGGACTACACAAAACGCAGCCATCTGGGTGTGGAATTGAATATCCTCTATGCTTGACCCTGTTTCCAGCAGAGACTTTTACATTTTGGGAGATTTCCTTGTGTACTGCACTCCAGTGACATTTGCTAGGGAATTCTATAAATGGCGCTAATTTTGCAACCAGCTTACAGTGTGACATCACATTCCCACAGATGCAAGGTGCCAAAATGGGGCTGAAACAGCAGATCGGCGTGGAAATACAGTTAAGCACCCAGTTATAGAATAACACCTAAGTGTATCTATGCATAAGCTAGAAGGATACTTATGTGCATAAGGAGAGGGATGACCAGCAGGAAAAAAGAGGTGATAGTGCCCTTCTGTAAGACTCTGGTGAGGCCTCATTTGGAGTACTGCGTGCAATTCTGGAGACCGCACCTACAGAAAGATATAAACAGGATGGAGTTGGT
The DNA here is from genome assembly GCF_901765095.1 of Microcaecilia unicolor. Taxonomy (NCBI): domain Eukaryota; kingdom Metazoa; phylum Chordata; class Amphibia; order Gymnophiona; family Siphonopidae; genus Microcaecilia; species Microcaecilia unicolor. The sequence goes on along the minus strand of NC_044038.1, from coordinate 64,245,623 downwards.
CCAGAGGGTGGCTACCAAATTGGTAAATGGTCTCTGTCATAAAACGTATAGGGACAGGCTGATGAAACTCAACATGTATACACTGGAAGAGAGGTGGGAGAGAAAGGGATATGATAGAGATGTTTAAATACCTCAGTGACATTAGTGTACTGGAGGAGAGTCTTTTCCAAATAAAGGAAAACTCTGGAATGAGAGGGCATAGGATGAAGTTAAGAGGAAATAGGCTTAGGAGGAATCTGAGAAAATACTCTTTCACAGAAAGGGTAGTGGATGCGTGGAATGGCCTCCCGGTGGAGGTCGTGGAGATGAGGACTGTGTCAGAATTTGTGGGACAGGCACATGGGATCTCTTAGGAAATGGAGGAGTTAATGATTACTGAGGATGGACAGACTGGATGGGCTATTTGGCCGTTATCTGCCGTCATGATTCTATGTTTCTTTGTTACTGCTAAGGGAATGTTGGGGCATGGGCGGGTTAGGGAAGTTCTGGAAAATTGCATGCAGTATTGTAAATACCGCAGATGTGTACTCAACTTGAGCACCAGGATCTACACCTGGTTTCAGTTGGTGAAAGTCCTTGTGTCCAAAGTTGGGTGTGGAATTTGGTGCCCAATGCTATTCTATAAAGACCGCTCGGTGCTAATATTTTGGGGTGCCTGTATTTGGATGCCAGCCCTTAGTGGCCAGTGAAAGAGCAGAATGTGAAGTAGGTGTTAAATAAACAGATAGGAATAACGGTGAGAGAAATTCCCAAGTAGTATCTGATAATAGGCAGGTACGAGGGGCCCCCAAAGAGTTGGGTGAGGAAAAAGTGAGGACAGGAGTTAGAGGTCTTGATAATAACACTTTTACTTGCAAATGGATTGAGTTTCTCCCTGACTGCATGTGGGTCCTGTGTTTAACAGGGTGGGACCTGGTCCCTGACTGGCTGTCCGCACATCGGGAAGTAGAATAAACAGCTCCAGGGATGTGGTCATGAAATTATATATTTTGATGTAGTTAATGGCTACTCCATTATAGACTGGCAAAGCCACATCAAGCACTAAATCTGAATAAAACAGAGAGGAGCAGGCAAACCGAGTTCAGTATTTATTTACAGTACCTCCTGATCCACTTGCTTTAGCTGCTGCCGGTTTCCTGACTCCGGTTGAAATTGTCAGTCAGAGCTCACTCCACCCCGTGCGACATCAGTTGCTGCGTCTATCACAGTGACCCCCATAAGGGGTGTGCATTTGTTAGTAAGCATGCAATTTGCTAGCCCCCTTTAATGTTTTGTGGTTTTACGTGTGTTAACACATTCTAAGGTACATTTTAAAACATTTTGCTTAAAACTAATGTGTAGAGAGGAAGTGACGTCACCAGATAGAATGGACGTCTGAGAGCGGAGCTCCCGCTACCCCGCAAGAAATCTGCTAATAAACTCGAGCGAACAGCAGCAAACGAAGCCCAGCGGGTCTGAATACCCCCTCCTTCAGTCAGCAATCGAGTTAAGATGACTCAGAAAGCGGCGGGGTTGGACCTAGCGCGATTTGCCTACCTGAACGGAGACGGTGCGCCAAGCTCCAAGATGGCGGCGGCCCGCGAAGAGCAAGAAAAACAAGAGGAGAGGAGTCAACGCCGAGGCGAAGGATCGCCTGAGCGCCCCGCTCTGGAAGCGGCAGATGGAGAGATCGCTCCAGCGCTAAAAAACTGGCTACAGGAAATCAGCTCAAACCTGAAAGCGCTACGTACAGAAGTAGCCACGCTTGGAGCTGACCTTAGAGGTGAAATTCGGGAGCTTGGGACGCGCTTGGAGGAAACAGAAAACCAGGTGGAAGGCCACAGTGAAGCTCTGGGGCAGATGGAACAACATATGACAGGATTGCATAAAGAGCAACAGCAACTATGGGCCAAGGTTGAAGACCTAGAAAATAGAGGCCGACGGAACAACCTGCGCTTTCGTGGGCTACCGGAGACGCCCACATATCAAGATAGCACAACGGTGGTTCAAAAAATGGTGGTCGAATTGATGGCAGCAAACAATACGGCTATTGAGGCAGAAGCAGTTCAGATTGAAAGGGCCCATAGAGTGCTGGGCCCGAGCCGCAACAACATTTCAAAGGATATAATAGCCTGCTTTACGAGTTTTAAGCTCAAAGAACAAATCTTAACAGCAGCACGCCAAGCCCCAGAATTTAAATGGGACTCATATAGAATTGAAATCTACCAAGATGTGGCAGCAGCGACGTTGAAAAGAAGAAGTGAATTGAAGCCTTTTACAAAAAGACTGCGTGACCTCAACATACAGTACAGATGGCGATATCCCTTTGCCTTGGCATTTTATAAAGACGGCAAGTTGCACCAAATAAGATCACTTGAAGAGGCCAGAACAATTTGCCCAGAACTAGAAGTGGAAACGGACTTGGTTGCTCCTAACGGGGATAAGAGAAGTACCACGCAGTCTGCACCAACAAAATGGAAAAGAGCGGGAAAAGGTCCACGGAGACTTCAGCGACAACAATCTGCTGCTAAAGTTACATGAAGCCACGGGACGAGAAGATCCAGAATTAATAGAAGGTGAAAAGCTGCTAGACACCAAAGTAGCGATTCGGGACCAAGACGAAGGACATGTTTAAGTAATGTTAGTTTGCTTATGTTACGTTAACTGATATTCAAGGGGTATGCGGTAAATGTTTGGTGAGTCACTTTCTCTTTGCTTGGGTGCCTGTCAATATTGAGAGACACCCAAATTACAAAGATGGGGGGAAGGGTGGGAATTGGGAGGGGGAGGGGAGTAGGGAGGGGAACAAAGATGACACAGTACATGAGGCATATCAGGCTTATCAGGGTAGAGATACACTGCAGAGGCGAAGAATGACATCTCGAGATAATTATGGCTGATATAATAGGGCTATCATTAAACGTAAAGGGGCTAAACATACCCAGAAAGCGACAATTGTTATTTAGGGAACTTTGCCGCCTACAAGTGGATGTGGCTTTGATCCAGGAAACCCACCTTAAACCCAGATACGAGAGACTCTGTTCGCATAGACAATACCCTCATATATATTTCGCCTCTTCCCATGCAAACACAAAAAGTAAGGGAGTTCTGATAGCACTAAGCAATTCCAAGCCCTGGGTGGTACGGAAGGTAATACGGGACAAAGATGGGCGATATTTGATTGTGAATCTGCAACTAGCGGGAAAAGCTTACACGATATTAAACATTTATGGTCCCAATGCCAATCAGGAGCAATTTTTCCTAGAACTAGACCGACAAATCACACAACACATTGAGGGATCCCTATTAGTAGGAGGAGACTTTAACATTACTCTACATCCACATTTAGACAACTCCGCAGTAGGAGTCACTTATGGCCAACAGGGTAGACGCCAGCTTAAAGAACTACTCACAAGGTGGCAATTAATAGACTTGTGGCGCAGGGATAACCCCTCCACACGTAGCTATACATTTTACTCTTCAGGGCATCATAGCTTTTCCCGGATAGACATGTGGCTGGGAGACGTAATGATATCGAGTATGGGGGCCACATCCCAAATACTACCACGTACATGGTCAGATCACTCCCCAGTGCTGCTACGACTCGCAAACATGGGGATGCCAAGAAAAGAGCGCATATGGAATCTAGATGACACACTATTAGTGAGCCCAGATAACCTAATCTCCATTGAACAATATATTAAAGAATATCTCACTTATAATGACAATGGGGAGGTATCCCCGGCCACACTCTGGGAGGGACTTAAGGCAGTGCTGCGGGGCCAATTGATTGCGCTGCGCTCACACTGTTGGAAAAAGAGAATTGCAGAGGAACAGAAATTGCGGGAGGAGTTGTTGCGAGTGGAGGGGGAGTTGCAACAAGGGGATGCGCAGCCCAGTCCAACATTGCTGAGACGGGCACAGGAGATAAGACACCAGATTCTGGACTTGGAATTGGCAGACTTGACTGTACAATTGCAAAGAGTAGGTCAAACACATTTTGAATTTGGCAATAAGCCCAGTCGGTTATTAGCGTATAAATTAAAACAAAGAGCTGCTAGGAATGGAGTAGGAAGCTTAAAAGATGAACAAGGTGAGCTCCATACAGATCAGGAGTCAATAAAGTCCATATTTAGATCCTTTTATCAACAACTATATACTCCAGAAACGGCCCCAAATCTAGAAAATATAGAGGAGTTTCTGGCGGGAATTGAGCTCCCTCAATTATCTGAGGAGGCCCAGCAAATATTATCGAAGCCCATCACGTTAGAGGAGGTCAAGTCCACCATTAAAAATCTGGCTCCCCACAAGGCGCCGGGCCCCGATGGATATACAAACCGATTTTACAAAATCTTTGGAGAGTTGCTGGCCCCCATTTTGGTGAGAGTCTTCAACTCCATAGATATGGCCACGGGGTTGCCGCCAACTTGGGATCTTGCTACTATAACTGTGATCCCCAAAGCAGGCAAGGACCCGCAGAAATGTGGGTCATACAGGCCCATCTCCCTACTGGGGGTGGACTACAAAATATTTACTAAAATTCTGGCAACTAGATTACAAAGATATCTCCCAAATTTAGTCCATGAAGATCAGGCAGGGTTTGTGGAAGGTCGGCAAACTTTTGACAATGTCAGGAGAGCCATTTTTATGGTCCAGAATGCACAAATTCATAATACCACCTTGTGCATCTTATCTCTGGATGCCGAAAAAGCGTTTGACAGGGTGAGCTGGGCTTTTTTATTTGAGGTGTTAAGACAAATAGGCATTGGAGGGCGATTTGGGTCCTGGTTACACACAATATACAAATCCCCAAAAGCGGCTGTGCGGGTTAATGGCCATCTCTCTCAAGCGTTCCAGCTGAACAGGGGCACCAGACAGGGCTGTGCGCTATCCCCGCTTTTATTTGCCCTAGTAATGGAACCGCTGGCTATTCAAATTAGAACCCAGAGAGAGATCAGGGGCCCAAGATGGGGAGGAATAGAGACTAAAGTTCTTATGTTCGCGGACGATATATTGCTCACGTTGGTGGAGCCCCTGGTCTCCTTCCCAAAAATAAATGAAGTTATACAAAAATATGGGGAAGTGTCAGGGTTTAAAATTAACTTTGACAAGTCTGAAACATTAGACGTGGGGATACCTGATATACAGATGACACAGCTCCAACAGCAATTTCAATACAGGTGGGCGACCAAATACATTCGATACTTAGGGGTCAATATTCCACGTAAAATAGAAGACATTTTCAAATACAACTTCCCAGACAAAGTGCGAGAACTCTTTTTGGAAATGGAGCGATGGGAGGGCTTGACTTTGTCATGGATGGGAAGAATCAGTGCATTAAAAATGATAGTTCTCCCCAAACTTTTATATCTTTTTATGGCATTACCAATCAATCTCCCAAAGGGCTTTCTGAGGAATTTGCAGAGAAAGGCATTTGCGTTCATTTGGAAGAAAAAACCCCCGAGAGTGCGGAGAGAGGTGCTATATCAATCGCGTAAGCGGGGCGGGATGGGGGTCCCATCTTTTAAGACCTATTATCAGGCGGCGCATTTAAAAATAATAGCTGCGTGGCAGCAGAACCCGGTAAAGATAGGCATTAAAATGGAGCAAAGATGGGTAGATCCTATTCCCTTGAGAGCGGTGCCATGGCTACCGACACAACAATTAGATGAAGTAATTAAGAGAAGCCCTCCCGTGCTGCGGTGGCCTCTTATGACCTGGAGACAAATAAGGAAGCAGCATTTCCCAGAAAGGACATACTTTACGCACATGTTTCTCAGATTTGCTCCGCAGTTTGGGCCGGGTCAATTAGACGGGGCGTACCTAGAATGGGAAGAGCGAGGCTTGTGTGAACTGGGACAAATGTGGGAACAAGGGGTAAGGACCTCATACACAGAATTATGCCGAGAACATGGACTTTCCCCCCTGCAAGCTTTTCAATTTTACCAGGTTCGTGACTTTATAAAGAGGAGAGTGGTAGAAGAGCTTAGTCTGACAGAGACAATACTGGAGAAAAGTCTGACGAAAGGGGGTAGTAAAGGGGGGATAACTAAACTTTATGGGGCCCTCTTATCTAGGGAGAACCCAATAGAACACTACACTACAAAATGGGAGACAGTAATGGGTTCCACCTATGACCCCTCTCAATGGGCACAAGCCTTTCGGTCACTACTAAGGGTATCAGTCTCTAGTACCCTGATAGAAAACGGGCACAAGATGCTGTATTGGTGGTACTACACTCCCCACCGATTAGCCACAATGTATAAAAAGGGCATGGGCAACTGTTGGAGGCAATGTGAGATAAAAGGGGATATGTTTCACATGTGGTGGGCCTGTAGCCATGCCCAGAAGTTTTGGATGGAGGTGATAGGCTTCCTATGTAAAGTGACGAGCCAGACGTATCCCATGAAGGCAGAGAGCTGTCTGCTTCACTTTAAACCCACAGGGATTAAAAAAATCACACACAGCTTTGCCACCCAGTTATTTGTGGCAGGCAAACTCATCATTGCTTCAGCCTGGAAGAAGCCTATGATTCCGGGAATACACGTAGTCCGGGAAAAATTGGATAGAATACAATTGATGTCAAAACTTACAGCTATGAGAAATGGTCGGATTATACATTACCATAAAATCTGGGACCCGTATATTAAATGGAAAGCAACCTCTGCACCATAAAACTTGGGGCGCACATACTTATATAGGGGGTGGGAAGGCTTAAGAGGAGGGGAATATAGGTAACCTACATAGAGGTGTATAACTGTTTAGCTGAAATTATTAGATAATGTTTGAAACTCTTATGCTACTATGTGAAGACATGTATCTACAGAATCAATATATGGATATGTACTGTGTTTTAAAATGTTAAAATTATAAATAAATGCTTAAAAAAAAAAACTAATGTGTAAAATGAACCAATAAAATGCCCAAATGTTGAGCCCGTAAGTTTGAAAATGTCCTGGAAACAAACCGAACTATTTTTCATTGTACAGCAATAATATCCATCAACACACTATGGGGCTCATTTTCAAAGCACTTAGCCTCCCAAAGTTCCATAGAAACCTATGGAACTTAGCCTCCCAAAGTGCTTTGAAAATATGCCTCTATGCTTCCCTGCTCACTGGTGCATCATATTGCCTCACTTCTGCACCACCCTCCATGGTGATAACCTGATGTATGTGAATGGCTCATGCCAGGAGCTATTTGTTTATCCCCTCCTCATAACAATGTGCCCATGTCTTCAGCATGTCAACTCATAGGCCACTTTTTTTTTTTTAATTTAAAGAAGCTCTTTATTGAAACAGCAAAAGTACAGGGGTAAAAGTCAATAAACCAGTGTAACAATTATTATTTGGCAATTGCCCTTTCACCTTAACATTGTACAAACAAAACTGCTTAAGCAAAACAAAACTCACCCCTACAAAGAGATCAAGATCTATTTCACTTAAAGGCAACCTTTTTTAAAAAATATCAATCTTTTGTATTAACCAACCAATAAAACTCTACACAGCTCTTAAACATTAACAGTGTCGAATGTTTTACCTCCCAAAACCCAACCTTACCCTCTAAAATGCTATAGTGTTCACTAGTACACTTGTGCATCCTGAGGCTAATGACATCAAAAAGGGGGTGCCAAATTGCCCAAAACGTTTTTTCTTCTTCTAATGTACCTTGTGAACAGACATACCTTTCAGTTTCAACACAGTAGGCATTTCCAGTTCTACCCACCCAATTAATCAAAATAGATCTTTTCACAGACAAACATCTTTTCCTAATACAGTATCAATGCTGGATCCTATGGGAAGGCGATCCAGCTGATCCAACAAACATATTTCTGCAGTAGGGGTCAGTTTAATCTTCAATAATCCAGATACACACTGACATATTCAATCCCACAGCGCTGTAATCAGTGAATCTCTCCAAACACAGTGAATATATGTGCCCTCGGGAGAAGCTAACAGGCTCCTGAATCAATCACTCCTACCCTGTGTGCCCAAAGTGGGGTATAAATACCCTAGTGCACAAATTTAACTTTCAGGATTTTTTTCAACATTTAAAATCCTGCACATTTACTTTTAATTTTGAGTCAATATAGTACCTTGCCTGCAGATAACCAATTGAAACTCCCTTTGTAAGTTCACAAATGTTTTAATCAGTGTTTTCTAACAGCTGACCTATTTTAGTCAAATCTGTCCACTCCCACCTCCTGAAATCTGACTGCCCTATTGCAGGAGAAAAATCCCATTTCCTAACGAGGGAAAATAGATTTTTGTCAACAAATCCAGTTTCTTACGTGCCCAGGTTCAGGACCTTGTGAGTAGCTTGAATTAAAATATTTTGTGAGAACGTACAAGGAGCATCGCTATGTAAAGCAATCGCTAAGGTGTCTGGTTTTACCAGCGGATTCTCCAAGTGAACATATGCAAATTCTGGACTGCACCCATCCACCCCTTAATTTGCAAATGTCGGGCATCTCCAAGCCCCTATCAGCCACCACCTGCAGCAGCACCTTTAGTTATATCCTTGATTTATGTCTCCTCCAAAGAAATCCCTGTTTCTTTTAATCATATCTTCTTTAGTATCAGATTTAACAGCACATAAAGCCATTTTAGTACTAACATCATTTTAATCACCTGAACCCTGCCTATGAGCAAGAACAGCAGAGTTCACCATTTAAGCAGTTTTGCAAATCCCTCAGTGATATCAACATTATACAATGCCCCCAGTCCCTCAGAAACCACAGAGAATCTTGTACCCACTTCAAGGTGAATTCCTTAGTCCTTCTGCAATATCCAATGACAATGACTTCTCCCAAAATAACCTTTAAATCTGATATTACAGCAAATTACTTTCAGATTTCCAACACCTGTAACAATGAGGACACTGGTTCCTGCAACATTACCAGCAAGTCACCTGCAAGTAGTTACGAGAGTCCAAGGGCACGGTACAATATAGGGAGTGAAGTGCTTTTGTGTACGAAAGAAGAGCGGGACTTGGGGGTGATTGTGTCTGACAACCTTGAGATGGCCAAACAGGTAGAAAAGGTGACAGTCAAAGCCAGAAGGATGCTCGGGTGCATAATAAAAGGGATGACCAGTAGGGAAAAAGAGGTGATAGTGCCCTTGTATAAGTCTCTGGTGAGGCCCCATTTAGAATACTGTGCAATTCTGGAGACCGCACCTACAGAAAGATATACACAGGATGGAGTCGGTCCAGAGGGTAGCTACAAAATTGATAAGCGGTCTCGGTCATAAAACATGGCTCATGAACCTCAACATGTATATGCTGGAAGAGAGGCGGGAGAGATGGGATATAGTAACATAGTAAATGACGGCAGATAAAGACCTGTACGGTCCATCCAGTCTGCCCAACGAGATAAACTCATTTTACATGGTATGTGATACTTTATATGTATACCCGAGTTTGATTTGTCCTTGCCTTTCTCAGGGCACAGACCGTAGAGGTCTACCCAGTACTGTTCTTGTAGTACGTTCTGAAGCTAACATCGAAGCTCCTTAAAATTTACACTCCAGCCGATCCCTATCTATTCAGTCACAATCAGGGCGTAGACCGTAGAAGTCTGCCCAGCTCCCGTTTTGTTTCCAATTACCGGTGTCGCCACCCAATCTCCGCTAAGACTCCACGGAACCATTCCTTCTAAACAGGATTCCTTTGTGTTTATCCCACGCATGTTTGAATTCCATTACCGTTTTCATCTCCACCACCTCCCGCGGGAGGGCATTCCACATATCCACCACCCTCTCCGTGAAAAAATACTTCCTGACATTAGTCCTGAGTCTGCCCCCCCTTCAACCTCAATTCATGTCCTCTAGTTCTACCGCCTTCCCATCTCCAGAAAAGGTTTGTTTGCAGATTAATACCTTTCAGATATTTGAACATCTGTATCATATCACCCCTGTTTCTCCTTTCCTCCAAGGTATACATGTTGAGGTCAGCAAGTCTCTCCTCGTACGGTTTTCAAGCAAATCCCATACCATTTTCGTAGCTTTTCTTTGCACCACTTCCACGTTTTAAATACCTCAGGGGCATTAATGTATAGGAGGTGAGCCTTTTTCAAATGAAGGAAAACTGGAATGAGAGCATAGGAGGAATCTAAGGAAATACTCTTTCAGGGTGTGGATGCGTGGAATGGCCTCCTGGTAGAGGTTGTGGAGATGAGGACTGTCAGAATTTAAGAAAGCATGGGACAGGCCCGTGGGATCCCTTAGGAAAAGGAAGAGTTAGTGGTTACTGAGGAGGGGCAGACTGGATGGGCCATTTGTCCCTTATCTACTGTCATGTTTCTAAGTAGAGCCATTTTAATTTCCTGCTTCCCCACTCAAACCCCCTAATACATCCATCTTGTGTTATCTGTTGGGTGAGGGGTTCATTCACAAGGCAAAAAGTCCTGGAAAGAAGGAGCAACCTTGTCGTCGCCCCCCTCCCCAGGCACAGACTCTTAAGTCATAAATCTATTAATCTTCATTTGAACTTGCAGTCAACAATAAAACACTTGTTACTTCCTTCCAGAATCTACGCCTTCCCAGAACTTACAGTAAATATTCCCATGAACCCTTGAAAAAGGCTTTTTCTATATCAAAACTTGCTAGGGGCTCTGTACACCCCCCCAACTCCCACCCCCATTGTGTCACTTGTCAACAACACCTTCGTTACTTTGATTGCCCCTGGCACAAATTCCACCTGTTCCTTTGCTACTAACTGTAGAAGGATTATTTTCAGTCTGCCAGTAAAATAGCATGCATCTTACATCAACATTTAATAATGAAATAGGTCAGGCAAGTCCCCACCTTTCTCTTCATTTGCAAGTCATAAAAATTTTGATAAGGAGAAGTGGTTTCATAGCCTGTGTGATAACACACATATTCTGTATGGGTATTTCAAAAGAGAAGTGACTCATTTTCAGGTGCCTTTATTTTGACCTTTGGGCTTTCAGCTTAATCAGACATTAGCAGTAGCATCATGTTTCTTCAGTTGCAGCTACCCAGGGATTTTTTTCCCTCATATATCCCTTCACTTAGATCTGGTCACTAGTTGTCATCATTAAATGCTGGCTGAGCATCCCCAGCCCAGGGGGGCAGGAGACCTGACCCAGGAATTGATTTCAGAGGCCCAGCCTCTTGGTGTCAAGCGTTCTGAAGTCTCTACTTTTTGCCTCTGTTTGGACGTGAAAACTTATTGCTGTAAGTTACTCAGCCATGATGCGAGACATCCCCGTTGGTCAGATATTAATTCAGACGTTTGAATTCACACAGCCCACCCTGCCTCCAAGTCACTCATATGTAAAAACTGAAGAGGTCTGACAGCACTGTTTTCAAATCAGTGGAATCCATTTTCATGAATCACTAATGGTTTTATAAAATGTTGTTAATAACACCCAAGGCAATTGTAAATTCTGTCAGAAAGGGCTGCCTGTTTTTTTTTTAAAGTTTTGATTCTCTCCCAATAAATCACTGCTATCCATAGCTAGTACAGCCTTTCTGGCTGAATTCAATTGATTCCTGGCTGTTTCAGTTATACTATCCATACGCTTATTTGGTAAGCGGGTCTCGGTCATAAAACATATAGGGACAGGCTTAGGAACATCAACATGTATACACTGGGACAGGAGAGAGGGGATATGATAGAGATTTAAATATCTCAGTGGCGTTACTGTACAAGATGTGAACCTTTTTCAAATGAAGGAAAACACTGGATTGAGAGGACATAGGATGAAATTAAGAGGAAATAGGCTTAGGAGGAATCTAAGAAAATGCTGTTTCATGGAAAGGGTGGTGGATGCAAGGAATGGCCTCCCAGCGGGGGTTGTGGAGACTAGGACTGTTTCAGAATTTAAGAAAGTGTAGGAAAGGCATGTGGGATCCCTTAGGAAAATGAAGTGGTTACTGAGGATGGGCAGTCTGGATAGGCCACTTGGTCCTTATCTACTGTCATATTTCTATGTTTTTATGTTTCTATATTCCTTCTCAAGGCTTTTATCATCTGAACTCTTCATAGCCCTGCCTTCAGTAATTTGTAGATGAGTATACACCGGGAAGGTTGCCTTCCCTGAGTCTTTGTCCTGGGATAGCATGCACTGGAGGGAGGATGCAGACCTTGTCACCGCTTCTGTTAGTCTGGCGTTGACATTAGAAAATAATATTACCCCTCTGCTTTTGGCCGAGCATCAATACCAGCAGTGATCTGCTGAGGAAAGTAAGGATGACAATTTGTCAGTGTGTTTGGTTTGTTTGGGTGCAGGGCCGCTGAGAGACTGAACGGGGCCTGGGGCAGGGCCGCTGCTGTTGAGGCGCCCTCACCCCAGGGCCGCCGCTTAGCTAGACCACAAAAATAAGCATTCCTCCAGTGCTGTTCGCCATAGGGCAGGTAATGTGGTGGAGAACAGCACTGGAGGAAGGTTTCTGCTGGCGGGGCTTGGAAACCCTCACCAGCCAAACCAGAGGCCCCGAAGCCCTGTGTCTGCTTCTCCCCTGCCTCTAAGGGGGGCTCAGCGGCGGAGTTTTCTCTCTCCTGCTCCTGTTTGCTCCTGTCGGGATGTGATCACTTGGGTCCCGTCAGGAGCAGGAGAGAGACAGACTCCAGCACTGGGTCCCCCTTGGAGGTCGGGCCTGGGGGAATCGTCCCCACCCCCCCTCAGGAGCCTTGTTTGGATGCCTGAAAAATGTTAGTGTGCACAAGTCAATTGTATGAGTGTATACCTGTGAACAAACACGCTTGTGATCAATTTGCACATGTATCTAGTGCTCATACAATGTATTAAAAACAAATGTGTGAAATGAACTGAAGAATATCACCTGGGAATTGAGAAAATCCACATTGTTGGTTTAATCATGAATTGATAAATGAATGTGACAGTGGGGCAGACTGGATGGACCTTTCTGGTCTTTATCTTCCGTTATCTGCTATGTAAATATTTGGAGAGATTAAACTTTTTTTTGCTGGCACATCCCTATAAGACATTTCTGAGGGTTCTTGGGAGTCTCTAGTTAAGTTATTCCATGATAACAGAGTATTTCAGTGCTTGCAGAAATGCTGGTCAGAGCTTCTTGATCAGAAATTGGTAGTGGGCCAGTTCAGTGGCAGGAGGATCCCCAGTTGGATTCCTGGATTGGGCCTACTGCGCTCTGTTTTGATGTGGGTTGTAGAGGCAATGTGTCAGCTGTAGAGTGGGGAGGGGGCCATGGTCATGGTGGCAGTTGGTGGCCTCATTTAAAGCCTATGATACAGGATTCTGGTACATGATTTCCTGCCAGGAATGTTGCTGTAATGTGGAAACAAACAGAGCAGATCTCAGATAGATACAAACAAATTTTTATTGTAGAGTTTCAACCTAGTGCAGTGCCCGACACAGGCCATGTTTTGCCCAGAAGGTCTGCGTCAGGGGCTGTATTGTAATCTTCACCACTAAAAAACTGAGTGTTCTATTTTCCACCTTATGAAATTAATGACCAAATGAATATGACACCATAGTAGTTTAAAAAAACCCCCAGCAAAATCTCTAGTCCAAAGTCAGCGGCATTCTCCAAAAGATGGAGGCATGCTCACACACTCCTTAGTAACCTGATAAGATTTGTTTGTATCTAGATCTGCTCTGTTTGTTTCCACATTGGAGTTTGCGGATTGTCTGCCTTGTTGTTTTTTTGGGACCATGTTGCTGTAATATTCAGGCTAGGAACAGTGGTGGAGGGGAGGGTCTTTTAAAATAGGGGAAAGATTTCCATCAGGTTGCAAATAAAGGCTTAAGGATGCAGGATCCCAGCACTGAGTTTGATAGATTTGGAAAGAAAAAGAGAAAAGAGCTATTGGACAAAAAAAAAAGAAATGGATGGCCCAAGATAATTAGCTCATGAGCCACCAGTCTATTGTGCTATTTGATTAAGCACTTTTCTCCTTGACTTTTTGCATGATAGGTCAAGCTTTGGCGATTGTCAGAGAGCGGCCAACCTTCCTCTTCCACTGCACTGGGGACTCTGGGACCTGAAGGATGCCAGGTTGAAACTTTACTCTTCCACCCAACAGCAGGCGATGTGATAGCGACAGGCGCTGGGAGGACAGCAAAGATCTTGGACCTCGCGCAGCAGAAGCCTCTTGCAGGTGTGTGCCTAGATGGAGCTACCTAGAGCTGAAAAGGAGCTGAAAAGGAGCTGAAACATCCTCCAAAGTGAAATACAAAGCAACTTCTAGGAGCCGGTTTACTGGCTACCCTCTGATTAGCTAATTAAACGGCCGATGTGCAAAAGTCCCCAGAAAGAATCGCTCACTATTTCCACCTCGGTAAAAATTCCGAGGTGAAAATAGTGATCGATTCCCAAAGGAACTCACATGCAAATGAGTTGCTTGCAAAAACAGCTCAGTAGGAGAAAACGCCAGTGCATGCATACAGCAGCTACTTGCTAAGCTTGGCTGTTATGGGTGTGCATGCCTATAACAGCCAAACATCCTCTACTGCTACTTGGCTTCCTTACACGCCAGCTTTACATGCCAGTAGAAAAAAAGATCACTAATGTTTCTGATGTGTAAGCTGGCATGTATGATGAATCTAAACTACACACCCCGTGCCTGCTGCCTAATGGGGAGGGAGGGAAGAAAGATGGCAGCAGGGTGAATGAGGAGACTGAGTAGGGGGCTGCTGCCACTGCTGTGTGCCAAGCTCAGCGGCTGCAGGGAGGGAAGGAAGGGGTGATGCTGTTGCTGCGGTGGAGGGCAGGAGGTGGGGAACAACGAGGGCAAGAACAGGAGGAACCAGAACAGCATGCAGGGCAGCAGCGGGGACAGGTTGGGGGAGGCTCCTGCCCCCCTCCCCCCGACTTTCTATTTCCAAGAGGATAGTAGCAGCTGGCCACTATTCCATCCCTATCACCACCTCCCGGCCACATTCATAAGAGTTGCTACCTGCCCTAAACTTGACCAGAGGGGGAGGAGGGAGAGAGAGAGAGAGAGAGGAGGGGGTAATATGCAGGTGCTTACAATGGAGAGAAAGGGGAGTCCCCTATACTGGCAGCCCTCCCATGGGACTGCAGTTCGGGTAAGGAAGCATCATCCTATTGGAAGGGCAGAGAGACTGTTCATGGTGATATTAAGCAGATTGGGGTTCCTAGTTCAATTTTACCTTTGAAATACCAATGGAAATTACAGGAGAGTACTCTGCTGAGAGGCCACTGTCATGTTATGATGGCTCCTTACTGTCTGTAAAAATTTCCTCTTTAAAGGTAGGGGCTGCGTTTTGTGTGTTGCTCATACACTGCTGTGCATCGCTTGGAATGCACATTTGAGTACTGATCAGCTCATTTGAATGCATTAACATACCATATCCATTGTCTGCTGCTGTGAATGGAAAACAGCCCACAGAACCCCTTCGTGCATCTCTTGCTGAAAAATGTGCTTGCTAAAGCAGCAGGAACTTGTCAAAAACGCATGTTACTGGCCCAGTACTCAGTAGGTTTTGTGCATCAAGCCCTAAGATGAGCAGGTGCACAGGCTCACTAATTGGCAAGAGCGAAAACTCTCAACTTTTTATTATTTATTTATTTTAGCTCTATCCCTTTCACTCCTCTTATGGTTTTTAAAGTTCACCTGATCATTTAATATAATTGGATATCAAGGAGGAATTTTTTAGATAAAGCACGTATATATAAAGTCTATGGATATTTTTTTACCTGCAGGCTTTATATCCATTTTCAAAGGGAAAAATTTCCTTTGAAAATTGACTTGGCAAACGGCACAATTTGCACCTGTTGTTAGTATGAGCACTTTGTCCATTAAAATTATGCCTATGAGTGTACCCTTCACCCTTTCCTCACCCCTCGGAAGCACCTCCCCAATATGTGCATACAGTAGATGATGGGCAATTGTCAAAAGCTTCTTTTCTGTGCATAAAGCCCTATGTGTAAAAAGGCCTTTGAAAATGTCCCTCCTGGTGCTACACACTTTGCTGCTTATTAAACTGCTCTATATGACAATATAAAATTTTGCAGAGAGAAAGGAATGCTAAGCTATAAATATGAGAGAAAATAATCACTGTAGATGAAAGAAAAATCAAACAGAGAAGCAGTTATAGAGTAAAATAAAGAGGGAAAGAGATTGGGACTTGATATACCGCCTTTCTGTGAATATAATCAAAGCGGTTTACATATTATATATAGGCAGTGGCGTAGCTACGTGGAGCCACGGAGGCCTGGGCGCGTCCCCCCCCCAAATTTACTCTGGGCCCCTGGTTTTGCTGGCGGGGTTCCCCAATGCCTGCCAGCTGAAATGTTGTCCAGCATCAGTCTCCGGCGCTGGTGCATTGCCTGCCCTGCTCTGTCTTCCCCTCATGTCCCGCACGCTCCTTTTAGTGAAACTGAGCATGCAGGATGTTAGGGAAAGACAGGGCAGGCAACGCAGTGGCACCAGAGACCGGCGCTGGACAAGGCTTCATCTGGCAGGGGTTGGGGACCCCCGCCAGCCAAGATATTTGCTGCGGCAGTGGGTGGGGATACAGATACTCGGGCCACTGCAGTAATCACCAAGCTACTCCTCAAACCCTCTCCGAGGAGCCCAACAAATGGATGCCAAAGGCCTGTTGAAAATATATTTTTAAACCAGTTTTAAATTTCAGGAAAGATAGTTCAGTATGTAGGAATAAGGATAACTCCTTCCAAATTGAGGGGCCAGGGACAGGAAGAACCAAATGGTGATGGTTTAGGGAGTGCCAAGTTCATATGGCCAGTTTTCAGCCAGGTTACCGAGGACCACGATCTGGACACATTTTGGGAATTGTTTCTTTGTGGAAAGGGTGGTGGATGAGTGGGATAATGTCTCAGTGGAGAAGATGGAGGCCAGAGCAGTCATAAGAAGGATGGGGTAGGGGGTGGGGTGGGGGTAAGCAAAGAGGATCCCTGATACTTAACTGAGAGAAGGCCAGAGATGAACTGGGGTCTGTTACAACACCAGGAGCGAAGTGGGTGGGACATGGGCATGATGGTTTTATGTCCCATCACAGTCTGTGCTTTTATTCATTTCGGGCTAGGTATACTAAAGTGTGATCCTGTTTAACATGCACTAGCACTGAAAATGTAGTGTTAGTAATTAGGTTCTGTTAGATAAATGAGACCAATGATAAATAACAGGCATTAATGTGTGTTAGCGCACTTCAGGGAGTCTATCCCTAGGAGCGCGATTTTCAGAAGCCATTACCTGGTAAAAGGGCAGCTTATTTTTTGAAAATTGCCCACCCTGTATCCAGGTAAAAGTACATGGGTTGACCCACATTTTGCAGAGGTGTTCCTAGGGTGTCGTTAGGTTTTTATTGGTTTTTTTTGGTGGGGGAGGGGTATAATATCCTGTTACTTGCGGAAAAGGGAGGAGCAAATGTCTGTGGGTTTCTATTGGAGAGTTTTCAAAGGGAAAGTATGAATGAACTGTGTCAGTGAGTGGGTAAAGGGTACCTGTGGGCTTTACAACCACCCATGTACTTCTGAAATTTTCCCTGTTGAAGTATTTTGCAGCATAGTCTTTGTGTGCTAGCAGGAGAGTATTATTTCATTCTGGGCAGTTTTGTAATGACAGTCTCCCCTTGCGTTCTCTTTTCTTGTCTCTTACTCTGTATCCAGTGTTGGAGCCTCACGGGGACCACATCCAGAGCTTGACCTGGAAGCAAGATGGTGCTCTGTTTGGCACTTCCTGTAAGGTAAGCATGACTGGGAAATTTTTATACAAGTTTTTTTTTTTTGTGTGTGTATCTGAAAAGTTTGTACATGCAGAAAAGTGATCCTGTAATATTGTGCAGCTGAATACATGCATGTAAGTACATGTGCCAACAAGATTGTGCATAGGCAGAACTGAGGAAGAGTTGTAGTTTACACTTGCATTTATTTAAAAAGAACATGCACACGTTTACACCTTTAGGGCAGATGTAAATTTGTTTGAGATCATTTTCACTCTACCAGGGCTGGTTCTGGATGACTGTTTTATAAATTCCTCTTAGGCACTTCTGTTACCTTTAAAATTAGGTGCATTTTTGATATTCCACATGGCACACCCTTAGGGGCCCTTTTACAAAGTGGTGGTGAGCCCAATGCGGGCTTACCTCACTCCAGTATGGAGCTGCTGTCAACAGTAGTTGCAGTCCTAGTGTGCGCCATTTCCCACTCTCGGGAAAATAGGGCACTACTTTCTAGTGTGGCAGTTACCCGGTGGTAATCCGACAGCACTGTGCGCTACCCAGTAACTGCGGGCAGGACCACCGAGAGACTGGGCCGGGCCTCCGCCTCCCCCCCCCCCCCCCCCCCCAAGGTCACCGCCGCCGCTCCCCCTCCACCCCCCCTTGGAGGCCCGGGGAATTTTGTCCCCTCCCCCCCCTCTCAGCGGCCCTGACTGCCTGACTATGGGAGCCTTATTGCCACATCAGTGGGTGGTGGTACGTTCTCCCCCTCACATGGCCATATTGTAAGATCAATATTACTTCATGGCCATGGCCATTTTCAGCCTTTTTTTTAACCCGTTGCGGTAAAAAGGGCCACAGCGCATGGCAAAAACGGCCCCCACCACTAGCACAGGGCCCTTTTTACCGCAGCTTAGTAAAATGACCCCAAATTTTACAAGTCTAGTTCCTCTGGTGCTGCATTTTACTGCCCTCTGATGTCATGAATTCAGAACTGCAGCATAGACCAATAGTGGAGAAGTAGCGTAATGGTTAGTGTAACGGCCTGAGAACCAGGAGAACTGAATTTGATTCCCATTGTAGCTCCTTCTGACCCTCCATTGTCCCACGTACAAAATAAGTACCTGTATATAACATGTAAACCACTTTTGATTGTAGCCACAGAAAGGTGGAATATCAAATCCCTTCACCCCCCCCCCCCCCCCTTAAGAAGGTAGCCTTGTGACCCATCAGCAGATCGGATGCCCTTGCTCTTCCCTCATCTATTGTGGCATGTGTGGCATGCATGGTATGGTAGCTTCCCTTCAGGAAGAAGGCATGATTTAAAGGGTGCACGGTTCAGAGGTCATACCTGTGGTATTGTGTGCAAGAGAGGGACCTGATTATGCTTCCTGTCCTGAAATGTTCTGCTGGTGAGGAAGCATGAAGGACAGGGACTGAGCTGGGAAAGAACAGTAACTGAACAAACAAGCCACAGGCCAATCATTTATACTTCTGTAACCACTGGCTTTGTAGAGAGTAGAATATAGGGGCAAATTCTGTGGCTGCAGAGGACGATGAGCTCCTCCAGTATTAAGCAAGATTCTTCACCGTGTCCTAGGAAGGGTACCAAATTGTAAACAATTTATGTAAGTTAAGTCTCCAACCAATGAAGAAAAGAAATGATTCAGATTTATGGTGAATGACATCTGACCACTAGGTGGCACTGCTCCCTCACTCTTTGGTGGAAGACCCAACATGAACTATTGCTGGTGTCCTGTTTCAGGTCATGTGCTCATTATTTGGAGCATGTTGAGGTTAATTTGTGTACTGCACCACTTCTGTAATACCTGCCTGTCATTTGTATCTCTAGTAGCTCCAGTTTATCCTGCGCTATAGTATTTCTCCATTGAAGGGAAGGATGAATCACTCACATAGACAGGTGACGGTGACATCTGACAAAGCTGAGACATCGTTTCTCAATGAGCCCAGAAAAGAAAAAGAAAAAAGAACTAGAAGTGTTTCTGTGTGTGCGCAGGAATTTCCACCTTGTCTCTTTTCCGCTCTGACTTCTCAGCCCTGTCTCATTAGTGCTGGAAGTGTTCAGGCTCCTCTCCTCAGTGTGCAAGCAGCGAGCAAAAATAAAATGACAAAATAATAAGAGAACGTAAAAATCATTTCAAAGACCAGTGGTATT
The DNA here is from genome assembly GCF_901765095.1 of Microcaecilia unicolor. Classification (NCBI taxonomy): domain Eukaryota; kingdom Metazoa; phylum Chordata; class Amphibia; order Gymnophiona; family Siphonopidae; genus Microcaecilia; species Microcaecilia unicolor. The sequence continues at coordinate 64,225,812 of NC_044038.1, read as the reverse complement.
AATGGATTCCATAAAGGAATTTGGGCACCCAGTCGTAATAGCCCTGACAAAACAGCCTTGTAACAAAATAACCCTTGACATTTCACACCCTAACAAAATAGCCCTTGACAAAATGGCCCCTCACACAAAATAACCCTTGACAAAATAACCCCCTTAACAAAACAGCCCCCTAAGAAAAAAATAAAACATCACAAAAAATATAATAAACTACAACTGAAATCTTCACTGATAAAGACTCCTACCAGCATTCAATTGCATAAAGCATATATAAATAAACAAAATTCTATAGCTACTTAAGTATTGCCATACTGGGAAAACCAAAGGTCCATCAAGCCCAGCATCCTGTTTCCAACAGTGGCCAATCCAGGTCACAAATACCTGGCAAGATCCCAAAAAAGTACAAAACATTTTATACTGCTTATCCCCGAAATAGTGGATTTTCCCCAAGTCTATTTAATAACGGTCTATGGACTTTCCCTTTAGGAAGCCGTCCAAACCTTTTTTAAACTCCGCTAAGCTAACTGCCTTTACCACATTCTCCGGCAACGAATTCCAGAGTTTAATTACATGTTGAGTGAATAAAAGTTTTCTCCGATTCGTTTTAAATTTACTACATTGTAGCTTCATCGCATGCCCCCTAGTCCTAGTATTTTTGGAAAGCGTAAACAGACGCTTCACATCTACCCGTTCCACTCCACTCATTATTTTATAGACCTCTATCATATCTCCCCTCAGCCGCCTTGTCTCCAAGCTGAAGAGCCCTAGCCACTTTAGCCTTTCCTCATAGGGAAGTCGTCCCATTCCCTTTATCATTTTCATCGCCCTTTTCTGCATCTTTTCTAATTCCACTGTATCTTCTTTGAGATGCGGAGACCAGAATTGAACACAATATTTGAGGTGCGATCGCACCATGGAGCGATACAAAGGCATTATAACATCCTCATTTTTGTTTTCCATTCCTTTCCTAATAATACCTAACATTCTATTTGCTTTCATAGCCGCAGCAGCACACTGAGCAGAAGATTTCAACGTATCATCAACGACGACACCTAGATCCCTTTCTTGGTCCGTGACTCCTAACGTGGAACCTTGCATGACGTAGCTATAATTCGAGTTCTTCTTTCCCAAATGCATCACTTTGCACTTGCTCACATTAAACGTCATCTGCCATTTAGATGCCCAGTCTCATGTTCATGATCTGTTCTGCTACTTAAAGAAACTATTCTTACATCGACATGCTAATTAAAAAAAAACCCCAAAAACAATATTGTCATCATTTTCATAGTCTTACCAACCTTATCCTGTTTGGCAAGGTAAGGTTATTAGGAAAAAAAATGCAGTCTAATATTCTGGGCAGCCTGATTGGGCCCTTTTGTCAGGGTGGCTAACTTGTCAAGGGTTATAATGTGGGCAGGCCGTTTTGACAGTGGCTGTTATGTTAGGGACTATTATGTTGGGAACTTTTTTTGTTTGGAGCTTTTTTGTCGGGGCTATTTTGACCAGGTACCAGGAAATTTGACCTCAATGATGGTCTTTTCGTGTCGGTGAATCATCTTAAATCTCCCACAAATAAGCTCTGTGTGGGTTTGACTACAGAGGAAACCCAACAGAGTAAATAAGAAGTGCTGCTCCCCAACTCTTTCTGTTGACTGGTGGACAATGGCACAGTGGTTTAAAAGAATAGACAGACAGACCTCTGTGGACAGCAGTAGCTCTGGTCTCTCCTTTTCTTTCTTCCAGCAGTTGACTTACTAGGGCAGAAGCTTGATGTGGAAGCTGTGGAATTAGGACAGCCTAGAAGGCCACCCCTAAATATTTGTGTCTTAGGCAGGTTTGCCTGTGCTTTAATCCTACCCTACTCCACCTCCAAAGGTTCTGGAGTCCCTGCCTGTCATCTTTCCATTTTGGCTTCACAAACGAGGCAACGCAAGAGGTGATGCTAGGGGAGACCTCTCCTAGCTAAAAGGAGAAGGGTTGAAGATGGCTATAAACTGCTGCTTGGTATTCTCAGCTAGCCCACACTCTCCCTCTCAAATACCTGAGAAAGGCTCATTCTGTTCTGAAGGACTGCACTGAGAGATTCTGTGCAAAGCAAGGGATTGGGGCTCCCTGCTACTCAGAGCAGATGACATCTGGGTCTGTGCTGTCAGGGGGATCCCTGGAAGATGGAGTTATCTTGGTGCTTGCCTCCGTGCATTCTGCAAATCTGACTGGCCTTTTGATTGATCAGCGCTAATAGAACTTGCAGATGAAGATGTCTTGCTGTTTGACTCATTGCCTATGCAAGCTCTTCCACAGATCTTTCAGACCTTGATAGAACAAAGCTGTTCTGAAGACTTCATAAAGAAATATCTTAGATGTGCTATTTCCTGACTATTAAACATCTGGGAATGCCAGTTTTTAAACAGGCCTCACCTTTCTGTGGTAGCAGTTAGTAAAACTTTGCAAAGAAGTTTTGTGAAACCTGGGACCCGGTCTTTAATATGAGCAATGATGTCTTGCACAGGACACCATCTAAAAGCAAAGACCTGCTGTTTGCTTAATATAGGCTCTTCTGGATTGAGCTCCAAAGAGAAAAGGCTGGTTGCGTACATTGTGACTGCAAGTAGATTGGCACTAACCAGCTTTTGAAGTGACCAGACACTCCTGACAAGAAATTCTGTTAAATAGTTCCAACCACTCAAGTCTGTTTCCTGGGGAAGTGGAGAGTGATAAATCTGATGGTGGATGCCATGAATGTGCAACTCTTTCCGAAGGAGAAATGTTGGAAGACTGAGACCAAACAGTCAGCAGGTATCCCATGTAATCTGCTGCTCTATTCTCCAGGAAGTACATCTCAATCAGAAGACCTCTTGTATTGGATATTCTAACAAAACATTGTGAAACCACTACCTTTTCCAGTGCAAGAACTGAAGGAGTCTGGAGGAGAGGTTCTTGGGATCCTAAAATACATTGAGATATCATAGGAAACCTCAGTCTGAAGCAGTTAGAACAGGATGTGGCAGAATCCTATCACATGCTCCCCACTGGCGCTTAAGCTAGCTTTAAAATGGGAAAGTTCAGTCTTCATCTGGATTTGACACAACTATATACTATTCACTTGTGACCGAGTCAGCCCTAAAAAACAAAAAAAGCCTAAGAAGTTAAGTCTTGCACCACTCCTGTGGAGAAGTTGTCAAAGGCCATAGACCTCATACATGAAAAGTTTGTGTACCACGTTAAATGCATAAGTTGTTTGCATCAGCTTTGGGTGGTCCTCTACTTGAACCAGTGCATGCAGAAGCTGAAGGACCTTGCAGATAACCTGCCCATGCAAGAGAAAGGGTTCTTCCTCAGAGAGAGATCTAATGCAAAGTAGTGCCAGAAATCTGCCTCATTCTGTTTACAAAGCATTTGACACATTGGCCTCACCTCATCAGTAGCCATAGGAACCAGAAGGGAAGCCTGGCTTTGGGTCTTCAGAAAGATGTTCATACCAAGTTGGAGAATGCTTTTCATTCTGGGGGCAATCAGTTTGCAGATAGATAAAGGAGATGTTATCCTGTTCCCCATTCCAACAGTTGTCTGCAGCTACCTTGTAATAATCCACAATCATTGTTAAATAGTGAAAATCGTGCTAAATAGTGTGAAACTCCATCAATATTTTCATTTGCGCAGGCAGAGCCCTTGGAAGTTCACTCGTGTTCCCACACCATTTGTTGGCATCTGTTTTGTACCTCAAGAGTTATTCTCAAGGCAAAACTGTATCTTTCCATTGGATGATTGTTACATTTGGAATTTGACACTACAACTCGTGTCGGGTGTGATTAATAAAGTACAGTCTTGAAGGCTCCTTGTGCTTGTGTCAGAGGATGGAGCCATGAGGTACAATGGGGGGGAGGGGGGATTGGGGGAATGTGCTAAAATCTCCCTCTCAAAAATTGGGCCCTTGGCAGTTCTGAGTAAACATTTTTTCCTAGTCTCAGCCAGAGACCTTTGTAGTTCTTTCAAAGTAATCTTAGGATCTCGCAGTGACCTTTTCTCACCGATTTCTTTAATCCATGGCTACTGATTTTGGAAGGTGGCCTAATGATGGCAGCATCTTGGTGGTTTACAGTGATGGAACTGAGCACTCCAAGGGATATTCAAACATACTGAAATTTGTTTATGGCTTTCCCCCAATCTGTCCATTTTTACATAACTTTTATAGTAGAGTTCTTTTGGCAGCTATGTGTTTGGGGTGGTTTTAGACCTTTGCTTCATCTTTACTTCATACAACAGAAACAGTTCAATTCTTCATATAGGAGTATTTGAATCAATTCTGTTACTAGGACTGACCACAAGTGGGCTCTGTTTAACTTAACTGTTTGGTCTTTTAATAAGGCAGTTTTTGGAAAGCAAACTAATTTTGTGTTTGGTATGACAAAGGATGTGAAGACGTAGGCATTCAAGTCTTTTTGGTTTCTTATTTTTGATTTACTTGTTCAATATTTTTATAATTCCTTTTTCATGCTGAAAATGTAGAATATGTTTGTATAGAACAGTGTGGTAAACTTCTACTTCAATTCATTTTGATTTGTATTTTTTAGACAGAATGTGAAGAACATGTATAAGAGTGAGGAAAGTTTTGCAAGGCCTTGAACTTGGGTGTGGAAAGTGAGCAATTAAATCTAAGATCCACATTTGGATCCCTTAGGCTGCTTGGAGTGGAGATTCTGAGCTTGAACAGGAGAAGATCTTTTTTGGTTGGAAGGACCAAACAAACTAATCTCCCCTTCAGACTCTCTAGTTGCTGAAGGTGTATTGGGCAAAATATCGGTTGGGCCATGCCCCTCTCCCCCATTCCACTGCCTGTTTTTTTGGGCCGCTTCTGTGTGGGCCCTGCAGGATACATACATGAAAATAAGAGTCAGCATTAATACACTATCTTGTGACCATTCTTTTCAGTGAATGCGATGCCACTTTTTGGGATATTCAGGGCCTTAAATAAACTTGACTGCAATTTATATTTATTTAAAAGCTTTTATTATATATTGCTTTTATTTATTTATTTATTACATACAGCAGGTCCAGTGCGGCTTACATAGTAAAAGAAAGCATCTTACATGGTAAAGAATACAGTAAAAACATGTTAAACATAGTCATCCAAAGCAGTTTACAAATTTTAAAAAATTCCATCCTGCACATAAAACATGAAACCAACCAACTCAACATCCCCAGCCAATAGACATTAGAAATATCACTTTTAGCTGTTTTGCAGCTAACTCCCCACCTTCTTGGTTTACCATCCAGAGATTCTCAATTGGAATACCCAGCCAGTCAGGTTTCCAGGATACCCACAATGAATGTGCATGAGAGAGATTTGCATACAATGGAGGTGGTATATGTGCATTTATCTCATGCATATTCATTGTGGATATCATGAAAACCTTACTGTCTGGATGTATCTTGAGGACTGGCTTGAGAACCCATGATCTAAATAACTTAGAGGCATATTTTCAAAGCACCTAGTCTTCCAAAGTTCAATAGAAACCTATGAAACTTTGGAAGGCTAAGTGCTTTGAAAATATGCCTCTTTGCCCAAATTAGATGACCCAACTGTAGTACCTCATCTGCCATATCACGGGGGTTGTAACGGCTTAATCCAATCTAACATCAAATCCCCAGACCTACCATCCCATACAGGCGGGGCAATCACAGCAAATATCATATTGCGAATCCCTCCTAAACGTTTCACAGTGGGATGGTTAACCGTCCTCTCTGGTTTGACCGTAAAGGTGTACCCGGAATATACAACCAGTCTTCTCCTATAAACAGTCAGGCTCTGCATGTGCTGTATACCACCTTGAGTGAATTTTTTTAAAAAGGCAGTAAATATGTTTTGCCGTACTGTAAATATGGTTATTGTGGATAGGGAGCATAGAGGGGGCATGGATTAAAATTTACTTGGTGAAAATGAATAGTATTGTGAGAAATGCTTAGTTTTAAATTATACTTTTGTTATCCTCTGCTATAGTTCTGTTTTTTTTTCCTTTTTATTATTTGTGTATGATGGAAAAATCATAAAGATTTGAATTCAAAAGGCGGTAAATAATTAAGAGTAAATAAACAAGGCCTTTCTAGATATCTGGATATGTTTCTTGGATAAGTTTAAAATATTGATAAGCTTTATGCATTTAGTTGTTTGGTGCTGGAATGTACAGCTGTGAGTGTGGTATCATCCAACCCCCCCCCTTTGCAACCTCACTTCACTATCCCCAACCACATCTAAGAGCTGCTCACTGTAATGAGTTCTGAAATCTGCAGATCTGGAAGAAAGTCCAGTCAGGGAGGGATGGAAGGAAAGTGGAACCAGACTCCCCAGTGCAGGCTCACGTGCACTGTCCCAGGGATTCATAAAGGTTAATCAGAGGCAAAATCAAATAGTTAGGCAGGCAAATGCGTTCCTGCTGCTGCTCTGAAGCATCATGAGGTGGGGTTTTTTTGAGATCTGTAATTAGTTCTAATGGTGTAGAGCAGACGAAAATGTCCATGGCAATCACAATTATTCCTAATTCCCCAGACACACGTTCTTGCTCCAGTGTGCTTTTAGGATCCTGCTCAGTCCCTTAACCTCATTGCCTGACCCGCTGTCCTTCACTTCTGGTTTATGAGTCTAGCCAGGGCGCTTCGGGTGGGAACAGCACACCTCTGGGGCTATTTGATTTCAGTTTGCTCCTGAATCTCTAGACTGGTGGATTATTTTTCATGAATTCTTTCCTATCTTTTGCAAAAACCATTTTCTAAAAGAATGGCAAAATCCAGTTTCTGTAGATGTTTTGATTTCCTGTAGAGCTATTAGCGGTTTCATGTCTTTTCTAGCAGCTGGTTACTAGAGGCTGTCTGGTACCACTGAAAAAAAAGGAAACACCTACGGAAAATGTTTCTGGTTTTCAGTTTGCCTCAAAATTAGTGGAAAATCACTAAATTTTGCTACTGTTATTACTAAATATAAACACTAACAAACCACTGACAATTTGAGGAGACTTTCAGGCTTATTTTCGAACGAGAAGGGCGCCCATCTTTCGACACAAATTGGGAGATGAGCATCCTTCTCCCAGGGTCACCCAAATTGGCATAATTGAAAGCCGATTTTAGGCGTCCTCAACTGCTTTCCATCGCGGGGATGACCAAAGTTCATGGGGCCGTGTTGGAAGCATAGCGAAGGCGGGACTGGGGCGTGCTTAACACTTGGGCGTCCTTGGCCGATAATGGAAAAAAGAAGGGCGTCCCTGACTAACACTTGGCCGACTTGGTCCTTTTATTTTTACGACCAAGCCACAAAAATGTGCCCTAAATGACCAGATAACCTCCCCCTACTGCCCCAGTGGTCACTAACTCCCTCCCACGCTAAAAAAAAAATTAAATATTTTTTCCAGCCTCTATGCCAACCTCAAATATCATACCCAGCTCCATGACAGCAGTATGCAGGTCCCTGGAGCAGTTTTAGTGGGTGCAGTGCACTTCAGGCAGATGGACCCGAGCCCATCCCCCCCCCCCACCTGTTAAACTTGTGGTGGTAAATGTGAGCCCTCCAAAACCCACCACAAACCCACTGTACCCACATTTAGGTGCCCCCCTTCTTCCCTAAGGGCTATGGTAGTGGTGTACAGTTGTGGGGAGTGGGTTTTGGGGGGGGGGTTGGGGGGCTCAGCACACAAGGTAAGGGTGCTATGCACCTGGGAGTCCACTGCAGTGCCCCCTATGGTGCCCAGTTGGTGTACTGGCATGTCGGGGGGACCAGTGCACTACGAATGCTGGCTCCTCCCACGACCAAATGGCTTGGATTTCGTCGTTTCTGAGATGGGCATACTCGGTTTTTCATTATCGCCGAAAATCAGGGGTGACCATCTTTAAGGTCGACCTAAATGTTGAGATTTGGGCGTCCCCAACCCTATTATCGAAACGAAAGATAGCCGCCCATCTTGTTTCGATAATACGGGTTTTCCCGCCCCTTCGCGGGGCCGTCCTGCGAGGATGCCCTCAGGAAAACTTGGGCCCAATTCGATTATGCCCCTCCACATACAGCTGTTCTGGTTATTTGTAACAATGTATTGACTGTTGCCTAAAATGGTATACAAAGCAGAACCAGTGGCCTATTAACATTCAAATGTAAAACCTAGCAAACATCAAACATCATAAGATAGACTACAAATCACATTAGCCAACCAGTCAATATACCACAAAAATCAAAACCAGAGCCACTATATTTTTGCAAGAATAAACATTGCAATAACAAAAAGCACAAGATTTTAAGCATACTCCCAACCCTCCCCCTCCACAACCCCAAACAAACGGGGTACAAAAAGACCTCCGCACTTGGTGGTCTAACCAGACCCAATATATCTGTAATCCTCAGCACCAACAGCAAAGACCTAGAGCATCTCCCAACCACCAAACCATCTCATACTGAATACCAGCCCACCTCTATCGCCCACAGGCATGTCCTCCCACTATTATTGGTCACATCACTTCATACTAAAATGTAAATAGTTACAGTCTCCCAGACCCCAAGAACTTACATCACTGATTCCTAAACATTTTACTATGGCAGAACTCCTAAAATATTTTTTTCAGATACCAAGGTGCACCCCTCCACCCAAGTCCTATCCAGCTTCTGCTCCCCTTCCAAGTCCCATCTCCCTTCCTGTCCCCCCCCCCCTTAGTCCAGCATCTCAGGTCTCTCTCTCCCCCCCCCCTCCACCTAGCTCCAGTGTCCCTCCCTCCCTCCACCACACCATTAATTCAACACATCCCCTTCTCTCTCAGGTACCCCCTCCCCCCCACCTCACCCTCAATGTAGCATCTTACCCCCATTCCCCCAACTACCTCATGCTGCTTTGGAGGGGCCAACCTTTGCTTTAATTTAGCTGAAGAGGTGTGTGCCTGTGCTGGCTGAGCAGTAAGGAAGCTGGCGGCATGCTTTAGCTGCCAACACTAGCTCTCTTTCACATGCTGAGTTCAGACTATTGAACTGAGCATGTGTGTGAGTGCCGGTGTCAGTGACTGAAGTATGTTGCCAACTTTCTTGCTTGGGGAACCCCAGAAAAGAGCTTGTGGAGCCCAGTTTGGGAATCCCCTGGCTACGTACTTAAGCTACCGAGAATGCCACAGTAAGCAGTGTGTAAGGAAGGTGAACACTGATCGATCAGCTTTGCCACCAAGGCTATTCATAACCTATTAAGTAATAGCACTGATTTGATTTGGGGGGGGGGGGGTTAAACAGTTTTCTTTAATTTTTGGAAGGATGATCTTTTATATACACAGGTGCAGTAAATTGTGCTTCTTTGAAGCTCTGTATTGAATGGACAAGAGTTCTCAAATTTGAATTACTTTTGTCTAGACCTGTGTTTGGCTGAGTTGGGAAGTTTAACTCATTGCATTCATTATATTAAGCTAAGGGTCTGTTAGGTCCAGCAGAAGACTGCCTTAGGCCTCGATCCAGATTCAAGGAGCATGCTGTCAGCTAGTTTCACTGGCTTTAGTTGCTTCCATAGTATTACAAGACTTATTTATGTATTTATTTAGTTTAAAACTATTTATATCCTGCATAATTTCCAAATCTGGGTGGGTTACAACAAAACACATACAATAAAATATTACTTTAAGAAATATGTAAAAATAACAAATCCTGCCTGGGTTCAACTCAAATTAAGTGTAATCTTTCAAATTTGTTTTCTGTATGAACTGTTAAGAAGTTTTTCTAGGAAAGGCTTGTGCAAAGTATACTTTCAATAGTTTTCTAAAGGTCAAATAAGATGGTGTATTTCGTATTGTATCTGGCAGAACATTCCATAAGGATGGTCCAACGATCCTAAAACACAACTCCTGATAGATATTAAACCTCATAAGCCTAAATAAAGATACTTCTAACAAACCTTTTAAAGCAGAATGCAAGGAGCGAGATGGTGTATAAATTTTCAAATGAAGAGCAGTGGTAGGTGGAACAGCATCATGTAGGGCCTTGAATATCACAGTATGAGAGTATCTTTATTCTAAACTGGATAGGTAACCAGTGAAGTTGGATTGATAAAGGAGTAATGTGTGTGAAACAAAGGGTGTTAGATATTAAATTAGTGGTTGCATTGTGAGCAACTCAAATAACACATAAAGACTTCTGAGGTAAACCAAGAAAATGTCCATTACAGTAATTGAAAAGTGGAAATGCAAAAGATTGAACAACGGTCCTGAAGTTATTAGGACTCAAAGTTGTACAAATGCCGCAGCAACTTCAATTTGAAAAATACTTTTTGAATGATCATTAAATGAGGTTTCATTTAAAGAGTAGAATCTAGAATTACACCTAAATAGCATAATTCTGGCAATATAGGAATGTCAGTTTCCTCAAATGAAAAAAAAAAAACCCAGTAGAAACATCATCCATGGAACTATTTAAAAATAGAATGTGGGTCTTAGATTAAAACAAAATTTTTTAGATAACTGTGATTTAAAAGATCTCAACCATAAAGATAAAAATGTGAGGGCTCTCCACTGTCGCCAACACTCTTCAATATCATGATGATTCCACTGGCCAAGACCTTAAGTAAATTAGGTCTCAACCCGCCTATCTATGCTGATGATGTTACTATTTATATTCCCTTCAGAAAAGACTTGACCGAGATCTCTAGTGAAATTAGCTCCTGTTTAAATACAATGTACTTTTGGGCATCTTCATTCAAACTCAAACTGAATGCTGACAAAACACACTGCCTCCTACTATTGCCTCAGCACAACCTAGTACAGACCTTCAACATTAATCACCCCCACCCTAAACCTTCACATACTAGAAAGCCTCAAAATTTTAGGAGTCACCCTTGACTGCTCACTTTCATTCGAAAAACACGTTATCTCCACCACAAAGAAGTTGTTCTTCTCGCTGTGGAAACTAAAAAGAATTAAACCGTATTTCCCAAGAGAGGTCTTTCGCAACCTCATACAGTCCGTCATTCTTTGCCATCTGGATTACTGTAACGGAGTTTATGCTGGATGTAAGCAGCAACTAATTAAGAAACTGCAGACGGCCCAAAATAAAGCGTCAAGATTGGTTTGTGGAAAGTCAAAGTTTGAAAGTGTCACGCCCCTCCAAGAGAAACTACATTGGCTACCTGTCAAAGATCGAATCACCTTAAACTCTGCTCTCTAGTTCACAAAATCCTATATGGTGAGGTACCTGGCTACTTGATAGATCTCATCATCCTACCTCTCCGGAATACATTTAGACTCTCCCGTTCATATCTTACCCGTCATTATCCAAAATGCAACGGCATCAAGTACAAATCCACGTATGCTACCTCCTTCTCTTTTATCAGCACTCGGCTTTGGAACTCTTTGCCGAAGACCATTAAAACCATCACCAACCATCTAACTTTCAGGAAATCTCTAAAGACCATGTTATTTGGAAGTGCTTATCCCAATGCCACTGCATGTGTCTCCACTGTTGGAAGCGCATCGATTTGGAGACATTTTGGACACTTTCCCCTTCCCTCTTCCCTCCAGGTTTCCCTAATCTTTCCGTCCATTCCTACTGTTCCCCAATATCTCTTGTAGGTTTTTCTACTGTATTAGCTTCATTTTACTGCATTGACGTCTGCCTCTGTGGTCCGTTGTAAGCCACATTGAGCCTGACACTGTTGGGAAACTGTGGGGTACAAATGAGATAAATAAAATAAATGACAGCTTCTTTCTATAGGGAAAAACAAAACTTGTATGTTATCAGCATAGAGGTGATAATTCATGCCTATACAACCTAATATTCTACAGATGGGGGCCATATAAATATTAAACAGTAAGGCAGATAAAGGACAGACGGGATGGACCATACAGGTCTTTATCTACCGTCATCTACTATCTTGCTATATAAGAAGAGCCCTGTGGCACCCCTGTGTGAATATTTTTCCAGCTTGATTTATTAGTACAAATACAAACTTGAAATTGTTGATTATAGATTTAAACCAATTCCAAACAGTACCAGTTATCCCTAAAGGAAGATCTTTTATATACACAGGTGTGGAGTGGAGGAGTAGCCTAGTGGTTAGTGCAGTGGACTTTGATTCTGGGGAACTGAGATCAATTCCCACTGCAGCTCCTTGTGACTCTGGGCAAGTCACTTAACCCTCCATTGCCCCTGGTACAAAATAAGTACCTGAATGTATGTAAACCACTTTGAATGTAGTTGCAAAAACCTCAGAAAGGCGGTATATCAAGTCCCATTTCCCTAAAACATATTGGTGGTGTAATAGCAGTTCATGATTTTAAAGTGTCAAATGCAGCTGCTATATCATTAAATAATCTGCACCTTTATGAAACCCAGAACTGTATGATGTCAAAAACCAACAATAACAGGGTTTCACTATTGTGTTTAAAACCAGAATCCCAGGCCCCTCCAAACCTGCAGTACCTGTTCAATGGCTGTTGGGTAGCTCATGCCCTGCCTGCTGAAGAAATCTGCTGCCTAAGTCACCGACTTCCTCTTCGTACTGCCTCGGGAGCGAGGAAGTCAGCGGGGTATCTCCAGCCACCAACACTTGCACTCCCCAAGTATGCTCAGTTTGTGCAAGAACTGAGCATGTATGGGGAGTGCCGGCATTGGTGGCTAGAGGCACCCCGCTGACTTCCTCGCTCCTGAGGCAGCACAAGAAGGAAGGGGGCCATTTTGGCAGTGGATTTCTTTGACTGGTAGAGCTTTGGCATCCCCACCAGCAAAGGTATGATATCTAATGGAAGGGAAAGGAAATGGGTGTCTCTCTCTCCCCCCCCCCCCCCCCCCCCCCCCCAGACTGCTGGCTATGCCCTGCTTTTAATCACACAATTAAAAATTTTAATCGAAATGCAGCCCTATTTATAATATAGTACATGTAATAAATGGAGCAATGTCACTTCTTAAAGCCTTCATAATTAAAGTTGAGCAGCTGTTTAACACACAGTTGGATTTATTTAGAGACTCATTTTCAAAGCACACAGACTTGCAAAGTTATATTTGTTACTATGGAACTACAGTCTATGTGCTTTGAAAATGAGCACCATAATGACTTCTGAATCCTGAAAGATTGTAACTTCCAAAAAGGGCCTGTCTGCAAGTGAAGATGGATCACAGAAAAAACACTTATTAGCTCCATTGCAAAGGGATAGACTTGCACTGTTACAAGAATCTGTGGAGTTTTTCTGGGAGCCAAGAGCAGAGGAAGTTACCATTGATTCCAGCAGGGATCTCATAATGCCAAACCAGGATGACTGTAACCTGCACCCAGGCACTTGTGAATACTGGGGGCTGTAAAATGATCCCCTCCCATGTATTATTGTAAAATACCACAAGATGTATATAGCACCATTATGGCCTTATAATATGGGGTTACTGGAAGCCCCATCATTGCCAATCTTGCAGTTAGCTTGATGGAGGTCTAGAGCATTCTGAATTGCGGCATCCACGCTGTGGAACAGAATTCCTCCTGAGTTATGCCAGCTGAACCCTTATGGGTCTTTTTGTAAAGCTAAAGACTTGGCTTTACCCATAGTGTCTGAATAGTAGATATACTGGGGTAGGCGCACAGGTTTTCATTTTGCTGACTTAACCCCTTATTCCTATCAAATAAAACCAATCAGGGAAAATGTTTGTAACCAGGAAATGTTAAAGATTTTATTAAGGAGGGTGGGAAAGGGAAGACTTAGAATAGTGATTTCATTTGTCAGCTGCTTCACTTGTTTTCATTAAGATGTAGGTTATCTATAAAAACTTGTCTAAAGAAATAAATGTATGCTGTCTCTCTCCACCCCCCCCCCCACCCCTTTGGTATATATAGTAGTATTACACAGTGCTGTAGTATCATACTCTGAGGTTCCAATACATAATTAGTAGGCATATAAAGAACGAAAGAGAAAAATCCAGTGATCTGCCAAATTATTGCGCTATAGCTAACCTTCCCTTCTTGGCCAAAGTTGCTGAGTTTATTGTCCACTTGCAGCTTATAACATAGAGGGGCATTTTCGATATGACGTCTAAGTCAGACGACGTTTTGTAAAAAATGTCCAAAATCTGAATAAGAAAGAAGTTCATTTTCCAAAAAGAAAAATGTCTATCTTTTGTTTTAGAAAATACTGTTTCTAACAAGGTTTTGTGGTTTGGACGTTTTGTTTTTTGGTTCATTTTCAAAAGAAAAACATCCAAGTGAAAAATGTAGAAAATCAAGCCATTGGGATGTAGGAGGGGCCAGCATTTTTAGTAAACTGGTCACCCAGACATCCGAGAAGATAAATGGGGCACCCTAGGGGGCACTGCAGTGGACTTCAAAAACATGCTCCCAGGTACACATCTCACCATAGCTCCCTTATCTTGTCTGCTGAGCCCCCCCAAATCCCACTACCCACAGCTGTACACAATAGCCCTTATGGGTGAAGGAGTGAAGGGGCACCTATATGGGGGTACAGTGGGTTTCTGGTGAGTTTTGGAGGGCTCAGAGTTTCCACCACAAATGTGACAGGTAGAGGGAGATAGGGACCAGAGTCTCCCACGCCATGGTGCACTTCAGTGCACTGACCACTACACTGCTCCAGGGATCTGCATTCTACTCTAATAGACCTGGCTCTAACATCTGAAGCTGTCATAGAGGTTGCTAAATCATATTTGTATTCACATTTGTGGGGGGTGGTAGGGGGGTCAGTGACCACTGGGGCGGAGTAGGGGGGTCACTCCTGATTCCTCCAGTGGTTATCTAGTCATTTAAGGCACCCTTTTGTGCCTTATTCATTATTAAAACAGGTTTAGCTCAAAACGTCTTAGTTTAAGACCTGGATGGGTTTGTTTTGTTCCATTATGGCTGAAAAACGTCCAAGTGTTAGGAATGCCCCCTGACACCCCCTCGTGTGATTTGAATGCTCTTCTGATGGATCTCATAGAAAAACGTCTAAAAATTGGTTTTGAAAATACCAATTTAGATGTTTTTGTGAGAAAACATCCAAATTCAGATTTATGCCACTTTTTGGACCTTTTTCTCTTTTGAAAATGAGCTCCATAGTAACGTAGTAGCACAGTACCAAAACTGCACTATTGTGACTCGTCACAATCATGCACAACTATTTATATAAATCTAGACCTGTCCTTCTACTATCCCTGGATCTCTTAACGGCCTTTGACCTCATCTACCATTCAATTCTTCTCTTTTGTCTCAGTGATATAGGGATGACCAATTCTGCTCTTACATGGTTTTCATACTTGGAAAATAGAAAGTATATAGTCCTTTCAAACCATAGCTCTTCCAATCCTTTCTCTCTTGTTTCAGGAGTCCCTAGGATCCATACTCTCCCAACATTGTTCCATAGTTTTCTCTCGCCTCTACTTACCTTAGCACAATCTCTTGATTTATCCATATTTGTCTATGCTGATGACATTCAGCTTCTTTGTCCTCTAGACTCACCTGATCATTCTGCAATATCTGCTATTAATACCAAATTCAAATCCATTACATCCTGGCTTCAAGCAAATAAACTTGTCTTGAACCCTAATAAGTCTAAAGTACTTCTGTTTTCCAATCAAGACCTTCAGGCTCTGCCATTTCCTATATTACTTTACGGCAGCCCTGTTCCTCAGGTATACTCCACTCATCTCCTTTGAGTCATCATAGACTCCAAGCTTACTCTTCACAATCAAATTTGCCAGGTAGTACAACAATCTTTCTTAAAACTTCACCTCATTATATCCATTCAACCCTTACTATACCGCTCTGCACTAAACATACTTAAACAGTCATTAATAATCAGTCAACTTGATTACTGTAATTCTTTAGGACTCAGGATCAAAGAACAGCACAGACTACAGATAATCCAAAATAAGGCCATTAAGCTCATCGATCGTCTTAAAATATGTGATCATGTCACGCCATATTTAAGAAGTGCATTGGCTCCCAATCTCACATCAAATTACTTACAAAACACTGTTATAGTTGTCACGCTGCCTTACTGTGGTGGTGCGTCCCACTGCAGGCAGCTTTCCCCTCGTGGTGTGTCTTCTTCCCGCTGCAAGCAGCTTCCTTCTCATGGTGCACTCCTCTGCTGTGCGGTGTGCACTTCCGGCTATGGCACCGGGTGCTGGGTGTGCCAGGGCAATGCTCTGACGTCAGACGCTGCCCTCTCCATTTAAGCAGCCTGCACACTGCAAACGGGGCCTCGGCAACAGGTCCTATTTGCAGTTGCTTGACTGTCAGGCTCATTTTCAAAAGAGAAAAATGTCCAAAAAGTGACATGTCTGCATTTGGATGTTTTCGCACAAAAACGTCAAAATCAGTATTTCAAAACCTCTTTTTAGACGTTTTTCTCTGAAGTCCGTCCAAATCTCAAGGGGGCGGGACTTGGGTGTTCCTAAGACTTAGACGTTTTTCAGCCATAATGGAACAAAACAAAAACAGCCAGGACTAAAACTTAGATGTTTTGAGCTAGACCTGTTTTTGTAACGAATAGTTGCAGTGGGAATTGAACCCACTACCCCAGGATCAAAGTCCACTGCACTAACCACTAGGCTACTCCTCCACTCCACACAAAATGGTGCCCTTATTCCCCCAGTGGTCACTAACCCCCTCCCACCCCCCAAAAAATGTGATTAAAAATATTACTTACAAGAATTCTGGAGGCACATATGTATACGTCAATTTGAAGACCCCTGAAGAAGGCCAGTTGGCCGAAACACGGACCGTGTAGGGTCCTAATAAAAATTTTTGGTGCTCTTACTCTTTGCGATTTGTATCTGATCTATCTTGGTGATCTTCCGTTCTCTTTGTTGTTTCTTAAAAATATTACTTGCCAGCCTCTGATGTTATACTCAGGTCCATTAGAATAGCATTCAGGTCCCTGGAGTAGTTTAGTAGTGGTGCAGTGCACTGCAGACAGGTGGACCCAGGCTTCTACCGCCCCCTACCTGTTACACTTGTGGAGGAAACTGTGAGTCCTCCAAAACCCACCAGAAACCCACTGTACCCACATATTGGTGCTCCCTTCACCTGTAGGGGCTATGGTACTGGTGTACAGTTGTGGGTAGTGGGTTTTGTGGGGGCTCAGCAGACAAGGTAAGGGAGCAATGGTCAGATGTGTACCTTGGAGCATTTTATAAAGTCCACTGCAGTGCCCCCAAGGATGCCCTATTGCTTTCCTGGGATGTCACTTTTCCAATATTCTACTTGATGCCAAGCTTTCTATTTTTTTTTTATAACATCTGAACCTCGGGTCTATTATCAGTAGATTCGGGCTTTGAATTTAGATCTATAGATGATAAGGAGGTCTCATTACATATATCTAAATACCAGAGTGCTATTTTTCCATACTTCATAGCAAGAGTGTACATTTCCTAATTACCTGTCCCAATACAACTGAAACTTTTACCTCCTCAGTGCATGTAAATGGTTTCATCCCTGGGTGGAATCTCTGATGCCCTGTGAGGCTTTCTTTCCAACCAAAACGTTTACCACACTCAGGACATGTAATTGGTTTTACTCCTGTGTGTATTCTCTGGTGCATTGTGAGGTTTACCTTCTGACCAAAGCTTTTACCACACTCTATACATGCAAATGGTTTCTCTCCTGTGTGGACTCTGTGATGCACTTTGAGATTTACATTACAACCAAGCTTTACCACACTTAGAACATGCGAATGGTTCTACTGTATTGTGGATTTTCTTGTGTGTTTTGCATTTGGACGTTTTTTATTTGAAAATGACCCAAAAAATAAAATGTCCAAATCGCAAAACATTTTTCCACACAGTATTTTGAAACGGAAAAGATAGACATTTTGGTTTTTTGTTGTTGAAAATTACCTTCTTTCCTGTTCAGATTTTGGATGTTTTTCATGTGCTTCAGCATTGACCACTTTTCTTCTGCCTGTGCTTTTGACTTGGATTCTGACTATGCCCGGGTCACTGGCCGACCTGACTTCTAGTGAGAACACCTGAGTGCTCTGCCAGACTCAGCCCAAATCTTTCTCGGCGTTCGACCACCTGACGGCGGACCCCCAAGTCCTGCTGGTCAACTGGGGAACTGTGGTTGGTTCAGGTGAAAACCTCAGGGCTCACTGGCCGCCTGCCACTGACACCTGGTGGTGGTACAAGGGCTCGCTTCAACTCCTAGAGTGACTACAGCGTGACACTAGTATTTAAACTTTGTACCTTTGACAACCTGACCTATCTTTCCAGATACATCATCCCCTACTACTCCACTCGCGCTCTCAGATCAGCACACCAACAATGTGTGACCATAGCCACATATGCATTCCATATTCTCATTCAGGGACCTGAACTCTGCAATTCTCTCCAACTCTGTCTACGCCAGCTTTCTTCCATAGACCAATTTAAAACTGAACTCATAACCATCCTGTTTTGCACTTGTATGCAACATGAACTTTGCAGTCTGATACATCTTCACCACCAAATTAGGCATTGCTGCTTTTTCTCCTGTAGCCCTATGGGCTATAGTTTGGGGGGGGGGGAGGATATTGGTGTATTTTATTTGGGGTTTTCAGGGAGGGTGTTAGAGAGTTGGGGGGACTTTGTATTTGATTGGGGGGGATATTAGTGCTTTAGCATTTTCTATGAATGGTAATTGGTGGTGGTTTCATTTACAAATTTGTTGTTTTATAAATTTAAATAAACTTTGCAAGAAAAAAACAAAACCCTTCCTGTTTCATGATGCTTATTCCTAACCTTGATTCCAATAGTTCACCTACATACAGGGGCTGTAACCTAGTATTTCCTCTCACAGGACTTTAGGACCCGAGTATGCTACCCTACTGTCTTTCCCTAACCCTCTTTCCTATCAAGATTATAGTTCTACTCCTTGTACCTTCTATATGCAGTGCGTCCGTTGTCCAACATCCCCCTTTATTTTTAGGATGTACACTGCTCTGGTGGTTTTTCTGTAGGGTGGGATAACAGACTTTCAATAAACTTGATAACTCAAGAAATCAAAATTCTTATGGTCTTCACAGAGCTACCTAACTGAAGAACATAAGAATAGCCATACTGGGTCAGATCAATTCTTCCAACAGTGTCCAATCCAGGTCATAAGTACCTGGCAGAAACCCAAAATTAATGCCCCCTTATACAGAAGCACCTTCCACTGAAAGGGACCAAGACACTCCCTCGGTAGCCAAAAACAAGGTCAGGTGTAAAGGTTCCCAAAATCCATATTTCACTACATGATGTAATATAATAATTCGCACCTCCAACGTTCTGAAGCTGACTCCGTGGCAGTGAAGCCGTGTAGTGTTTGTAATCGCACTCCTGATCACTGCCCCGCCCTCGAGGGAACTCTGTATAGTTGCCAGGGAAAGAAACGTGATGTCAGAAGGAGAAGGGACCAACCACAGGCAATCGCACTCGCTCTCACTTCCCCGCCCTCGGAGGGAAGGGAAGGCTGCATAGTAACGCCACGACCAGAGAACAGTGGACCACGGTGGCGGGAAGCACACAAACCGCCTGACAGGACTCTCACTTTCAAGAAAGTTGAACTCCGAGGTACGGACAGTGCACTACAAATGCTGGCCCCTACCATGACCAAATGCCTTGGATTTGGTCGGGTTTGAGATGGCCGGCATCAGTTTCCATTATTGCGAAAACTGATGCCGGCCATCTCTGACATTTGGCTGGCCCCAACCGTATTATAGAAACGAAAGATGGCTGGCCATCTTTTTCGATAATACGGTTCAGGACCGTTCTTTGCAGCGCCGCCCATATAGATGGCCGCCCCAGTTCGATTATGCCCCTCCACGTGTATCTCTCTCTTCCACTCTCTGAAAATGAACTCCAAGGTACAGACATCAAAGGAGGAGGCAAGTGGAGAGAACGGAAGGGGAGAAGAATCTTCCCTTAAAAACATTAATGGCAGAAGGTCATTACCTTGCTAGCGCCCATTTCATTTCAATGAGAAACGGACTTTTTTACTAGTAATTTTATAATACGTTTACAGAGGAATTTAAGAAAAAAGATCCCTCCAACTGAAGTATCTCAGGATGCAGGAACAGAAACTGTCTCCTCCGCTTCTGTGTTTCACAGGATATATTAGATATACGATGGTGCTATTACACAGTACTGTGGTATTCTTCTCACTGTCCTTTGGTGTGTTCTGCTGTGCTTTGTACCTTTAATTTGTCTCTGATAAATATTGCTGTGTATTGTTTGAGCCTGTAAGGGGCGCTGTTGATTGTGTCAAGTCCCTACAGCAGACTTTTAAACTGCCCAGGGCGAGGGAAATGGTTGTTTCTGGCTCTCTGTAGAAAAAGCTAAGTTTTTTCAGAAAAGTAACTGGCTGCCTGTGCCGCTGGAGAGGTGAAGGGCACCATGAAATGGAAGTAAAGATCTGCAGAGGTGCACTCCAGCATAGCCAAGTTTCCTGTCGCTGAAAAGGAACTAGGCTGCAAGCTCCTGTCTGCACAGTAATAGCTGGAGTTCTCAGCTGGTAATGGAGACCCCAGCATGATGTGGGCCCAACCTAGACACAACCCAGCCACATCTGGATGACCCTGTGTCCCTCCACTTGCATCCTGACTCGCTAAATCTTTCCCTCCGTACAAAAATGAATATGCTGTCATGGATTGGAGAGTATGATACTTTTCCACAAGTGGATGGAAAACCTGTGCTTCATCCTCCCTGCGCTCACCCTTGCCTAAAGCTGAGCCACAGCAGCTAGGAGAAACCACATACTGAGCAGTCTAAGTGCATACAGATTGTGGAGTAAAGCTTTCTGTTCTGGGGAATGAAGGGATGCGTGGCTGGGCTTCAGTCACTTCATTGGCTTCTCTCCCTCTTTCAACCACAGCTAAATATGGCTGAAATATGTCAGTATGATGATGATGAAACAAAGTCATGGAGTAGAGCTGAGTGCACATTGTCGGGCAAGAATCAATGCATGGGTGTTGCTCTGAGGCCAGTTCTGGGGCACTTTCATGCTAATTACTGTGGCATTTTATTTTTTAAGGCTGCTGCTAATTTTCTTTGAAATTGTGACTTGCTACTGATTGTGGAGCTAATTCTTCTATAAAGAAAATGCATTTCATATGAAATAGTGGCAAAACCCAAAACGTATAGGGAGTAGGACCCAAAGCTGGATACAAGTATTAAAATCCCCACTCATATTTCATTTTGGATATATTGTTAAACCCCAGCCAAACCCTCACTCAGCTTTTCATAGATTGAAGTCCTGTTTGATGCTATCGCAGAACTGACTCAGACTGACTCCTGTGCTTCAATGGTAGTGTTCTTGGGACGTAAGTGGAGGACAATGGCAGTCCTGTGCTGCAGGGTGAGTCATGCCCAGAAGATCATGGCAGCCCTGTGCAGGGCCACCGAGTGACAAAGCCGGGCCCGGGGTAAACACTCCCCACCCCCCAGATCTGCTTAATTGGTTAATACTTGTCTCCTGCTCCTGTGTGCTTGGGTTGCATTTCCGTGTTTGCGGAAACAGGAAGTACTTCACACAAGAGGTGGGACAAGGCAGGAAGAAAGACCTGTGGCCGGCAGAGCAGAATTAACGTGATAACCCGGCACTAGGGCACACAGGAGCAGGAGACCAATCAGCCATGCCGGTGCTGGGCAGGCCCCTCCTGAGGTCTGACCCTCTCCCCTCTCGAATACCCTGGTCCTGTGCCATGGGGTAGTGTTCATGGGATTTAAGTGGAGGACAGTGGCTGTCTTGTGCTACAGGGTGAATTATGCTCGAAGGATCATAGTAGTCCTGTGCCACGGAGTAGTGTTCTTTGGATATAAGCGGAGGACAGTGGCAGCCCCGTGCTGCAGGGTAAGGCATAATCAGAGGATCGTGGCTGTCCTGTGTTGTGAAATGCAATCTCTTTGTTTCAGCTAGGTTCTAAGTAGTGAAATCTTGGAAGAGGATTTGTGGGGAACTGAGAGTGTTGCTAGTGGATTGGAAGAACAGGTGATCCCATGAGAGCTGCAGGCCAATTATAGTTGATATACTGTCCCAGGCCTGAGAGATTTTTCTAGTAAATCTTCTTTTTTGGCATGGTGGCTGCCCGAAGAAAAGACCAGGGAAGTAGGACTAGTAAAGTGTGAGGTTAGCAATCAGACAAGGAAAACAAGAGTATTTGAAGAATCTGTTTTGTAGAAGAGCTGAATGCAGTTCATAAATGGGATAAGTTCTTCCTGTGACTATAATAGTTTTACATTGAAAAGTGGAATGTGATCGGGCACATAAGTGGGTGACGTCCTTGCACGGTGCTGTGACAGAACAGTTCTCTTTACTAGTGTAAATTTTCTTCTTTATGTACAGCTCTTCCTGTACTCGACCATCTCCTCAGTATTGCCTTTTCTGCTTGGCCAAACAGACATATAAACAAAGTTCTTTCCCGTGTTGTTCGAACAGTTTTTCTCTTTGGTAGTTTTCCAATGTTGTCTTTTGCCATTTTTCAATGAATATCTAATTCTTGTCTCAAAGAAAAGAAATCCTTTTTATTGTTTTTCTTTATTCATTTATTCCCTGTGACTGGAACGTAGAGCAGGCCAAGTCAGGATTCCAACCATGTCTGGACTGCAGCAGAAGAATCCAGAACTTCAGCGCTTTCTAGGGTCTCATCAATCTGGGATCTGAGCTGGAGGAATGCCTCCACAAACCTGAAAGGATCACCTCCATGATCATTATAAGGTGAAAAAAAGGCTCTTGTGCAGAAAGGGGAACACAAGGCATTCAGTAGAGGCTGACTGAATTTCAGTTTCAGGTTTGGCACCGAAACCGGCAGCCCGAAATTTGAATTTGGGTTTTGGCCAAAAATACTAGTGCGTTTTCAGCTGAAACTAAACCCCCCACCACCACCACCACTATTCTCTGCCGCCCCTCCATCCCTGCAACATACTCTGCCACCCCCCTGGGTTGCCCAGCCAACTGTAGGCTCTCCCTCAGGTGGTCTAGTGGCCTCTTTGGGTGCAGGAACAAAGCCCACTTGTTCCTGCCCAGTGGCACTCCTCCTTCCAGGACTTCCAGTGGCAGTCACGCAAGATGGGTGGACCTTGGAGGGGGCATCTTTTGGTTAGGGTGGGGGATCAGGGCTAGTTTAGTTTTCATCTTTGGTTTTGGGCAAAACCAAGCAGCCAGTTTCTGTCGCAGATTCAATTTCAGCAGAAACTGAAGATCCTTGTTTCAGTCAGGCTCTAGCATTCAGGTCAGACTACTTCTTGGATCAGTCCTCTATCAGGACTAGTTGTAAAGGACAAAAAGCTGGAAGCCAAGAATAGGGCACCTGAACTCAAAAGAGCTGTAAAATGACTTATACTTATTTGAAGAAACCATGGTGAAAGCAATTTGTACTGTGTGGTAGGTGCAACCCCCAAAATAAAAACACAAGTTTATGAAAGTAACTAGTACTTTGATCATGTACTTGCCTGGCAACCCTACTGGATGGACCATATCATTCTTTATCTGTTGTCATCCACCCTCCCCCTAATTCTATAGTGTTGCCTTCCCAATTTTACGTTTAGCGCACAAAGTTACGTGTGCAAGGTATAGAATAGTGTCAGTTGCCCGCATAACTTAATAGAATCAGCTTCTAATTGGCATTAGTGACCAATTAGTTATAATTGATCTTAATTGGTGCTAATTGTTACTAATTAGTAGTCACATATGTAACTGCCTTTAGGGGTTGGGACAACTTCCCTATGAGAAAAGGCTAAAGCGGCTAGGGCTCTTCAGCTTGGAGAAAAGGCGGCTGAGGGGAGATATGATAGAGGTCTATAAAATAATGAGTGGAGTTGAATGGGTAGATGTGAAGCGTCTGTTCATGCTTTCCCAAAAATACTAGGACTAGGGGGCATAAGATGAACCTACAATGTAGTAAATTTAAAACGAATCGGAGAAACTTTTTCTTCACTCAGCGTGTAATTAAACTCTGGAATTTGTTGCAACAGAATGTGGTAAAGGCGGTTAGCTTAGCAGAGTTTAAAAAAACGTTTGGACGGCTTCCTAAAGGGAAAGTCCATAGACCGTTATTAAATGGACTTGGGGAAAATCCACTATTTGTGGGATAAGCAGTATAAAATGTTCTGTACTTTTTTGGGATCTTGCCAGGTATTTGTGATCTGAATTGGCCACTGTTGGAAACAGGATGCTGGGCTTGATGGATGTTTGGTCTTTCCCAGTATGGCAATACTTATGTACTTATGTAAATTGCGCATGCAGAATGTATCATAAACAGCTGCAAGGGAGGGGGTGGACCTGGAAGTGGCGTGGGCGGGTCAGGGGTGTGCACATGCACATGTTATAGAATTTTGGCATTTACGTGCCAGGCGCAAGTAGTTACACCAGCCATTGAGCTAAGTGCTTGCACCTAAAGTTAGACACGTAAACACTGACTTAGGCTAGTGTTGTAAAATGACAATTATGCATGCAACGTTCATGCATCTAACTTTTGCCAACCTTTACATACTTACCCCCCCCCCCCCCCCCCCCACATATTACTGTATTATCAGAAACAGTGCATTTGGTTGAACAGTATTGGCTAGCTTTTGCTTCTTCATCTGGTTGGGCTACTCAAGTTTATCTATAAAGTTGAGCAGCCTTATCTCCACCACTATAATTTGGCGTGCCTCCTTAGGCACCTGAGAGATTGGGTATTGGAGACTGAAGATTATACTCCCTGGCTTATGGAAAGGGGGCTTTTTCATCCACAAACTTCACTATCTTCTACATGTGCTAGGGATGGCCCTATCTTTGAACTTGCGGAGTAATGTTCTCCTTAAATCTATGCGGGCAGCCTGGCAGGCTTTACTCCAATATTGGCAGAAGACGCCCATTAATACTGATTTTCTACCGTTAGAGGGGAATTTGGATTTCACCCCGGGAATTCATTCTTCAGTTTTTCAGGAATGGGGTAGATGGGGGGGGGGGGGTTATTTGTGCATTGTGGATATGCTGAGCGAAAATGGCACCCTCAGATCGTATGATAGTATTGTTGATATGTTGTCCCCACATCCAGGAAATTTCTATGCATATTTGCAAATCACTTCCTACTTGTCTCAGCTTCTACATACAGGGTGTGTTTTGAACATGGTTGCCCAATTGTAATCCTTTTTCACATCCACTCAGGTACCTCATATGTCATCTTATTTTCATAAATCCCTCACTGTGCTGATGCCTCAAAAATCTTATGCCCTTATTGTGGTGAGATGGAATTTGGAATTGGGCCATCATTTGAGGGAGGAGGTTTTGTCTAAAATGACTTATCCCACTGATAGTTTATAATGCTCGGTATAGGGAATGCCTGTTTCGAATTCTAGCAAGAGATTATTTTTCTCTGAGACCGGCATTCCATGCTGGGTGTATCCCGTCTCTTCAGTGTATTACCTGTGGGGCGATAGAGAATATGCTATCTCATGCGCTTTGGACATGCCCAACCATTCAGGGATATTGGCGTCAGGTGCTCACATTGATACAGAATCTCTTCCCTCTGCCCCAGATTTTGTTCCCTCCAGCTTTTTGTTAGGGTTGGGAACATATAGAAGTTCCTTTTTGAAAGGGCGTCGACATCGCCACTATAAGGCATGTATAGTGGGTGTGAAGTGTGTCTTACAAATTTGTTGCTTGAGGGATACCCCCAATTTGTGGCATTGGTGTAATGCTATTCAGTTATTATTAACCTGGGAGGCCTGTTCTGGCTGTCTCACAGTGAAACCTAAAGAATGGTTTTGGATGTTTCGGGAGCCTCTCTCCTCGAACATGAAGCCTGCTCCTTAATACCATACCTCTATGATTCGAAGTGATGTTCCTGTTTTCCCCAGTTTCGCTTTACCTTTTTAGTTTATTCTTATAGACGTGGAGGGTGGGTTGTTATAGGAGATAGGGGAGAGTTTGGGGTGGATCCTGAGGGGTTGGCGGTGCTGCTGGGATTGCTCCTTATCTTTCTGTGGGAAGGGGAGAGTCAGAAGAAATAGTACGCTCGCTTCCCCTTTATAGTTGTTATGCCTCACTTGAGAGAGATTCCTGGGGGGGGAAGTTTGGGAGATGGGGGTTTTTTGGAGGGAGGATGGGCTGGGGGGAAATTTTCTTACTTATTCTGTTGATGATACCTTTTCAGCCATTTGGCATTCACGTGTTTCTTTGGTGTTAGGGTTGTCATCACTAACAGATGCTTTAAACTGGAATAGTTGGTAGGGTGGTGGGATAAAAATGTAAAAAAGTGTGATGACAGTTTGTAAGACTTTTTTTTTTCTTCTATGTATGTTCTGCGATTGGATTTTTTTTGTATACTCCTATTGTTGGACTTGTCATCAATAAAAAAAAAGTTTTTAAATTTAAAGTTGAGCAGTTCTGAGATTGGGACTCACCTTCACATGCATCTTATTACATCCTGCTTGTTGATGGGGAAAAAACCAAAGTTGCTTACCTGTAACAGGCATTTTCCATAGGCAGTGGGATTAATTGAGAACACCGTTCCTCCTACGTTTCTGAGGGATGCATTCTTAACTAACTGAAGGAAATGAGGTGCCTAAACCGCAAGAAATCTTTCCAAGGAGAGAAGGATGAAAGAACAGTTTTCATCTGCTTAATGCAGCTGAATAGACTTGAGTTTCATGGGTACAGCCAGGATTTAAAATGAAGAACATAGGTTTAAAACATGGCTTGCCCCATGTCATGCGGGAGTCTGTATAAGAGCTTGGATTATAACTGAGGCAGATAGAGATAAAATGACAGACCTGGGGACCATCATAGGAATTTGTGCTTATTTCCACCTCATTCTTGCACACCTGCACATGCAATCACATCTCGTTGTGTTGCCATAGTTGGTGAGAGGCTGTTGTAATAAATTGTGAGAGGCTTAGTGTACAGCTTAGTAGCCTAATGGTTAGTGCAGAGGCCTGAGAACCTGGGGAACTAGTTTTGATTTTCACTGCAGCTCCTTGTGACTCTGGGCAAGTCACTTAACCCTCCATTGCCCCAGGTACAAAATAAGTACCTGTATATAATATATAAACTGCTTTTACTCTGACCACAGAAAGGCGGTATATCAAGTCTCATCCCTTTTCCCTGTGCACAATTTTCTGCGCTGTTTTGGCCGCCCTGAGCACAGAGGATTACTTTGCACAAAGAATTGTGACCTCATAACTGGAGTGAACTTTGACAGCAGAGATTGGGGAGTAAGACCAATGCTGGGCAGACTTCAGTGGATCTAGGCTGGAGTGGGCTTCAATGGCAGCTCCAGTTAGGTGGGAAGCAGGATCAGGGATGAGCAGACTTTTGTGGTCTGTGCCCCAAAATTGGCAGGCAGAAATAGATATTAAATATGCCCATGTTTAGTCATGACGTGGAACCTGTGTAAAGTGCCAGATTCATCTCTGGCTACCTTGTTGGGCAGACTGGATGGACTGGGCAGGTCTTTATCTGCTGACATTTATTATGTTACTCTGTGTAGACACTGATGCACTTTAAATGTAAATCCAATGGTAATAGTAACTATTAAACCTGGAGTTAAAGTAACGCACACTTGACCTGAATACTTCATACCTGGTTTTCTTATTATGGGGATTTAGCGTGTGAGCTGATGAGTAAAAAGTCTGCTTACTTTTCTCTGGCTTGTATTAATAATAGTTTTGTACTAGTTACTTTTCCTTTGTCAGTATAAACCACCAACAACTTTTTTTTTTCTTTTATTGAACAATTAGACAATTAGAGCAGCATTTTAGAAAGGACGTCCAACTCAGAACGTCACAAATGGACGTCCATCTCACATCTGTTTTAGAACGGGATACATCCATTTTACAAACTGAAACATCCAAATTATGAATGGTGGAAAACATGGGACATAGACATCGTGTGGCAGCATAGGAACATCAAAGTGGCCGCACAGACGCCCATACAGAGCAGAAGGGATAGCCCAATGATTAGAGCAGTGGGTTGAGAATCAGGGGACCTAGATTCAAATCCCACTTCAGCGCTTTTTTTTTATTTTTTATTATGCGTAGTCCACAGACAGAAAAATACTTACTGGACCTGAATATATGACACCTGCAAACTTGAAGTGTATTAAAGTGGTCATTCTGGTCCAGTAGGTATTTTTCTTTCTATGGAGGGCTCACAATTAAAAAAAAAAAATGTAAGTGGGATTTGAACCTGAACCCCTTGGTTCTCAGTCTGTTGCACGAACCATTAGGCTAATCCTCAGATCTCCATGCTTCTCTGTTAAGAATGTCTGTAATACCTGAAGCTGTCATAGTGTCTGGTATCCTTTGCCGGTTTTACATTCATGGGAGAGAGAGGGGGGCAGCAACCACTGGGGGATTAAGGAGGTGTCATGCCTTAATCCCTCCAGTGGACAGCTGCTCAGAGTACCTTTCTGTAACCTAAATGTGAGAAGTACCAGGTCTAAATAATCAAACATCCATCTTTTTAAACTTGCATGTGCCTTCCCCTTCTATGATGGGGTTGGATCTCCATATTTTGGCCCCTCCCTAGTCACGTCCAAAACACACCCAGACTACACCCCCTTTCCATATGGATGTACTGCAGTGTTATATGTCTATATTCTGTCTTTTTGTAAAATTGGGATTTGGACATCCATGCAATATAGATGTCTAAATGCCAATTTTCAGACATCCAAAACAAGAATAGAGCTGCTAAAATAACCACCATAGTGAATAAAATAGGAGAGAAAAGGCCAGGGGGTTGAACAGCTGAAGTGATAGCATCACCAAATTTTTGGGGGGTGGGGGGTTAAGGGAAAGATGCTGTGGCTTCATTCAGTGACAGAAATTTACATGATGATATGCTAATATGTATAGAATATACATTCTGTCATGTTGATTGCATAGAACAAAGAAGAGAAGCTGGTTTCTAGGAACAAGAATGCTTCCCTAACACAGCTAAAGCGAAACATAGCACTATACTACTACTACTACTACTTATCATTTCTAAAGTGCTACTAGACGTATGCAGCGCTGTACACTTGAACATGAAGAGACAGTCCCTGCTCGACAGAGCTTACAATCTAATTAGGACAGGACAAATAAGGGATAAGGACAAAGAGTAGCAAGATTCTGGAATCCCAAAGAGTAGCAAGATTCCGTGCAGAACCCCAAAGAGCAGCAAGATTCCGGAATCCCAACTACTACTAATCATTTCTATAGCACTACTAGACGTACGCAGCGCTGTACACTTGAACATGGAAAGAGTCCCTGCTCGACAGAGTTTACAATCTAATCAGGACAGACAAACAGGACAAATAAGGGATAAGGACAAAGAGCAGCAAGATTCCAGAATCCCAAAGAGCAGCAAGATTCCGGAATCCCAAAGTGCAACAAGATTTCGGAATTTCACAGACTATTACTACTACTTATTTCTATAGCGCTACTATACGCACACAGCGCTGTACACTTGAACAGGATTTTCAGTGCTAGTGATGCAAAGGTTATAACTGAGATAAGTACTTACAAGAATGGTGAAAATTGATATTATATATATGAATTTGATTAAGAAGACTATGTAAGATATATAAAACTGTTTGAACAGTTGAATTATATAAAAAATATGGACCGATGAGGAATGGCGGTATAAGCATAAATATGTTAGATGTCATACGATACATTATTTTATGGCCTACCGTCTGATGGTCCGCAAAATATTTCATATGAACTACCTATAATAAATGGTCAGAATATACATTGGTCATACCAGACACTTGTGTCTAGTGTACACAGATGTGCAAATGTAATGCTTCTCCAGGGCCCAGTATAGTCTCTTCACACAATATTGATTCTTATGCTAACCCACCAGGCACAGTAGAATATACACATGTTTTCATGACAATTGACGTGCTCTCTGTTGCATGCATTTTTTGTGTACTGCATTATGGGTGGACTTTTTTTTTTAACATACATTAGAAAACTGTGGCCCCTTTTACTAACCGCAGTAGCCTGACAGTACTTCCCACTCCTAGCACGCTGTCATATCCAGCGCTACAAAACTATATATTTATTTTTGTGGCGCCGGAGTGTACTTGGTGGTAATCGGGCAGTTCCGGGTTAGCGCAGGAGCCCTTACCGCCATCTCAATGAGTGGAGGTAAGGGCTGCCCCTTGAAATGGCCACGCTGCAAGTGCTTTACTTGCCGAATGGCCATTTCCTGCAGGGAAGAGAGACTTCCCTTTTATCTGCTGTGGTATAAGGGGGCCTTGGTACACGTGAAAAACATGCGCCGATGCCAGCACAGGCCCCCTTTTGCCACAGCTTGGTAAAAGGGGCCCTGTGTGCTGAGCTTCAGCATACTGCGCTAATTCACAGTTTACTACATAGGTCCAGAGTTGTGAATTTAACCCAAACCGCTGAAGTTGGGTGAATCACAATAAGGCAGTGTCAGAGTTTTAAACTTGAGGTGTGAATATGTCTGGCGCAGCACATCATTTCTGTCACACAGAAGTGTTTGTTGTGCTAAGATAGAAGCATAACTGAGGCCTGCAGTCCCTCTGCGACATCCTCTTCTCTAGCTGGACTCAGCAGTGTTGTGGATTACTGATCTTACTGTGAGTAAGAAATGGCAAGATCTTTCCAGTTTAATACTATAGTCTTGCTCTCCACCGTTTTGAAGTAAAAAATCAGTTTAATTCCCAACAGAGCTGTTCATCTTTCTGGAGTAAGGGTTGAAGGCCTGAAGTGAAATGGAGAGAAAACAGACAGGCCATACCAGGAAGTGCCCTGTCAAAAGGAAATTATTGCTGATGTAAACTGAAAACTGTTTGCATTTTAGCTTTTTTATTATAAGAAGCAGTTGAGACATGTATTCCAAACAGTTATTTCAGTGATACAGTATATTTAGGTATTAGCGCTATGTATTCCAAATGAAATCAATCTGAACACACTGCTTCTTGATGCTTAGTGGATGGATTGTGCAGGTTAACAAGTGTCCTTTCTTTTCTGAATAGGACAAGAAACTGCGAATCTTTGACCCCCGAACTGGGCCTGCAGCCTCTCAGGTATGATCTCTTTTCTGTGCTTCCATATACTGCAGTGGGTTTTTGCAATTGCAAGATGGAAAAAGATGGAGGCTGGTCACAAGGGAAAATTATGAATGAGTTACAGTAATTTTAATCTTTATCATAGACTTGGGTGTGTGAATTGGCTCTGGGTGGAAGATATTTGAAGCAATTTGTGCTTGGTGGTGATAGTTTGAGGCCTTTGAGGGTTGTTCAGGAATTGAAATGGATACAAGGCCTTGCTGTTAGTAAGGTGGACAAGTGGTGGAAAATGTGAATGCAAAAAAGACTGACATTCAAAAAGTGGTGTTTTATTCTGTTTTGGAGGGACTGGTTAGTCTTTGCATGTCACCTGGTGGAACATTTCTCACATTGAATGGCATCAATACAGCTCAAGAAAGGAGGATATAAAAATAGAAATGGAAATAGCAAGTCTGGAAACCAACACCTTGGTTTTAGCTATTATTTTTACTTAAGAAGCCTCCAGTAACAATGCATTCTCCACATAATACCTACCAAATCCCTGTCCTATGTGATTTCTTGGCCGGGCGAACTTCTATGGTCTATGTCCCAGAAATGCCAAAGGAAGACCATGATCAAGTATTTTACATCACATTCATTGTTGATTTAATCATGATGAATAATGAGTATGACAGTTGGGCAAACTGGATGGACCTTTCAGGTCTTTATCTGCCGTCACTTACTATGTAAAAACTATGACAGCTCACAAACGCTCTAGTTTCCTCCAGAGTTTTGTGGTGGTTTTTTATTTGTGGCATATTTTGCCTGTTGTAAAATTGGGCAGGACTGAGATACTCAAAAACTAAAACAGCTGAAGCTGGAGCCACCAGTCAATCACATTGCCTCCGCCCCTACCGTGGGACTACATTTTCCAGCAATCCTCGGTCTCTCTTTAGCCACATCTCTTTGGCCCAGCACCTGCAGGCCGGCCTCCCTCCCATCCTCACCTATTGTGCTTTGGAGGACTTTCACTTCCTTGCAGGAAAGGGGCTAGCCTTGTTTGTGGTTTGCTTAAAGCAGTTTTTCCCAAACCTAGTCCTGGAAGCACTCCAGACGGTCAGGTTTTTAGGATATCCACGATGAATATTCATGAGAGAGATTTGCTTGCACTGCACGCAGATCTCTCTCATGAATATTCATTGTGGATATCCAGAAACATGACTGGGTGTGGTGCCTCCAGGACCAGATTTGAGAACCACTGGTTTAAAGGGCAGTCCTGTGTTTTCTCCTCCTGAGATCTGTTGGTACCTCCAGCTATTTGAACTCCAGTCTGTTTTATTACAGTTTAGTTTATTCATATTTATTATACTGCCTTTGCTAACTTGCAGTTCAAATTGATTTACAATAAAAAATTAAACGTAGCAGGAAAGGGTCTACAAATTGTGACAGGAAAACAAGGAAAATTCCAATCATACAACAAAGATAATGAAGGTCAATTTGATGAAGGCAAGAGAGTGAGGGATACATGGGAGGGGTCAGAATAAAACTAGAAAGGCAACACTTCTAGAGCAAGATCACAATCGGCCTATGAAGGGGCAAATGTAGCATGGATTAACCAATATACATTTGATTTATTTACATATTATCTTATAGTTGATATGTTTTTAACATTTATTATATGTTCATAGTCTTTTGATTTAATACCTAACAACCGGAATATCTTTATTTTTACATACATTTTGAGTCATATTTGTCATTTTTATTGCATTCATAATGAGAAAATACAGTTTTATTTTTCTATTTAGTTTTGCATATATTTATATATCTATGTATATTCTACATGTATATTGTTTTGTATTTGATTTGTTTTTAACTTTTATTGTAAATACACATTTTATAGACTCCTGATGCAGGCCTAACGGCCGAAACACAATGTTGTGTCGAGTCTTCGTACTTCAATAAACTTCTTTCACCAACATACATCTTCCAGTCTTTGGTATCCTTGGTCACCCTCCCACTTTTTCTGTTGTACTGTTATTTTCCGTGGGGCGTTCTGAGTTCTCCGTCTTTGGACGGATTTCTTCTTACACATAGCCTGAAACCTATTCAGCACTTGGCTGTGTGCTATAGGAGAGATGTTTTGAAGATAAGCCTCCAAAATGGATAAAATACTTTTTGCCTCTTAGAATGATTCTGTGCCCTGTATGCCTCTCAGACCATTTAAAGTGTGTAGCTTATTCCTCCATTACCAAAAGGAAGGGGTTTGTTCCTGGTGCCAGTGGTTAGCACGCGTTTTCCTCCACAATGTATGCCTTTCCTAAAAACTGTTTTATTGCCCTACCCTGAACCCCCCATAGAGATTAAAAAGAATTCTAACTCCTGTCAACTGTAGAGGGGATCCTAATACTGACACTCCCATTATTCAGTCTCCAGAATGACTTTGATTAACTGTGTAGAATTTTAATAGCAGTGTTGCCAATTTGTGTGGTGAGGGGAGGGGGAAAGAGGCAGCACTGTCTTTTAAAATCATACTGAAATAAGTCCGACCCCATTTAGAAGCTCCATGATCCCAACCCTACCTTCGAGGCCTGATCAGCAGGCCCCACCTCCCTGTAGTTCTCCTAGTATCACCCGTTCAACATCCACTCAACCATTCAAACACTAAAGAAGTTTGTGTTGCAGCTCTGTTGGCCAGATCAGCATGGGCTGCAGAAACCTTTTCAGTGTTTGAATTCTTGTTTCTCTTCTGAAGTTTTCATTGGCTGGATGTCCCAGTCAGTCAGTGCTCAGGAAGTCAATTTGCTATCTGATGGAAACAGCCCATAGTTACACCATACATGATGTCAGTTTGTAGCTCAAAAAGAAAAAACAAAAACAAAAAAGGCAACCCACATGAGAGGGAATAAACCTCTGATATGCTACATGATGGGGAGGGAGTTGGGAGAGGAAGAGGGGAGGAAGATAAGGATTCATAATAGGTTATGGTTAGTTAACCTAGACAAGGGGGATGAAAGGGGAGTTGAGTGTGTGGGGGGGAGTAATGTAAGCACTGATGGTGTATTTACTGCACTGACGGTATTTAGAGTGTGTGTTGCTCGCGAGTTGTGTTTTGGAACTGGGGCGGGGGGTGGGAGGTGGAGTTGGGTAGGGGGGGAGCAAATGTTAAAAAGCTTTGATGGTGTGCTCAGTATATTGCCCTTACTCTCTGTCTGTTTTTTGTTTTTCACTGGGTGTATATTGAGAGTGTGGACTGTTAACCTATTGGAACCATCAATAAAAATTGTTAAAACAAAAAAAAAACCTCTGATATGTATTCCAAGTCCATTTAGAATAAGAATATTGGTGACACTGTCTTGAAAAATCTGGAGTTTGGGGGAAAGGGTCAGCTAAAGAGATTGGAGTAGGCAAGTTTCTTGGACATAGAATTTGTGACAAAGAGACCTGTGTGGCCTCGAACAACTCAAATATTGAAGTCTGTTCTTGATCCTTTAAACAAAGGTATGATAAAAGCAGAGGAGGGCTGCCGCTTCATTCCCATGAACATTAAGGAGAGCGGTCCTAGCCTAGATGTAAAGCACTGGGAACAGGATCTCTGCCAACTTGTGCATATGTAACTTTGGTAGTTCTATGTGACACTGGAGCCCATCTGTTTAGAAGGGGTATCTGTGGGGCCTCTTAATTGTTCAGGCCCCAAATAGGATACAATTACCTTTTAATTTCTTCTTAGTGGACTGACAGCCACCAAGTTGCCCCTGGAAAATATCTTTTGGATCATCAGATAGAAGATTGCATTAACAGATCCCTAACGATACATAGGAATGACGTATGAATATTTCCTGGAATAGCATAGCAGTTTGGACAGATTTGTTTGGAGAGCACCTTTTTTTTTTTTAATTAAGTTGTAATGTTTAATTTTATTTTCAGTTGAAAGTACATGGTCTCTTAAACTGTAAAAAGAAAGAAAAGAAAAAATGCAGTGTTTTTTTTTAAATATTAAGAGACTATGCATCTTGAAAAAAATACAGAAACTTTATTTGCTATTGACCCAAAGGCCCTCAAAGGGAAGTGTTCCAAGAAGCACTATCAACATTCAGAGAGGAGTGAAAGCCTGAGTTGAAGCTGAATGATAGCCAAGTTAAAAATGTAAAAACAAATGAAAATCATTCATTTGGAGATGAGAAAATATGATGCTTCTCTATTTTATATGAGCTCATGGCTCTCTAAAAAGACTCCAACTGTTGTGGGTTAAAAAGTAAAACATATGTGTGTTGATGAAATATCACCTTGCTTAAATATTTGAGAGAGAAAAAAATGACCGATTAAAGCAATGACACTTTATTTTAAAGACAGAAAACTTTTATATGGGGCTTGAATTTCTCTAACCACATCAGGAAAAACTAGAAACATTACAACCTAGGAAAGGTTTCCCCACTCTAAGGGAAAAAATTAAATAAATACAAACAGTAGGCTTTTTTTATCAGATTCCGGTGCTAAGATCAGTGTCTGAGGCCTGGTAAATCAGGAACGAGATTTCTAGAAGAATCATCTGGGATTTCTGGTAGAGATTCAGAAACTGATGATAAATGTTTTTCCTGATCCTGCAGCCCTTTTCCTAAGTAAATAATAAGTACTGACTTAAAAAAAATGTAACACTTGATCCTTTATATTATTCTGTTGTTTTCTATTATTTGAATTATATTTTTAAGAAAACATATAGCAGGTTAACCCCATCACAGGTAGATGGGGCTTTGTTTTCTTTTAATATAATTATCTCAGCAATGATTATTTATTTGTTTATTGCATTTGTATCCCACATTTTCCCACCGTATGACAGGTTCAATGTGGCTTACATATTGCTAAAAGGGCGGTTACAAAATTTAGATTTGTAGACGTCTAGTACATAATACAGAAGTACCATAAATGCTTAGGTTGGTATATTAGCATATTGTGTGAGAGGTTAATATTGTTTTCCATTTCTGAACTTTTCGTGATGTATGGTGGTGTGGGATTAGGCAGATCCAGTGGGGAAAGACTTCTTGAAAAGATGTGTTTTCAGTTTCTTTCTGAATTGTAGGTGGTTTTCTGTGAGTTTCAGGTCTTTGGGTAGTGAGTTCCAAAGTTGTGTGCCTATAAAGGAGAGGCTGGTGGCATGTGAAGATTTGTATTTTCTACCTTTCAAATAAGCAAGTATGTCTCTCTGATTCACCAGTTAGTTTATATTTTGGAGCAAAAAGACTTCAGATGCTCAACATTCTCTGTTAAAACAGCTAAACAGTGAATGATTTAATGCTTATATCCACTAATGACAGGAATGCTTTCCAATGTGGATAGTGCATGAGCTCCTCATTAGTCTAAAAAAACCTCCGATTTTATCAATATGAATAATGTATTTATTTTACTACTTTTTATTATGTTATATCTTTTATTCTATACCACTGATGTATCGGTGGTACTTATCTGGGCTTTAGTAGCAACTGTGGCTAGGGACATTGAAAAGGACATGTCATTGAAAAGGAAGGCAGGATATAAATCGGGTTTCTCTCTGGTTATAGATATCGCTCCTTAAGAAGCTTACAGCGAAACAGAAATTTTCTGTAGAGTGTCCACAGGAGGGACACTCCCCCTAGGAGGGAGACATTCTGGCCCAGGGTGTGGGGTGTGGGAAGAAGGGGAAAAAAAAGACAGAAGAGGTGCTAGGTATGGAGGGAAAGGAATAAGGTCACAGAGGGGCAACACTGGGACAGAGTAGGGGGCGTAGGGACACAGAGAGGCAATGCTGATCACAGGAGGGGATTGGGACAAAGAAGGGGAAATGCAGGCCAAGGGCTAGATCAGGATACTTTGAGGGCACATGCTGAAACTG
Source organism: Microcaecilia unicolor (assembly GCF_901765095.1). NCBI lineage: Eukaryota > Metazoa > Chordata > Amphibia > Gymnophiona > Siphonopidae > Microcaecilia > Microcaecilia unicolor. The sequence goes on along the minus strand of NC_044038.1, from coordinate 64,189,034 downwards.
GAAGAAGGATAGGGACAGGTCCACAGAGGGGAGATGGTGGGCATGGAGAGAGAAAAAATGTCAAATGGACAGAAGACATTGCATAAATCAGACACTGGGATCAAAGTGAATAAAAAACCAGAATGCTCAGACATCAAAGATAGAAAAAATTATATATTCAGAATTTATTAATTGGATTATGTCAGCTTTTAGAAGTGTGTATCTGTGATATTTATTTTGCATTTTAATTTCTCTAGTATTGCTGTATGCCAAGTCTGACTTCTTGAGGTTTTCATTTCAGTTTTTTGCCTTCATATCTTTTATTGATCTCTGGTCCCTTGTGTCGCATTTGTTGTGTCATGTTTCATGTGTGATCAAGGGTGCAGTATTCTGCTAGCATGTAGTATTTACATAAAGATCTTGTTGCAGTCCTATTTGTTTTGGCTTCTTTTTTCACTAGGTAGTGTATTGGTGTTTTAGAGCCCGGTGTAATATTTACACTGCTGCCTTTTCACATATAAGGTTGTAACGCTTCCTGTCCTGGGAGTTAGTGCTGTTATAGTTTGGTAAGGTTCTGAGTTTGTTTTTGCACAAGTTTGAGTATAGTGTTTTGCAGTGGAGAAATTATGTGTTGACCTTACCGTGGTGACACCAAAACATCAGAAAGGTTTTTATTTTTTTAGCCTAAATTATGAGATACTGCCTCTTGAGGGATCTTTAAATACAGTTGAATTTTTTCCATATGCGTGTTGGCTAAGGGCAAGTGGGATATGTAAGAAAGAAGAGAGTCAGACTGGCTCTAGGCCTCTGTGCAGGCATAGGCATCATCTTTGACCACATTTTGCAATCTGCTTTAATTCATTTGCCTAAGAGACCTATATTTATCTGTTGAAGGTTGCACTGTTTAATTTTCTTGGCATTTTATTCTTTGGCATTTGATACATATTTATAAACTGATGCCTTGCATTTTGCCGGGTTTGAGATGGCCGGGCCTGGTTTCCATTATGGCTGAAAAACAAAGCCGGCCATCTCCTCTAAACCCGGTGATCGATTTAGCCGGCCCCAAACGTATTTTGAAAATGCGGTTGGCTCCGCCCCCTTGCAGAGCCAGCCCTGAAGATGGCCAGCGCCGTTCAATTATGCCCCTCCATGGGGCTCATTTTCAAAGCACTTAGCCTTCCAAAGTTCCATAGAAACCTATGGAACTTTGGAAGGGAACTTTGGAAGGCTAAATGCTTTGAAAATATGCCTCCATGGAATTTTGTAAGTCTAGGTGCTTTGAAAGGTGCTTCTATTTAACTTTGTAAGTCTAAGTGCTTTGATAAGACGCCTCTAAATCTGTTATAAATAGGGTTGTTATGGATAAGCAGAGAAGGAAGTGCATGCTGTCTCAGACTGAGGGGCTGGTTCTCTGGCCTGAAGAGAGTGCACAGAACCTGTGGGCCCAGATATATTCTAAATTGAAATTGGATACTTAGATTCCACTGTATTGAGGTTGTCTTTTCATGTATTTTATGGAAATTGAGACGGTTAATAGGCCTTCTTGGATTTAGGTGAGTTGCAACATGTAGTCCATGCTTTGATTTTGAGTTAGATAACTGCAACTCCTTGTATTTGGGTGTCAAAAAGAATGTTGCATGGACTACAACGGTTACAAAGCACATTAACAAAATTTTTCAGCGGAGCCATAGCCTTGGATCATATAACCCCACATCCCCTGCATTTTGGTGAAGCTTTATTGACTTCCTGTGGAGTAGAGGGTCAAAGTTAAAGTGTAAGCCTTTAAGTAAGATAACGTCAGTTGCACACCATGCTATTTTTCAATGTTCAATTTATTTGATATACTGCTAAATTGAAAATATGAGTGGTTTACGAAAGAGAGAAATACAATATAAGGAAGGTAACATAAAGCTGCACCATGGGGGTACTAAGAATAGAAGAGAAACACAGAGAGAAAACAACATAGCAGGGAAGTCACAATATAACAAAAATAGAAGGGGGTGAAGGACACATATGGAAAAATGTGACTGTCAGTGCTCAGGTGGCAGGTTTGAGTCTTTTTGAATCCCACACTTCAAGACCAACATGGAGAAATCAAAGTAGAAGTCAGGGGCAGACTGACAGTGATCTGGGCCCTTGGGCAATAAGGATCATAGGCCCCTAACCACCTATCAAAAGTGATTAAATTAGATGGAAGATAGGGGAGAGTGGCCCACCTATAGCTGTGGGGCCCTCAGGCACTGCCCTGGTGTCCCAATTATCAGTCTGCCCCTGATAGAAGGGTAGGTAAGAGAGAATTTGACCAATGAGGATTTGGGGGAAGTTGAAGGATTTGGCTTTAGCTCATGCCTTTTCTGTACTTATTCAAGGTGAGTTATATTCAGCTACAGTAGTTATTTAACCTGGAAAAGAGACCAGTGGGTGACCTGATACATAAAGCAGGATTACAGTGAGGAGAGTGATGGTTTTTGCCCCTCTCCAGTGAAGAAAGGACAAGAAAAGGATTTAAATTTCAGCAGGAAGATTTAGGGTAGACCTTAGGTAATTAAGAACTGGAAAAAGGTGCTAGTCTGTCTCATTTGGAAGTCTTTACCAGTTGGCTAAGTTAGATAGCATCTATCTGATATTCTATAAAGCTGGGCAACTACTTGAGATCTCCTTCCAGCTCTGGCTTTCTGTGATTTGATGAAAAGGGGAAAAGTCTGCTGCACTACCCGCTATTAGGATACTGGGATAAGGCAGACATTACCCATTTCTTATACATGGGATAAGTAGTCTGAGTAACTATTCATTCTGCAAAACCAGTATCATGACAGTGGCATAGCTACAGGTGGGCCTGGGTAGGCACAGGCCCACCCAGTGGTGGTGCCTCACTCCCTTCTCTTCCTCTCCTCCTCCAGTGGCCTGGCATCTGCCCCCTCTCTGAATTCCTGCTTCTCTCCTTCCCTCCCTTGTGTACCTCAGAGGTGTCCCGGCAACTGCAGCGATTCATCTTCGCCGCCTGAGCCAGGCCTCGCAATCTTCCCTGTGCCAAGTCCTGCCAGTGAGGAAACAGGAAGTGATGTCAGAGAGAGCAGGATGTGGCAGTGTGAAGCCTGCAGAGGCCAGCCAAGATGAACCATTGCAGTCACTGGGATGCTTCTGAGGTACACCACACTCAGTGGTGGTGCCTCACTCCCTTCTCTTCCTCTCCTCCTCCAGTGGCCTGGCATCTGCCCCCTCTCTGAATTCCCGCTTCTCTCCTTCCCTCCCTTGTGTACCTCAGAGGTGTCCCGGCAACTGCAGCGATTCATCTTCGCCGCCTGCGCCAGGCCTCGCAATCTTCCCTGTGCCAAGTCCTGCCAGTGAGGAAACAGGAAGTGATGTCAGAGAGAGCAGGGTGTGACAGTGTGAAGCCTGCAGAGGCCAGCAGAGATGAACCATTGCAGCCACTGGGATGCTTCTGAGGTACACCAGGGAGTAACAGGAGGATTCAGAGAGGGATCAAATGCCGGTCTTTGGGAGTGAAGGAGGAAGAGGAATTTGGTGGGAGGGCAAGAATTTACCCAACATAGTAGGTCTGGCTATGCCATTGCATCATGGCAGAAAAAAGAAAGTGTAGAAGTCGACCAAAACCGCAGCCGAGATTCAGTGCTTGATTTCATCTGGAACCGAAGCTGAGAATGTCATGGCTTCCCCCTACAGTAGACTGGTCCCTCTGGAGCACTGCTGACACAGCCGCCCCCCCCCCCCCCCCCCCCCCGGCAGAGACCTAGCTGCTTGATCACCTGTAGGTCCTTCCCAGGCCTACCTTAAGAAGTCCTGGTAGTCTAGTGGCCTCTTTGGGGGCAGGAGCGAACCCCACTTGTTCCTGCCTGGTGCCATTTGTCAGTCAAAATGGCTGCTGAGACTGCCTGCGGCAACATCACAAGACTGCTGTGGGAGGTCCCGGCAGCCATTTTGAGATTGTAACTGGCCTAAGTAGGAACAACTGGAGGTTGCTCCTGCTTATGCTGGTTCCAATCTCAGAGTGGCTGCCAAGACCTCCTGTGGCAGCCAAGCTGCATGGGGGGAAGGGGGAAGAGTTCAGTTTCAGCCAAAAATGCACTGGCTTTTTTGTCCAAAACCTAACCCGGATTTCGGGCCAGTTTCAGTGCCGAAACCCGAAATTTGGTTGGCCTCTACCCCAGGTTCTATTTTATGAAACTGTAAGACTTTTCTCATATACTATCTTGTGCTCCTTCGGCAGTTGTCCTAGCAATCATCCCCCCCACCATATTTCTTAGGGATCATGATTCAGATCCTCCCAGAAATTCAAATTGACATACTCCTGAATTGACCTGAAGCAGGAGCCTAGCCCTGCATCCTTGGGTATAGTAGGTTGTTCTGTGTTCTCATTGCTTGTGTCATCTTTTCACATTCTGTTGTGTTAGCCTAGTCTTTTTAAATGCCTACATGGCTCTGTGCATGTCTGGGTATCTGTGTGTTAGGGTGAAAGGGCGCAATTGTTGGAGTGTATGTTTGGAATGGAGTTTTGGGAGCATGGGTACCAATATATATGTGTGGATGTCAGTGAGTTTTCTAGGTGTGTTTACAAGGTTTGTGGAATTGGGATGTTCATATGTGAATATGGACTGGATTCACTTCTTACTTTCTGGGCCTTTCTCCTATTCCCCCCACACCTTCATTTTTTTCTCTCTCATTTCATCCTCTCCCCAGTTTTCTTTTATTCTGTTTCATTCTCTCTCCTGTCCTCTAATCCTTCTCTCTTCCTCCATGATTTCCCAACTCCGTTATGGTGCACTGCCCTCGGTAGAAATTCCTGGGATGACAGGGAAAAGACCCCAGAAGTAACATGTGAAAGATGGTCTTCACCAAACTCTGGCAAGGCTCTGGAGTTTATCGGCTGCCCTTTTCATCCTTTTGATGTTTTTCATCTAACGTTTCACTGAAAGCTTTGCTCTGTGCTTTGTTTGCCAAGAGAAATAGGCACCTCAGAAATAATTTACTGAGAAATTCTGAGTCCTAGCCATAATTCCGTCGGTTGCACAATTAATAAAGTGCTCCGTTTTGTATAAATAACGCTGTGTTTAGCTGGCGGGAAGAGAGTGGAATGCCATCAATCTGGTGCAGGCTGCTGGGGGTTTTATTTGGCTAGGAGGAGATGTTTCTTTTCTCTGGCTGGGTAATTGGCTCGGGGTCCTGCTCCCAGAAGAGGGAAGAGAGTATGACTATCTCTTGCTCTTCAGAGACATAGGGTGATAGAGATGAGTATGTTTGAGACAGGCTAGTTTTCCCATTTTCTTTCAGCTCCAGTTCTGATGGTTTCTAAAAAAGTAGACAAATGAGTTTAATGAGGTTCACTGAAAGAATTAAGATTTTTTTTTGTTTTTCCTTTGCATAGCCATTCTCCTTATCCCCAACCCATTAGGTTCTCATAAAAAATGCATGGGACACTTGGGCACTAGAAGTTAAACGCCAGATTTATGCACACAGAGTGTTATTCTATAAGAAAAGTATTTAAGTGGTGTTTTTGTAGAATTCTAATGCAAGTCAACAGAAACATGCCTACATTTAGGCGTGCCCATGTACATTGTGTCAATAACAGGTGTAAATGTGTGCGCCTAAATGTGGCATGTTAGCATGTAACTTACAGTATTCTTTAAGTTATGCGTGTAAATGTTGGACACGCCTGTGCCCTGCCCGTGCACCTCCCCCTGTCCATGCTCCCTTGTATTTAGACACTAAGCGAGTTGCACAAAAGTTATAGAATACCATTTAGCCCCCAGCTAGCGCATACATGCAAGTTACGTGTATAAGTGCTAGTGCAGGGGTTCTCAAACCTGGTCCCGTAGGCACCCCAGCCAGTCAGGTTTTCAGGATACCCACAATAAATACTCATGAGAGAGATTTGCATGCAGTGGAGGCGGTGCATGCAAATCTCTCTCATGAATATTCATTGTGGGTTTCCTGAAAACCTGACTGACTGGGGTGCCTCTGTGTCGTGTTCTTGAGGACCTTGGCATTCCGTCAGGCTTCTTCCCCGGGAACCCTGAGTACGTGAGTCCTTGGACCACGGCCGAGGAGCGGCAGTGGCAGGCAAGATCACCTTCGGAGCAGAGAAGAGACAAGGCTGGACTGGAACCCTGGACTGGAGTCCTGCACTGGAACACTCGGGACTGGAACACACCGGACCGGAACACACTGGAGTAGGCTTCACCTACACTTAGCTGCCTTTCCCCGAGGGTTGAGCCCTCAGGTTTGAGCAGCTGGTAGGGCTTACAGGAAAACCAGAACTGGAACCAGCAACAGGAACAACCGGAGTCAGGATCCAGCTGTGCTCCCAGGTACCTAGGCTAATGTGAGACAGGCAGGCAGGGAATGTCCGGGATCTGGCAAAAGTCCGAGACAGGTGGCTGGCAGAGAAGATCTGAGTACAGGCAATAGGCAGAGACAGGTGGCTGGCAGAGAATAACTGAGTATAGGCAATAGGCAGAGACAGGCGTGGTCAGGTTCAAAGCAGGAGTCTCTGGGCAGGCGGCTAGCAGAGCAGTAGATAGGTACAGGCAAGGGTCAGAACCAATAGCAAGACTAGGGCTGGAGCTCCAGTAACAAGGAGAACTGGCAAAGGACAAGACTAGGGCTGAAGCTCCAGAAACCAAGGAAACCCCACCGGGGAAAACCAGAGGCTAAACTCAGGAGACCTAGAAGCTGTACACAAGCTAACAAGCAGAGCAGTGTCCAAGCTAACTAGGCAAACACTAGGAACTCACACAGAGCAAACACAGAAGAACTAGTAAAGCTGTACACAGGCTACCAAGCAAGGCTGTGCCCAAGCTAACTAGTCAAACACTAGGCAATCAAACACTGGGCAATCACACAGAACTGGACAATGTAGCAGTGCACAGAGCACTCTAGCACACCAGGGACCTTATACGATGCAAAGGCTGCAGTCTCTAAGTGATTAATAAAGCCCTTCAACACCAGAGACACAGCTGCAGCAATCTCTAAGTAACTACGGAGGCTGTTCAGGCACAAACCACAGAGCAGGCAGAAAGCACAGTGAAACACAGAGAGGCTTCCCACACCCAGGTGTAGTGTAGTGAAGCAATTAGAGTCATGCTGGAAGCAGCCAGCACACAGAGAGAGAGAGAGAGCTAACCCAGGCAACACCCACAGGTGCAGTATAGTGAGACAATTAGTGTCATGCTGCTGGATGCAACTAGCTCAGAAAGGACAGACAGAAGAAACAGGAGCCAGCAAGGAAGCTGACCCCCAGGAACAAGGTAAGTCTGAGGGTGGTCATGGCCACAGACGTGACACTCTGGGACCAGGTTTGGGAACCACTGTGCAACTGTTCTATAAATCTTGGCGCTATGTTATAAAATGAGATGAATGATGTTTTTTTTTTTCCTGACTCTCATTGCACAGCCATCGTCATGGCTTCTTCCTTGCTCTTAGCTGTAACTCATCAGGACTCCTATAGGTGGTGAGGAACATCATACAGTGCATGTGTCTTCTTTCCCATGTTCCTCCTTTGCTGGGTCTGAAACCTCTACCATAAACTTTCCCTACATGAAGTGGTGGAACTAATGATCCTGGCAGTTGTAAAATATCCAAATAGGAGGCCCTGGAGTGCTATGGTGGAGTCAGGCTCAGTTACTAGTCAGTATGAAACAAGTGTACATCTGTCACAATTCAACCACACTCCCTCCAAAATCCCTCATACCGCTAACCTCAGCGGTGACACTCACCACAAATATTTTTAGCGTGGAAGCGGGAAGCAGTAAAAAAATCTTTTAAATATACTCTTCATAGCTTAGTAAACTCTTATAGACTCTATAATTATTGAGTGAAACAATTTAAACTGAAAACTTTTTGAACATCAAGTACTCATCTTTTGTTGTTTTTATCAGCCGGGGGATTTTTAATGCCGACATAGACTGTATTTCACTTGTCGCTGTGTCAAGGCTTACCCCCTAAGACAACAAAAGTATGGATTAGATATACAACCACATTCAAGTCGTCACCTTATAAGCACTTTTATTATCCAAACCTGTACCTGCTAAGAACGGCGTCTCCACCTTTCATGCCTCATATCATCCCAGCTCGAAGATGGCGGCGGCGTTCTTTCCGCTGTTTATATGGAACTACACCTGATCACCTGACGGGGGAACCAATCCAAACCCCAGACTACAACAGTGTCATCCATTCTATTTCTAAATTTAAACCTCTCGGTGACACTGAATATAACCTAAATATCCAATTTTGCTCCCGATAATTTAACCTTTTTTCTGTATTTCCACCCTCCCACCCTACTAATAGCTGATCTATTAGTCGCCATCTGATGTCCAACTGTGTTGCTTATCTACCCAGTGTTGTACCAAGGGTGCCTGCATCGATCTAGTATGGATACAGGATTTGTATTCATTGAGCCTAACTTTTACTGTACGGCTACTATGTCCTACATACATTAAATTACATGGGCATGTGATAACGTAAATTACATTTCTACTGTCGCAGGTGGTCCTACCCCTCGATTTTATAGCGTCATTAGATCCTGGGGGTGTCCACTGAGGACCCTCTAATGTATACTTACACCATTAGCATTTCCTACATCCTGAATGTGTTGCCTCCTCATCAACTAGTCTCATCGCACGCAACATCTGACCAAGAGTCTTCCCCCTTGTGTGGGCCACTGTTGGAAAATTTTCAAAAAATGGATACAATTGTAATATATGCCAATGGGTTCTCATAATTTGAATAAAATCTATTGAGACCTGACAATATGGTAATATGCAAATCAATCGATCTTCTTCCTCAGAATGATGTTCTTGTAACAACAGTTCTCTCTGAGCATATCGTGCCCTCAGGTATGCTTTTCTGATGAAAGATCTCGGGTAACCCCTCTGTAAAATTCTCTCTCGTAACTGTGTTGCATTCGTTTCAAACTCTTCTAATGATTCACAAATCTGCCGTATCCTCAAAAACTGGCTTATTGGTAAATTATATTTCAAAGAAAAAGGGTGTTAGCTGTCAAAATGAAAAAGGGTGTTGCGCTCAACTTCCTTTTGATATAGCGTTGTAAAAAAATTTTCCTGCCTGTTTAAACCAAAGGTCCAAAAATTATCATAAGACATTTTGAATCGGATATTGGAATCTAGATTATTTAGCTTTCTACTCCATGGAGCTACTATTTACTACTATTTAGCATTTCTATAGCGCTACAAAGCGTACGCAGCGCTGCACAAACATAGAAGAAAGACAGTCCCTGCTCGAAGAGCTTACAATCTGCTCATCCTTTTTCAGTCTGTAAACTTGCTATTAAAATATGTTTACTCATATATTTTGCACAGAATGTCCCAGTTGCTGTGATGCCAAAAACTCAAACCGCTGTTACTTGTCAGAGAGCCATCATACACTGTCCTCTTCTCCTTACTCATCAGGGAACAGCCTTGGGTCTTCTATTCTCCCGCTTTCCTGCCATATATGAAGCAGGTTTTGCAGCAATCCCTGCCTTAGGGAGCAGAGGATGTGGCTGGTTCAAGAACCCCTTTGAACGCTGTTCTTTACCTGGCTAGTAGCTTGTATGTAAGCTATGCCTGACTCCCCCTGAAGAGTGAGAGCCCCAGAGTTTTTCAGAAAGTAGACTATTATTGTTTGATGTCCGAATTGACAGCATAGAAGCATGGGCGCTTTATCCCACATTGTAAAGTATAGAACATTAATAAAACTTGAAGGTCGTCTCTTTATGTCCCCTTAGATCATTATTTATGCTGTTGCTGTGGTATACTGCCTACTCCATCGATTTTGTTGCACAGCATACTTAGAACAGGGAATGGGCAGGGAGGGGAGGATGGTTTTCTCAAGTTTAGTTTAAAAAAAAACTCTGGAATGCATATACTAAAGCTTTTTGATATTAATCATTTGCTTATTATTGTTTGGCTATTGTTTCATTGCAAAAATAAAATTATATATATATATATAAAAAAAAGTGACAACTCCAACCTCAGGTTTTGCCATTTAGACAGGATGGCAAACATTGAGAGTGCTTTGTATACAGAGCCTCTATGCTATGGACCTCTGTGTCCCTAAGAACTACCTGTCTGCAGAGTCTGAATTACTTTCAGGCTCATTTTCAAAACAGAAAAATGACATAAAGGAGCATTTGGACGTTTTTCTCTCAAAAACGTCCAAGTCAGTATTTTTGAAACCTATTTTTAGACGTTTTTCTTAGAAGACCATCAGAAGTGCGTCCAAATCTCAAGGGGGCATATCAGGGCGTAGGGCAGGACTTTGGGCGTTCCTGAGACTTAGATGTTTTTCAGTTATAATAGAAGAAAACAAAAATATCCAGGACTAAAACTAAGATGTTTTGAGCTAGACCTGTTTTTATAACGATTAAGGCACGAAAAGGTTCCCTAAATAACCAAGTGACCACTGGAGGGAATCAGGGAAGACCTCCCCTTATTCCCCCAGTGGTCACTAACCTCTTCCCATCCCCAAAAAATGTGATGAAAAACATTACTTGCCAGCCTTTCTGCCGGCCTCAGATGTTATGGTCTACTGGTGGGTGCAGTGCACTGCAGACAGGTGGATCCAGGCTTCTACCTCCCCCTACCTGTTACACTTGTGGAGGAAACTGTGAGCCCTCCAAAACTCACCAGAAACCCACTGTACCCACATATAGGTGCTCCCTTCACCTGTAAGGGCTATGGGGGTGGTGGGTTTTTGGGGGCTCAGCAGACGAGGTAAGGGAGCAATGGTCAGATGTGTACCTGGGAGCATTTTATGAAGTCCACTGCAGTGCCCCCTAGGGTGCCCTATTGCTTTCCTGAGATGTCAGGGCAGGGGCGTAGCCAGACTTCGGCGGGAGGGGGTCCAGAGCCCGAGGTGAGGGGGCACATTTTAGCACCCCCGCCATTTTCAACCCCACCATCACCTTTGAACCCCCCCCCCCCCCCCCCGACGCCAACCCTTTCGACCCTATCTTCCCGCCGCCAACCTGCTGCCGTCGGGTAACTTTGCTGGTAGAGGTCCCCAACCCCCGCCAGCCGAAGTCCTCTTCTCCGGCATGGCCGCGTTGCTGATCTGCAAGGTCAGGTTTCTGTGAGTCTGATGTCCTGCACGTGCAGGATAGACTCACAGAAACAGAAGCCTGCCCTTGGCGGCGGGAGGGGGGGGTCAAAGGGATTGGCGGCGGGGGGAGGGGGGGAGGGCCAAATCTATGAGGGCCCATGGCCCCATGTAGCTACGCCCGTGTCAGGGGGACCAGTGTACTAAAAATGCTGGCTCCTCCTACTTCCCAATGGCTTGATTTTGTTCGTTTTGCATTTGGACTTTTTTTTTTAATGGACCAAAAAATAAAACGTCAAAATCACAAAACGTTCTATTTTTTGAAAACAAAAGATAGGCGTTTTTCTTTTTTGAAAATGACCTTCCTTGCTATTCAGATTTTGGACATTTTTTGCAAACCGTCCAAAGTCGGACTTAGACGTCATATTGAAAATGCCCCTCCACGTGTTTCAGAAGTAGATGATATAGAGTACAAATGGAGACTTAATTCTTGAAATGATTATGACCAGAAAGTAACAGAGTGCCACCCAGTCAGAGACATCATTGGCTGCCTGTTTATTGCATCACCTGGTGACCACAGGGAACCACTATGACCTCATCGATGTGGCCCCCAGTCAGAAGCTGGAATTGCAGATACTCTCCAAACCTGACTAGCACAATCAAGGAGAAAGCTGCTGGTTTAGTTCTGGGGTTCCCAAGCCAGCAGGTTGGCTTTGAGATAAAGCTCTATTGTTGTTGCTCTGCCAAGACCATCAAAAGTACAAAATCAGAATAGCAAGGAGCAGCACGCCAGCTGGTTCAGAGAGAGGGAGAGGGGCAAACGCACACTGTTCTATGTCTCTATTGTGAAATCTTTGATTTAGTTTTTTTTTTAGGGGGTTGGGGATCTTATATTGAGATAAGTTTGAAGGAGGCTGCACACACTGAGCTTAAGGAGAGTCTCAGTGTCTGACAGGGATTTTCATAAGGATCTCTGCTTTTTATGAAACATGCTTTAATTTTAAGCTAACATGTTATTTCTCCAATATACTTGATGCTGCTCGATGCTTTTGCTAATCTTCAGCCTTTTGGACAACGGTACAGTTTGCTTACTGTTCCCTTTTCCAGTGAGTTACTGTCCTGGAGGCAGCGCTTCCTCTTCTGGCCTCTCCACTCCCTCCACATATGTTCCCTTTTTGAGGTTGTAATGAGATGAGAGTGCGGAAGAGGTTTGGATAACGAATCTGTGAGCTGAAAGCCATTCCATGAAACCCTCAAACTTTCCAAGTGGTGAGGTTTCTTTTCTGCTCCATCTCTTTGAGGCACAGAATGCTGCGTTTGCAACAGGGGTTTCTGTGGGTTTGGCAAAGAGACGCAGGAAGAGGGCGTGATGAGGAGCAGGACTCCAGCTCCTGAGCCAAACCTGCCTCATGAGTTCATGGAAGCAGCCGGCATGTGTCAAGGCACATCATGCTGGGTCTGTTGCCACACATGCCAGCGCTCAGTCCAACTGTACAACAAATGTTTCCTGGCAGAAAGGAGGCTTGTGTGCATTCTTTGATATTAAGAACCCATGAAAAGCAACCTTGTTGATGAAATAATGACTTTTAAAGAACTTTTGAGCATGTGAGGCTTGTTGCACTGGGAGCTATGCGTGTGCATCTCTGTACTGGCCTGCACTTCCCCCTGTTCTTTTGGTACTGAGATGTCCACACATGTGCAGCTGTGCCAGTGCTCCTGGGTCCTGGCCTTTGGCCTCCTTTGTTAATTTCTCAACAGCTACAGTGGTGGAAATAAGTATTTGATCCCTTGCTGATTTTGTAAGTTTGCCCACTGACAAAGACATGAGCAGCCCATAATTGAAGGGTAGGTTATTGGTAACAGTGAGAGATAGCACATCACAAATTAAATCCGGAAAATCACATTGTGGAAAGTATATGAATTTATTTGCATTCTGCAGAGGGAAATAAGTATTTGATCCCCCACCAACCAGTAAGAGATCTGGCCCCTACAGACCAGGTAGATGCTCCAAATCAACTCGTTACCTGCATGACAGACAGCTGTCGGCAATGGTCACCTGTATGAAAGCCACCTGTCCACAGACTCAGTGAATCAGTCAGACTCTAACCTCTACAAAATGGCCAAGAGCAAGGAGCTGTCTAAGGATGTCAGGGACAAGATCATACACCTGCACAAGGCTGGAATGGGCTACAAAACCATCAGTAAGACGCTGGGCGAGAAGGAGACAACTGTTGGTGCCATAGTAAGAAAATGGAAGAAGTACAAAATGACTGTCAATCGACAAAGATCTGGGGCTCCACGCAAAATCTCACCTCGTGGGGTATCCTTGATCATGAGTAAGGTTAGAAATCAGCCTACAACTACAAGGGGGGAACTTGTCAATGATCTCAAGGCAGCTGGGACCACTGTCACCACGAAAACCATTGGTAACACATTACGACATAACGGATTGCAATCCTGCAGTGCCCGCAAGGTCCCCCTGCTCCGGAAGGCACATGTGACGGCCCGTCTGAAGTTTGCCAGTGAACACCTGGATGATGCCGAGAGTGATTGGGAGAAGGTGCTGTGGTCAGATGAGACAAAAATTGAGCTCTTTGGCATGAACTCAACTCGCCGTGTTTGGAGGAAGAGAAATGCTGCCTATGACCCAAAGAACACCGTCCCCACTGTCAAGCATGGAGGTGGAAATGTTATGTTTTGGGGGTGTTTCTCTGCTAAGGGCACAGGACTACTTCACCGCATCAATGGGAGAATGGATGGGGCCATGTACCGTACAATTCTGAGTGACAACCTCCTTCCCTCCGCCAGGGCCTTAAAAATGGGTCGTGGCTGGGTCTTCCAGCACGACAATGACCCAAAACATACAGCCAAGGCAACAAAGGAGTGGCTCAGGAAGAAGCACATTAGGGTCATGGAGTGGCCTAGCCAGTCACCAGACCTTAATCCCATTGAAAACTTATGGAGGGAGCTGAAGCTGCGAATTGCCAAGCGACAGCCCAGAACTCTTAATGATTTAGAGATGATCTGCAAAGAGGAGTGGACCAAAATTCCTCCTGACATGTGTGCAAACCTCATCATCAACTACAGAAGACGTCTGACCGCTGTGCTTGCCAACAAGGGTTTTGCCACCAAGTATTAGGTCTTGTTTGCCAGAGGGATTAAATACTTATTTCCCTCTGCAGAATGCAAATAAATTCATATACTTTCCACAATGTGATTTTCCGGATTTAATTTGTGATGTGCTATCTCTCACTGTTACCAATAACCTACCCTTCAATTATGGGCTGCTCATGTCTTTGTCAGTGGGCAAACTTACAAAATCAGCAAGGGATCAAATACTTATTTCCACCACTGTAACTTCTGTAAAGCCTGTTCGGTTGTAAGATGATTTGGTGATTCTGAGAACTGATAGTCTTGAGTCTGTTCAAGCTCATCTCACTTAGGAGTCGATGTAGTAAATTGCACTGTGCTTGGGTAATAGTTTACTTTGGGTTTAGCCTAGATTTTTTGTGTGATAGTGTAACATCTGATGCAGGGAGGTTAGCACACATAAAATCTGCGCTAAGCTAAGCATGATGTGAACCACTGGGCTAATCGTGTGTGTTAATACTTGGAATTTGGCACAACGTTTTGCTTTCTGCTTCCTGCTTCAGGTTGACTCTTGACCTCACGTCTGTGGGTGGAGTCAAGTTTTAACTTCCAATTAGATTGTAAGCTCTGTCGAGCAGGGACTGTCTCTTCATGTTCAAGTGTACAGCGCTGCGTACGTCTAGTAGCGCTATAGAAATAAGTAGTAGTAGTTGACTTTAATGAGAAGACAACTAGAAGTTTAAAAAAAAATTATAAAAAAGTTAAAACTACCAGCAAAAACCTGAGATTGCAAAACTTGGGACCCCTGGAGATGGAACTCCTAATTTAGTGACCCATAAACTTTGAGGCCCCTGATTCTAGAAGGTTCCTCAATACCTATTCCCCAATCACCCCCTTGCTGAACCACACCCATCCTCAAGTCATCTGCTTACTTACCTGAGGAGTGTTAGTAGATGGGTGGGATAGGAGTATGTGGAGTATTTTAGAAGGGGGAGGGATTAATGGGTGGGAGCATTAGTGTGAGGGGGGTGAAGTTCTGTGGTTCCAGAATACCCTCCCTGCCTCGATGGTCCTGGGGCATTTGGGTTTGGGTCGGAACCAGAGGGCCTTCCAATTCAGTGCTTAGAGGTGATAATTAAGATAAGCTTCTACTCCTTAGCAACATTCCTTTAAGTAGTATTGGTGTCTTTAATCCATCTTCTTGCTAGTGGAGGAGGAGTCTTTCAATATTGTACTTAATCCCAGGAGACTTGCTGTCCCTTGTGATTGAAAATGTGATATTGAAGTACCACCCCCCACCAGCTGGAATGTAGGCAGAGGACTCCCACGCAGCTCAGAGGGAATGTTGCCTCTAACCATTAAAGTTAAAATGGAAATAATTCTGTTTTAGTGCACTGTCTTAGCACACAAATGTGACTGTTGTGTATTAGGCATCTCAATTCTTTGTTTTATTTGAAATAACGTGAAAAAGGGTTACACAGAAGTAAAGAAAATTTATGTTAAGCATGAATGCAGATTACATGCACCCTGTTTTTACATCAGCCCTTAACTGAGCTGTCGTTTATACCTGAGTTATGCTGGCATGTTAATTTCGCCAAGCCTAAGTATATTTAAGACAGCTGAGTTCCTTAGTACATTCTGATGTGAATGTAAGTATTATACTTTCAGACTTGATAAATCATTTTGAGTTGCATTTTGAAATGTGGTGTAGAAATGATTTCAATAAACAATGGCCCGGGGGGGGGGGGGGGGGGGGCTTTCAGGCTATGTAACAGCCCCCCCCCCTCCCCCCCATTTGCTGCCTGCTTGTCTGTCAGTGAGGAGATTTGGCACTGAGGGCCAGATGCATCAACCAAATGTAAAAAAATCTAAAACGTAAAAGTCTCTAACGAATTTGAAAAAACGAAGAATGCACCAAAAAGCAAGTCACACATGTTCGGTGCGGTATTGTAAAGTACAATGCATTAAACTGGTGTAATCCCCGTCGGTAATCGGCCCCTAAAGCATGTGCAGAGCAGCCAAGCGTTATGCTGGCTGCTCTGCGCATACCACAAATGTCAAAACAACAACAACAAAAAAAACCAAAACACAAACACATGTGTTTTGGGAGGGGGCAAAGGCGCTCGTCAGGAGCGTCCTGTATGAACGGCCTTGCCCCCCCCCCCCCCCGCCCAAGGTCACCGCTGCTCCCCGCTTCCCCTTGCAGCATAGAAATCCAAACTTTAGCAGCCCCCGCCTCCCTCCCTTCCCCTCTTCAGACGGGGGCGGGCTCAGCTCAGGGAAGGAGAGACGTCCTGAAGACTCACGGTGATCAGATGTTCTTGCCCGTGCAGCGCCTTCACACAGAGGTGAGAGGCGCTGCGTGGGCCCGGTAAGGCAGAGGGGGGGCCCGGTGGAGGGGGGGGGAGCGGCGGCGACGACCTCGTGGGCGGGGCACAGGGGCGGAGGATGGCAGGAGGCGGAGCTGTGGGCAAAAGAAAGGAAGGGAGGGGGGCCGGGGCTGCTAAAGTTTGGATTTCTATGCTGCAGGGGGAAGCGGGGAGCAGCGGTGACCTCGGGCGGGGGGGGCACTGGGGCGGAGGATGGCGGGAGGCAGAGCTGTGGGAGAAAGAAAGGAGAAAGGGAGGGGGGCTGGGGCTAATAAAGTTTTAAGTTTTGTGCTTTTTAATGCAGGGGGAGCGGGGAGCAGCAGCGACCTTGGGCGGGGGGAGAGGGGCAAGGACGCTCATAAAGGACGCTCCTGACGAGCGTTTTTGCCCCCTCCCTCCCGATTTTTTTTTTTTTATATTACAGTTTGGAAGCTGGGCAGCCCTAACGAGAGGTACAGACCTCTCGTTAGCTTTCCGGTGGTTTTCCTGCGTTAGAGCAAGCGGTAAACTTTGTTGCATCTCATTCCAATAGGGTTTCTAAACAATTTGCTCATCTGCATTCCATTTTCGTTAGCTGCTGTCGTCTTCGGAAAAAGGCCTTTTATGCATGTCACGGTTTAAAACTTTTTTGTTAAAGGGTTGTAAAAGGATCGTTAAAGTTTAGTGCATCTGGCCCTGAGTGGCACTTCCCACCTTCAGGACCATGTGTACAGGTGAAGGCTTTGGACAGCCCTGTTTCTGTGCTCTAAGTGACCATATCCACAAAGAAAGTGGGAGGTAAAATAACACAACCTTTTTTTTTTTTTTACCACAAATGCAGCTGCTCATGCAAAGGTCAGGAAACTGATCCTCTGTCTAAAGCAGTTTTAGTAAAGTAGGCTCCTGCAGTGGAATTTAATTAAAAAGGGGAATAAATTTAATCAAATGTAAAATGTCCTCCCTTTCTTTTTGAAGACTGTTAGTATTCACTCATGTGAAAATGTCTGTTGTGCATTTGCATGAAAACTGCAGGTTCCCATGCAGTGCTGACGGCGCCCTGCCCCCAAGGATTCATGCCCCAGGTGAGAGCACCAAGGGTGAGCGTGCTGGGCCCCGAGGGATCCATGCCCTCCGGTGACAGTTCCGAGGGCGCCGGGCTTCAGGGAACCATGCCTTTAGGTGAGAGTGCTGTGCCCCCCAAGGATCCATGCCCTCATGCAAGAGCACCAAGGGTACCATTCCCCCAGGATCCATGCCCTCAGGTGAGAGCATTGAGGGGGCCATGCCCCCAGGGATCTATGTCCTCAGGTGAGTGCCAGTCACCAGGCATCCAAGCAGTCAAGTTAGAATGCACCAGGCACCCGTATGAAGCAGCAGCATTTCTTCAGCAGAAACTGTTTTTGTGTCTGTGGAAATACTGCTATTAATAATGCTGGCAAACAGTTGTTTCTGGAGTGGAATAGGTAACTGATGTCATGCAGAAGCTGTCGTCTTACCGGTAAGCCCTTTTCCACATCTCTGGCCTGTAAAAAGGCTTTTGTCAGACAGTGCACATATGCTTTTAACTTTAGTTACTTGTTTTTTTTTGGGTTAGGGAGCCAAGCTAAACATCAAACAAGAGGACTCTTAATCTCCAATTATAGTCCTTTGGATAGAAAGAAAAATGGGGTTAATCTGGTGCCCTTGAAACAGGAGTCGTGAAATGAAGAAAAGAGAAACAGGCCAAAAGCATTTTTGTGAGAGACCTGGAAAAGCCACAAAATGACAGCCAGGATTAACAGTGAAGTACTACTAATACAGAGTCCTGGCTACCCCTAGCAACAGGACTTCTCAGACCTGTCCTGGTGACCCCACCACCAGTCAGGTTGTCACAGTATTCACAATGGATCATGAAACTGGATATCATGTTATATGTAAAGTAATGTTATGTATATTATTTGTGGATAGGCAGAAAACTCGATGGGCAGTGGGAACTCCAGGACAGTTTGAGATGCACTGTTTAGTGCATAGAGAAGCCAGTGAAATAAGTTGCGTGTTAAGCATTTGTTCTGAAAACCATTGTACAGTGTAAGGCACAGAAAAAAATGTCTAAAAACCACGATGATACGTTGAAACCCTCTGCTCAGTGTGCTGCGGCGGCTAAGAAAGCAAATAGCATGTTAGGTATTATTAGGAAAGGAATGGAAAACAAAAGTGAGGACATTATAATGCCTTTGTATTGGTCCATGGTGCGACCGCACTTCGAATATTGTGTTCAATTCACCGCATCCAGGCCCGCCGCCGAGGGGGGGGGGGGGGACAAAATTCCCCGGGCCTCGTTCACCCAGGAAGGCCCGGCGCCAGAGTCTCTTGCCCTCGCTTGCTCACAGGTTGCTGGCGCCATAGTCCCGTCTCCACCTGCCTACCCTCAGCTTCCCTTCTGTCTGTTGTCCAACCCCCTGCATTTAATCTCTAAAGCAGCAGCGCAGTGCCTTTTCTGCAAAAGCGGCAGATCGCCTCGGACGGGGCGTCCCTCACTGTGTCTCGCCCTCCTCTGATGTAACTTCCTATTTCCGCAAGGGTGGGACACAGTGAGGGAAGGCCCACCCGAGGGGATCTGCCGCTTTCGCAGAGAAAGCACTGTGCTGATGCTTTAGAGAATTTTTTTTTTAATTTAAATGAAGGTGGTCGGATGACAGGCAGAAGGGAGCAAAGGGTAGGTAGGTGGAGACTGGGAACTGCAGCGCCGGTGGCCTGGGAGCAGGAGAGGGAGGTCCTCATGTGATGTCATGCATGGGGGTGAGGACGGGGAACAGCAAGACCATCGTTTGGCTGTTCTGTACAGTGGAATCATGGGGAGACAGTGCATCAGGGAGGAGAGACACGCAGCAGAATTGGGAGGAGGGCAGCTGGAACCCAGCGGTAAATCTGTGGTAAAGCAGTAGTCTTTACAGCGGTTTACCGCAGCTCCCTGTTCCCATCGGAACCGTCCCAGGAACTACTTCTATGCCGCAGGATTTCCGCGGCTCAGCTGTTCATAGCGCGTTTGTTGCGGCACACTTGGGGAGGAGCTGTGGCACACTGGTTGAAAAACGCTGTACTATAGTGTAGTACTTTTAAATAGACAATCGAAATGTTAAGATGTCTTTAGAGTACAAAAGTGCATTAAAAGTTTTTAACTGTTGGTGCCCAACCAATGCTACAAGTACTTAATAATGGAAAAGCCATGTAAGGGTTGGTGTGCACTAAAAAAGGAAGCCACACGGAGTGTGGAGGTGCACGAAACAATATAGGGAGAAAAAGAGAAGAGTGAGGGAAGATAGGCTCTTTCCAATCAATAGGGGAGACGTATATTTTAAAAAATATATATTTATTATAACAGGTTGACTTATTGTGATTGTATTGTATTCATTGATTTTCTTTTATTTTTAAATTTCTTTAGTTTTTACTTGCTCGGAAGGGTAGTAAAGAAAAATACATAAGTGAATAAGGAAAAAATGTAATTATTGTCACTTCACCACAAATATAATAGTTTGGTACTGCTATTAAGACTTCACCAAGCCCAGTATTTCCCCCATATCACTCACTCATTCTCACACACACACACGCACACACTCACTCTCACACACACACACTCTCTTACTCTCACACACACACACACACACACTCACTCTTACACACACACACACTCACTCTCACACACACACACACTCACTCTCTCTCTCACACACACACACACACACACACACACACACACACACACACACTCACTCTCTCACACACACACACTACACACACACCCCACATACTGATATTCTGGTTTTCTCATGCATCTTAGGAGTTGCCCAAATCAGTGTGCATTAGCAGACAAAAGGTAGCATCCTAGGGAGTGTGCACTATTTCAATAACATGGAAGTTCTGGCCAGGCCTTCTTAGTGTTGTCTGTGTGATACACACCCATGTCAATGAGAGAAACACACCCTGGTGAAGGCGTCTTTTTCCTTGCACAGAAATATTAAAATATCTCTGGCACAGGGATGAGCTTGTAACGGATATGGATTACCTATATATATTTTTACCACACTTCCTTAGAGTGATTAGGAGCTGCAATAACATGCAAAACCATTGAGCTCTTCCTGTATACTGCCAGCCAGTGTCACAAACGTATCCCTTCATTACCAGGCTATTTAAAAGTGGTTAACCTTCACCACATTTCTCCACGGAGGAAGGAAGGCAGGCCACTGATTGAATGTCTGTCTGCCTTGACACTAGTACAAGACATAAAAATATCCTATCATTACTTTTATATTTTATTCTGGTCTGCAGCATGAGTTAGGGACAATATTTAATAGAGGATGACACAATGTTTTGGATGTCTTTCTCTTTTGAAATGAGCCCCAGAGTTGCTCATTTGTGTGAGCAACTGTCTATCAGTATCCCAGTTAATAATGCAGTCCACTGTTTGTTTTATATTACTATTATTATTATCCCACTTGTGCAGGCTCAATGTGGCTTACAGTAAGTTAAATAAGAGTACAAACTTAAAGATTAGGCAAGCATCTAACAGAGTGAACTAGGTAGGGTAGGTGACAAGGGATACATTAATCAACATATTATTGCGGGGGGGGGGGGGGGGGACGTCCAAAAAGGACGTATTTTTGGATGGACGTCCTCAACTGCACTCTCCGGCTACGATCGAGCCGCATCAGAGCCTTCCTGCAGCAGGCCGTGGAGGGGGTGAGCGGCACGGCGTCTTCCATTCGGGCGGCACAGGTTTTTATTAAGTGAAGGACGTCCAAAACTAACGTCTTTGGAGTGGGGGTTTTTTTTTTCATGTGAAGGACGTCCTAAAAGGACGTCCCTGACAACATTTTTTTTCTTCCGATTTGCCACAACGAGAGGTGTAGACCTCCCGTTAGGTTTTTCACGGTAAGGGGATCGGAAAACCGTAGTGCATCTCATTGTAATAGCCTTGCAATAGCTTTTGGATCATCTGCATTCCGTTTTCGTTAGCTGCTACCGTGATCAGAAAATGGCTCAGAGAAGTCTTTAGTGCATGCCAGGGTTTACTGCTTGCTCATTAATGGCTCGTTAAGTTTAGTGCATCTGGCCCAGAGTGAGAAATTGGGAATAAGGAGAATTGAAGGAATAGGAGGGTTGAGGGAGAGAGCAGGAGGGCAGGGTTAACCTGGGAAAAATAGAGGGCTTATTCTCAAATGTTTATTCAGGGCCCAGCAAGTAGTTAAAGTGGTCAGCTGTACTTGAGGTGTACCAGAACTGTAGAGGGAAGGGTAATTGATGGCATGGGAAGGGGGTGAGAGACAGAGGTGGTTTATAGGGAAGAAGAGCCCAAGACAGGAGGTGTAGGTGGGAAAAGGACAGCACTAACAGACTGACAGCAGCATAAGAGTGGAATTATTGTCTTTCTCAGCAAGGTTCAGAGCTTTGGATATACATAGCTATATTCATCACCCTGGGAGGAAGAACAGCAGGGTGGCGTGGAGCCACATTCCTGTCTGAAGCCTGAAATCTGAGCTGCCTTTACCTTTCCAAAGGACACATACATCACTTCCTCAGTAACACAAAGCTTCTCTTTTTGTTTTTCCAAATATATAAGAATGCTTGTGGGGGGTGGGGGTGGGAGGGGTCCCTATCTTTTTCCTATCCCATATCCAGTACCTTGATTAACCAGAGTTTGGCAGTTTGGAGCTTCTTGTATAATTAACTACCATAGATGCAGATGAGGAAACCAGCCTGCACCAGTTTTTCCTCTCAGTCTTTCAAAAAAGGCTGCTTCTGCTTTTCATATCCCTTCACTTCCCTGATCTTTTACCCCATCCTCTCTCTGTCCTTCTTGGCATCTCTCTGATATGTTTTATCCTCCTGCTTCCCATATCTGACATACTTCTACCTCTGCTGCATCCTGACCTAGGCCCAGATGCACTAAACTTTAACGACCCTTTAACGAAGAAATTTTCAACCGTAGCATGCATTAAAGGCCATTTTCCGACAACGCTAGCAGCTAATGAAAACGGAATGCAAACGAGTAACTACCATTGCAATGTGGACAATTCGGGATGCACTAACCATACTGACGATTGCACCGAATCATTTACCGCGATATATTTAACGTGAGGTCAGAGCTGTCGTTAAGGCCTGAGCTGTCATACAGACACCCCGCTGCTTCCTGCTTCCCCCTGCAGCATAAAAATCCAAGCTGGCATGTTTGAAAATATAAGTGAGATTAAATAACCAACACAAACACGTGGCTCCCCGCTTCCCCCTGCATAAAATAGAAAATCAAAACAAAAATCAAAAAAGGATCGGGAGGGGGCAAAGGCGCTCATCAGGAGCGTCCTGTATGGACGGCCTTCCCCCCCCCCCCCCCCCCAGAGGTCCCCGCTGCTCCCCGCTTCCCCCTGCATTAAAAAATCAAAATTGTAGCAGCCCCGACCCCCCTCCCTTCCTTCTCTCTACTTTCTCCCTCAGCTCCGCCTCCCGCCATCCTCCATCCCCATGCCCCGCCCCCCTGAGGTCGTCGCCGCCCCGCCCCTTACCGGACCCGCGCAGCACCTCTCACCTCTGTGTGAAGGCGCTGCACGGGCAAGAAGAACATCTGTGCAGCGCCTTCACACAGAGGTGAGAGGCGCTGCGCGGGCCCGGTAAGGTGGAGGGGGGCTCGGTGAAGGGGGGAGCGGCGGCAACGACCTCAGGGGGGCGGGGCGGAGGATGGTGGGAGGCGGAGCTGTGGGAGAAAGTAGAGAGAAAGGGAGGCGGGTCGGGGCTGCTAAAATTTTGGTTTTTCATGCAGGGGGAAGCGGGGACCGCGGGGTGAGGGGGTGGCAAGGCCGTCCATACAGGATTCTCCTGACGAGCGCCTTTGCCCCCTCCCGATCCTTTTTTGATTTTTGTTTTGATTTTCTATTTTATGCAGGGGGAAGCGGGGAGCCACGTGTTTGTGTTGGTTTTGTTGTTGTTGTTGCTTTGTCGTTTTTTGGCATGCGCAGAGCAGCCAGCATAACACATGACTGTTCTGTGCATGCTTTAGGGGCTGGTTACTGACGGGGATTACACCAGTTTAACGAATCTTTAATGCATTGTACTTTACAATACCGCACTGAACATGTGCGACTTGTTTTTTTTTGTGCATTCTTCGTTTTTTTCAAATTCGTTAAGGACTTTTACGTTTTAGATTATTTTACGTTTGGTTGATGCATCTGGGCCCTAGGGTCAGATGCACTAAACAATCGTTAGAGCCCTTCCCTTACCGATTCCCTTAGCAAATCGGTAAGGAACAGGCTTGCATTAAAGAAAGGGAATGCAAATGAGCTGCTAGTTGTAGCTCACTTGCATTCTCTATTCCATCGGTAAACAGTCGGCCAGTTGAGCATGTGCAGAGCAGCCAAGCGCATGCCAAATACCCCTCCCTGTGCCGCCCGAAGACACCACGCTGCTCACCACCTCCGATGCGGCTCGATCCAGAGGACAGTGCAGTTGAGGACGCCTATCCAAAAAATAGTCCATTTTGGCGTGATTCCCCCCGCAATAATAAAAACGTCTTTTTTGGCTTCACTCAGCTGAGAGACCTGGAAGTCCCTGAGCCAATCCATTTTAGACCGAACTTATTGTCTTCCCACCGAAACCCACTTCTCCTCTCCCTTCACTTGCTATCTCAGTTGATAACACCCTCATCGTCCCCGTCTCATCTGCCCACAACCTCGGAGTCATCTTCGACTCCTCCCTCTCCTTCTCTGCGCATATCCAGCAGATAGCCAAGACCTGTCGCTTCTTCCTCTATAACATTAGCAAAATTCGCCCTTTCCTCTCTGAGCACACCACCCTAACTCTCATCCACTCTCTCATTACCTCTCGACTACTGCAACCTACTCCTCACTGGCCTCCCACTTAGCCATCTATCCCCCCTTCAGTCCGTTCAGAACTCTGCTGCATGTCTTATCTTCCACCTGGACCGATATACTCATATCACCCCTCTCCTCAAGTCACTTCACTGGCTTCCGATCAGGTACCGCATACAGTTCAAGCTTCTCCTACTAACCTACAAATGCACTCGATCTGCAGCCCCTCCTTACCTCTCTACCCTCATCTCCCCTTACGTTCCTACTGGTAACCTCCGCTCTCAAGACAAATCCCTCCTTTCAGTACCCTTCTCCACCACCGCCAACTCCAGGCTCCGCCCTTTCTGCGTCGCCTCACCCCATACTTGGAACAAACTCCCTGAGCCCATACCTTTATTGTCTGAACATTTTATTTTTCCATCACGTTGGTTCCAATTTCTCTTTCCCGCTTTCCTGTCTTCTGCTAATTCTTCAAGCGGCTGTCCATTTGTCTTTTTTTCTCCTGCCATTTCATTTCCTCACTACACCTGCCTCTGAATAGTGATCTTTCCATTTTAGCTCTTTCCTTTCTTTCTTTTCTGCCTCTGTACACTCAAATTTCATCCTCTTTCTAAATCTTTTCCTTCTTTTTACTTTTCAGATATCTATCACATTTCAATTTCCATTCATCCACTAGCTCTCCCATTCCCCATCTCTCTCCTTCCCAGCCTATCATTCCTTTCCATCTTCAATTTACGCACCATTACCATATTCCCCCTGTAATCACTGTTCTCTCATTTATTTCCTTGCCATCTCCACTCCTTGGGTCTCTTCCCCTTGCTTTCCACCATTCCCAGTGTCTCCCTCCCTCCACCCTTCCAGCCCAGCATCTGTTCCCTATTTCTCCCATCCTCACCCTCTAGCCTGATATCTCCCTATCCCTTTTACTTCCCACCACCAGCATCTTCCTGTCCAATCTCTCTCCCCTCCAGTGGCGTACCAAGGTGGGGGCGGTCCGCCCCGGGTGCCAGTGGGTGGGGGGTGCTCCGCTCCCGCCGCCTCCCGTGGCCGTTCCCGCGGCGCCGCACATTTAAAAAAACGGCGAAGCAGCGTCGCAAGCAGCGCCTCGTGCCCTGCTTGTAAAAAAAAAAAAATCAAATCTCCTTCCTCCTTCTCCTCCTCGTCTTGACGTCGACTCGGGCCTTCCAATCAATTTGATTGGAAGGCCCGAGTCGACGACAAGACGAGGAGAAGGAAGGAGATTTGATTTTTTTTTTTACAAGCAGGGCACGAGGCGCTGCCTGCAACGCTGCTTCGCTGGTTTTAACGGGACTGAGGTGGGGAAGGAGAGGGGCGAAAGGGACTCGGGTGGGGTTGTTCAGAGGGGAGAAGGGGACTGGGGTGGGGGTCTCAGACAGGGGAGGGAAGAAGGGGACTGGGGTGGGGGTGTTCAGAGGGGAGAAGGGGACTGGGTGGGGGTCTCAGAGGGGAAAAGGGGAGGGGAGAAGGGGACTGGGGTGGGGGATCTCAGACAGAGGAGGGGAGAAGGGGACTGTGGTGGGGATCTCAGAGGGGAGAAGGGGACTGGGGTGGCGATCTCAGAGGGGAGAAGGGAAGGGGAGGGGAGAAGGGGACTGGGGTGGGGGGTCTCAGACAGGGGAGGGGAGAAGGGGACTGGGGTGGGGATCTCGGAGGGGAGAAGGGGACTGGGGTGGGGGTCTCAGAGGGGAAAAGGGGAGGGGAGAAGGGGACTGGGGTGGGGATCTCAGACAGGGGAGGGGGAGGGGAGAAGGGGACTGGGGTGGGGATGTCAGAGGGGAGAAGGGGACTGGGGTGGGGGTGTTCAGAGGGGAAAAGGGGACTGGGGTGGGGGTGTTCAGAGGGGAAAAGGGAAGGGGACTGGGGTGGGATCTCAGAGGGGAGAAGGGAAGGGGAGGGGAGAAGGGGACTGGGTGGGGGTCTCAGACAGGGGAGGGGAGAAGGGGACTGGGATGGGGGTGTTCAGAGGAGAGAAGGGGACTGGGGTGGGGGTCTCAGACAGGGGAGGGGAGAAGGGGACTGGGGTGGGGGTCTCAGACAGGAGAAGGGGAGGGGAAAAGGGGACTGGGGTGGGGGTGTTAAGAGGGGAGAAGGGGGCTGGAACTGGGGGCTGTAAAAAGGGGCAGAGAGAGAGAGAGGGGACAGATCCTAGATGGAAGGGGGAGCGAGAGGGAGGGCAGACCCTGGATGGATGGATGGGAGAGGGAGGGCAAATGGTGGATTGAAGGGGCAGAGAGAAAGGGCAGGCAGTTGATGGAAGGGATGGCAGAGAGGGCAGACACTGGATGGCAGAGAGAGAGAGTGAAGACAGATGCTGGATGGAAGGAAGACGGTGAAAAGAAGATGAGGAAAGCAGAAACCAGAGACAACAAACTGTAAATAAAATATATTTTTTATTTTTTTTGCTTTAGGATAAAGTATTGTAGATGTGTTAAATGTTTATAATAGAACATGTAAATAAGGTAATCTTTTTATTGGACTAATTTTAATACATTTTGACTAACTTTCGGAGAACAAAACCCCCTTCCTCAGGTCAGGATAGGATACTATAACAGCACTATACTGTACTGACCCGAGGACGGAGGTTTTGGCCTCTGAAAGCTAAATGTATTAGTCCAATAAAATGGTATTATTTTACTTTCTATATTTGTTTTATTTCTATTTGTTAATTTGTAAAGTGGTGATTGGTACTTGTTAGGTTTTGTTTTCAAATTTACATCTGCTGTCTTTATATTTTGCACAGTACTAGGGGACAGTTTCTGTGGTGTTGCATTGTATGCAGAGTCTGGCATTGGGGGTTCAGTTTAATTTTTGTCTAAATAGAAAGTTTATGATTACTTATTCTATAGTGGATTAGGGTGTATCTGTGTTTGTGAAAAAGACATGGCTTTCAGTTGGCATTGACTGTGCAGGATCTACGATCTGTACTATTCTGTCTGGTTTCGTTTTACAATAGGTGAATTGATGTTCTAGTGCTCACTGTAGTGTTTAAGATGCTTTCCTTTTCCCTGTGTGACTCATAGAAATGACTGCTTATGGTATGGTAGAATTGCTCTATAGGTCCTGAGTGTTTTGTATTCTCGGCATGCCTAGTACTGGATTTGGGGGGGGGGGGGGTGTTAAAAAAATGACCGGCCTCGGGTGTCAACTACCCTAGGTACGCCACTGCTCCCCTCCCCCATTGTTCAGCATTTTTCCCTTTCTCTTCCCTACCATCCATTGTCCATCTTCTCTCCCTAGATCCATCTTCCTTCTTTCTCCCCTCCCCCGCTTGTGCATCTCTCCTTTCCTCTCCTCTCCTCCACCTTCATGTCCAACTTTTCTCCCTCTCCCTGCCTTGAGCCCCTGGTCTAACATCTCTTCCCCCCCCCCCCCCCCCCCCCACACACACACAGCATCTCTCCATCCTTCCTTCCCCTCACCTCAATGCCATGTTCAACATTTCCCCTCCCATCTCTCCCTCCTTCCCTTCCACTTCCATGTCCAACACTTTATTTTTCTCTCTGGTCTTTTACCACTCTTGTGCAGCCTTTCCCTCCCCCTCCCCATCCCATTCCACCCCACCCATATCCAACAATTCTCCCTCTCTTTCCCCTTGCAGCATCTCTCCATTCCTCCACCCCACCTAGCACTACCCTGTCTCACTCCCTCATCCCAACAGTGCTCCTGTCTCTCCCTCTCTCCATGACCCCTCAAGCCACCTGCCAGCATGCTGTACTTTTTTCCCCTATCCCCCCCAGCCACCCACTGACATGCTGCAGCTGCACCTTTTCGCCGTCATCGTCATTCTCTCCCTCCTCCAAGCACCCACCAGCACACCACAGGCCCTCCCTCCCCTTCCATCCCCGCCGGATGTCTGCAGCGGAGCCGCAGGCTGCCACTACACGACTGCTTCCTTCCGGCCGGCCTCACCTTTTCCGATACTCTTTCTGAAGAGGCGGGACCAACGCAGAGGAAGCACTCATAGCAGCATGCAGATGGCACCGCACGGCTCAGAGGAGCTAACACCACTGCAGGACGGGGATGACAGAGGAGGGAGCAGGCCGGGAGGGAGCAAAACCTGTGGCGCGTCGGCGGGTGGCTGGGAGGAGGGAAAGCTGAACTCGCGCTTTTTCGTTGGCTGAGTTGCACCATTGCTGGGTGGGCCCGAGCCCAAAGTGGGTGGTCCCAGGCCCACCCATGTCTACCCCCCTGGTCCAGCATCTTTCCCTGTTCCTCCTTCCCCAGAGTCCCATCATCTCTTCCTCTCCTTCCTGCCCCGATATCCAGCAAGCATACATCACCCTCCTCCTCAAGTGGGTCCAGCATTGCTTTGCCTTCTAGTAGCGCTATAGAAATGATAAGTAGTAGTAGTACCCCAGCAAGTTCGGAGATCTTCCTGCCCTCCACCCACCTTCCACGCCACCTGGTGCACCGTGAACCTGGGTGGCCAGTAGTGATGAAGACACTGCTTTCAGCCAGCACAGATCTCCTTCTCTCTGCCACAGTCCTCCTGCCCACCAAAAACAGGAAGTTGTGTCAGATGAGGCAGACCATGGTAGAAGGAAGAAGGCCTGTGCTGTCCAGAAGAAGTGTTTTCAATGCTGCCGGCCATACAGCAAGGTTTGCAGTTGACCAGGATGGAAGGGGAGAGGGGGGAGCCAGGTGTTGGAGAGTGAGAGGGCCAGGGCGCGGGAGGTAAAGAATTGGAAAGAAGAGAAGACGAGATATAGCAGACTGCTGGGGCAGGGAGCAGAAGAAATACATATCAAAAACACATTTAGCCATGTGAGCTAGAGAAGGAACCTAAGTGCATGTGTCACATGCCCAATGCGTGTGACTTGGCATGTCCGTAAAAAGTGTGGCAGATGGGGCCCAGGGAAACCACAGAGCAAAAGTCTCTTATAAAAAAAATGTTAATATTAAAACCATCTGATCTAAAGAAGAAACAAATTCTCATTTCAAATTATTTGGCTCTGTGGGTGATATTATATTCTCCTCATCTAGAGTTCTCTCGGTGATTATTACAGTGGGATCAAAAGCAGGTCTGTTAGAAAATTTCCCTTTTTGAGTGGATTTTGCTCTTCTGGGAGGTAGAATGGGAGCTCAGGCTACCTGACAGGCAGCACTAGGGCACAACTTCCTATTCCTCCAGCCCTGAGAGCACCGCTGTTGCAGGAAACTTTGGGACGTGTATAGGAAAATTAACTTGTTACTATTGGCAGTGCTGTGAAAGCAAATTTTTAGCTTATATTACTACTACTACTACTACTACTTAACATTTCTAAAGCGCTACTAGGGTTACGCAGCGCTGTACAGTTTAACAAAGAAGGACAGTCCCTGCTCAAAGGAGCTTACAATCTAATGGACAAAATGTGCAGACAAATTGGGGAAGTCTAGATTTCCTGAATAGAGGTATAATGGTTAGGCGCCAAAGGCGACATTGAAGAGGTGGGCTTTGAGCAAGGATTTGAAGATGGGCAGGGAGGGGGCTTGGCATATGGGCTCAGGAAGTTTATTCCAAGCATAGGGAGAGGCGAGGCAGAAAGGGCGGAGCCTGGAATTGGCGGTGATGGAGAAGGGTGTAGAGAGGAGGGATTTGTCCTGTGAGCGGAGGTTTCGGGTAGGAGCGTAAGGGGAGATAAGGGTAGAGAGGTAATGAGGGGCTGCAGATTGAGTGCATTTGTAGGTTAGTAGGAGAAGCTTGAACTGTATGCGGTACCTGATCGGAAGCCAGTGAAGTGACTTGAGGAGAGGGGTGATATGAGCATATCATATCATACCAAGTAATAACGAACGCGGACAGATCACCCCCATGGACACCCGAATGTGGAGTACCCCAAGGATCCCCCCTATCACCAACCTTATTCAACCTAATGATGATATCGTTAGCCAAACTGCTAGCCAATCAAAACCGCAATCCTTACATATATGCAGACGATGTCACTATCTACATCACTATCTACATCCCGTTCAAACATGATCTAAATGAAATCACCAACGAGATCAACCAAAGCCTCCAAATCATGCACACCTGGGCGGATGCATTCCAACTAAAACTTAACGCAGAAAAAACACAATGTCTTGTACTCACGTCCCAACATAACACAAAAAACTTCTCTACCATAATCACACCAAACTGCTCTCTTCCAGTCTCACAAAACCTGAAAATTCTCGGAGTTACTATTGATCGAAACCTCACTCTCGATACCCACGTGAAGAACACGACGAAAAAGATGTTCCACACCATGTGGAAACTCAAAAGAATAAAACCATTCTTCCCGAGATACGTCTTCCGCACCCTGGTACAGTCAATGGTAATAAGCCATCTGGATTACTGCAACGCACTATATGCGGGCTGCAAAGAACAGACTATCAAAAAATTCCAAACAGCCCAGAACACTGCCGCCAGACTCATAGTTGGAAAAACTAAATATGAAAGTGCAACACCACTAAGAGAGAAACTGCACTGGCTCCCAATTAAAGAACGCATTGCGTTCAAGATATGTACGATTGTACACAAACTTATTCAGGCAGATGCCCCGATCTACATGCTGAATCTAGTGGACCTACCTCCCAGAAACGCCACATGAACATCCCGCAAATTTCTCAATTTGAACTTCCCCAGCTGTAAAGGACTAAAATACAAGCTGATGCATGCCTCTACCTTCTCCTACACGAGCATGCAGATATGGAATGCTCTACCCACAGACCTGAAATCAATTGTCGAAACAAATAACTTTCGCAAAACTCTGAAGACTTACTTCTTCAACAAGACCTACAACGAGAGCCAACAGCTTCACTAATTCACTTTCCCAACCCAACCAGTTAGGAAAATCCACTTCTACTATTACCCGCCTAATCACTTCCTCTTTCTTCCCTACTTAATCTCTACACACTACTAACTGTATCTGATATTCTGTAATGACAATGTCATAACAAAACTATGTAAGGCACATTGAGCCTGCAAATAGGTGGGATAATGTGGGATACAAATGCAATAAATAAATAAATATCGGTCCAGGCGGAAGATAAGACATGCAGCAGAGTTCTGAACGGATTGAAGGGGGGATATATGTACCAAATTCTGGAGAGGGGTGTGATCTGTAGCCCCACTGTTGCTAAAATGGGGTAGAGGGAGGGGAATGAGGAAAAAGATCCCCAGGTGACCACAAAATGAAGGCTGTTACTGCTATAGTCCAATAGAGACTGATTCTAATTCAGCTGGAAGCACAAAAGATGGAGAACTGCTAGGCCAGAA
Organism: Microcaecilia unicolor; assembly: GCF_901765095.1. NCBI lineage: Eukaryota > Metazoa > Chordata > Amphibia > Gymnophiona > Siphonopidae > Microcaecilia > Microcaecilia unicolor. Next base: position 64,157,469 of record NC_044038.1, on the reverse strand, counting down.
AAAAATGCATATTTCCTGCTTTGGTTTAAACTGTATTGATCAACATCCTCAATTGGAAAATACTGACATTCTAAAATCCCCTAAAGAAAGATACTATTCTCTTAGGCACAGTTAGGAGCATTGTGTCATTTAACAGTGTACACTGATGCTGTTAACACACATTAATTTATACAATGTGCCCTAAGGACTAAAGAGGGAGGATTCTTAAACCTATTATTGACCTGTAGTGGAATTGGGAACTTTAGGAGAGCGGAAGTAAAGAAGTCGTCATCGTTTGGCTGAATGTTTCCCATGTAGACAGGGTGAAGTAGCAATGTTATAGGATTGTAACTCTCTGGGGAAGGTTGCTACTTCCTTACCAGCATTCGTGTGTGAGCAAACAACTAATACTTCCCTGCCTTGGTTTATCTGTATCTTGTATGCAGTCGGTTCTGCACACATTTAACTTGACAGTATCCAAGTGGGTTATGGAGTAGAAAGAAGCTGGCAGTTCAGAATGAGAAACCCCTGCTGGCCTGGAATTCAGTGCGCCTATGAGGCCAGGCAAACATGCATCACTGCCTAGAGGAAAAGCAGTGTGCTTCTCCAGGAGCAGTGGTGGAAACAGGACATGTAGGAGAATGTTAGGGCTGAGTCAGCTGAAACCCCCCCACCACTCCCCCCCCCCCCCAAAAAAAAAACCCAACTTCATAATGACATCAGAAATGACACTGTTTTAACAGGTGAGAAAAGGCATGTTCAGATTTTTTTAAAATGAGAAGCAGGCCCCCTGCTGCAAGGCCGTTTTTTATATTTCCTGTGAAAACCACTCTAAATGTCAGCCTGGAGTTCCGTGAGGCTCGTCCCCTCCTCCTCCACACTCTCCATAAATGATTTGTGTGAGTGGGTGAGTGTGAAGACTGCGGGAGAATTCTGTTCCATACTATTCCCAGTGCTGCTTTGACTTCCTTAGAGTGCAGGGGGAAATATTGATGTCATGGAATGCTGCCTCCCCTCCCTCCCTCTCACACTCTAGTTCCCCATCCGGTTATTACAGAGCACAGCATCACGGAGGACATATGGCTGGCACCTGGCTTCTATTAGCGGCCCTGAGACTGTAGGGTGGGAGCAGCAGCGGTCTGCTGTTTAGGAGCCAGTGAGCATGGCCTGTATATGAGAGCTACATGTTCTCATGAGAAACTTTCTCTGTGGTGGTAGGATTTGCTTCCTGGTTGGGGGTGGGTGGGTTTGGTGAACAAATCAGGACAGGTGAAAGTGAGGTTACTTGGGCTTCCTAAATGGAAGCTTAGATTTCTCACTATCGGAGATGCCAGGTCTCATGTATTAGGAGTGTGTCATACTCACTTGAGGGCTCTCTCACTCTTTGAGACCCTTCTCTCTTATTCATTAGACCCTCCATGCCTGATCACTGCTTTCATGAGAGGTGATCCTAAGAGGAGAAAAGCTAAGCGGCCCAGCCAGTAGGAAGAAATCTGAGTTCATCTTCCTGTGTGTTTTGTCTCCCCTGTATCTACAGGTACTCATACTGTGAAACTTTTGCCTCCCACTCAGTGGCTAAGAATATCCACAGTCTTCAACATGGTGAATATATCCAGATAACTGCTTAGGAATCAATATTCAAAGCAGTTTAAACAGCCAGGAAGCCAGATATTTTGTGGGCGGTCTTGAGGCAGAATCAGCACTTATACTGTTAAGTGGTGACATTGAGCACTTAACCACCTTAGTTAAGCAGTCAAATCGGACCGCATAAAACACAGTTCTATCTTTATGTGATGTCACTTAGGCGGTTAAATGGTGAGTATCACACTTAACCGCATAAGAGAGAACTGGTCGCATAAACCCAGATATACAGAGCTGGTGCCTGGACATTGGCTGGCATTAAATATCTGGGAATATTGTCGCTGCTGGTTTAAAAAACAAACAACGACAAAAAAAAAATGCTCACTACTTCCAGCTGAATAGCTACCTCTTAGTTACCCGAGCACATTACTTAGAAAATTGCTTCCTTTTTGGTCTGTATCCTTTCAGAGGCATCAAAGAAAACCATATTTTATGCTGCTTTTTTCATTTGCAAAGTGATATGGTGCTGAAAAATCTCACTTGTGGTCTTCGTTCTCCATTCTTTGGGTTGGTCCATTCGTGGCATCTCCGCAATCCGAGTTAAGTTAAGCCCACTCCCGATGAGGTAGTTAGGAATATCTAAGGTGACATTTTTCCTCAGGGGTTTGTCTTTTAAACTTTAAACTTATAATCTGATTGTACTGTGTTTATAAACCACTTGCTCACAAGTATTTTTGTAGTGCATTGAGGGACCTGTATTCTAAATTTCCCATATACACAAAATGAGAGCGAGCCATTACTACATAGGCCCCAAAGGTATGCTAGTGAGATGAATCCTGGGTGCATGAGGAGTCTGTGCAGGTTGTGACAACATTAACCCTTTTCCAATTAGTTCATTTTTTGTACATTATGACTTGCAATAAAAGGGTAATTTTATGAAGCATTTTTACACATGGAAAATGGCTCTTAACAAAATTGTGAAACCCAACAAATTCTTCACTAACCACTTCATCCTAAAATAAACCTTCAGCACCCATTTCATCATGAGGCCATTATAAATTAGTGCACAAAGTGTTCAGTTGTGCTCTATGTGTCAATTCAGTCAATGTCCATTTTCTAAAAAAAATCTCCAAATCCATATTAAAACCACTCTTCTTATATCTAAATAGTTTCTAAGCATTTCAAATAAAAGCACTTATCTTGAGTGACCTTGATTGGTGTTCTGGGAGCATAGTGGAACAGGGTAGAGTTGCAATGGATGTGTATATTTTATAAAATACATGAGTATATATGCACACGTGTAAAATTGTGAGTGGGCATTTGTTCACTACTGGAAGTTATAGAGGCCCAGGAATAGAGGATTCAGCAGAGCTTCCCAATTGGGGGTTATGAAACCGAGGCTGGCCTTCCATAAGATGTCATTGGCCTGTTCTGCCAGTCGTCTGCTTTCTGTAGCCATGTAAATTGGATTACAGCCATACATTGATAAGCAATGGCCTAATGGTTCAGTTAGTCAGCTGAGGACCAGAGAACCTGGGGTTCAGATCCCACTGTCACTCTGTGTGATCTCCACTGCCTCAGATACAAACTTAGGCCCCTGTTTACAATGCCACACTGGCGGTGTGGTACTGCCAACACAACCCATTCACTTTGAATGGGCTGTGTCGACATTGCTGCACGGCAGCCACTAGCGCAGCTTTGTAAACAGGGGGGTTAGATTATAATCCCTTGGGGACAGGGAAATACCTTTTTGTACCTGAGTGTAACTTGCCTGAGCTAGATCCAAATTCTTTCTCCTTTTATAAATAGGCAAAAAAAGGGACATTCCACAGACACCCGTGGACTTTACACGTGGACTTTGTACCAGCTATCAAAAGAGACGTACAAGCATCTTTTCCCTTTTGAAAATTGCCCCAGGAATATCTGCAGGTTCTTGCTTGTGCCCCTCCTGACCTAACCTCCTTTGCATACTGCCGGTAAAGGTTTGTGTGGCATTCTTCAGCAAGTATTGAAAGTGAACAGTTTTCAAAAAGCCCTTTTTCTTGGGCTAGTTGGTATTTACTCCAGGTAAATAACTTTTCTCCGAGGACAAGCAGGCTGCTTGTTCTCACTGATGGGTGACGTCCACGGCAGCCCCTCCAATCAGAAACTTCACTAGCAAAGGCCTTTGCTAGTCCTCGCACGCCGATGCGCACCGCGCATGCGCAGCCGTCTAACCGCCCAAACCGGCTCGTGTTCGTCAGTCTTCTTTTGTCCGTGCTCGAGACGGTCGTGGTTTTGCGCAGTTTCGCGCCCCTCAAGTGACCCTCGCGCGTCTTCGCGTTTTTTACGCAAAAAAAAAAGAGAGAAAAGGACCTTTACGGTCTTTACCCCTTTCCCGTGTTTCCAGCTTTTGCCCCGCGTAAGTTTCCTTTCGCTTTCGGGGTAGGCCTTTTTGAGGCCTCGGTTCGGGTTTTTTCTCTCCCTATTTTTGGTGCCTATTTCGTCATTGCAAGTTTTGATTTCGCCGGCGTGATGTTTCCGCCCATGTTGTCGAAGTCTCCCAGCAGCTTCAAGAAGTGCACCCAGTGCGCCCGGGTAATCTCGCTCACTGATAGGCACGCGTCGTGTCTTCAGTGTCTGGGGGCTGGGCACCGCCCGCAGGCCTGTAGTCTTTGCGCCCTTTTACAGAAAAGGACTTAGGTAGCGAGATTGGCCCAGTGGAACGTTTTGTTCTCGGGCTCTTCGTCGGCAACAGCACCGGGGGCATCGAGTGCATCGGCGTCGACAGCTCCAAGACCTTCGATCTCGGCATCGGCTGCATCGAGGCATCGGAAGGCTGCGTCAGTGGTACCGGGACCTCCACTAGTGCTGATGTCGTCGGACGGTGGTGCTTCGACTGGAGTGCAGGTGAGGGCTGTCCATTCCCCTGCTGGTGGCGGTGAGCCTTCGGGTGGGTCTCCCCCTACCCTGAGGGCTCCTACGGTACAGCCCCCCCGAGACCGACCTTTGGCCTCGGCCCCGAGGAAGCGACTGCTGGATTCTACGTCCTCCTCGTCGGTACCGGGAAGCTCCGGTGACATGCTTCGTTTGAAAAAATCAAAGAAGCATCGACACCGGTCTCCTTCCCGCATCGGTACCGAGAGCTCTGGGTCGCCGAGGGAGTCGGCACCCAGTAGGCATCGGCACCGGGAGGACCACTCACCCTCTGTTCAGGAGGTGTCGATGCGCTCCACCTTGGACAGCCCGGAACAGCCTCCACGCCCGGAACAGACTCTGACTTCGACACCTGCATCGGCTTCCATGTCTTTCTCCACAGCCGCTCTGCACGAGAGTCTCCGGGCCGTTCTCCCAGAGATCCTGGGAGAGCTGTTGCGCCCTTCCCCTCCGGTTCCGGGGGTGCTTGTGCCACCGGTACCGTCGAGTGAGGCGCCGGCTGGCCCCTTGCCCGGGGTGAGGTCTCCGACATCGGTGCCGCTTGCGGTACAGACTGCGGTCGCCTCCCAGGAAGGCTCCCCGACGACGTCGGCGGAGGGAGCTTCGCCGGTGCAGGCGAGGGAGTCTACCTCTCGACGCTCCCACCGTGGCCGTGTTTCCACGAAGTCGAGTCGGGCACGGCTTCAGACACAGGTTCATGAACTTGTGTCTGATACCGATGGTGAGGCCTCGTGGGAGGAGGAGGAGGACATCAGATATTTCTCTGACGAGGAGTCTGATGGCCTTCCTTCCGATCCCACTCCCTCCCCTGAAAGGCAGCTTTCTCCTCCCGAGAGTCTGCCTTTTGCGGCCTTTGTCCGGGAGATGTCTACGGCCATCCCCTTCCCGGTGGTTGTGGAGGACGAGCCCAGGGCTGAAATGTTTGAGCTCCTGGACTATCCTTCTCCGCCTAAGGAAGTGTCTACAGTACCCATGCATCATGTCCTAAAAAAAGACATTGCTGGCGAACTGGACCAAGCCTCTAACTAATCCCCACATTCCCAAGAAGATCGAGTCCCAGTACCGGATCCATGGGGACCCAGAGCTGATGCGCACTCAGTTGCCTCACGACTCTGGTGTTGTGGATCTGGACCTAAAGAAAGCTAAGAGTTCTAGGGAGCATGCTTCGGCGCCCCCGGGCAAGGACTCTAGAACCTTAGACTCCTTTGGGAGGAAGGCCTACCATTCTTCTATGCTCGTGGCCAAAATCCAGTCTTACCAGCTCTACACGAGCATACATATGCGAACAATGTGCGGCAGTTGGCGGGCTTGGTGGACAAGCTCCCTCCTGAGCAAGCCAAGCCATTTCAGGAGGTGGTCAGGCAGCTGAAGGTGTGCAGAAAATTCCTGGCCAGAGGGGTATATGATACCTTTGATGTTGCGTCCAGGGCCGCTGCTCAAGGTGTGGTGATGCGCAGACTCTCATGGCTGCGTGCCTCCGACCTGGAGACTAGGATCCAGCAGCGGATTGCGGACTCCCCTTGCCGAGCGGACAATATTTTTGGAGAAAGAGTCGAACAGGTGGTAGAGCAGCTCCACCAGCGGGATACCGCTTTCGACAAGTTCTCCTGCCGGCAGCCTTCAGCATCTACCTCTTCAGGTAGACGTTTTATGGGGGAAGGAAGACTGTTCCCTACTCTTCTGGTAAGCGTAGGTACAATCCTCCTTCTCGACAGCCTGCGGCCCAGGCTAAGCCCCAGCGCGCTCGCTCTCGTCGGCAGCGTGCGCCTCAGAAAGGCCCCTCGGCTCCCCAGCAAAAGCAAGGGGCGAGCTTTTGACTGGCTCCAGCAGAGCATAGCCGACATCAACGTGTCAGTGCCGGGTGATCTGCCGGTCGGGAGGAGGTTGAAAGTTTTTCACCAAAGGTGGCCTCTCATAACCTCCGACCGTTGGGTTCTTCAAATAGTCCGGCAAGGATACACCCTCAATTTGGCCTCCAAACCTCCAAATTGCCCACCGGGAGCTCAATCCTACAGCTTCCAGCACAAGCAGGTACTTGCAGAGGAACTCTCCGCCCTTCTCAGCGCCAATGCGGTCGAGCCCGTGCCATCCGGGCAAGAAGGGCTGGGATTCTATTCCAGGTACTTCCTTGTGGAAAAGAAAACAGGGGGGATGCGTCCCATCCTAGACCTAAGGGCCCTGAACAAATATCTGGTCAAGGAAAAGTTCAGGATGCTTTCCCTGGGCACCCTTCTTCCCATGATTCAGGAAAACGACTGGCTATGCTCTCTGGACTTGAAGGATGCCTACATGCACATCCCGATACTGCCAACTCACAGACAGTATCTGCGATTTCAGCTGGGCACACGTCACTTCCAGTACTGTGTGCTACCCTTTGGGCTCGCCTCTGCGCCCACAGTGTTCACGAAGTGCTTGGCTGTAGTAGCAGCGGCGCTTCGCAGGCTGGGAGTGCACGTGTTCGCCTATATCGACGATTGGCTGGTGAAAAACACATCCGAAGCAGGAGCTCTACAGTCCATGCAGATGACTATTCGCCTCCTGGAGCTACTGGGGTTTGTGATAAATTATCCAAAGTCCCATCTTCTCCCAGTACAGAGACTCGAATTCATAGGAGCTCTGCTGGATTCTCGGACGGCTCGTGCCTATCTCCCGGAGACGAGAGCCAACAACTTGTTGTCCCTCGTCTCGCGGGTGCGAGCATCCCAGCAGATCACAGCTCGGCAGATGTTGAGATTGCTGGGCCACATGGCCTCCACCGTTCATGTGACTCCCATGGCCCGCCTTCACATGCGATCTGCTCAATGGACCCTAGCTTCCCAGTGGTTTCAGGCTGCTGGGGATCTAGAGGACGTGATCCACCTGTCCACAAGTTTTCTCAAATCCCTGTATTGGTGGACGATTTGGTCCAATTTGACTCTGGGACGTCCTTTCCAAATTCCTCAGCCACAAAAAGTGCTGACTACGGATGCGTCTCTCCTGGGGTGGGGAGCTCATGTCGATGGGCTGCACACCCAGGGAAGCTGGTCCCTCCAGGAACGCTATCTGCAGATCAATCTCCTGGAGTTACGAGCGGTCTGGAACGCTCTGAAGGCTTTCAGAGATCGGCTGTCCCACCAATTATCCAAATTCAGACAGACAACCAGGTTGCCATGTATTACATCAACAAGCAGGGGGGCACCGGATCTCGCCCCCTGTGTCAGGAAGCCGTCAGCATGTGGCTCTGGGCTCGCTGTCACGGCATGGTGCTCCAAGCCACATATCTGGCAGGCGTAAACAACAGTCTGGCCGACAGGTTGAGCAGGATTATGCAACCTCACGAGTGGTCGCTCAACTCCAGAGTAGTGCGCCAGATCTTCCAGGTGTGGGGCTCCCCCTTGGTAGATCTCTTTGCATCTCGAGCCAACCACAAGGTCCCTCAGTTCTGTTCCAGGCTTCAGGCCAACGGCAGACTGGCATCGGATGCCTTCCTCCTGGACTGGGGGGAAGGTCTGCTGTATGCTTATCCTCCCATACCTCTGGTGGGGAAGACTTTGTTGAAACTCAAGCAAGACCGAGGCACCATGATTCTGATTGCTTCCTTTTGGCCGTGTCAGATCTGGTTCCCTCTTCTTCTGGAGTTGTCCTCCGAAGAACTGTGGAGATTGGAGTGTTTTCCGACCCTCATCACACAGGACGAAGGGGCGCTTCTGCATCCCAACCTCCAGTCTCTGGCTCTCACGGCCTGGATGTTGAGGGCGTAGACTTTGCCTCTTTGGGTCTGTCGGAGGGTGTTTCCCGTGTCTTGCTTGCTTCCAGGAAAGATTCCACTAAGAGGAGTTACTTCTTTCTATGGAGGAGGTTTGCCGTCTGGTGTGACAGCAAGGCCCTAGATCCTCGCTCTTGTCCTACACAGACCCTGCTTGAATACCTTCTGCACTTGTCTGTGTCTGGTCTCAAGACCAACTCTGTAAGGGTTCACCTTAGTGCAATCAGTGCATACCATTACCGTGTGGAAGGTAAGCCGATCTCAGGACAGCCTTTAGTTGTTCGCTTCATGAGAGGTTTGCTTTTGTCAAAGCCCCCTGTCAAGCTTCCTACAGTGTCATGGGATCTCAATGTCGTTCTCACCCAGCTGATGAAACCTCCTTTTGAGCCACTGAACTCCTGCCATCTGAAGTACTTGACCTGGAAGGTCATTTTCTTGGTGGCACTTACTTCAGCTCGTAGAGTCAGTGAGCTTCAGGCCCTGGTAGCCCATGCTCCTTACACCAAATTTCATCATAATAGAGTAGTCCTCCGCACTCACCCTAAGTTCTTGCCGAAGGTGGTGTCGGAGTTACATCTGAACCAGTCAATTGTCTTGCCAACATTCTTTCCCCGTCCTCATTCCTGCCCTGCTGAACGTCAGCTGCACACATTGGACTGCAAAAGAGCATTGGCCTTCTATCTGGAGCGGACACAGCCCAACAGACAGTCCGCCCAATTGTTTGTTTCTTTTGATCCCAACAGGAGGGGAGTGGCTGTGGGGAAACGCACCATATCCAATTGGCTAGCAGATTGCATTTCCTTCACTTACGCCCAGGCTGGGCTGGCTCTTGAGGGTCATGTCACGGCTCACAATGTCAGAGCCATGGCTGCGTCGGTGGCCCACTTGAAGTCAGCCACTATTGAAGAGATCTGCAAAGCTGCGACGTGGTCATCTGTCCACACATTCACATCTCATTACTGCCTGCAGCAGGATACCCGACGCAACAGTCGGTTCGGGCAGTCAGTGCTTCAGAATCTGTTCGGGGTTTAGAATCCAACTCCACCCCCCTAGGCCCATGTTTATTTTGTTCCAGGCTACACTCTCAGTTAGTTGGATAAATTGTTAGGTCAATCTCAGTTATGTCCTCGCCGTTGCGAGGCCCAATTGACCATGTTTGTTTTTTTGAGTGAGCCTGGGGGCTAGGGATACCACATCAGTGAGATCTCCACCACCCGCGGGAGGTGGTGGAGATGAAAACGGTAACGGAATTCAAACATGCGTGGGACAGGCATAAAGGAATCCTGTGCAGAAGGAATGGATCCACAGAAGCTTAGCTGAAATTGGGTGGCGGGGGGAAGAGGGGTTGGTGGTTGAGAGGCTAGGATGGGGGAGGGCAGACTTATACGGGGTCTGTGCCGGAGCCGGTGATGGGAGGCGGGACTGGTGGTTGGGAGGCGGGAAATACTGCTGGACAGACTTATACGGTCTGTGCCCTGAAAAAGACAGGTATAAATCAAGTTAAGGTATACACATATGAGTTTATCGTAGGCAGACTAGATGGACCGTGCAGGTCTTTTTCTGCCATCATCTACTATGTTACTATGTTACTATGTATGTAACAAGCAGCCTGCTTGTCCTCGGAGAAAGCGAATTCTACATACCTGTAGAAGGTATTCTCCGAGGACAGCAGGCTGATTGTTCTCACAAACCCGCCCGCCTCCCCTTTGGAGTTGTGTCTTCCCTTGTCTTTGTCTTACTACATATGGGACTGACAAACACGAGCCGGTTCGGGCGGGAAGACGGCCGCCCATGCACGGTGCGCATGGGCGCGCGAGGACTAGCAAAGGCCTTTGCTAGTGACGTTTCCGATTGGAGGGGCTGCCGTGGACGTCACCCATCAGTGAGAACAATCAGCCTGCTGTCCTAGGAGAATACCTTCTACAGGTATGTAGCATTCGCTTTTTTGAAGATTGCCCTGCCCGTGTTTTTGTTATTTTTTTCACTTTTTACACAGTTGTTACACAAATTAAGAGAATAAGCAACGATAAGTGATAAATCATTTATGGCATCTTACTTGAAGGGTCTTGTTGATCCTCACTTGAAGGGTAAAGACAATAATTTAAAATATATATATACTAGCCGTTAAGCCCGTTAAAATGGGCGAGTATTGGTATGTTTTATTTTGATGTGTAACTCCCTCCCTCCCAGCTCCAAGGCCCCATTCCCTCCCCCTCCCCTTCCAGCTGCAAGGCCCCCCCGCCCTCCCTCCTTCCCTGCCAGCTCCAAGGCCCTCTGTCCCTCCCTCCCAGCTCCAAGGCTTCCCTCTGTCCCTCCCTTCCAGCTCCAAGGCTTCCCTCTGTCCCTCCCTCCCAGCTCCAAGGCCCCCCTCCCTCCAAGCTCCAAGGCCCCAGTCCCTCCCCTCCTCCCAGCTCCAAGGCCCCCTGCCCTCCCTCCCACTTCCTAGGACCCCCCCTCCGTCCCTCCCTCCCAGCCAGCTCGAAGGCCCCCCTCTGTCCATCTCTCCCAGCTCCAAGGCCTCCCCGCCTTCTGACCTCCCATGTCCAGCATCCTCCCTGCTTCCCTTCCAGCACCAAGGCCCCCTCCCCTCCCCCTCTTCCCTCCCAGCTCCAAGGCCCCCTCTCCTCCCAGCTCCAAGGCTCCCCCTCCTCCCAGCAAGGCTCCCCTCTGTCCATCCCTCCCAGCTCCAAGGCTCCCCTCCTTCTGAGACCTCCCATATGCAGCATTTCTCCTGCCCTGCCCTCCCCTCCCTCCCGAGGTCGCCGCCGCCCCTTCCCCCTCCAGCCGGGCCAGGCCCTCTCTTCTCCATTGAACTTACAGCGCCGAAACTGCAGCAGGCAGATCAGCTCCCATCAGCCTTCCTTCCCTGCCTGTGTCCTGCCCTCGTGTGACGTAACGGTGGCGAGGGCAGGACACAGGGAAGGAAGGCCGACGGGAGCTGATCTGCCTGCTGCGGTTTCAGCGCTGTAAGTTCAATGGAGAAGAGAGGGCCCGGCCTGGGTGAAGGGGGTCCAGCGGCGACCTCGTGGGGTTGCGGTGGCGACCTCGACGGTTCCCTCCTCATCGCAGTTTCCCTCTCTGTTCCGTCATCACGCTTGACGCGGGGGCAGGACAGAGAGGGAAGTCTCTACTGCGCATTTGCAAGTGAGTTGGTCACTTGCCATTTATATGTTTGATATTAATTACATTATATCTGCCAGTTGCTGGGCTAAAGTATAATCCAAAGGGGAAACAGTGGTGATTCAATTAATGCCGCAGAAAAAGAGAGCTAATATAAACAATCATACCCCCATAGAATGGGGGTAAGGTCCTCCGATAGGCCAGCCTGTTGCCTCAGTGATGTGTTAAGACTGGGGTTTGATTCCAGGCTGAGATCTTCCATTCCCTTGGTGGAACAGGGTGAGAGCTATCCCCAAGACTCTGCAAGCGGTGTGACCACACAAAGCGCAAGGGAGATGGGAATGCAAAAATTATACTCTATTCCTTGTCTCTCCTATGGTGGCCGTGGTACAGTGGCTGGGGCAGGGGCACCGGGGGAATTTTGCATAGGGCATGATTCTAGCTCAGGATGCTCCTGGACAGGTTTGGAGATGCTGTGGATGGACTGTGGTTGCTTGGGAGAGGTGAGAGGGAAGGGAATCAGTAGTGACCTAGTGGTCAGATTTACATCTCATGATTTCAGGGCTCTAGAAAGAGCCCTGGTACATGGTCCCTCACCAAGGACAGTCCCTGCAACAAAATGGATTAAACAGGGGAGAACTCCCCAGAGAATTGTTAATGAAGGTTCATGGCACCAGATCCCAGCTCTGGTTCCCAGTACAAAGGAGCAAGAGGGAACTGCCAGTTCAATAAAGATCTTTCATTAGTGTTGCAGAAATTCCAAAGAGATACAATAATGTTATCTTATATCCATAAACATATTTTGGATCTACTGCATAACTGTAATTACATCACCTAATGATACACTAATAATTTGCATTGGCCTACAAACTGTAAAGAGACAGAGGAGTAACCTAATGGTCAGAGTAGCAGCCTGGGAACCAGAAGGCCCAGGTTCATATCTCAAACCAGCTCCTAATGTCCTTGGGCAAGTCACCTAATTCTCCATTGTCCTGGGATGGCTGAGGAAACTGTTGACAACCCACCCTGCTCAGTATCTATCATGATACCTATAGCAGCCCCCATAAGTCATTTATAACTTGGTGCTTGAGTGCAGTGGAACAAACAGCAACCAACAGAAAAGGTATTTTCAAAGTTTGATGGACAGGTATCACTAATAGTGCATCTCCTAGAAGTCACTGGTCATAGCTAATCAGGAGAAATCTTCATTGGAAAACTGGTATCACCAGGTTTGACACGCTTACACCATGGAGTTCATCACATCCCATGTAAGATATGTATATTGAGTTGTTGCCAGGGCTGGAGTCAGAATCAAAATATAAGTTATATTTGCCAGTACTTTAGATCCAGATTAAAAAATTTAAAGCCTAATATCAGTAGAAGTTGGAGTCGGACAGTAGAAAAATAGAGGAGTCGTAGTTGAAGGTTTGGTGTACTGACTCCACAGCCCTGGTTGTTGCCAAGGGTTAGAAGCCTCTTCTGGAATTGTGAAAGGGGGAGTCACAGTCCTCTGTATGGACCACATGACTTAACCCATCTTTTGTTAAGATAAATGCTTAACTCTATTTTTCTCAGCTATGAGAAGATTATAAAACTTTGGGATGAAGCCTTTGTTGCATAAGAAACTTGATCATATGTAAATGTAATAGAAAATGTATTGTTCTCTTAATAAACTGTTTAAGAAGATGCAGTTGCCAAATATAACCGAATGACATGTTGACTCATATTTTGGCTTCCCTTCTTTCTCTCATTCAAAATGAACAACAGCATGTGAGGCTATTTCCAGGGGTTAAACCATAGAAAAGTTTGTCCAAGGTATAAGTTCCCTGCTGCAGCCTTTATTACAGGGTTCATTGGTAAGAAGACCCTTCCATTGTGAAAGTGCACAGATTGGCACATTAATGCCTATTTTGACAGGAAATTCTTGTAAAGTAAGATATTTTCCATCGTGAAACATTTGTCCCACATGAATCACACTTTGTTTATGCCAGAAAGGGTAATTTAGTCCTGGTGAAGTGATTCAGGAGTTTGAGTCTCCAAAGGGATGACGTAAAGAGGGGACAGAGGGCAGTCTTTTTGATAGAGCCTCTTTCTACATAGGAAGAGAGAGAAAAGGGTGGGGTTCCATATAACCCTTCTGAAATAATATGGGACATCCAACGAAGATCCAAGACTTTTTGAGTGTACTTTCTTTTCAAAAGCTACTGAGTACTTGTCTCCAGGATCCTTTAAAGTTTATAGTCTTTTTGTTAGAATTGGAAGTTTAGAAAAGCCCTGTCTCTCTTTTTTTGTTCTTATGAAAATATTCTTAGATTCTGGGCCTTTCCTTCCCTCCAGACCATTACAAAAGAACATTAAGACGACTGAGGCAGGCCGGTTGGCCAAAACACAGTCGTGTCAAGTCATCTCAAGTTGCCACATTGTTCTGGACTCATCAAATAAAGTGGACTTTTTATACATCATCTTAGACCTTCATTCTTCTGTCATCTTCGCTGTGTTTGTTGTTGCTTTGAACTTGCGAAGATTGTGTTCTTCTATGTTTACATCATTGCCAAAATCTTTCTCATCCAAGACAAGTAGTAAGGAAGGCCACACTCTTAGGACTTGCCTAGTGTCATGTAGGAGTGGCGTAACTGAGTGTATGTGGCATTTCTTGACTATATGATACATGGGTCCCAGTTATTTTAGGATCCCCCAGTATTTCATCTTCCTTTATTCCTCTGCCTTTTCTCTCTCTCTCTCACTTCTCATCCCATCACTCCCTTGCCCCTCGTCCCCTTCACTCATCCACATTGTCTATCTCTTGCTTGGTTACACAAGAGATTCTGATTTCTAGTAGCTTCATTTTAGTACATGGTTAAAAAGTCTTGAATGATACCTATTGACAAAATAAGTGATTTTGTCAGCTTCTGAGTAGATAGCAGCACATCACTGCAAAGACTGCTATTCTGTGCTGCTGCCCATCACTTCCCTTCACCATTGTGTATCCTAGAGTCCACTGGGTCCACTGCCAGTGCTAATAGAAGAGAGAGGGGGCATCCTGGTCTCATACCTCTTCCCATGGAAAATGTGCAACTGTAGCATTTCTTCTTTATTTTGGATTTGGCTGTTTCCTCAAGCTCCTGTCAGCTTCCAGCTCAGGTAGAACCAGGACCTGGAGTCTGGCATCATAAACTTATCATTTGCAACTATATGGCAATTTTCTCTCCTATTACATTAACCCCTCCCAACCTGCTTAATCTACTCATTACAATAATGGTTCTTTCAGACCCCTGCAATCATTAGCCATAAATCCAGTCACATAGTGTTAGATTGCATGATGAGTATCTCCCTTCCTCCATCAAGGGAGCAGGAGACCTGAGCCAGGGATTGAATCCAGGATCCTTCACATGGCAATGCACAGCACTGCCATAGAGCCACTAGGCTGTTCGGCTATTTATTTTCTTGTGCTTTGGGTTCCACCTATAGGAGGGATGCAGGAGTTCAGGTCTCAAGAGCCACAAACAGGCCAAATTTTCAGGTTATCCCTAATGAATATGCACCCTATTCCAGACAGATCTGCATGGACAACTACCTCCATTGTATGCAAATCTTCCTCATGCATATTCATTAGGAATATCTTGAGAACCTGACCTGTTTGTCACTTGAGGCCTACTCCTGCATCCCTGGCCTAGAAGCTTGATGACCATTTTATCAAGTTATTACCCAGCCCCACTTTGAAAATAAGTAATCACTGAATCAAAAGCATCCAGTATGATTAGAAATGAAGCTGTTTCTTCATCTTCTGCTGCCCACACCAAATGATCATTCATCTGATATTGCGTATTAAATCCTAATTGATCTCTCTGTATTGGGTCCAGTAAATATCTTTGCAATCTGCAGTATCTTTATGGTGTAATTCATTAGCAAAATTTATAGGAATTGCACTTAAAACAAGTTACAGGTTTTACAAAATACTGCAGCAAAGTTGATATTTGGATGCTGTAGATTTGATCATGCGATACCATTGTTGAGAAATTTGCATTGGTTTCTAATTTGTACATGAGTAAAATTTAAGGTTGTTTGTCCTGCATGATTATTGTCCTTATATGCATACCCAATTAATAACTTTTCCAGTTTTTTGGAGAAATTCTTATTTTCATTCTATGTTGTTACTTGGATTTCCAACTATTAAGAAGGTTCAGTATAGAAGAGTCTTAGATAGTTTGTTCATGTATTAATCTAGTACAATTTGGAACGCTATTCCTGAACAAATTCATACTCTTTTGGAGTATCTCTCATTTCCTAAAGCTCTGAAAACATATTTTTTAATATGTATTTTAATATATGATCTGATAATTTACTAAATGATCTTTGTATTTCATATCTTATTTTAACCTACTTGGATTCCTTGTTGACATAAGTGGGATATAAATATCAAGAATAGAATAGTATAGGAAGGTGACAAAAATGATATGAGGTTTGTATCAAAATACATATGAGACTGAAAGTTATGAATATGTATACGCTAGAGGATAGGAGAGAGAGAGGAGATATGATACAGACGTTCAAGTATTTGGAAGGTAATAATATACATACAAACTTCTTCCAGAGACATAGGGGTGGTAGAATTGGAGGACATGAATTGAGGTTGCAGGGTGATAGACTTGGGAGTAACGTCAGGAAATACTTTTTCATAGTGTGTAGTGGATGCCTGGAACACCCTTTTAGGAGAGGTAGTGGAGTAAAAAATGGTGAAGGAAATCAAAAATGCATGAGGTAAACATAGGGGGTGCCTAAATAGAAAGAGAATGGAAATGCAGCATGGCTGTTGAGGTGTTATGTTGAGTAAGAGCAGTGGGAATTGAGGCCAGTGTCAGACAGATTTCTATGATCTGTGTCCTGCAAATGGCAAGAAACAGATGAAGATTTAGAAACTTTAGTATTACATATACGTTAATATATGCTGTGAGTGAAGATGCTGTACAACTCAAGGGAGAGGGGAAATCATCCTAATTAGTAAATTAAACACGGTTAGCAATACTTTGGTTATAATGTACATTGACATCATGCCAACCACATATAGGCAGTTAAATATAATGGCGTCTCTGAACAAATTACCAGCCAGTGTTTATGAATGACTCTAACCTGCACAGAGTGGCAGATGTGGCTCTGGCCGCCTTGTTGGGCAGACTGGATGGACCGTGCAGGTCTTTACGTGTTGTTATTTACTGTGTGTTACTATGAAGTTGGGGGTGGAGGGAAGGACAAAGATAAGAGTGAGTTACCTAGTGAGTGGATTTGCCAAGCAGAGGTGTAAAGAGATGAGAAGAGATATTATGAAGCTGCAGAATGAAAGGTCAGTAAAAGAAGTTTGAACTATATGCGGAGCCAATGAAATAACTTGAGAAGAGGGGTGTTATATTGGTTGAAGGTAACTCATGCAGCAGAATTTTGCATATATTGAAGGGAAAAGAGATGGTTCAGGGAAAACCTGTAAAGAGAAGGTTTTAATAGTCTAAGCAGGAGGTGATGAGAGTGTGCCAGAAAAGAAGAGATGAATTTCAGTGATTTTAGAGAGAATAAAATGATAGGTTTAAGCGGATATCTGCAGAGAAAGAGAGGCGTCAAAGGTTATAAGCTGAGGAGACGGGTAGGATGAGAGGGTTATCCACAGAAGCAAAAAAAAAAAAATAGGGGAAGGTTAGAGGTGGTTTTGGTGGAACCTCCAGGCATCAATGTCACATAGGCAGGCTAAGTCATGGATCTGGATTCCTGGTGAAATCTTATGTACAGAGAGAGAGATCTTGGAATCATCCTAAAGATGGTTCTAAAAACCATGGAAGGAGATAAGAACACCAAGAGGTCTGAAGCCAGAGTTCTGATGTACACTGATTGGTAGCAGTGAAGGAGTATTCACCACCATTGGAGCCGACTCTGTGGGTGCTGTGGGTGCTTGAGCACCCCCAATATTGAGAAAAATTCCTTGTATGTGTTCAGGGAGGGGTCATTTCCATTGGGCTTAGCACCCCCAATAATTTTGAAAAGTTGGCTCCTATGTTCACCACAGTATACTATAAAAGTGCAATGGGAGACAGAAAAACCCCCCAAGACAGAACAGAGCACCAAAATCCAAGTGAGGACAATATATCAAGGATTATTTGCTGATCAACAGTGTCAAAAGGTCAAGAAGGATGGTGTTTGAGTAAAGGCCCTTAGATTTGGCTAGGAACAGGTTACTGGAGACTTTGGCAAGGGCTGTTTCTGTTGAATATAGAGAGTGAAAGACAGTTTGTAATGGATCAAAACCTTGCTTGATCACAACAGTAGTAGACAACAAAAGAATTTCTACACTGTGAGGTTGTCTAAAACCAAATTGTAAGGAATCTGAGATTCCAAATTGTTCAACAGAATTGGTCGTTTTGTGTAACATGGCGTGTTAGTCCACCTTTAAAGGTAATAAATAGAAATAAATCAAACTATAGAAAAGAAAATAAGGTGATACCTTTTTTGTTGGACTAAATACATTTTTTGATTAGCTTTCGAAGGTAACCCTTCTTCAGATTGGAAATAATCAAATGTTGACAAATATCAGAATATATAAGTAAAACACAAAAGCATTCCAATGACAGTCTCACAGGAAGAGGGTGGTGGGGGTTAGGTGAGAGACAGGGAGAGATGGATGGCTGATAAGAGAGTAATAAAGCAGTATAATTTTATGGTTTATAGTGGGATAGAAAGCCCAGAACTTTGTCATGTCTGGTGGTGTCAAAATATTTCATCATTTTGACTTCAAAGGTCTTACGTTCCTGGGTTGTCTTAAAATTTCCATATAGCATTCTTACCATAAGATCACTGATGCAATGTTCTTGTTTAGTAATGTTGTCCCACAGAGGTGGCTGGTTGACTTTGGAATGTTTAATATTATGTCTATGTAAATTGAGCCTCGTCTTTAGCATCTGGCTTGTTTCTCCACACTTTTTGCATTGAATGATATATACCACGTGTGAAGATGAGCATGTGAAGGATCCCCTTATGCTGAATGTTTTTCTTATGTGAGTGACTTTAGGATCCTGAGATATATGTTGGCACAGTTTGCGGCTAGATATATTGCAGGGATGTGTGCCATTCTCTTCTTTTTGAGCTTGTATTGGGAGTTTGCTTTTCACTAATTTCTGTTTTAAAACTAGGTGACTGTCAGAAGGCCAGCACTGATGGGGCTGGGAATATCTCTTTCAGTAATTCATCCTCCTGGAGTAGCAGCTGTAGATCTTTTATTATTCATCTCAATTTTTCTAGCTCTGAATTGTATGTCACTATAAGGGGGATTCTGTCAGTGGCTTTCTTCTCTTTGTACTGCAGTAGGTTTTTTCTAGGTATTTTAATGGAAGAAGCAATATTCTTGTAGATTATTTTGGGGTTGTAGCTGAAGTCAGCATTTTGAAGTGCATTCAGTCAGTATTTTGAGGTACTTATCTCTGACTTGGGTCAGAATAGATACGATGGTATCATTTGGCTTGGCTTTGTATAATTGCTTTTTTTTTTTTTTTATATGTGAAGCATGGAAGCTGGAGTTGTGGAGATAGCTGCATCTGTCAGTAGGTTTGTATGTTTGCCATTGCTGATGGATACTGTGGTGTCTAGAAAGCTGGCTTTCTTTGAGGAGTAGTCAATGTTGAATTTGATTGTAGGATGATATGTATGGAAGGAACTGTAAAATTGTTTGAGAGTCTCTTCTCCCTCAGTCCAAATCATGAAAATGTTATCAATGCACTGGTAGTATTTTAAGGGTTTACTCTGATATGTATTCAAAAATGTCTCTTCTAGTTCTGCCATGAAGAGTTTAGCATATTTTTATGTAAAACTACTTTCTCAGTTATCTTTGTATGGTAGGTAATGTTGAAATGTAGGTAATGTTGAGTGGAGGAGTGGCCTAGTGGTTAGGGTGGTGGACTTTGGTCCTGAGGAACTGAGTTCGATTCCCACTTCAGGCACAGGCAGCTCCTTGTGACTCTGGGCAAGTCACTTAACCCTCCATTGCCCCAGGTACAAATAAGTACCTGTATACAATATGTAAGCCGCATTGAGCCTGCCATGAGTGGGAAAGTGCGGGGTACAAATGTAACAAAAATAAATATGATGATAATTAGATGAAAGAGTAGGATCCAAAGACTGCATTGTCAACAGAAGCCAGACTGTAGTCACCTTTAACAAAGATGGAAGAAAGCCAGAAGTCAGTGACAGATTAACCAGAGAAGACAAGAGCAATTCTTGGCCTCAGTCTTAAAGTTGAGATAGAACAGACATCCTGATATGCCATTCAGAGACTTCAAAATGATGATAATCTCATTCGCCAACATCAACTCAAAACTACCCATGTCACCCAAGACTGACATATATTTTTACCTATTGAAACAACAGGCTCAAACTGTTTCAGCAGGCCATCAATCTTTTTATTAAAATAACAGGCAAACATCAGCTGAGAATACAGAAGAAAAATGACCCAACCTGTCCTTTTTTTGTCAAATATCTAACCGGAGCAACATGGTCTATTTAATGCCTCTTCAACCTTTTGTTGAACATATACATTTCTAGAAGACTTTCACATTTTTGTGTTCTCATTGTCTGTTGATATCTAACAAAATCCTCCTCAGAAAATGATTTCTTTCAAGTTCTTTCAGTCTTTCTGAGGAGGCACATCAAATCTCTCAATAGATACATTATGCCAAGGATGAAATTGTTTGCTGTTATTCTTAAGCAAATTCACAGGAGTGACCTGATCTAATACCACTCTTAGGGGTCCTTTTACTAAGCTGTGGTAAAAAAAAAAAAGTGGCTTTAGTGTGCTCTTATATGGGCCTTTCCCATGCACTAAGGCAGTTTTTTTTTTCCATGTGATCACTTACTGCCACTCATTTTGTAGATTGCATTATCCATCTGCAAACCAATTACTGCACAGTAATGTAGATATGCTAACTGGTTAACACAGGAATGCCTACTCTCCATCCCTGACAAGCCCCCTAAAATAAATAAATAAATAAATAACATTTCTTAGAGTGTGGCTAGTGTGCACAGATGTCACTTACCACAGGACATCTGAGCTCAACCTGTAGTACTCCATTTTTTGCTGTGTTAGGCGCGCATTAGCGCCTAACACAACTTAGTAAAAGGGCACCTTAATGAACTATTCTAGTTATGCACTGCATCTTCATTATTCAGCCTATCAGAGGTAGTCAAGCATAGAATGGAGGAGTGGCCTAGTGGTTAGAGCACTGGTCTTGCAATCCAGAGGTGGCCAGTTCAAATCCCACTGCTGCTCCTTGTGATCTTGGTAAAGTCACTTAACACTCCATTGCCTCAGGTACAAACTTAGATTGTGAGCCCTCCTGGAACAGAGAAATATCCAGAGTGCCTGAATGTAACTCACCTTGAGCTACTACTGAAAAGGTGTGATCAAAATCTAAATAAATAGATACCATAAGTTTTCCAACTGGGATATATCTGTGACCCCCTCCTCTTTTTAACAATGGAAGCACTCAACTTAGAAGAGCCATGCAAAGGCAAGATAGAGAAAATAATAAAGCCACATGATCAGTCTATTATAAGCACTGAAAGGATACATGTTGGGACAAAATGTTGTGACAAGCTTCACCCAAAAAGACCAAGTTCAACACATTACCAGCCTCATGAATCAAGAAAGAGCTCCTGAGAGAGGCCTAAAACAGAAAAAGTATCTTAATCCTCCTGATTCAGAAAAAGCACTGACGTTGAATCAAAAGGTACATTAAAATACTCCAGGATATATAGATTGTCCAGTCAGACAGGCACCAGAGTCACAGATTCTAGAAATGAAGAACTATCAGATCTCAAATATGCGGGTGGACAATAAACAAAACATAAAGTCGAACATGTCAATAACAATGCATCACAGATCCTATCAAAATCCACAAATACGCTTTTAAAATTAATATTATTCTAGTAAATAATCATGACACCTCCCCATCTTTTCCCCTTTCCACATTGCATTTCCCATGAAAATTTGACTGGGCAACACCACTTCATTACAAAAATATCTGAATCAAGTAACCAAGGTTTGATAATACAGTAGATATCAAGACGTTTCCCCATTATAAAATCATAAGAAGATAGAGAGATTGCGAATGTAGGCAAGCTTGTTGGATACGGAGTGGACACAGCACATGTGAGAGAGGGAAAGGAGAGAGAGAGGAATAAGATTGGAGGGGTTATGGTTTGATCTGAACTGGTAGAATGAGAATTGCCTTGGCGAGTCTGGATTGGAATTGCTACCCTAGCTGGAAGGAGGAGGTACAGAGAAGATTAGGGGAGGAAAATCAGTTGTGCTCAGAGAGATTGGAGATGGCTAAATGAAAGGAAGACGGGCTATATACTTGCCAATACAAAGAATAGTTGAACAGAGTCTCTTCTTAAATAGGGAGGAAAGACTTCAGAAGCTCATTTACCCCCCTGTTTACTAAGCCGCGCGCTAATGCCAACACAGCCCATTCATTTTGAGGGCCCGATGAAAATATATAATTGGTGTCGCTCCTGATGAAGCTATTTTGTGGAACGGCAGCGCTCTGTTGAGCACACCAGTTACCAGATAAGCTACCTTTCTATTATATATCATAAGTAGAGAGGTGTGGTAGCCGTGTTAGTCCACTCTTAAAGGTTATCAATAGAAATCAAACAAAATAAAATATGGAAAAGAAAATAAGATGATACCTTTTTTATTGGACGTAACTTAATACATTTCTTGATTAGCTTTCGAAGGTTGCCCTTCTTCGTCAGATTGGAAATAAGCAAATGTGGTAGATGACAGTATATTTACAAGTGAAACATCCAAGCATTTCATTGACAGTCTAACAGGGTGGGGGTGGGTAAGAGGTATGCATGGGAACATCAAAGCATTGTATTGATAGTCTAACAGGATGGGTGTAGATAGGAGAGAGGAGGGTGATAAACAGAGAAATACAACTTTATGATCTATAATGGGCTAGAAAACCCAGATCCTTGTTAAGTCCTGTCTGTTGGGTGTCAAAATATTCAATCATTCTGACTTCAAAGGTCTTACATTCCTGTATTGTTTTTAAGTTACCTTACTATGAAATCACTGGTACAGTGTCCTGGTCTTGTAAAGTGTTGGCCCACATGGGTGGGGGTCTGACTGGCACCAGCGTTCTTCATGTGATGTCTATGTAAATTAAATCTTGTCTTAAGCATCTGGCCTGTTTCCCCAATATAGCATCCTTCATTACATTTTTTACACTGAATGCTATATACCACATTGGAAGATGTGCAAGTGAAAGATTCCTTTGTTGAATATTTTTCCTTTGTGAATGACTGTGGGGTCCTGTGAGATGTTTTGGCATAGCTTGCAGCTGGATATAAAGACACAAAGAAAAACGCTAGTAAAATAGTGAAATAACTAACTACAGACCAGTTGCATCCATACCACTAATAACCAAAATAACAGAAGGAGTGGTAACTAAACAACTCACAAGTTATCTCGACAAGTTCTCAATGCTGCATGACGCCCAAACAGGATTCCGCTCGAATCACAGCACAGAGACAGTATTAACTACCCTATTGACCAAATTTAAGCAACGGATCGCAACAAGCTCCAATATACTCCTCCTACAATTTGACATGTCAAGTGCCTTTGACATGGTTGACCACGGAATCCTATTACACATTCTTGAATATTTCGGCATCGGAGGCAGTGTCCTAAATTGGTTCAAGGGGTTCTTAACCTCACGCTCATACCAAGTCGCATCAAATTCAACCACATCAGCTGCATGGACACCTGAGTGCGGAGTACCGCAGGGATCTCCCCTCTCACCAACAATTTTCAACCTACTGATGATCCCACTAGCAAAACTTCTATCAAACCATAACCTCAACCCTTATATATATGCCGATGATGTAACCATATATATTCCTTTTAAACAAAACATCAACGAAATCTCCAACGAAATCAACCAAAGTCTACACATCATGAACACCTGGGCAGACGCATTCCGACTGAAATTGAACGCAGAAAAAACTCAATGCCTCATATTAACCTCCCAATACAACATAACAAAATTTACTGCTATCAACACACCTAAACTAAACTTGCCAATTTCAGAAAATTTAAAAATCCTTGGAGTAACAATCGACCGCTACCTTACACTTGAGACTCACGCGAACAACACAACAAAAAAGATGTTCTTCTCCATGTGGAAGCTGAAAAGAATAAAACCATTCTTTCCAAGATCTGTCTTCCGCAACCTGGTACAATCACTCGTGTTAAGCCATCTAGATTACTGCAACTCATTATACGCAGGCTGCAAAGAACAAATAATGAGAAAACTTCAGACAGCCCAGAACACAGCAGCCAGACTCATCTTCGAAAAACCAAAATACGAAAGCGCAGCACCATTACGCGAGAAACTACACTGTCTCCCACTCAGGGAACGTGTCACCTTTAAAATATGCACGTTAGTGCACAAAATCATTCACGGTGAAGCCCCTGCATACATGTCTGACTTGGTAGACCTGCCACCTAGAAACGCCAAAAAATCATCCAGAACTTTCCTCAACCTCCACTTCCCTAAGTGCAAAGGCATAAAGTATAAAGTACTGCATGCATCAACCTTCTCCTACAAGAGCACGCAACTCTGGAACGCACTGCCACGCGGCCTGAGAGCGGTCTAGGAGTTGACAGACTTCCGCAAATGATTGAAGACCTATCTCTTTGACAAAACATACCGCAAGGATCAAAACATATAAATCCCATATACACCATAACAACGCCTCAAGATATTACCCCATTTACTCCACTTCCCCGTACTCTCTCCCATTCAACAATCTACCCACAGATAAAAACTGTCTACCCCATCGCTCTCTTGCTATTATTCGATCAGCGTAGTAATTCCCCAACGTCATATCCTATAGTTTTTACGCCCCAAAGGTGATTGATCTGACTCTGTCTTCCTTAACTATTCACAATGTAACCCATAATCGTAATGTAACAAACTGTATTTCCATCATTTACAATGTATTGTAAGCCACACTGAGCCCGCAAATAGGTGGGAAAATGTGGGATACAAATGCAATCAAATAAATAAATAAATATATATATTACAGGGGAATGTGCCTTTGTCTTCCTTTTCAGTCTGTGTTGGGAGTTTACTTCTGATTAGTTTGTGTTTTAAGTTGGGTGGCTGTCGGAAGGCCAGCACTGGTGGGGATGGGAATATCTCTTTCAGTAATTCATCCTCCTGGAGTACAGGCTGTAGGTATCTTATGATTTTCCTCAGTTTTTCCAGCTCTGGGTTGTATGTCACTACCAGAGGGATTCTGTCTGTGGCTTTTTTTTCCTTGTACTGTAGCAGGTTTTCCCTGGGTGTTTTGAGGGAGGAGGCAATATTCTTGGAGATTATTTTGGGGTTGTAGCCTTTCTGTTTGAAGAATGCAGTCAGGATTTCTAGGTGTCTGTCTCTGTCCCGTGAGTCAGAGCAGATACGGCGGTATCTTGTGGCTTGGCTGTAAATACAAAAATACAAAATACAAAAAAACTCATGAAAAGGGACACTAGGAGGAATACCGGATGAAACTGAAAGAAGCCAAGAGAGAGAGACGTCTGGCGAAAGCGGAAACGGAAGAACAAATGGCTAGAAATGTAAGGAGGGGTGGCAAAATTTTCTTCAGTTATATTAGTGAAAGGAGAATGACTAAAAAGGGAATTGTGAGACTAAAAGATACTGTGAACCGCTATGTGGATAATGATGAAGAAAAAGCAAATTTGCTAAATAGATACTTCTGTTCTGTTTTCACAGAAGAAAATCCTGGAGAAGGACCGCGATGGACTGCAAAAAGTACAAATGAGATTGAAGTGGATAGAGCACCGTTCACGGAAGAGAGTGTGTATGAACAACTTGAAAAGCTAAAGGTGGACAAAGCCGTGGGACCGGATGGGATCCACCCTAGAATATTGAGGGAGCTCAGAGAGGTTCTGGCGGGTCCTCTTAAAGATTTGTTTAATAAATCCTTGGAGACGGGAGAGGTTCCGAGGGATTGGAGATCAGCAGATGTGGTCCCTCTTCACAAAAATGGTGATAGGGAAGAAGCTGGAAACTACAGGCCGGTAAGCCTCACTTCGGTTATTGGAAAAGTAATGGAAGCGATGCTGAAGGAAAGGATAGTGAATTTCCTGGAAGCCAATAAGTTGCAAGATCCGAGACAACATGGATTTACCAAAGGGAAATCGTGCCAAACGAACCTCATTGAGTTCTTTGATTGGGTGACAGGAGAATTGAATCAGGGACGAGCTATGGACGTAATCTACTTAGATTTCAGCAAAGCTTTTGACACGGTTCCCCACAGGAGGCTCTTAAATAAACTGGATGGGCTGAAGATAGGACCCAAAGTGGTGAACTGGATTAGGAACTGGTTGACGGACAGACGCCAGCGGGTGGTGGTGAATGGAATTCGCTCGGAGGAGCGAAAGGTAAGTAGTGGAGTGCCTCAAGGATTGGTGCTGGGGCCGATTCTGTTCAATATATTTGTGAGTGACATTGCCAAAGGGTTAGAAGTTAAAGTTTGCCTATTTGCGGATGATACTAAGATCTGTAACAGAGTGGACACTCCGGAGGGAGTGGAAAACATGAAAAAGGACCTACGGAAGCTAGAAGAATGGTCTAAGGTTTGGCAATTAAAATTAAATGCGAAGAAATGCAAAGTGATGCACTTAGGAAGTAGAAATCCACGGGAGATGTATGTGTTAGGCGGGGAGAGTCTGATAGGTACGGACGGAGAGAGGGATCTTGGGGTGATAGTATCTGAGGATTTGAAGGCGACGAAACAGTGTGACAAGGCGGTGGCCGTAGCTAGAAGGTTGTTAGGCTGTATTGAGAGAGGTGTGACCAGCAGAAGAAAGGGGGTGTTGATGCCCCTGTATAAGTCGTTGGTGAGGCCCCACCTGGAGTATTGTGTTCAGTTTTGGAGGCCGTATCTTAAGGATGTAAAAAGAATTGAAGCGGTGCAAAGAAAAGCTACGAGAATGGTATGGGATTTGCGTTACAAGACGTATGAGGAGAGACTTGCTGAACTAAACATGTATACTCTGGAGGAAAGGAGAAACAGGGGTGATATGATACAGACGTTCAAATATTTGAAAGATATTAATCCGCAAACGAACCTTTTCCGGAGATGGGAAGGTGGTAGAACGAGAGGACATGAAATGAGATTGAAGGGGGGCAGACTCAAGAAAAATGTCAGGAAGTATTTTGTCACGGAGAGAGTAGTGGATGCTTGGAATGCCCTCCCGCGGGAGGTGGTGGAAATGAAAACGGTAACGGAATTCAAACATGCGTGGGATAAGCATAAAGGAATCCTGTGCCGAAGGAATGGATCCTCGAGCTTAGTCAAGATCGGGAGGCGGGGCTGGTGGTTGGGAGGCGGGGATAGGGCTGGGCAGACTTATATGGTCTGTGCCAGAGCCGGTGGTGGGAAGCGGGACTGGTGGTTGGGAGGTGGGGATAGTGCTGGACAGACTTGTACGGTCTGTTCCAGAGCCGGTGGTTGGGAGGCAGGGCTGGTGGTGGGGAGGTGAGGATAGTGCTGGGCAGACTTATATGGTCTGTGCCTGTGCCGGAGGTGGGGCTGGTGGTTGGGAGGCGGGGATAGTGCGGGCCAGACTTATACGGTCTGTGCCCTGAAGAGCACAGGTACAAATCAAAGTAGGGTATACACAAAAAGCAGCAAATATGAGTTATCTTGTTGGGCAGACTGGATGGACCGTGCAGGTCTTTTTCTGCCGTCATCTACTATGTTGCTATGTTAAATAATGTATCTTTTTGTATGTGAAGAATGGAAGCTGGCATTGTGGAGGTAACTGCATCTGTCTGTGGGTTTCTTGTATATGGATGTTTGTATACAGCCATCACTGATTGAGACAGTGGTGTCCAAAAAATTGACTTTTTCTGGGGAGTAGTCAATTTTGAATCTGATTGTAGGATGGTATGTATTGAAGGAATAGTAACATTTGTTTCAGAGTGGCATAGGATGGCATAGCTGCATGTTTTATTTTGTTTGATTTCTATTGATAATATTATATATCAAAAATGTTTCTAAACAATTTTTCTAAAAAGTCTTTTTGATATAGAAAGAACAATAATAAAAATGAAATAAAGCAGGAGGTTTTTAGACTTGTGAGGACACTGCTTAATAAGGGGCCCTTTTACTAAGGTGCGAGAGGGCTAATACGCGGGTAGCGTATGCCAAATCAGCACTACCACTGGGCTAGCATGTGTGCCCAGCGGTAATTCTGAGTTTTGCATGCACCAAATCCTGCAGTAGAGAATAATTTTCTATTTTCTACCGTGGGGGGTGTTCCCGGCGGTAATCAGCAGTTGACATGTGCTGCATGGTTACTGCACATGTAGCACATGAGTCCTTACGGCTAGATCAATGGGTGGCAGTAAGGGCTCAGGCAGTAAATAGGTGTGCACTAGTTTTAATTCCAGCACACGCCCATTTCCCGGTCCATTAAAAAAGCCCTTTTTCCCAGCCACGGTAAAAAGAATAGCCCAGTGCGTAGCTAAATCACACGCCCACACTACCACAGGTCACTTTTACTGCAGCTTAGTAAAAGGACCCCTAATTGAGTTGCATACAAAACAGCACTCTAAATGATTTTCTGAAGTCTTTTCAAGAGACCTCTGTTGAACTATTTTAGATAACTTGCTGTGTTCAGTGGTTTTTGAATGAAAGGAAGAAAATGTTGAAACTGAAGAGCAGAGGAGAGAGGGTAGATAAAATGGCTGGTGAGGTGACTAAATTAGAGAATGGGCAGTGTGGCCTTAAGGTAGTATGAATTAGGGAACAACATTGGGAAGAGTTAGTATGGGGAAAAGAAAGAGTAGAGGAGCCATAAAAAATGAAGGGAGAAGAGAAACTACAAACTGTGGAGATAATATAATATAATGCACCCTTCTGGCAAACAGCTGGATGGAACATGAGGCCCCAGTAGGTCAGGGTGGACCTGAGTGTCACACCAGAGGATGCTAGGGGGGTATATGCAGATGAGCTGAAAACCAACCCCCCCCCCCCCCCCCCACAGCCCCTGGATTCTGAATGAGGTAATAGTCCACCCAGTTTCCTTTTTCTTAATACATTTTCATAATAAATTTGGTCTTCAGCCTTTTACCTACTGTGCATCCTTTTATCTACTCTTGAGTTTCGTAGGGCTATTTTATGCAAAACCAGCTATCTTTTTTGGCTTGTAAAGTATTCAGTTTTTTTGGCTAAGTTTATTGTTCTCCATTTCTCTAAACCTTTTTTATTGCCCTTGTTAGAGTGATTACTGTGTCCTTTTACCACAGCTTGTATCCTGCACAAATGCGGGTCCAAGCCATTTCCATGTTGTCTGTTAACATTACTTGTATAGCACAGACCAGATGTATTTGGCATAATACAGAGAGACACAGATGGTAATTTTATAAACAGGCCGCCCAGCCTGGGAGGCAGAAAAACACACATGTTATGCCTTTTTTCTAAAGGGAACTTTTGTGCCTAGCTGTCTTTATAAAAAGTGCCCACACACAGTTAAACCTGCTCTGATCCTTGGGAAATCTTCCAATCAAATTTAAGCGCCTCTGCTTATTCCAGGTAGAAAGTATGAACACCTAGACTGTTCAGGCATACTTTAACACACATATATCCTGGGAAACTTTACAATCACCTATTTCTGCATGTGAAATGCTGTTTTATACAAACAAACAAAAAAAGGCTTATAAAATGATCCATATGGATTCCATAAATGGGTGGCTCCAGTGAGAGCCTATTCTTTAATGGCATCTCGGTTACAACATTCCATTATAGAATACTACCGTAACCCAATATCAGGGAGCCTAAATTCTAGGCATCCGTAGTTACACCAGCCCTAGACCTGGTGTAATTGTGGGTGACTAAGGGGTTCTTATACCAAGCTGCAGTAAAAAAGGGCCCTGTGCTAGTGGCGGGGGCCATTTTTACCACACACTGTGGCCCTTTTTACTGCAGTGTGCAAAAACGGCTGAAGATAGCCGTGGCCTTGCGGTACCACATGGCCATGCGAGGGGATCACTTGCAGTAAGGGCTCCCGTGCTAACCTGGCGTAACCAGGTAGCGTGCGGCTCTGCCCAATTACCGCTGGGTTAGCACCACACTAAAAAATACAGCCCTATTTTCTCTAGCATGGGAAGCAGTATACTGTAAACGGGCCCGCTGCTCCAGTGTGGGGGAGGAAACCGCCTCCCGCAAATAGCCAGATCTTCACAAAACTGCCACCAGGGGATACTTCAAAACATTCCTTTATTTGTCAGGTTAATAACCAAACTTCACTCCAGAGCCTGGGTTAGGGCTTCTCCGGCAGGGCAGTTCTGCCTTGCTTAGTACATCAGCCCACTAAACACAAAGACTCTGCCCCACTCCCTGAGGGGGATTCAATAGTCCTTTTGAAATCCCTCCTTTTTGGTCAAAGTCAATAGCACCCAAACAGTACTTGCCCCCCCAAGCAGGCTTTCCCCTCTTCCCACCAGGCAGTCCTCCTTCATAAACAAGCCTTTCAAATTCAACAGAGTTTCTCAAAATAATCAGGTTTCAAACAGGTTTGTAATTCTTCCAGCAAACTTTCCAACATTCAGGGTTTCCCCCCAAGGCAAACAGGTTCCACAGAAGAAAACAGGCTTCCCTATTTAAGTAGGTTTTAAATCAATAAATTCCCAAAGCAATGTAGGTTTGCAAACCTTCAGGTGCTGTGCTCCTCAGGACTCTCAAGCTCCCATTCCATTCTGCTTTCTTCCCCTTGCTCAGCCTCATTAACCCCCTCTTCCATCCAATCCTCCTCCTGCTTCTCACCCCACCCCTCCCTCTTACAGGTGGGAGGCATGATATACTGATTTCGGGTCCAGGGGAACTGGGCTTCTTCCTTCTCCCTCCCTCTTGTGGTCAGAGATGGTGTATGGCCAGTTTGCCTATCCCCTGGGCTCCCCCTGCTGGGAATGGAAATGCATTCTGGGAGATGTAGTTCAGGGTTTTGCTGCTTCATTTTGTACAACTGGGCTGTAGCCTTGTCACAATACGCTGGGGCTGGAACTACCGCCGGTGCCTGCGTTGGGATGACGGTAGCACCAGATTAGCTTGTGGTAAGCCCATGTTGGGCTTATCACCACTTAGTAAAAGGGCCCCTAGATACAGCAAGAGTACCTGTAACTTACAGTATTCTGTAAGTGGTGTGCATAAATGATGTCATCACCATGCTCCGCCCTTTGCACTTATACACTATGCCATGTACACAAGCCCTTACCGAACAGGGCATAGTGCTTATGCACATAAATGTACATTTACCCACAGGTGGGCAGGTATTCTATACATTTGTGCCTGCAGCTGGCACTTAAATGTTGGTGTAAAAAAAATAAATTCAACAGGAAGGAAGTGGAAGGTTTTGAGCAGCTGTTGACACCATAAGAGAGCAGTGCGAGGTTTAAGCAAACAATTGATTGGTCCTGATGATCCCTAATGCAGCATTAAGTGAAATACTGGCCACTATCAGTGGTACCAACCCTTCCGCTCTTCAGATAAGTCACCATAAGTTGAATTTTGCATTTAAGCACATTTTAGTTCAGATGAATTTCGCATCTTACAGAGCACTGGTAAAACAGAAAAGGGGAAAGATGGGACTTGATAATACCGCCTTTCTGTGGGGTTTTTTTTTTTTTTTTGCAACTATATTCAAAGCGGTTTACATAGTATGTACGGCAGTGGAGGGTTAAGTGACTTGCTCAGAGTCACAAGGAGCTGCAGTGGAAATTGAACCCACTATAGAGTGCTATTCATGTGTTACTGTCGTTTGGGAGAGTTTTTTCAATGAATCTTAAACTCCATAATGGACAGCCCTGCTCTTTGAAGCTTAGTCTAATCAAGCCCAACAAAGAGAACAAGAGAATCAGAGCTAAAACAGCAAGACCATATCCGAGCAGGTTTGAAGTAGGCAGGATACAATTGACGAGCAGTAACTTTTAGCTAAATATCAAATGTGGAGTGACATTTTAGAAAGGATGCTCAAATCGGAATTGAGATGTCCAGGTTGAGACATCTCAAATTCTGCTACTATTGTAGAACAGGATGTATGACAGAGCCTAGTCTAAAAGACATGGAGAAATTGACATTTATGTGCTGGTTATGTGCAGCATGAACACCCATTTTAGAAAAATGAATTTCTAAAATTTCAACAGGTCAAAACAAGCACAAAAACATGTTTATGCTGTGGAATATAAATATAAATGTCTATATGCCTGAACATAAGCGTTTGTTTCTAAAATGGCTAAGATGAAGCTGTCACAGATCTCAGTATCCCTTGCCAGTGTTGCTTTTGGAGGATATATCGAGCACTGCGGAATTAAGGAGGTGACCTCCCCTAATCCCTATAGTGTGGTGTTGTTCAGTCGGAGCACATTTCTGAAACAGATGCTCTAGGTGGCAGGTGTAAGTCCTGACGTTGATCTGTTAGGACGTAGACGTTCATCTCCCTTCTGAAATGGGGACTAAATGTTCATTTTGTAGGTCCGCCCTACTCCTGCCCAAAACTCACCCAAACATTGCCCCTTGACATCTGCACATTCTTCAGTTTTAGACTTTGCTTTCTAAAACTGGAACTTAGATGTTTATGCAAGATAGGTGGAGCAAAAGCGGATGTCAACTAAAGTTTCAAAGTTGGGTTAATAGGTATAACCGAGTAAAGCTGCAAAAACTCTGGTTATTCACTTCGGACATAATTTATAGAAGAGAAATTGCCCATGGTATGGAAGGGATTCCAGGCTAGCTTAATGGTACTGTTCCTCAGTAAATTAATGGCAGTGAGAGACATTAGGAACCTTCCAGAAATATTTAAACCTATATAATTGTAGCTCTTAGTAAACAAAGGCAACCCCCCCCCCCCCCCCCCCCCCAAACATTTAAACTAAAGCTTTCAGACTGTGTACATTGTTTCTTCACTATCTGATCCTTTAAAGACCCCTAGGGTCTTCCAAAATCAGAGAAGTGGAGGAGTAGCCTAGTTGTTCGAGCACTGGGTTGACATCCAGGAAAGCCAGGATTCAAATCCACAGCTGCTTCTTGTGATTTTGGGCAAGTCACTTACCTCTCCATGATATCGGGTACAAACTGATCTGAGAGAAGTACTTTATGTACCTGAATATAACTCGTGAGTAATGTAAGGGTAGTATATTTGATATACCACCTTTCTGTATTACAACCAAAGTGGTTCACAGTTATATACAAGTACTTTCTCTGTCCATAGTGGGCTCATGTTCTAAGTTTTGTACCCTCAGCTGCTATCTTTACTGAAAATGGTATGATGTAAATCTAAAATGAAAAAATTGTAGTCTTCAAAGAACAGCTTAACATTATATAAATAAATGTCATACCCCCTGGCCAGCTACTGCCTCTTCAGTGTGAAGCCAAAATGTGGGATTTCTATTGGGCACAAATCTGTTAAAGGGTTTCTTCAGACTCCAGATGATCATTGAAACTTTATTTTTGCTGCCAGTAGATGTGAAGTCTGTAGTGTAAACAGTGATATATTTTTTTAATAAAACAAATTTATGCATTTCTCAAAATTCAACCTTCAGAATGTTCTCCAGTACACACAGAAACAGATCATGAGAATAAAAGTTATCCAGAGAAATACCGTAATTCACATTCACTCAGGAAAAGAAAAGAAAATTGAAAAGCTTTGCGACAATAGCGTATGACCTGAAAAATGAGAGATGCAGGAAAGAAAAATAGCTGATATTATGTACAAGCTCTGAAAACAATCAACAAAAGAGAGAGCATGTGCTAGCAGATGCCAATTTAAGTACATGGCATCACAGAGAGAACCAAGATTCTGTAGAGAAATGTGCCATTAAGTTATCCAGACTCCAAATTGACTTTAATTAATTTGGCTGCTAGAAAATTAAAAAAAAAAAAAAAAAAAAAAAATATATATATATATATATATATTAGCCTCATAGTTTATTACATACATGTCTACAGAGGAAACAAAGCAGAAAGTGAGTTCTGAAGAAAGTAAACTCTGTGCATTGGAGCTATTGATCAAGGAACACTGTTAACTATTTCATACTGCATATTGTTCAAAATCATCCCTCTTTTTTTTATCAAATACCCTATTCTAGGACACCATCTTTAGCTTTTTTATACCATATACCCCTTCGAGAAGAGAAGTCTCCATTCTGCACCTCAATAGCTACTTGTTATCCCAACTCATTTACAAATTTACTCTCACATAGCTAGGACTACAGACTTCTACAGTCTGTGCCCTGATCATGACTGGACAGATTTGGATGGGCTGGACTGAGCCTTCGATAACAGCTTCAGTTGGAGAACATGGCCAGAGCCAGGCAAATTTCTATGGTCTGTGCCCTGAAAATGGCAAGAACAAATCAAGATCAAGTGTGTGTGTGTATTTATATATATATATATATGTATGTATGTATGTATATTGCATCATATGTTATGCTATGAGTTTATCTTGTTGGGCAGAGTGGATTGACTAAACACGTCTTTCCTTAGTGTCCCTGTGGAGACTGAGAACTCTGACTCCTGAGAGAGCCAGTAAGAGCCCTGGCTAGCTAGAGATATTTCCAGTATTCTCAGTCTCCAGCAGGTGGAAGATAGTGAGCCCTTCAGCCTTTTCCTATTTTTCTTTTTCTTTCTGCTTTCTATTCCCTGGGTAAAAAAAAAGAATTTGTCGTTTATTTCTCTCTGATTCTGTGCACCAGCATAACTTTAGATACAGAGGGTTGAGGCCCATGGGGGTACTCGAGCTACCTCGGGTGTGTTAAAAAAAAAACCCACAGTGCCATAGCAGAGAAATTCCGTCGCTGCTCAGTGTGTCAGGTCAGGGTCTGTAGTATTGTACTGCTAAGGAGGTCTCTTCAGTTTCTCAGGAGAGCACATCTACGTCAGGTGTCCAAGTCTCTGCTAGAATTGAAGCGGGTGTGTGTTCCTCACAAGCTCCGGTTTTGACGAGAAACTCCGCCATGCTAGAGCAGCAGCAAGCTTCTTTAGAGCGGCCCGTTCCTGTAGCACCACAGTTGTCTGAAGCTTCTGGGCTTCCTGTGCATGAGCAGGAGGGGGTTCCCTCCTGAATTTGTGTTGAAAATGTATAGGGCTATCCTATTGCAGAAATCAGTATCTTTTTCAGCTCTCCCAGCTGAAGTTTCTGGACAGCTTTGGGCCTTGCTGAAACAGCCTCAAGTCTCCTGGAGTCTAGAGGATGAACTAGCTTCAGACGCTGATCCTGACTTGCCTTTCCTGGAGGAGGATGGTAGAATGGGAGATGCAGATTTCTCAGAGGACTCTGACCCTGTGGATCCAGTGGCGGTTGCACTCTTTCCTGGAGAGAATCCCTCTGTGGTGAGGCTATTTATTGAAGAAGATTTACAAGAACTCATCTGCCCGGGACCCCGGGACCATGTCGGCTGGAGTCGGAGTGAGTTCGCCTGCCTGCACCACGAGTCTTCCTGACTAGGCTGTTGGGGTGGCACGAGGCTGTCTTCCACAAGCGCCCTGATGGCTCTGCTGCTTGAGGGCAGCCCAGATCGGTTGCTCTGAGAGCAGCCCAACTGCTCTAGCTTTCCCTGGTCCACCTGAGCCAGCTTCTCTCTGCCTGCTTGATCCAGTCTGACGGTTCCAGCTTGTTCCAGTCCGCTGATCCGGCTTCCTCCCTGCTTGATCCGGTCATCTGCTCCGGCCTGCTTGCTCCAATCCAGCTGCCCTAGCGTGTTCCAGTCCAGCTGCCCTAGCGTGTTCCAGTCCGCCTGATCCCAGCTTGTTCCAGTCCGCCTGATCCCAGCTTGTTCCGGTCCGCCTGGGCCCAGCTTGTTCCGGTCCACCGATCCAGCTTCCCCTGCCTGCTCCAGTGTTCCAGTCCGCCTGCTCCAGCTTCTCCCTGCTTGTTCCAGCCCATCTGCTCCAGCCTACTTGCTCCGGTACACCTGCTAAAGACTGCCTACTCCAGTACATCTGCTCCAGCGTGTTCCAGTCCGCCTGAACCAGCTTCTCCCTGCTTGTTCCAGAACACCTGCTCCAGCCTGCCTGCTCCAGTACACCTGCTCCAGCCGGCCTGCTCCAGTACATCTGCTCCAGCGTGTTCCAATCCACCTGAACCTGCTTCTCCCTGCTTGTTTCAGTCCATCTGCTCCAGCCTGCTTGCTCCAGCTTTGCCCTGCTCGTTCCTATTCACCTGCACCAGCTTGTTCCAGCCCATCTGCTAGCTTGTCAGCCATTGACTTACTTGCCTGCCTGCTAGCTTGCCAACTCGTTAGCCATTGACTTATCTGCTCTCCAGTTTCTCCCTGCTCGTTCCTGTCCTTCTGCATCAGTATGCTCCAGCCCGCCTACTAGCTTGTCAGCCATTGACTTACCTGCCTGCCTCTAACTTGTCAGCCCTTGTCTTACCTGCTCTCCAGCATCTCCCTGCTCGTTACTGTCCATCGGCTCCAGCATGCCTCAACCCGCCTGCTAGCTTGTCACCCATTGATTTACTCGCCTACCTGCTAACTTGTCAGCCATTGACTTACCTGCCCCCCCCCCCCAGCCTCTTCCGGCTCGTCCCTGTCCATCCGCACCAGCTTGCTCCAGCCCGCCTCCGGCTCTCCGCTCCATCCATCTGCTTCTCACCCCAGTCACTACACTTACACCTGTTACAATCACTTTTTATGGCCCCTGTCCACATCCTCTTCCTTGCCCTGTCCCTTCCTAATCTTTTTTCCCTCCCCCTACCGCTGTCTACCGCTGGAACTCATTGCCCACCTGTGTGCCCTCCCGTCCTGCCCGCCTCGGCTATACCCTACTCACCCCCATCCCTCACCACCTCACCATCTCTGTTGTCCCCCTCCTCCTTCCTAGCCCTTAATCTTCAACACCTTCCTGCCATTAACCCTTCACCATTCCTCCTGAGTGCACCCCGTCTTCGTCGCCTTCGTCGCCCGACCTCCCCCACCCTCCTCCGCACTCTCCTGCTCCTTCTGCTATCCACGGGCGACATTAATCCTAATCCAGGCCCCCCTCACCTGTCCTCCTATCCATGCAAACGTTTCCGTGATGTCTCCAACCTCATTTTTATTCCCCTCCTCCCCCCCCCTTCCCTCCCCTTCTCATGTGCCCTGTGGAATGACCACTCGGTCTGCAACAAACTGCCCTTCACCCATGATCTCTTCATCTCTTGTTCCCTTCATCTGCTCGCCCTAACTGAAACCTGGATCTCCCCTGACGACTCTGCCTCAGTCGCGGCCCTCTGTCATGGAGGTTATCTCTTCTCCCACACTCCCCGCCCAGATGGCCGCGGTGGAGGCGTCGGGCTACTTCTCTCGCCCTCCTGTAGTTTCCAACCCCTCCTCCCACCGCAGTCTCACTGCTTCTCATCCTTTGAAGCACACTCCATCCGGCTATTCTACCCATTACCACTCAGAGTTGCAGTCATCTACCGCCCCCCTGATAAGCCCCTCTCTTCATTCCTTACTGACTTCGACGCTTGGCTCACCGTCTTTCTTGACCCCGCATCTCCATCCCTCATTCTTGGTGATTTTAACATTCACGTTGACAACCCATCCAACTCCTAAGCTTCTAAATTCCTCACTCTGATATCCTCCTTTAACCTCCGACTATGCTCTACCACCCCTACTCACCGTGATGGCCATTGTCTCGACCTCGTTCTCTTCTCTTCCTGCTCACCTTCCAATTTCTGCACCTTCCTATCTCAGATCATCACCTAATCACCCTCACACTTCATCATCCTCCCCCTCAACCTCGCCCAACTATAACCACTGCCTTCAGGAATCTCCAAGCTGTCGACCCCCCTACCCTATCCTCTCACATCTCCACTCTTTTCCCTTCCATCTCGTCTTCTGAATCTGTCGACACTGCTGTCTCTACCTACAATGAAATTCTCTCCACTGCTCTGGATACCCTAGCACCATCTGTCTCTCGCCCCACTAAGCGCATTAATCCCCAGCCCTGGTTAACCCCTTGCATCCATTACCTTCGCTCCTGCACCCAATCTGCTGAACGACTCTGGAGGAAATCTTGCACCCTGTCAGAATTCACCCTACAAATTCATGCTATCCTCCTTCCAGTCCTCCCTATTCCTTGCCAAACAGGAATATTATTCTCAATTAACCAATTCTCTTAGCTCCAACCCTTGTCGCCTCTTCGCCACCATCAACTCCCTACTTAAGATGCCCTCCGCCCCCACCCCCCCTCACTCTCCCCTCAAACACTTGCTGACTACTTCCGCGACAAAAGTGCAGAAGATAAACCTCGAATTCACTTCCAAGCCTTCTCCTCCCTGTGACTTCTTAACCCACTCCCTCAACCAACCTAACCCGGCCTCCTTCTCCTCCTTTCCCGAGATCACCGAAGAGGAAACTGCTCGCCTTCTTTCTTCCTCTAAGTGCACCACCTGTTCCTCTGATCCCATTCCCACCAATCTGCTTACCAACATCTCTCCTACGGTTAACCCCTTAATCTGTCACATCCTCAACCTCTCTCTCTCCACTGCTACTGTCCCTGACACCTTCACGCATGCTGTAGTCACACCACTTCTAAAAAAACCATCACTTGACCCCACCTGTCCCTCCAATTACCGCCCCATCTCCCTTCTACCCTTCCTCTCCAAATTACTTGAACGCGCTGTCCACAGCCGCAGCCTTGATTTCCTCTCCTCTCAGGCCGTCCTCGATCCGCTTCAAATCCGGCTTTCGCCCACTACACTCGACAGAAACAGCACTCTCTAAAGTCTTCAATGACCTGTTCCTTGCCAAATCCAAAGGTCACTATTCCATCCTCATCCTCCTCGACCTATCTGCCGCCTTTGACACCGTCAATCATAATTTACTTCTTGACACACTGTCCTCATTTGGGTTCCAGGGCTCCGTCCTCTCCTGGTTCTCCTCGTATCTTTCCCAACGCACCTTTAGAGTATTTTCTAATGGCTCTTCTTCCACCCCCATCCCGCTCTCTGTTGGGGTTCCTCAAGGATCTGTCCTTGGACCGCTTCTTTTCTCGATATACACCTCTTCCCTGGGCTCGCTGATCTCATCACATGGTTTCCAGTACCATCTCTATGCCGATGATACCCAGCTTTACCTCTCCACTCTAGACATCACAGTCGAAACCCAGGCCAAAGTCTCGGCCTGCCTTTCAGACATCGCTGCCTGGATGTCTAACCGGCATCTGAAACTGAACATGGCAAAGACTGAGCTCCTTGTCTTTCCACCCAAACCCTCTTCTCCTCTTCCCACAATTTCTGTCTCTGTTGACAACGCCCTCATCCTCCCCGCAATCTTGGA
This sequence comes from Microcaecilia unicolor, assembly GCF_901765095.1. Taxonomy (NCBI): domain Eukaryota; kingdom Metazoa; phylum Chordata; class Amphibia; order Gymnophiona; family Siphonopidae; genus Microcaecilia; species Microcaecilia unicolor. The sequence goes on along the minus strand of NC_044038.1, from coordinate 64,118,751 downwards.
GTCATTTTTGACTCCTCCCTCTCCTTCTCTGCCCATATCCAGCAGACAGCTAAGACCTGTCGCTTCTTCCTCTATAATATTAGCAAAATTCGCCCATTCCTCTCTGAACAGACCACCCGAACCCTCGTCCACTCACTCGTTACCTCTCGTCTCGACTATTGCAACCTCCTCCTCGCTGGTCTCCCGCTTAGCCACCTATCCCCCCTCCAATCTGTCCAAAATTCCGCCGCACGTCTTATCTACCGTGTGAACCGATACTCTCATATCACCCCACTCCTTAAGTTGCTTCACTGGCTCCCAATCCGCTACCGTATACAGTTCAAGCTTCTCTTACTGACCTTCAAGTGCACTCAATCTACAGCCCCCCATTACCTCTCTACCCTCCTCTCCCCGTATGTTCCCACCCGTAACCTCCGCTCTCAGGACAAATCACTCCTTTCTGTACCCTTCTCCACCACCGCTAACTCCAGACTCCGCCCCTTCTGCCTCGCTTCACCTTATGCCTGGAACAGACTTCCCGAGCCCATACGCCATGCACCCTCCCTGCCCATTTTCAAGTCCTTACTCAAAGCCCATCTCTTCTCCCTTGCTTTTGGCGCCTAGCCACTCTACACTGACTACATAGCTTGTTAACTTTAGATTGTAAGCTGTCTTGAGCAGGGACCGTCCTTCCCCATGTTTAAACTTGTACAGCGCTGCGTAACCCTGGCAGCGCTATAGAAATGCTAAGTAGTAGTATTATCTCTGGTTTCTTCTACCTTAAACTTTGAAGAAGAGTCTGTGGCCGTGCAGAAGCATAAGGTGGATCTTTTAGTCAAAGGCATTAGGAAGGCTGGCAAGACCCTTCCTATGCATCAGGACATCAGAGATATCATTCAAGCACAGTGGGATGTGCCGGATGCTCCGTTTCGTCTTTCTAGATCCATGGTTCGACACTATCCTGTTCCAGATCAGGACAAATCTCTCCTCAAGCCTCTGGTGGTTGATGCGGTAGTCTTTGTGTTTACGAAGTGAAATATGGTGCCTGTAGATGGAGGCACAGCTCTAAAGGATGTGCAGGACCAGTGTATGGAGTCTCTTTTAAAGACTAGTCTTGATGTCTCTGCTCTAGCGGTACAGGCAGCCATATGTACATAAGTAATGCCATACTGGGAAAAGACCAAGGGTCCATCGAGCCCAGCATCTTGTCCACGACAGCGGCCAATCCAGGCCAAGGGCACCTGGCAAGCTTCCCAAACGTACAAACATTCTATACATGTTATTCCTGGGATTTTGGATTTTTTCAAGTCCGTTTAGTAGCGGTTTATGGACTTGTCCTTTAGGAAACCGTCCAACCCCTTTTTAAACTCAGCTAAGCTAACCGCCTTCACCACATTTTCCGGCAATGAATTCCAGAGTTTAATTACACGTTGGGTGAAGAAAAACTTTCTCCGATTTGTTTTAAATTTACTACACTGTAGTTTAATCGCATGCCCCCTAGTCCTAGTATTTTTGGAAAGCGTGAACAGACGCTTCACATCCACCTGTTCCACTCCACTCATTATTTTATATACCTCTATCATGTCTTCCCTCAGCCATCTCTTCTCCAAGCTGAATAGCCCTAGCCTCCTTAGTCTTTCTTCATAGGGAAGTCGTCCCATCCCCGCTATCGTTTTAGTCGCCCTTCGCTGCACCTTTTCCAATTCTACTATATCTTTCTTGAGATGCGGCGACCAGAATTGAACACAATACTCAAGGTGCGGTCGCACCATGGAGCGATACAACGGCATTATAACATCCTCACACCTGTTTTCCATACCTTTCCTAATAATACCCAACATTCTATTCGCTTTCCTAGCCGCAGCAGCACACTGAGCAGAAGGTTTCAGTGTGTTATCGACGACGACACCCAGATCCCTTTCTTGGTCCGTAACTCCTAACGTGGAACCTTGCATGACGTAGCTATAATTCGGGTTCTTTTTTCCCACATGCATCACCTTGCACTTGCTCACATTAAACGTCATCTGCCATTTAGCCGCCCAGTCTCCCAGTCTCGTAAGGTCCTCTTGTAATTTTCACAATCCTGTCGCGAGTTAACGACTTTGAATAACTTTGTGTCATCAGCAAATTTAATTACCTCGCTAGTTACTCCCATCTCTAAATCATTTATAAATATATTAAAAAGCAGCAGTCCTAGCACAGACCCCTGAGGAACCTCACTAACTACCCTTCTCCATTGTGAATACTGCCCATTTAACCCCACTCTCTGTTTCCTATCCTTCAACCAGTTTTTAATCCACAATAGGACATTTCCTCCTATAGGACTAAACAATAGAACGTGGCAGTAACACTGGAGAAAAACAGTAACCTAATACACAGTTGGAATTCCAGTGACAATTAACGTGCTTTTTGATAAATGAAGAAAAAGCCCTCAGAAACCGTGGGTAAAATGACCCAGGTTTAGTGCACGGTCATATAAATTTATGACACGTACCACGATTCGATCATAGGGCTAAAAAAACTTCATTCTATAGTGAGCTTTCAAATTTCTAGCTTTTTACTATATTATTAATGTTTTTTAAGATTTTTTTCTTTAATGCATTCTTTTTCTTTCCCACTTTGAAATAATCATTTTCAATATTTAATTACTAAGGCATGAATTATTGTGCTACTTAGCTTTTTGGTTTGAGATTCGGGCACTTTCTTTTATCTGATCACGCCGCTTAGCTTTAGAATCTGGCACTCTCCATTGTCCGTTCTACGGGAACCCGTTTCGCCTAGAAACGTGGCTTCTTCAGGAACGGAGTGCTTTAGAGATGCTAGAACACAAAACATTAAATGCAATTATTATCGTGGAAAAAGAACAATAGCACAATAAATGTCTGACCAAGATCAAACATACTTCAAAGAAATACGAATGTGATTCAAAAAATGGCGCCTTGGCGTTCTCATAGATCCTGGTGTTTAAAAATGCTGAACTTTACGTTGCGTGATGACGTTAATGGAAATTGTGCCAATGGCGCTTTGGCGTTCTCATAGATCTTGTTGTTTGAAATGCTAATCTTGACGTAGCGTGATGACGTTAATAGAAATTATGCCAGTCAATGGAACTATTTAGTCCATTCGGCTCTAAAGTATCGCATTCAAAGATCCATTTAGTTTCCCTTCTCAATAAATATTTAGTCCATTCGGCTCTAAAGTATCGCATTCAAAGATCCATTTAGTTTCCCTTCTCAATAAATTGAGTTTGCGATTTCCTCCTCTGCGATGAGCTTCCACATGGTCCAGAACAAAACATTCAAGTTCTTCAAACTTGTGCTGATGGGAAATGCAATGTTCAACAATAGGCTCTTTAATAACTGATCTACGGATGTTGGATCTGTGTTCTAGGATTCTTACTCGTAGTGATCTTGTTGTCATGCCTATGTAAAATTTATTGCAAGGGCAACATATGACATATACCACATGATCCGAGGAACAGTTTGTGAAATGAGTCAATTCGTGAATTCTCTTCGTTTTCGGATTCGTGAAAAATTTAATCTGTTTGGTAATTTTGCATATCTGACAATGACCGCACTTATAATGTCCCTGTATTTTTTTGTCCTTGATCGTGAGGATTGTTGTGTCCGCTGGACTGATGATTTCTTTAATATTATTTGTTCTAGCATATGCAATGCGTAAGTTGGTTTTGTCAAACACGGTAATTGATTTTATGATGTCCCATCTGTTCTTAATCAAACTAGCAAGAAGGGGACTGTGTTCGTTATGCTGCATTACCATTGTTAATACATTTTCGTCCTTTTCTCGTGCTACTTTATTGGCTATGAGTAAATTTCTATCATTGTATTTAGCTCTCCGATACGCATTTTCTAAAGTAGATTCCATATAACCTCTTTTTAATAGATCTAACTTGAGTTGTTTAGCTTGCACTTTGAATGTTGGAAGATCAGTGCAAATGCGTCTAAGCCTTAACATTTGAGAAAAGGGAAGGCTGTTCTTGAGATGTGCTGGATGACAGCTTGTGTTGTGTAGAAATGTATTTCTGTCGGTGGTTTTTTTATACACTTTCGTGACAAATTTTTTTGACACGATGTTGATCTCTACATCCAGAAAATGTATACAGTCTGCTGAGTGTTGTTCAGTGAATTGAATATCCGGATTGCAGCTGTTTAGCCATATCATGAATTGCTGAAGGTCTGTCAATGTGCCCACCCAAAGCATGAAGATATCATCGATGAATCTCCACCAATGTAAAATAACACTCTGAAAGGGAGACTTTGCAACCCAACACGTTTCAAAACTGGACATATAAAGGTTGGCTATTGATGGGGCAAACGTTGCTCCCATCGCCACTCCTCCTACTTGTAAATAGAATTTGTCAAGGAACATGAAATAATTTTCTTTCATCGCTGTTCTGGCTAATGTTAACAAAAATTCGGTGGGTATTGAGTGTGGTCTCGGTCTATCGTTGAAAATTTGCTTGATGGTATCTAAAGCCTCATCTTGTGGTATGGACGTGTATAATGAACACACGTCCAAAGTGATCATCATGATGTTGTTGTGCTGTTCCAAATCCACGTTTTGAAGTTTACATAGGAAATGTGTAGTGTCTTTGATGTACGAAGAATATTTTAACACTTCTTTCCTCAAAAAAGTATCGACAAAAATTGACAAGGGCTCAAGTACAGAATTTCTTCCGGATATAATAGGTCTTCCCGGTGGGTTAACGAGTTGTTTATGAATTTTCGGTAGAAAGTATATTACTGGAATGGTTGGATGTTGACAACAGAGAAACTTTTTGTCTTTGGCGGTGATGTAGCCATCATTTAATGCTTTGTTAGTCGTTCTATTAATGAAGGATTGTAATCTTTTAGTCGGATTCAAAGGTATTCTTTTGTAGTATCGAATGTCATTTAATTGTCTTAATCCTTCATTAATATAATCGTATCGGTTTTGAAGCACAATTGCACCTCCTTTATCAGCTTTTTTAATTATAATTTTTTCATCATTTCTAAGTCCTTTCAGTGCTTGCATTTCAACTCTACTTATGTTATAATTTTTTGAATGTAAATAACCTCTCTCTTTTTTCAGTTTTTCTAAATCATTGTAGATCATAGATCTAAAAATTTGTATTTCAAAGTGGGAAAGAAAAAGAATGCATTAAAGAAAAAAAGCACATTTCCTCCTATCCCATGACCCTCCAATTTCCTCTGTAGCCTTTCATGAGGTACCTTGTCAAATGCCTTTTGAAAATCCAGATACACAATATCAACCGACTCCCCTTTGTCCACATGTTTGTTCACTCCTTCAAAGAATTGAAGTAAATTGGTCAGGCAAGATTTCCCCACACAAAAGCCGTGCTGACTCGGTCTCAGTAATCCATGTCCTCGGATGTGCTCTGTAATTTTGTTTTTAATAATAGCTTCTACCATTTACCCCAGCACCGACGTCAGACTCACCGGTCTATAATTTCCTGGATCTCCCCATTTTTAAAAATGGGCGTTACATTGGCCACCCTCCAATCTTCCGGTACCACGCTCGATTTTAAGGATAAGTTGCATATCACTAGCAGTAGCTCAGCAAGCTCATTTTTCAGTTCTATCAGTACTCTAGGATGAATACCATCCGGTCCAGGAGATTTGCTACTCTTCAGTTTGCCGAACTGCCCCATTACGTCCTCCAGGTTTACCGTGAAGTCAGTAAGTTTCTCCGACTCGTCCGCTTGAAATACCATTTCCGACACCGGTATCCCACCCAAATCTTCCTCGGTGAAGACCGAAGCAAAGAATTCATTCAGTCTCTCTGCTACGTCTTTGTCTTCCTTGATCGCCCCTTTTACCCCTCGGTCATCCAGCGGCCCAACCGATTCTTTTGCCGGCTTCCTGCTTTTAATATACCGAAAACATTTTTTACTATGTTTTTTTGCCTCTAATGCTATCTTTTTTTCGTAATCCCTCTTGGCATTCTTTATCTTCGCCTTGCATTTGATTTGACACTCCTTATGCTGCTTCTTGTTATTTTCAGACGGTTCCTTCTTCCATTTTCTGAAGGCGTTTCTTTTAGCCCTAATAGCTTCCTTCACCTCACTTTTCAACCAGGCCGGCTGTCTTTTGGAGTTCCGTCTTTCTTTTCTAACAGGAAGTGCATCAGAGAGAGCCGGAGGAGTGGACGAGGCAAAGGGGAGCAGGAACGAGGCTGCCTGTGAGAGAATGAATGGCAGCGCTGATGGCGACGGGTACAGGACGGGTGAAGACAAAAATGCTGCAGGGAGTCAGGGACCGAGGCAGTGCCAGCGGGGAAGACACATGCCCCGCCAGTTCGCCGGTGCGACTTGTTTGGGGGGGAAATGCCCCCCCCCCAATCTACGCCCATGGCCGGTACCCTACACAGTAGTACAAGGAAAGAATACAGTAGTGACAACCAACAAAAAGGAAGGAACTGAGGAGACCTGGTTTTTAATGAAAGATCTTTATTCTATATCCAAAAGAACAGTTCAAAGGACTGGACCCTAGGCCATGTTTTGTTAGTAATGCCTGCATCAGGACTAGAAGTAAAAAAAGCAACAACAAAAAAAAAGCCTAAAGAAACAAAAATAAAACCTAAAACATGAATAAATGTAAAAAAGTGAGTAATGCAGAGCAGAGTCTCTTAGTTTTATTTTAGACTCCTGATCATAGGAGCCAACTTTTCAAAATGATTGGGGGTGCTGAAATTTTTTTTTTTTTTACAGGCAGTGTCCCCTCCCCCCCCCCCCCCCCCCCCCATACCTTAAAATTATATCTACTGCAGTCTTCACCTGGGCAGTGGCAGCGCCACTCATAGGCTGCCTGCAACCTACACCAGGACTTCTTCCCTGAACAGTCCCACCCCTCAATCCCCCTGTACTATGCAAATATAAAGAGATGCAAATTTCAAAAACTGACATATTTCAATCACTATACTATAGGTTAACAAATACAAATAAAACAAAAAATAGAAAATATGATATCATTTTAGTGGACTAAATACATTTTTCAATTAGCTTTCAAAGGCCAAAACCTCTTTCCTCATGTGTCCATGTTCAGCAAGTCTCCTCTCTCCCCTGCCCTATGCCCTCCCCTGTATCCATGTTCAGCAAGTCTCCTCTCTCCCCTGCCTTCCCCTGTATCCATGTTCAGCAAATCTCCTCTCTCCCCTGCCCTCCCCTGTATCCATGTTCAGCAGGTCTCCTCTCTCCCCTGCCCTCCCCTGTATCCATGTTCAGCAACTCCCCTGCCCCATGCCCTCCCCTGTATCCATGTTCAGCAAGTCTCCTCTCTCCCCTGCCCTCCCCTGTATCCATGTTCAGCAACTCTCTTCTCTCCCCTGCCCTATGCCCTCCCCTGTATCCATGTTCAGCAAGTCTCTTCTCTCCCCTGCCCTCCCCTGCATCCATGTTCAGCAACTCTCCTCTGTCCCCTGCCCTCCCCTGTATCCATGTTCAGCAACTCTCCTCTGTCCCCTGCCCTCCCCTGTATCCATGTTCAGCAAGTCTCCTCTCTCCCCTGCCCTATGCCCTCCCCTGTATCCATGTTCAGCAAGTCTCTTCTCTCCCCTGCCCTCCCCTGTATCCATGTTCAGCAAATCTCCTCTCTCCCCTGCCCTCCCCTGTATCCATGTTCAGCAAATCTCCTCTCTCCCCTGCCCTCCCCTGTATCCATGTTCAGCAAGTCTCCTCTCTCCCCTGCCCCATGCCCTCCCCTGTATCCATGTTCAGCAAGTCTCCTCTCTCCCCTGCCCTCCCCTGTATCCATGTTCAGCAACTCTCTTCTCTCCCCTGCCCCATGCCCTCCCCTGTATCCATGTTCAGCAAGTCTCCTCTCTCCCCTGCCCCATGCCCTCCCCTGTATCCATGTTCAGCAAGTCTCCTCTCTCCCCTGTCCCCTGCCCTCCCCTGTATCCATGTTCAGCAACTCTCCTCTCTCCCCTGCCCCCCCGTATCCATGTTCAGCAACTCTTCTCTCTCCCCTGCCCTCCCCTGTAACCATGTTCAGCAACTCTCCACTGTCCCCTGCCCCCTGCCCAGCATCAATATTCAGCGATTTCTTCCCTGCCCTACCTCTTAAAACTAATTTTACCTGACTGAACGAAAGAAGCAGAGTACAGCCGGCTCCGTCTTCACCTTTCTTCTTCCCTCTCAGCTGTGGTCCCGCCCTCGTTTCCTGTTTACGCAAGGGCAAGAGCACAGCTGAGAGGGAAGAAGAAAGGTGAAGACGGAGCATGTACTCTGCTTCTTTCACTGCCGTTCAGTCACCTAAAATTAGTTTTAAGCGCTGGCTGAGCGGCAGGAAAGCAAGGAGGGCAGGTTTGAAAATATTGGGGGTGCTTGAGCACCCACAGCACCCACGGAGTCGGCGCCTATGCTCCTGATTCAGGCATTACTGCTGAAATATGGCCTGAATTGAGTTCTTTGAATTGTTATGTTGGACATAGAATAAAGATCCTTCATTAAGAACCAGGTCTCCCCAGTTCTTTCCTTTTTTTTTCTTGGTTGTCACTTCTGTATTCTAACCTTCCATTTTATTTTATTCTCCAGTATAGGACTATACTGAGATATAGTTGCATCCTGTGCCCCCCAGCCTGCTTACCTCACCACTACCAATGAGAGGAGATGGTGGGCTAGGAACAACTTTTGCATTTGCTTATATTTGTATCCTTATATTTTACTGCTCCAGTGGCGTACAGATTAATACGGTGCTACTTCCTCTCAATTTCTTTCTTGAATTAAGAAAATATCTTTAAACCAGGGGCGCCCAACCTCACCTCTTGCCAGGTTGGGTTTTCAGGCATTCCACAATGAATATACATGAGATCTATTTGTATACGATGGACAGAAGAACATTTACCTAAAAATACAAAATACCTAGAAGGCACACCAGAAGAAGCCCGAAAGGAGGATAGTGGGTCCCAGGTTTGGGGAGGTGTCTTTTATAATATAGAGATTCTGGATCTCCAGAAAAGCACCTAAGAGTAGTAGATCCTAAAAATCACTGTCTCTTCCCAGCCTATCTGCCTGTTTCTTCAGGTAGGCTGAGAAGATAGTGAACAGTAGGACTGAGGCTGACGCTAGGAGGAAGCTCTTCCCTTGCTCCTGCTACTCCCCTTCCTCTTACCTCTGATTCTAGTCAAAAGCAAGATGTGTGGAAGCAACTTCTGAGCTTCCTGTGGATGGGAGAGGAAGGAAAAGGAGATAGGAGGAGAGAGGGGAGCAAGAGAATGGGGCAGAGGTAGGGAGTGACAGGAGAGCAAGAGAGTTTGTATGAGATAGAAGGAGGAAAGAGAATGGAAAGTTAGGATGGAAAAAGAAGAGTAAGTAAATAGAGCAAGAGTACATGGCTTGGAGGAGATATTGGGGAGGCGATTAAGAATGAGGAGGTGAATAGGAATGAAGAGAGGGCCAAGCAGAGCAAGGAGAAAGAGAGGGGACAACATGAGGGAGATGAGAATAGCAAGGGAGGAGAGGATTGAATTCAGGAAGATGAAAACAAAGATGGAGGATGAGAGAAAGAGAACCAAGGATGGCAGGAGATGGACAAGACCTTGAACTGTGAGGGAATGAGAGGGGGGAGGAGGAAGGTGATGGATGAGTAGTTATAATATGACTACATCATATAAACTGCATGATAAACCATTGTTGTCTACAACTAAAGTGAGTACAAGTTTTGCCCTGGGCACAGGAAAAGCTGGTCCAAGCTCTACTCAAAACATATATGAAGGAGAAAAGACAGCAAAGAGGATCTGACAGGACTATTCAAAGGTTGAACAGGCTTTACCGAAAAGGTGGCAGCCAGCTTGAGTAATCAACCAGTGCAAGTAGTGGAAATCAAAACTATGACAGCTGAAATTTGCTTGGGACAGCTTTCAAGGATAAAGATAGGAACAGAGGAGAGGTGGTACAAAAGAAATGGGGGAGGAGGGATAAATGGAACATAGGTGGTGATTTGTCAGTCAAGCTTGCACATTTGACAACTGAGATACATTCTTGGCTAGAGCCTATATCAATAAGTAAGGCAGGCCCTACAGCTGTTCATGAGTTGGGTGGAGAAAAATCTTTTCTGCTTGTTGGCAACTCACATCTCTGGGTCCTTGAGTGTGGAAGCGGATTTTCTCAGCAGGCAATCCTTGGACCCGGAAGAATGGGAACTATCCAGCCGGGGTTTTCAGCTGATAGTGGACCTATGGGATTCTCCACTTCTGAGCTTGATGGTGATGAAATGGAATGCCAAAGTGCCCAAGTTTTTCAGTCATTGGAAAGAACTGGCTCAGTGGATATCAATGCCCTATTGCAGCCCTGGTCGGAGATACATGTACTGTATTCTTTTCTTCTTTGGCCCATGTTAGGCTGAGTGTTGAAAAGAATTGCATTGCACCAGGATCGAATAATTCTCGTAGCCATGGATTGCCACAGAGGCCGTGGTACACGGACCTGATTTGCTGCTGGATGGGGATCCTCTCCGTCTTCCACAGGTACACGGTCTACTGAAGCAAGGTCTTGTGCTCATGGAGGATCTGTGCCTCTTTGGTCTTGTGGCTTGGCCATTGAAAGGACTCAGTTGAGATGAAAGGTTATTCTGATTTGGTCATTGCTACCTTGCTTCAGGCTCGGAAATGTTCTACATCCATGATGTATATGAGGGTGTGGAGGGTGTTTGAGGGCTGGTGTTCTGAGCATGGACTTTCTTGCAGACTTTCTCCCTTCTCTGCTCAGATCATGCACATTCTATTGTTTCTCCAGGCAGGCCTTCAGAAAGGAATGGTGTTGGGTTCTGTAAAAGTTCAGGTTGCAGCTTTGGTCTGTTTCAAGGGCCAACTACAGAAGATGTCTCTTGCTACTCACTTGGATATCGTTTGATTTTTGCAGGGAGCAAGCTGCTTGCAGCCTCCCTTTTGTATGCCATGTCCAGAGTACAACCTCAATTTAGTCCTCTAGGCTCTTCAGAAACCTCCTTTTGAGCCATTCAGAAGGCCTCCTTGAAAGGTCTTATGCTAAAGACAGCATTCTCGGTGGTTGTTGCGTCGGCACATAGTGTTTTGGAGCTTCAGGCTCTGACTTGTCAGGATCCCTTTCTCTGCTTTTCAGGTGCAGGGGTCTCCCGGTGCACGGTTCCTTCCATCCAAAAGTGGTATCAGAATTTAATCTCAACCAATCTGTGGAGCTTCCATCTTTTTGCAGAGAGGACAAGGAGGCTCAGTATTCTTCCTTGAAGCGTAGAGTCCTTATTAGATATCTGGAATGAGTTTTGCATATCAGACAGACTTTGTGATTTTTGATAACCAAGCCCACAAATGCTAGATTGCTGAAGAAGACTATCATGTCAGCTTATTTGTTTGTGGGGAGGTAGCCTCCTCAGGCTTTGCGGGCTCATTCTACGAGGCGTACAGAGAGATCCTGAATGGAGACTACCTTACTGTCTCTGGCAGGTATTTGCAAGGTGGCAACATGGTCAACACAGCATATCTTTGCCAAGCACTACAGGGTGGACATTATGGTGCTCAGATGCCAGTTTTCGGTCTTCAATCCTCAGGGCAGAGGTGCCAGGATCCCATCCACTCTAGGGATTGCTTTTAAACATCCCACATGTTCTGGAATTGTGGGAAGCTATGTAGTGGGAGGAGAAATTAGGTTTTACCCGATAATTTTCTTTACATTAGTTTTTCCGTATTCTAAATAATGACTGTCACCTTGCATGATGCTTCCTGCATATCTTTTGTTCTCTACAAGTTGTCCAGAGTTGAGAGAAGTCCACACATGTTTGCTCGTCTGGTTAGTGTTACATTAGTGAGTTGTTTAAGGTTGCTGTGTTTATTCTGAGTTTTATCTTTACTACTTGTCTATATAAATACTGAGGATCTAGACTGGATGCCAAGAGAGATGTATCTCAGCTCAGTTTTCAGTTCTCTATCTCCACCTGCTGATTGATGGACACAGCTATCCCTACAGGTTGTGAAATAGTGGGAAGGACTAATGGAAAGAAAATGAACAGGTAAGACCTAATTTCTTCTTTATCAAACTTCCTTATGGTGATCATGCAGGATGTTAGGCACCCAGCAGACACCAGATTGTCAGTGTGCAACTCTAGTCTCTCTCTTAAGTGTGTTTGTATCTTTCCTTTAATTTATTGGAGGTCCTTTCTTTATTTGATATTATATTTTATTTTGTTCACCGCCGTGATCTGCTCACCAGTCCAGGTGATATATCAAGATATTAATAAACATATATATTGACATCTGTAGGCGCATTGGTGTCCAAGTCCTCTGTGCTGCAGGTTATACACGCTGTTACCATATAGGGTATATTTTGGGCACAGGGCTTGGATAGAAGAGCATTATTCAGCTGTAGAAACTCTAGTCTCAGTCTTGCTGTGCTATTGACTTTTCCCAGCCCTGGCCATGGACCTGTGCCCTGAATATTTGTTGTTGCTATGCCAAGAGTAACACCTTTCTCCTCCCCAGGGTCTGACCTTTAGACATGTTTCTGTCTTAGCATAGTAGCTTTACCAGTGAGGCTGGCACCCTAGAGAAGAAGCTGCCTACAGAGATGCCTGGAGCCATGCCGTGCCAGCCACTGTTTAAACTGGAAGCAAGGTTACCCAGAGGCAATAGCTGCACAGCACAGGAAGTGTTGCTGTGGAGACGGACCAGGCCAGCGGGTATCCAGGCACAAGCTGGAATGCATGGCATTTCACTAGGGTTATTACTCTTCTTTTACAAAGTGTCCCTCATTGAGCTGACAACTTGAGAGCTTATTCTAGCCTTGTGTACTATAGGACATGCTCCAAGGGGACTTTATAAAACACTTGTACATTCATTGTCCTGTCAGAACCAATTTTAATCTCCCTGTTTAAAGGTTAGTCATTGAGAGTGCGGGAATAAGTTGATAGACTTGCTTACCGAGAAGAAAAAAAGGTTGGGAAAAGAGAGATCTGCAGTTGCTGGGGAAACTTAACATAAAATGTGTGTGTTTTTTCTGTACAGATGTGAGAGACTCTCAAATAAGAGTATAAGAATTGCCATACCAGGTCAGATGAAAGGTTTCATCAAGCCTAGTATTCTGTTTTCAACAGTGACCAGTCCAAGTTACAAGTACCTGGCAGGATCACAAGAAGTAACTAGATTTCATTCTCCTTACCCCCAAGGATCAGATGTGGTTTAAGGATTTTTCCTCCAGAAATTTGTCCAAACTTTTTAAATCCACCTACTCTAATTGCTTCTGCCACATCCTCTGGCAACATTGGTTACTGTCTGCTAATTAGTAAGTGAATGTATAAGACTATAAAGTGCAGCTCTGACTGTGAGGTGAGTGCTTTGGTGGACAGACACCACAACACCTGTTATCATAGGGAACATATATATTTTAAAAACACTGTTTAAAGTTTATTATTATCACAACGCCATAACAAATCACAACGATTCAGAAACATTATTGACAAAAGCTTGATAAACAGAATGACAGTAGTGAATAACCCTCATTTAACGCCCCTCCTCCACACAGTCCCCCACAGAACCTAACCCACCCCCCATTTGTGAAATGGTTCCCACCACCAGGAGTTAATCAATATCCGATGCTATCTTTGTAGCCTAAGTTTGATTGAGGAGTCTGCTACATGCATTTGGTTGCAATGTGTCCCAGAATCATTCCCAAATCCTGGAATCTTGCCAGGTACTTGTAACCTGGATTGGCCACTGTTGGAAACAGGATGCTGGGCTTAACGGACCTTCGGTCTGTCCCAGTATGGCAATATTTGTGTACTTATGAAAACATTCGCCTTTAACTGACGATATCACGCTTATTTTCGAAAGAGAAGGACGCCCATCTTTCGACACAAATCTGGAGATGGGCATCCTTCTCACAAGGTCGCCCAAATCGGCATAATCGAAAGCCGATTTTTTTGCATCCTCAACTGCTTTCCGTCGTGGGGATGACCAAGTTCACAGGGGCATGTCGGCAGGGTAGCGAAGGCGGGACTGCGGCGTCATTAGGAGGTGGGCATCCTCGGCCGATAATAGAAAAAAGAAGGGCGTCCCTGACAAGCACTTGGCCGACTTTACTTGTTCCATTTTTTTTTCACGACCAAGCCTCAAAAAGGTGCCCCAACTGACCAGATGACCACCGGAGGGAATCAGGGATGACCTCCCCTTACTCCCCCAGTGATCACTAACCCCCTCCCACCATAAAAAAAAGTTTAAAAATACTTTTTTTCCAGCCTCTATGCCAGCCTCAAATGCCATACTCAGGTTCATCGCAGCAGTATACAGGTCCCTGGAGCAGTTGTAGTGGGTGCAGTGTACTTCAGGCAGGTGGACCTGGGGGGGGGGGGGGGGGGGGTCAGCACCCAAGGTAAGGGAGCTATGTACCTGGGAGCAATTTCTGAAGTCCACTGCAGTGCCCCCTAGGGTGCCCGGTTGGTCTCCTGGCATGTGAGGGGGACCAATGCACTACAAATGCTGGCTCCTCCCTCGACCAAAGGGCTTGGATTTGGATGTTTTTGAGATAGACGTCTTTAGTTTCCATTATCGCCGAAAACCAAGGACGACCATCTCTAAGGTCGACCTAAATGTCAAGATTTGGGCGTCCCCAACCGTATTATCGAAACGAAAGATGGACGTCCATCTTCTTTCGATAATACATGTTTCCCCGCCCCTTCGCGGCACCGTCCTTAGAGTTGGGCGCCCTTAGAGATGGTCCTCCCCGTTCGAAAATGCCCCTCCATGTCACCAATAGCAAATCATTCCATCTTCAATAAGTCTATCATGTGTGTACACCACAGCGCAAGCATCGGGGTCGAGGACTCTCGCGAGCATAACAGAATGATTTTTCTTCCAGTTAAAGTAACCCTTTTGAGAAAAGCAAGGAGTCCTTGTGGGGATGGCAGTGAATAATGAAACCTACCTAAATTATCATTGGTGTGACACCGAGATCTTCTGTGTCCATTGTGAGGAAATGAATGACAGCATTTGGGACCATATATGGAAAACATGCTTACAGTTCCAGAACACATGGCTTAGAGTTGCATATTCATGATTACTTTTAGGGCATGCCCCCGAAGGTGGCCCAAAACATTCAGGCAGGTGAAATGTATAATTGAAGAACAAATTTATATTGTATTTCCCAAAGTCTTGCTGATGGTAATAACTGCTGTACTCCTAATAGACTGCTCTTTATAGGTTCTGATGAAGTGATGGTCATCGCCAATTCACCAGACCAAGCCGCTGCCAACTTATTTTAGTCCAAGTCTTCTGTTGTATGTGGGAGATAGCGATGATGATATTGTAGGGGTACTAAATTCTGTGATCCCAAAGTAAGGGCTGTGTTTAAGATATCTTGATTGTCCTCACGTAGATTTCTCCATCCCAGACTAGAAACTGAACATAAGCAAAATATTCTGTATGAAGCAAGTTATATTCCTATTGTAGAACATCAGATGTCTTCAATTTGCTCTCTTCGTTTAATAGTTGTATTAAATACTGTAAGCCCTTTGCTCACCGACGGGCAAACACTGGGGAATCTGTACCTGGTGAAAAATCAGGATGGACAAATATGGTGTTGCCGCTGCAGAGAGAGAGTGTCATTTACAAAGCCATTGCTGTGCCGCCCTGGCAGACCGTAAGAACAGGTTGTGATGCAGTATTGGAGCAGTTCTCCCCGGAACAGCCAGCTAATATGTATTGATGAATCCAAGGATTCCTCAAGAGAAGTCTCTGAGAATGCCTCCTTGCCCGTCACCAGTCATTAATGTATCACATGGAGCAGGTTATAGTTAGATATCTAACACTGAGCAATCCCAAACCATCATGAGCTCGTGGCTTCTGAAGGGTCAAGAGAGGAAGTCAGGGGCGCACACCCCTCCACAAAAACCACTGAATCTCCCTTCCAAGCAGCCATGCCTTTATGCTCCTCAAATATAATGGTAGCATCTGAAAAACATACAGCCAGTGAGGAGCTAACTTCATATTAAACAATTAAATATGGCCTAATAAGGTGAGAGGGTAGGCACTAGAGAATGACACGGGGACAGGGAACCTCAGTAACCACGGGGATGGGGACGTGGACAGAGCTTGCAGGGGCGCGGATGGGGACATAGCCCATGGGGACAAACTTTGTCCCTGGGTCATTTTCTACTTTGAAGCCTGTTAATGAACTGGACTGTTATTTATGTTTGAGTGATGCCTACAAAGATATTTTGATTTTTTTGGAAAAACAAGCAAACATACTGGCCACAACTAGCAAACTTTTTATGGGGGATCCTGCTACCAGCACATCTTCTAAGAAGACAACTTCTATTCCAGGAAGGACTGTGGAAGACAGGAGAGCTAGATTGAATCCTGAGATTGTTGATGACTTCTTATTTATCCACAGAATAAAAAATCATAACAGTGCTTCATAGGGCATATTTTTCCCCTCTAGGGCATATAGAACGGGTTATATTTTATACCCCTGGACATTTTCACAGTGTGAATTAGGATTCCGTGGTGTAGTAGAAATCACCTATTGTTGGGGTTGGAAGGGTAGAGGGTGGTGGTGGGAAGGAGGGTTGTTATAGCTGCTCATTGTTGTTATTGTTTTCTATTTGTAATTTATACACAACAGTTGCAAAGCGTATTCCTTTTTATACTTTAATAAAATGATTTAAATATAAAATCAAAAGTGTTCAAAGCTTCTGCAGATGAGGACAGCGCCGACGGGGCGGGGATGGAGACGGCCTGTGGGGACAGGGTGGGGATGGAGACAGAACCTGCGGGGAGGGGGTGGGGACGGAGACAGAACCCACGGGGACAGGGACCGGGGACAAACTTTGTCCCTGTGTCATTCTCTAGTAGGCTTCCCGGGCTGTAGCAATCGCTTGGTATTAGACAATAAAGAAAGCACATTGCAAACATTGTAATGGAAACGTCCCCTGCCACTTGTTCCTTAGGGATGAGTGAAGTGGAAGAGCCAGGAATTTAGTTAGATTTAATCAAAAGCCAGACAGTCTTCTATAATGTGTCAGCAGATGTAACAACTGTAGGAGCAACTGCCGTGGATCAGTCAGCAGGAGCAACAAATCATCTGCATAGGCCAATATTTTCAAGCCATGTCCCAGCAAAGTAACCCCCCTCACTTCCCTGGAAGCCCAAATCAATATAAAAGGGGTTCTAATGATAAAAAAAGCAATAGTGGATAGAGTGGACCTCCCTGCCTAGTTCCTCAACAAATGGAAAAGCTATCCATTCGTACTCCATTCACCAACAAGGATGACCAAGGAGAAGTGTAGAGGGTCATTATTGCCTGTAAGAAACGACCCCTGAGACCAGTATGATGCAGAGTAGAAACAAAAAAGTACAATGAACCTGAATGAACGCTTGCTCAGCGTCTAAACTGACTATCAACAGAGTCTTCTATCTGGTCTTTATAAAGAACCGTGAGCAATAATTTGCGCACATTAATCACTGATTGATGCCCCCCTAACAAACCCCACCTGTTCTTCTGCAACCAGCGGAGGCAAAAAGGGGGCGCCAAGTGATCTGCTAAGATCCGGGACAGGATTTTAATATCTACGTTTATAAGAGATATGGGGCGGTAAGATGCTGGCAATGTGAGGTCAACCCTGCTTAGTAAGTAAGCTAATAAGTGCCACATATGCATTGGGGGGGGGGGGGGGGAAGCTCTGATCCTCAATCATTGCATTTGTGACACTTGCGAGGGGTTAGGCAAATCCAGGAGCCGGAACTCCGGACCGGGGCGCTGGAAAGGCCGACGTGGGTGGGAACAATGGAGGGACTACCGATCCCAGCATCCTTGGGAAGGATCACCTGAACCCTCTAGAAATGCTAACTAGCGCTGCAATGCCCCTGACTCCAAGAGGAGGCCACTAGATTCTCTTAGAGAAGGTGAACCGGACTACAACTCCCAGGTTCCCAGGGGGGAGGAGGAGGAGGAGGCTTTTGAGCAGGCTCATGATAAAGATTGGGAGCAGCTGGGGAAAGGGGAGAGACAGAGCCTATGGAATGGATGCCTGAGGAGGTGATTACCGAGGCCAAAGAGGTTGGAGAAGGAATGCAGGTAGAGCCCATGGATATTTCTGCCTTAGCCCGGATGGAAAAGAGGCAATCTCAGGGCCTGTTAGCAACCTTGATGAACCGGTTAATTCAGTTCATTGAGAAAAAAGCCCAGAGAAGTATCTGAGCGGGTTCCCTGGGGAGGTAGCTTCCACCTGGCCCTGTGCTCAAGCATGACCTTTGGGGAGGATACCAGGAGTTAGTGGCTGGTATGAATGGGAGGTGGGTCCCCTTTCCTCAGGTTGCTCTGAGGTGAGGGTTTGCTAGGGTGAGTGTGAAGCGCACAGCAGAACCTTTTTGGCTGAATGAACTTTGGGGAACCTTTGGGTGAAAGAACTTTGGGGCTTTTTTGCTGAATGGACTTTGGGAACCTTTTTGCTGGGGAAAGTGCTGGAACTTTTGCCCAAGGATTAGTGGACTTGGTGACTCGGGGAGGAAAGGATTTGGACTGTGGGACTCAGGACTGGGTTAATACCTGTTGGAAAAGAGCTTGTTTTTTGTTTTCCTTTTTGTTGCTAAGTTGAAGCTGTAAGAGTGCTGGAGCTATGTACTAAGCCTGGGGAGGCATATAGCCCCAAGGAAGAGACTGTTCCTAATTAAATGCGGGAAATTTCTTACTGGTTTGATATTGTTTGAACTGCCAAGCATCCAGAGTTACCTAGTAAGCCTGGTGTGGAGTTGGGCCTAGGACTGGGAAAGTCGCAAAGCCAAGCAGCAGGGGAAGTGTTTACACATTATAATAATCTAAAATTGGACCAGCAACCTGACCCTTTAGTAGCTTATAAAATTCACTACTATAACCATCCACACCAGATGCAGAAAAAAGTTTCAAAGCTCTAATGGCCTTTTGCAATTCCTTTCCGGTGAGGGACCGATTAATAAATTCCGCATCTTCTAATGAAAGGCAAGGGATGTCTGAAGAATGCAAATAATGTTGGATAAGGGTCTCCCTGTCTGGGCTGGTCTCCCCTTCTGCATACAAAGTGGAAAATGCTGACAAAAGATTTCTGCGGTATTTTCTAATTTTGTGGTAATGCATCCTCCTGCAATACGCAAAGATGATATGTAACGTG
Organism: Microcaecilia unicolor; assembly: GCF_901765095.1. NCBI lineage: Eukaryota > Metazoa > Chordata > Amphibia > Gymnophiona > Siphonopidae > Microcaecilia > Microcaecilia unicolor. The sequence goes on along the minus strand of NC_044038.1, from coordinate 64,099,645 downwards.
ACTGCCTTCCACGTTTCACTATTTGCGCTAACAGTTTCTCAGGTCGATCTTCATATTTAGAAAATGTATATTTACGGTACAGGATAGAGAGAGTTGTATGTTCATGTATAAAACTAAGAGCTGCCCGGGTGGCAATTAGGCTCTCATATAGTGATGGGGTTGGGCACCGTACATATCGACGCTTCAGAGCCCTCAGTTTGCATTCTAGGTCTGAAATTCCTTGTGAGATGCGTTGATTGTGTGCACTAATGTATGCAATAATGTCCCCACGGAGTACTGCCTTAGCCGTAGACCAAAATAGAATTGGGTCATGATACGAATATATAATCAAGTCTGGAAAGTGTTCTATGGGCACGAGATATGTGTGTAAAGTCTCATTCCTCTGGATGTAACAATCGCCAGGGGTCCACTAAATCGAGAAAATTACAGATGGACTCCAACAGCATAGAGTCCTCCATGGTGCGACCCCTAGTGGAGCCAGAACGATCCAATGTATTATCAAAAGTGAGGTTCACATCTCCCACCAGCACTAAGGGAAGATGTACTGCTGACAAATGGCTAGCAAACGGGCATAGAAAGCACAACCTAATGTGACTGGTGCATAAATCAAAAATAACAATAAATCTTGACCTTGAAGATTGATCTGTAAGCCCACATAGCGGCCATTGGGGTCTGTGAATAACAACTTCAATTTTTAGCTAATGACTTGTATATTAACACTGCCACTCCCCCACGTCTCCCAGTGGCTGATGAACAGTGGACCTCTCCCACCCAGTGACGTTGTAAGATGCTCTTCCCAGGAAAGTCGTGTCTCCTGTAGACACTCTATATCAGTTTTGTGCCTTTTGAGTGCTGACAGCATTTTCGTGCATTTAACTGACAATGTGGCCCCACAGACATTCCAGGAAGTGTGATATGTGCAGATTGTCCTATCATTTCAACTATAGACGAAACATTAAATACTCACAGCAGTCACTCCCACATGAAACCACCCAGAGATGCCCAGCTCCACCCCCTGGCAGTAATCTATCAGCGCATCCGCTCCATGCATTGAAGTACCACCTGCACTTCAGTAACAAAGCAAAAATAGCTTTTACACTCCCAATCCCAATATCCAGTAGTGATGTCTCTAGAACCATTTCACAGCTTCTTCAGCCCAAACTCCCCACCCCTTCCCCCAACCCAACAACCAGTAGTGATGTCTCTAGAACCATTTCACAGCTTCTTCAGCCCAAACTCCCCACCCCTTCCCCCAACCCAACAACCAGTAATAGAAACAACACTCCACTAGCAAGCATGCCAGGGGTGTTAGAGGTATGCATTGAGCATGGAGGCCCCCCCCATCCAGTAGTAAATATTCAGTGAACCATTATAACCTTTGTAATATTAATGCAGTTGCGCATGTAAAGCATTATGCTGTAAACAAACCAAGAAGTTACCCTTAACAGAGACTTATTACTCCCAGCCTATTAAAGTGAACATCAGTCATGTGGGCAAGGGTGGAAGCTTATTAACAAAGTTTTGTGCTTCCTGAATAGAGTTAAACACCCACCATTATCCATCCTGAAAAACCTTTAACACTGCTGGAAACAAGAACAAAAATCTCATTTTCCATTCTGAAAGAGATTTACATAAAGGTGAAAACCGCTGTCGCCTCTCAGTCAAAGAAGCGGAGTAATCCTGGAACAACAGCACAGTATTACCTTCATAGCACAACTGTGTTTTATCCTGTCTGTAAGGACACAACAGTTCTGTTGTATGAGCGAAATCCAAAATTCAGGCCACCACCACTCGGGGTCTAGTGGCACCTTCTCGTTTGTGGCCCATCCTATGTGGGCATTCCAGTCTGAGCTGCCTTAATTCAGCAAGCTGTGGGTATTTTGAAGGAAGCCATTTTTCTAGGATGTGTGGCAAAGTAGGTTCAGCAAATGTCTCGGGAAGCCCCACCAACCGGACATTATTCCGCAGTGAAGGATTTTCTAGGTCGTCTAACTTTTGAAGTTTCTCTTGTGATTGTTCCTGCAGGCGCTTTACTTCAGCCGCCAACATGGCGGAGTCGTCCTCCATGTTGGACATGCGCTGCTCTAGTTCCCCAGTTCGCTGGTTTGTTTCCACAAGCAAAGTTTCTATAGACTGATATTGACCTGAAAGCTTGGTCAGTTGCAGTTCCAGTCCTCAGGAGACCGCTGCTGTTAACTGCTCCAACTGGTGCGCAGAGAAAACAGATGCCGTCGGGCTAGCGGGCTCTGCCATTTTGGATTCGCTGCTGCGATTCCAGCCTCTTTTTTCTGACTCCTGGCAGTCATTTCACTACGGGAAGACAATAAAAATTTGTCCATGCGCCCTGAAAAGCGATTTAGGGAGAAGGACCTCTGGAGCACAGCAGGAACACATCTGCCCTGCTCATAGCATCACATGACCTCCCAACTTTATTTTTAAAACATACCATCTGTGAAAGGCTCACCACAGCAAGCACTGAAATTGTCCAAATGTTAATACTACAGTTTGATAGGTGAATTTTTGTAAAGATCGGTGCACAATTGTTGGTGCATCTTAATTCAGAGGGGTATCACCATGGGCACTTTTGCCAAGAGAGCTGCAAGATGAAGGGAAGTGTGCAAGAAGTGCCATTTTTAATTTTGCAAGAGGCACTCTTCAGTCCTTCTGAACTTCAGTATAAGTTGCATACAGAGTTGTATTTGAAAGTGCTCTGTCAGAACTTAGGCTTTGTAAATGTACATGAAGTGGGGCAGGGTGAAGGTCACCTTTTGAAGCTTCAATAGATTGCAGCAGTGTTGCACAGAGATCAGAGGTTTGGGAGGTAGGTGTCAGCCAGTCACACTATTCGATTGCGTGGATGCCCCCCTGGTTTAAGTATATATGCACAGGAATGAGTGCATAATCTGATATTGGCTAGGAAGAGTGGGGGTTGGAATCTTGAGTTCTTGGGAGGTTTGGGGATGTCTGCCATGCTAGGAGAGAGGGAGATTTAAGATGTGCTTGACCTGACTGATAAAAATTTAAGCCACTATGTTGGTGCTTTTGCTCTGTGCTTCAGCACTGATTGCAGGGAGGAATCTGAAATGGCTTTAGGCTTTCAGCTTTCAAGGCATGGAGCCAAGAGATGACTTGGCTCTTCCTGTTTACAGGTTCCTGTGGTAGATGCTTTATTACCTGTTATAAAATTACTTGGATAGTTCAGAATCCAGATGGTCCTGATGCATGCCTCTGGCCCAGGACCATCAATGCAATGACCAGACTATGCTGAGCAGAGGAAATTTATTTATTTATTTTATTGCATTTGTATCCCACATTTTCCCACCTATTTGCAGGCTCAATGTGGCTTACATAGTTTTAATAGCATTGTCATTTCAGGATATCAGATACAGTTAGTATTGTGTAAAGATTACGTAGGAAGGGAGAGGAATGAAGGGATTGATTAGGGTAGTTATAGAAGGTGGACTTTCATAACTGAGTAGGTTGGTGGGGTGGTTTAGTGAGGTCATCGATTATCGGTTCTTATTGTAGGTTTTGTTGAAGTGTGTCTTCAGAGCTTTGCAAAAGGTGGTTATTTCGTTGATTGTTTTCAGGTCTGTAGGTAATGCATTCTATAGCTGTGTGCTCCTGTAAGAGAAGGTAGTGGCATGCACCAGCTTGTATTTTAGTCCTTCACAGCTGGGGGGGGTGTAGGTTGAGAAATTTGCGGGATGATCTTGTTGCGTTTCTGGGAGTTAGGTCCACGAGGTTTAGCATGTATATTGGGGCGTCTGCGTGAATGATTTTGTGTACAATCATGCAGATCTTGAATGCAAAATTTGTTCCTTGAGTGGGAGCCAGTGGAGTTTCTCTCTTAAGGGTTTTGCACTTTCATATTTGGTTTTTCCAAATACGAGTCTGGCGGCAGTGTTCTGGGCAGTTTGGAGTTTTTTGATAGTCTGTTCTTTACAGCCAGCGTACAGTGCATTGCAATAGTCCAGATGACTTATTACCATTGACTGTACCAGGGTACGGAAGATGTGTCTCGGGAAGAACGGTTTTACTCTTTTGAGTTTCCACATGGAGTAGAACATCTTTTTCGTCGTGTTTTTCACATGGGTATCAAGAGTGAGGTTTCGATCAATGGTGACTCCAAGAATTTTCAAGTTTTGTGAGACAGGAAGAGAACAGTATGGTGTGATTATGGTGGAGAAATTTTTTGTGTTATGTTGTGAGGTGAGTACAAGACATTGTGTTTTTTCTGCGTTAAGCTTCAGTTGGAATGCATCTGCCCATGTGTGCATTGTTTGGAGGCTTTGGTTGATCTCGTTGGTGATTTCATTTAGATCATGTTTGAACGGGATGTAGATTGTGACGTCATCTGCATATATGTAGGGGTTGAGGTTTTGGTTGGCTAGAAGTTTGGCTAAAGGTATCATCATTAGGTTGAATAAGGTTGGTGAGAGGGGGGATCCTTGGGGGACTCCACATTCAGGTATCCATGGGGGTGATCTGTCCGCGTTCGTTGTTACTTGGTATGATCTTGTGGTCAGGAATCCTTTGAACCATTTGAGAACTGTGCCTCCTACTACGAAGTATTCTAGTATATGTAATAGTATTTCATGATTAACCATGTCAAAGGCACTGGACATGTCGAATTGTAGGAGGAGTATGTTGTTACCAGTTGCAATTGCTTGTTTGAAAGAGTTCATTGCCGACACTAGAACAGTTTCAGTGCTATGATTTGATTGAAATCCTGATTGAGATTCGTGCAGAATTGAATGCTTGTTTAGGTATTCAGTGAGTTGTTTTGTCACTATGCCTTCCATGAGTTTGGTTATAAGTGGGATAGATGCTACTGGGTGATAGTTAGTTAGGTCCATTGTGCTTTTCTTAGCATCTTTTGGTAGCGGAGTAAGTAGGATGTTTCCTTTATCTGTGGGAAAGAGCCCATTTTGAAGCCTGTAATTTATGTGGTTCGTGAGGTCTGTTTTGTATTGTTTGGGTGCGGCTCTTATTAGACTATTAGGGCAGATGCCTAATTTGCATTGCGATTTGGCGTATGAACAAGGGAAAAAGTCCCCAGATTCTTGCAAATGAAGATGCCAGGGCAGATATTCAACAGGGGCCCCCAAAGCCCACCAGCAGGCTGTGTCTGCAGCTTCAGGTAAGCTTGGGGTCCTCTGTGGCCTTGGGGTCCAGGACAATTTACCCAGTTTGCAACCCCTTAATTCCGGCCACTAGAGGTTCATCCAGGATCCCAGAGCTAGATTAAGGGTCAGACTGGAGAATTAAGTGATAAACACAAAGGCTTACAAATCAGTGTGCTCTGTGTACTGGCCAAAACTGTTCAGTTTTGGCAATTTTTGTAAGGAGAATATTTCACATTAAACCTTGTTCGAACAGGCTTTTGAAGTCATTACTATCTATTGTCAAAGTTCAAACACAAACAAATGTGTTCAAGTAAAATAGGTGAAGTGCCAGAGGGCCTCTCCAGCTCCTAACAGCAACCATTGGGCCAGATCTGTGGCAGCACCATGTGGAGTGCTGATGGGAGTCCCCTCATCCCACTAGTGAAGATTGGGCCAGAGCTATTGCAGTGCATCAATAGTCCCCAGCTCTTCCCAGCCAAGACTGCTTAAGAGGACAAAGGGCTTGATACAGAAAGCTACTCATTACAGCATCTACTGCAAGCTTTCCACAAACTAATGCCCACAAGGTGCAGTGTTCAATGAGTATGCAAACAGTAATCCGCAGCTCTGTGTCCCTTTCTGTCAGTACATGAGTGCTGATTGGGTCATTCACTGACAGGAACGGAGACATTTAAAAAAAATAAGACACTAGATCTGCAAAATCCACTGCCCCCTGAGTCATCCTGACCCAATCTGACACCTTTCCCTTGTTCCTCTCCTGCAACATATCTTTCTGCTTCAGCCCTTTCAGCCCCCAACATGACCCCACTCCCCTTCAATTTAAAACCAAACAGCCCTGCTAGTCTAGTGGCCCCCTCCCTCTCCAAGACCCCTCTCCCCCAGGGTGTACCTTCAGGAGGCCAGTGCAATGCCCACTTGCTCCTGCCTTAGTAACATAGTAGATGACAGCAGATAAAGACCCGTATGGTCCATCCAGTCTGCACAGCAAAATAAACTCATAGCATAAGGCAGTGATGGCGAACCTTTCAGAGACCGAGTGCCCAAACAGCAACCCAAAATCTAATTACTCATCGCAAGGTGCCAGTACTCATTATGGGCGGGGTCACCACATATGACTCCACCCCTATGATAGCCACACCCCCTTAAACCAGCCATGGCGCATATAAACAGACATCATTGAAAATATTATACTAGAATAGGAGAAAAAAAATGATTTTCTTTCATTATAAATCATTTCTGTAAGTTATTACAGCTCCAGTATACCCAGTGCAAAATAAGACAGCAGATGTAAATTCTCAAACTGGACATATTCCAAATACTAAAATGAAAATAAAATGATTTTTTTCTACCTTTGTTGTCTGGTGATTTTGTTTTTCTATCCATATTGGTCCTAGTCGCTGATTCTGCTGCTCTCTATCTGTTCTCTTAACTCCGTTTCCAGGGCTTCCTTTCCATTTATTTCTTTTCTTTCCTCCTTTCTTCTTCATTTCTTGCCCTCCATCCATGTCCAGCAACCCTCCTCTCCCCCCAGCCACAAATGTCCAGCCACCCTCCTCTCCCCTCCAGCCGCCCATGTCCAGCCACCCTCCTCTCCCCCTGCCCTCCCCTCCAGCCACCCTCCTCTCCCCCCTGCCCTCCCAGCGGCAGGCCTCCCTCCCACCCAGCACCAGGCCATGCACCCACCCAGCACTCCCACCCAAGCACCAGGCCACCCAAGCCTTCCTCCCTCCCACCCACCCAGCACCAGGCCATCCACCTACCTAGCACTCCCACCCAAGCACCAGGACACCCACCCAAGCACCAGGCCACCCAAGCCTCCCTCCCTCCCACCCAGCACCAGGCCATCCACCCACCCAGCACTCCCACCCAAGCACCAGGCCACCCAAGCTTCCCTCCCTCCCACCCAGCACCAGGCCATCCACCCACCACTCCCACCCAAGCATCAGGACACCCACCCAAGCACCAGGCAGCCCTCCGTCCCAAGCACCAGGCAGGCCGCCCTCCCACCCACCCACCCAAGCACCAGGCAGGCCTCCCAAACACCAGGCAGGCCACCCACCCAAGCACCAGGCAGGCCTCCCACCCTCCCAGCACTCCCACCCAAGCGCCAGGCCTCGCTCCCTCCCTCCCACCCGGCGTCAAGCATTCCTCCCTCCCTCCCACCCGGCACCAGCCCGCCATCCCTCCCTCCCTCCGAACCCGATGAAATTTAAAAGTCTTCCCTTGTCCGAGTAGGCGGCGTCAGCATCAGCAGTAGCAGCGAAAAGCGTGCTGCTGGTTCGGCATGTCTTCAGCCTTCTGTCTCTCAAGCTCTCTGGTCCCGCAATAACAGGAAATGAGGGCGGGACCAGAAAGCTTGAGAGACGGAAGGCTGAAGACGCGCCGAACCAGCAGCACGCTTTTCGCTGCTACTGCTGATGCTGACGCCGCCTACTCGGACAAGGGAAGACTTTTAAATTTCTTCGGGTTTGGAGGGAGGGAGGGATGGCGGGCTGGTGCCGGGTGGGAGGGAGGGAGGAAGGAATGCTTGATGCCGGGTGGGTGGGAGGGCTGAAAGTCTCAGGTGAGGCGACTGGCGGCGCGCGTGCCAACAGAGAGGGCTCCGCGTGCCCTCTCTGGCATGCGTGCCATAGGTTCGCCATCACTGGCATAAGGTATGATTGATACTGCATATGCATACTTGACCTTGATTTGTCTTTGCCATTTTCAGGGCACAGACTATAGAAGTCTGCCCAGCACTGGCCTCGTTCTCCAACTACTGAAGCTGAATCTGTGCAGCCATGATCAGGGCACAGACTGTAGAAGTCTGCCCAGCACTTGGTTTGCTTCTCAATTACTTGTGTTGCCATCTAGTCACCGTTTGTTTGGTCCATGCCTTCCATGAAGGATTCCTTTGTGTTTATCCCATGCATTTTTGAATTCCATTACTGTTTTCTGTTACATAGAGCTGCCATCTTCTAAAATGGCAGTGCCTTACCCTTTGCAATGCATCCTGGGATGCACTGAGAGGGGGGTCAAGTCTTCCAAAATGGCAGTACTGAGGCAGGAGCAAGGGGGCATCGCTTCTGCCTCTTGAAGGTGGAAGGTTCAGGGGAGTGGGAGGGGTGCCAACAAGCAGTGATTAGATAGTGGAGCGGGGGGGTGGGGGTTGGCCACTGTACTACCAGGGCTTTTTAGTTTTAAGTCAGTGGCATCGAGGCTGGGATTTCAGATAATTTGGGGGAGGAAGGAGAGGGCCACTAGACTACCAGGGAAAGGGGAATATTTTAGAAAGCTAAGGCATGGGCAGGGGTTTCGTGTCAGTGGAGTTCTCCTTACCCTTTTTTTCTGCCTTAGACACGGCAATACATTTTTTCATTGTGCGCATATTGTGTTTTCAGGGAAAATCTTTGCATTGTTGCGGGTTAGTCAGTAGCCTCCTTCCCATGCATTTTTTGATGATATCTACCACAGAAGTTAATTCAGACGCTGAACACTTTACCTTTTTGCATTGTTTACCTGCCAGCATTTGCATTGAACCCTCATTAACCGTGGTAGCTTTCTGCATTGGCCCTAAAGGTGGGAAGAGAGGGTAGAGGGTAGGCAGAAGAGGCAGGTAAGATGAGAATAAAGGGGAAGAGGGGAACACAGTATAAGAGGAAGGAAGGGGGAGGTTTACAGTCCATCTGCATATTCCTTCCTGTGTCCCTCGGAGTGACACACAGGTCTACTCCGACCCACTTGGACCTCCGCTTCTGCTACCCTGTGCGCCATCCAGCTAGTTGGCAGAAGGCACACATGCCATATCACCTTATCTCCATAAGTTTCTATTTTCCCTTTTCCTTCTATTTTGTATAGCTCTACTGTACTTTCTGATGCTAACTCCCCCCCCCCCCCCCCCCCCCCCAGTTTTGTTCCCTATCACATACACCTGTACATAACTCAAAACCAAACTGCCTATTCTCTGCTTTCATCATCTTATCTTCTACCCTGTCCTCTGCTCTGGACCTTCACCATTTTCTTCCTTTCATTTAACCATATCCATTCCATCTGAGCACATCTCGTCTTTGCCATGGTCGTTATGCCTCCCCTACTCTTCTCTGTTCTCTGTTGCTCCTTTTCCTTCTTTCAGCTGGGGAAGCACTTCCTATCCCATGGATCATGGACTGCCTATTTTGTATTTCATAGTGCTGCATACATCTGATATGAACTATACAAATCATGGTAACTGTAGCAGCCACATAACTGCTCCTTCAGTAGTGTTATATCATAGTCTCTAGATCTGGCCATTAGATGTCACTCTTAACAATGACCATTGATTCCTCTCCCTTTCAGTGCTGTGAATTCTGCTTCAGCCAACTTAAGGTACAAAATACGCAATCTAGATATCAAACAGGGCACCCCCTTCTCAGTGGTAATGCAAAACCCTACTACCTGGCCCACAGTGAGGTATCTCAGATGAATTAAGTTTTCCCTGTGCATGGAGTGTTTTGGTTTGGCAATACCAGTATGTCTTGTGGCAGCAGGAGATCTTATTAACGCATCTCCTGCTGCCGATGCAGTGAGGCCTGCTGGAGATGACCTGCAAGAGCAGGAGTCTTCCACTAGATACAAGAGACTTGGCAGGTTTGGTATCTGTGCACTATTGGGGCTGTTTCCTAAAATAGCACTATTTTGTAAATTTTTTCCACTCTACCAGTTACAGGTGCAGAAAAGATAAGGACAATGCCCAGGTTCTGGCATTGGTCTGTTTTGCATGGTCAAGCAGATACACAGGCTTCTTTCTTTCTTGTTAACTGCTACCAATGTATGTGAATAAATAAGTATAGGAGAGCTCTTGAGTCCTTCAGGGAGATGATCAAAGGTAAATGCAGATCTAGAGGCCACTAGCGCCACATTTACCTGCGCAGAATGATCAGAGGGCTGTATCACGGGAAACAGTGAGCACGCCGGGGAGTACCACAGAGCTCATTGGTATTCCCCCCTCATGATCAGAGAACTGGTCCAATGGGTCCCACCTGTCCTCCTGCCACTCACTTGCCCCCCCCCCCCCCCCCCCCCCCGGCTGTTGCTGCAAATCCAGTGGGACCTGGGACAGGGGGCCTGACCTGACCCAACCCCCCCCCCCCCCTGAAAGGTTGCCCAGGTGGGCTAGTGGTCCCCCTTCCTAGTACCTTCAAAGTTTGAGGAGGAGGGATTAGCACTTCCTCCCCCTCAGCAGGCGCCACCGCAAAATGGTGGCACCCTGCCTGGTGCATCCTGGGATGCACTGCGCAGGATTTAACTTCCATATAAGGGAAGTTTCTCTGCCTGTTTTGCTCTCACATGATGGAAGCTAATAGCACAAATCATTTGCATACTATTAACTTGGACGATTAGGGAGTTAGTTTAGGGTGCTGCAGTGGTGGTTAAACTCCGGTGCAGTGGCGTAGCCACAGGTGGGCCTGGGTGGGCCAGGGCCCACCCACTTAGGGCTCAGGCCCACCCAACAGTGGCACACATTTGGCGGTAGCTGCTGGGGATCCCATGCTCTGCCAGCTGAAGACAACCCCCTGATGGTAACGAAAATGCTACTCTCCATGATACCGGCACCTGCGCATGCTCAGTTTTCAGCGCATGCCTGCTGCAGACTGCCAAGGTGGAAAGAAGTGTTTTCCCACCAGCTGAGATTTTTTTTTCGTGCCCACCCACTTCTTGCCTAGGCCCACCCAAAATCTGTTGTCTGGCTACGCCCCTGCTCCGGTGGTTCCGTGCATCACCGAAGTTTTGATCATCAGGCCATCAGAACCAAATTTGCTGTGTAATGAATGTGGTTATTCCTGTCTCTTTGAAAAATGGATTTCTGAGGAAGTGGGGAAGTGCCTAGGTGTTTCATAAGTGAAACTGCTAAACCTAAATCCCAGAAAATCTTGACAAGAGTCCCTTAGAGAGTTGGTGGGAAAAGCACATTTCATTAAGTAGCTTCCCACTATTCTGTGTTCTTATGTTCTTACGCTTTTTGATTATGTTGATACTGTTGTTGAATTTACATTACACAAATTAATTACAACCAATAAAATTGTCCTAGTTTAGGTGGGCAATCAGATATTTTTGTTCTACCAGAGCAAGGAGAGAGGAACAGGCTCTCGCCCTGTATTAGCAAGCAGTCAAGGCATCAGGTGAGCCATCTCTTACAGTCTCTAGGACATATTTGAGATGTGGAAAAACAGTGTCTTGGCAGACATGCTAAGTTGCCACCTGGACCACCACATACAGGCCTGGCTTTAGGATGTGCAACCCGAGCACTACACAGGGTGCTAAGTGCAAACAGCACCAAACCCCCCTTCCTTGTTATTGATCTGTTTTTTATTGTGTATGTGGCAATTGTAAACTGTCTAGAAAGTTTGATAGTGCGATATAGAAACTGTGTACATAAGAGTAGCCATACTGGGTCAAACCAATGGTCCATCTAGCCCAGTATCCTGTTTTCCAAACAGTGGCCAAGCCAGGTCACAAGTACCTGGCAGAAACCTAAATCGTGGCAACACTCCATACTTACAAGTCCCAGGGCAAGCAGTTGCTTCCCATGTCTGTCTCAGTAGCAGAGTATGAACTTTTGCTCTAGGAATTTGTCCAAACCTTTTTTAAACCCTGATATGCTAACCGCTGTTACCACGTCCTCTGGCAAAGAGTTCCAGAGCTTAACTATTCATTGAGTGAAAAAATATTTCTTCTTATTTGTTTTAAAAGTATTTCAATGTAACTTCCTCGAGTGTTCCCTAGTCTTTGTACTTTTGGAACGAATAAAAAATTGATTTATTTCTACTCGCTCTACACCACTCAGGATTTTGTAGACCTCAATCATATCTCTCCTTATCTGTCTCTTTTCCAAGCTGAAGAGCTCTAACCTCTTTAGCTTTTCCTCATACGAGAGGAGTTCCATCCCCTTTATCATTTTGGTCACTCTTCTTTGAACCTTTTCTAATTGTGCTATATCTTTTTTGAGATACGGCAACCAGAAATTAATACAATACCCAAGGTGTGGCCACACCATGGAGTGATACAAAGGCATTATAGTGTTTTCGTTCTTATTCACCATTCCTAGCATCCTATTTGCTTTTTTGGCTGCTGCCGCTTCACACTGAGCAGAAGATTTCGACATATTATCTACGACGACACCCAGATCTTCTTCTTGAGTGCCCCCAAGGTGGACCCTAGGATCAGATAACTATGATTTGGATTATTCTTTCCAATGTGCATCACCTTGCATTTGTCCACATTAAATTTCATCTGCCATTTGGCTGCTCAGTCTTCCAATTTCCTAAAATCTTCCTGCAATATGTTCATGCCCTATTGTGTAATCATTTAGGCAATGAGACAGTGCTTTAAGCAGCTTCAGGGACCGGGTACATGAGAGAGATTGGCATGCTATTTGGCTGTGCACTGTGTTTGTACCCATTGGTCGGCTCTCACTAACTAACTTAATCCATCATGTGAAAGGGTGGCCCCATGGACATTCCAAGGTAAATGTTTACAAACTCGGTTTGTGGCTGCACTGGGAGAGGTAACTACCCTCCAGCCCTCCCTCTGGATCAAATGAGGACACCTTTGGATGCCACCTTCAGCCAGCTGCCATCATTGGACACAAATGAATACTTCAAGAACTCACCACTGCCACCTTCTGTTGAGAGCTGCTATTACAACCTGGGACTCTACTGAACAAAATCTTCTTTCTAGCAGATAGTGCCAGAGTCTGTGCTGCTTTTATGACATGTAAGCTGGCCTACCCCTAAGTGCCTTTCTCTTCCAGGTCTGATAGATAGATATATATAAATATATATATATATTTTTTTTTAATTTGGATGAATTTGGTTTTATCTACTTTCCTGATTGGTCTTCTTTCTCTGGTTTTGTACATGTGACGGATCAGGAAGGTCAATGCATTATGTCTGTGTACAGTGCATACAGTCTGTACATGCTAGAAAGCCTAAGCTGATGTGTAATCCTTTCTTTGCTTCTCTTTATTCCTCCCCATCCCCCTCTTTCCAACCCCAACAGTTATTGTCCCAGGCTGAGGTCACCCAGGGGTACCTTACTCCCACCCTCCACAGCCAAACTTCCTTCAGGCTTTGGAGGAAAAGTCCTGACCATCCTCTCATTCCCAAGGAGACCGTGGGAATGGATATTTTTAGTAACACATGCTCTAATCTCAGGGCTCTGGTCCCTAGTGCAGCTTTCTGGGCTTTTGTTTAGATTTGTTTCCCATTCGGCAGTGAGGAATGCATTCTGGTCTTGGAAAGATGTTCCAGCAGGACTTGGTAATATTTGCTTTGTGCAAAATGTGACAGTGAACAGACAGTGGGCATGCAAGGCTCTATTTGCCGAGGAAGGTAGTGGGAAAGTGAGAGGTACCTTTCCTTTCCCTTGTGAAAGAGAGGCAAACCACTGTGTTACAGAGAAAATGTTTTTAGTCTCCAGTTGCATACTCTTAGGCTGTAGAGTTATTAATTAATGAGACATTGCTGAGTTTCCATTGTTATAATGTGCTAGATCTGGTATAGAAAGGGCCAGTGATGCAGTTGAGAGTCTGATTGTCTTTAGTGCAAATGGTATTACGTTTCTTCGTCCTCACTCCCATCCCTTCTACTGACCTCCCCCTTCCTTCCAGCACTGCTGCTAACCTCCACCGCTGTTGTCTGTCAGTCCATTCAACTGATCTACTCACTCACCATCTCTGCACAATCTTACCTTAAATCACTTCTGGCCCTCTCCCTCCCAGCATACATTAAAGTCTTTCCTTGCTTGTTCAACTCCATTTGATTTCTTGGCTGTGGACCCTCATTGTAGTGTATTTCTGATGTGGGAATCCCTGTATACAGTAAGCCTTGGAGATGCCTGTGAGTTTGCAACTCGTACATCTAGTAGTGATGAAACCCTAAAAGCCTTGTCATTTATGTGCTAGGATGTGTGTATTTGTATGTGTGTCATTGTGCAGGTTTGCATGTGTCTCGTGTGTTTGTGTGCATGATTAATCCAGTGTATTGGTATTATAAACACAAGATGGGAAGAAAGGCCGGAGGTGATGGGGTCAGTCATGCAAGCAGCAGCTACATTCAGCTCCCCTTCACAAGGAGTGCCTGTGAGGAAAGAGTAACAGTTTTCCATGACCGATTATCACATAGCATATTTTTCTGTTTCTAATTAAGATATTATGAAGCTTGTATGTACTGCATATTGGAGATGATCTCTGAGCTCATTCAACTGGAACTCTTTGGAACTGATTAAAAGAAAGGTGGCAGAGTAGCAGCTGGTGTCAGTGCATTAGAGGCAGTGTGCAAGGGCACACTGGCGACCCCCGATAGTTGCTCATTGTTAGCAAAGGTCCCATCTCTCCACTCACAGCTGGTGCTTCTCTTAATGGTTGCTTCTTACTTCATGCAAACATTTAATTCCAATCTGTGGATGGTCTGTTTGTTGTTAAAGCAAACACTATGTCATTCTTTGTTATTAGAAGAAAAAGTAGTGAGAGAGAGAGTTGCCTGTTGCACATAGTCCTAGGGAGAGGGTGGTGGAAATGGAGGTGGCTGAAGGCTGGAAATCCTAGAAAAACAGGAGCTTGTAGCACTCTGATTGTTCTGGGGATCTTGACCATGTGTTGGACTTCAGGGTACCTAGTTGCACATGGACTTAGTGAGATCAGTCATCTTCAAACTAGACGTATCTCTGGTTTGTGGCAATCCAAGGTCCAAGGAAGAATGCAAGAAAAAGTTGCATGGAGCACCAGTTGTCCTGTAGGTAAAATATCACTTCAGGTGATCATCCGGAAGTCCTGACTTCATTGGTCTAGGTTAGAATCTGAATCCCTAATAGCATCGACAAGCTGTTTGCAACCAGCCACACTAATTAACTGGCGTTTACAGAGGAGCTCAACTGGTCTCACTTGGCATCATGTTCCATGCCGCTTGCATTACTGCAGCCAGTCATTGTTGGGTGAGGGCCAGCAGCCAGGAAATGGACATGGAGGATTTAAAACATTTGTCTGTATTTATCTAACGCTTCAGCTATAAATAGCAATATACTGGTTATTATTTCTGGAGTACTTCCAATATAAATCATATGGCTACAGGACGCCCCAAAGATCTAACATATTTAGTTTGAGTTTGAGGAGGTTATAGAGACCGTTTCTCCAATCCCTTCAGCAATGTTTGATATTAATGTTTTTTAAATTTGTGGTGAAAAGCTTACGTGGTATTCTAGTATGATCTGTAATTACTATCCTATTTCTAATTTGCTGTTTGTGGCAAAAGTGATTTGAAAAATGTGTACATGAGCAATTAATTGATTTTCTGACTGAACAACAAGTACTTGATAGATCCAATTTGGGTTCCGCAGTGAACATGATACACAGATGTTAATCTCATTATTGGAGATTGTGTGCTCTGGATTTGATAAAGGGGAAAGGGAAATGGGACTTGATATACCGTCTTTCTGAGGTTTTTGCAACTACATTCAAAGCGGTTTACATATATTCAGGTACTTATTTTGTACCAGGGGCAATGGAAGGTTAAGTGACTTGCCCAGAGTCACAAGGAGCTGCAGTGGGAATCAAACTCAGTTCCCCAGGATCAAAGTCCACTGCACTAACCACTGGGCTACTCCTCCACTCATAAAGGAATGGGTTTTTTTTTGTTTGTATCATTAGATATATCAGCTGTTTTTGATACAATTGATCACACAATTCTTTTGCAGTGACTAAAAGAAATTGGAATAGGTCGCACTGTTTATGATTGGTTTAGGTCATATTTGTCCACAAGATAGTTTAGAGTCCACTGGTACTGACTGTTCTTCCTTCATGGATGCTACTACTGGAGTCCCTCAAGGATCTTCACTTTCAACTACCCTTTTTAATATTTTTCTGAGGCCATTATTTATTTATTTGTCTTCTGCATTTGTATCCAGGGCAGGTCTTAGCAACTGCGGGGCCCTGTGCAGACCAGTTCGGTGGGCTCCCACCTAGCCCTTCCCCTTGTTGGCATCGGCGCCTTCCAGTTTAGGTAATTTCCTGCTTCCGCACGGGCAGGACCAAGGCAGGACTGGCAGAGGGAAGGCCCCGACACCAGCCACAGCAACATGTCTTAATCACAGCCGTCGGCATCGGGGAAGAGAATAAAGCAACTTTAGCAGATCTGGGAGGGAGGGTGAGATGCTGGATTTCAGGTGGGGCAAAAGAGAGAGGGACATGCCAAGGCTGGTTCAGCGCAGGGCCTCTGGGAGCGTGAGGCCCTATGCAACCGCCCCTGCCTAAGATCGGCCCTGTTTGTGTCCTACATTTTCCCACCTGTCGGGAGGTTCATTGTGGCTTACAGGAGTCCAGAATAAATTGTTATAAAGAACAGTGATACCATTTATATAAAAAATGAGTTTTACAGTTTTCTTATATTTGTCAAGTTTGAGAACGCTTTATATTTGCTATAGGTAAAACTTGTCGAATGTTTGTTGGTGACAGAAGCCTAGGTCAGTACTGTCCATTGTCCTGTTCATGTTATTTTTATGAGTCGTGCATGGTTAAGTTGGTTCAGCAGAAAGGAATTTTCTGAATAGATGGGCTTTCGAAAGACTAGGTAGCTGTCCATGAATTTTAGGTCTTTCGGTAGTGTATTCCAGAGTTTGGTGCAAATGTATGAGAAGTGTGTAGCGTATATTGATTTGTGTTTGAGGCCTTTGCATCTTGGGAAATGGAGGGTGAAGTAGGATCTTGCTGAGTTAGTTGCATTGCAGATTGCAAGGTCTGTTAGGTTGGTCATGTAGCTGGTACAAGGCCGAAGATTATTCTATATGCCAGGGAACAGATTTTGAAAGATATGTGTGATTTGATTGGTAGCCAGTGTAGTTTTTGAAGTAGGGGGCTAGCTCTTTCATATCTGTTTTTTCCTCGTATGTGTCTGGCTTCTGTGTTTTGTGCTGTTTGTAGTTTCTTTAGGATTTGGTCTTTGCACCCTTTGTAGATTCCACTGCAGTAGTTCATATGGGCTAGGACCATGGTTTGGATCAGTGTGTGGAATACATCTCTTGGGAAATATTGTTTTAAGCGTTTAAGTTTCCACATTGTGTGAAGCATTTTCTTTGTGGTGTTTGCAGCCTGAATTTCAAGGGATAAGTTATGGTCTATAATGATTCCTAGGATTTTCAGATTGTCTGAGACAGGGAGAGATGATTCTAAGGCGTTGATGGTTAGGAACATTCAGTGTTGTGTGGAGATGAGTATCAGGCAGTGTGTTTTCTTCCCTGTTCAATTTCCGCTTGAAGGCTGGTGCTCAGGCTTCCATGGTGTTCATTCTGCTCATGATTTCGGATGTAATATCTGATGGGCCCTTTTTGAAAGGGATAAAAATTGTAACGTCGTCGGCATAGATGAATGAGTTAAAGCCATGTTTGGATAGGGACCTGGCTAGTGAGACCATCATTAGGTTAAATAATATAGGTGAGAGTAGTGAGCCCTGTGGGACTCCGCATAGTGATTTCCATGGTGGGGAGATTGCAGAGTTTGACTTTACTTGGTAAGATCTGGTGGTTAGGAAGCTCTTGATCCATGTAAGTACCTGCCCTCCAATTCCTAATTTATCGAGTATTCTTTGTAGAATTTGGTGGTCCACTATGTCGAATCTATTTGACATGTCAAACTGAAGTAGGAGGATGTTTTTGCCTATTGATATTTCATGTTTGAATTTGGCCAAGGGTGTGATCAGTACTGTTTCTGTGTTGTGGTGGGGTCTAAAGCTTGATTGGGATTCATGTAATATAGAGAATTTGTTGATGTAATCTGTTGTTTGGCTACTATATCTTACATTGTCTTGGTCGTTAGTGGTATAGATGCAATTGGCCTGTAGTTTGTGATATTGCTAGCAGTTTTTATTTTTTTGGTGTCTTTTGGGATTGGTGTGAGCAGAATGTTTCCTTTATCCAGTGGAAATTGGCCTTCTTGAAACATAAAGTTTAGATGGGATGTGAGTTGTTCAATGAATTGGTTAGGTGATGCTTTCATGATGTAGTTGGGGCATGTGTCTAGTTTACAGTGTGCGGACGAGAACTTTCGTATCACTTGGGCTATCTCTTATGAGAGCTGGGCAAAAGTTGTCCGGGTCCTGTCCACTGGCAATTCCTCTGGGGGATTGTCTAGTTCGTTTATGAAGGTTCAAGGTTGGTGTCTGTCTGAGGTAGATTTTTTCTTAAGTGATGATCTCAAAATATTTGGCTGGTGGTGGATCATCATTCATTGTTATCATTGTTTTGTTGTTGAGTAAGTTGTTTATAAGCCTGTATAATTTCCTTGTGTCTTTATAGTCAGGGCCTATTTGTTCCTTGTAGAATTTTCTTTTTGCTTGTCTTATTTTGTGTTTGTACCTCTTTTGTGCTTCTCTCCATGTAGTTACTGTAGATCTGTTTTTGTTTTTTCTCCACGCTCGCTCTTGTCTTCTACATTAGACTTTTAGTTCCTTCAGTTCTTCATCATACCATGGGACTGTGTTGCATTTTTGTGAGGTTTTGGTTTGTATGGGTGCTATTTTGTCTAGGTTGAAAGTACATCTTATGCCCCACTCTGTGATGAGTTTGGTAGAGTCAGTTTATTGTAACCATTGGTTTTCATATGTGGAGTTCCAGAATGTTGGTATGTCAACTTTTCCTCTTGTTTTATTTGTGGTTTGTGTTTGCATTTTACGAATTCTTTCCAGTACAGGGTCTTGTTTAGTTTGAAGTGGTTAAACCAGGGGATTTCTGACCACCTCTGGTTCTAGATAGAGAAGTTCTGGTCAGTTGAGAATCTGTGTGCTAGGAGATCTAATGCATGACCTTTTAAAGTGCATGACCTTTTATGTGGGTTGATTTCACTGGAGGCCATTGGAATTCCCATAATTGGAGAAATTCCATGCACTCTCTGGTTACCTCTGTGCTCTGATCTTCTAGATGTAGGTTAATGTCTCCTATTATTAGTATGTTTGGGAGGGCTACACATGTGTTTGAGATAAAATCCATCAGTTCTGTCTGAGCTGCACTCCAGTTTCCTGGTGTTGTATAGAATAGGATACAACACAGGTGGTTAAGCAGAGATTTGTCCTTTATCCTGATTGAGGCAATTTCTAGTTGTGGTGTTATAGATTCAGCTATATTTTCTGTTGCGAAGAATGATCTGTATATCAATGCAATGCCCCCTCCTTTTTTCCCTTTTCTGGTCCAGTGCAGAATTTTATAGCCTGGGGGGCAGAGATCTGAGATTATGGGGTCTTCTTTGTTGTGGATCCATGTTTGATTGAGGAAAACTAATCCGAGGTCTTCATCCATTTTCCCGTCCTTTATAGTTTCCTTTTTTTTCATAGCTGGTCTGGTGTTACGTATCCCACTGGAATTGGTAGATGGTTATCCTCTGATGTCATGATTTTGGGAATTTTCACTAGCTGTCACTTGCTTGCTTGGTTTGTTAGGTTGATTAGGTGTCTTTTTTTGTCATCTGCTGTGTTTGATGTGTGGATGGGTCTCCTCTTTTGTTTGATCGATTTTTATCCTGATGGAAGGTCTGGTTGTGTGATGTAGGTTACACAGTATGGGTATAATATTTTGGCTGTCTTGGGGTGAGGCTCCTGTGGTAGTCTTAGGATATATATGCCTAGGAGAAGTTTTGTGATATGCATTTTGTCTTTTTTTTATGAGTGGTGTTTGTTATTGTTGTGATTCAAAGTACATTAATTAAACAAATTAATTTCTACAGCTATTGCAGTCAGCTTTGCTATTGCATATAACTTTGCATACAACTAGTTAAGCAACTTATTTATAGACTGTAGTATACAACCTTTTTGCTAGTCTTTTGTTTATGTCAAGGTCTAGTCAACTGCGGTCCGAGGGGTAGGTAGAAGTATATATTGCTGCTGCATAGGCGTTAGGCCTGGCCGAGAGGCTCCGCTTCAGACCTCAGGGATCAACACATTCACTGCACCAGCAGCACGTTGGCTGTGCTATCCAGGACTGTTTTGCAGGCATCCCAGGCTGTTTCTCCGGTAGAACCCCAAATTTAAACAGAGAGTTCAAAGAGGAAACCTCAGTCAGTGATGTGTGTATGGTACCTATAAGTGGGATATATATTCCTCAAACATGTCACATTAGTCAAAGCTGTTTGTTGTCGCCAAAAGGAACAAATGCTTTCAGGAGACTGTCATCACAAATGGCATCAGTGTTAGGAATCCTAAGGGTTTGTGATTGCATATTTAAATTAAAAGTTTATAGATATAGTTAAGGCCCAGGTGATCTTTAAGCTCGTTTCAAACCCTGGCTTTTATCCGGAAAGGGTATTCCTGTGGAAGTCTGTTTCTTGTTGTCTCCTTCCAATTGGCAATCGAGCAAAACTATTTGAGAGCTTCAGAATCGCCACAGGAGTTTGCACAGCCACTTCATCAGCAAATTGCTGGCCCAGTGACCCAGGACCTATTCGCAGACAACCCAGGGTTTTGCAGACAAGATACCAAATATTTTTTAAATGGTTAAAAAGCAAACCTGGGTTCTATTGGAGAAGGGAGCAGCCCACACCTGCCGTATTAGCGACTTGTTCACTTACCAGTGAGGTTCAGCCGACATCCAGGAGCGACCGCCAGTGTAAGGACGGATCAGGGACACACGCTGGGACACAGTGGAGCCTCGATGACTGCCCAAAGAGTTGGAGAATAAGTCAGTGTTGGGCAGATCTTCCGCAGCCCGTGCCAGCTCCCGAGTGTATGCCGGGTGTAGTCCCAACCCAGTCTTCAAAGGGCTCGGGTCACTCCGCTCCAGGAGTCTGCCATTGTGTGGCCACCCTGTGGTGACTTCTCCAGCATTAGGGGTCCAGGCTCTGCCAAGCCCATTGAGTCTGTGCCCAGTGAGTTTGGGCTCTGCTGGAGGACCGTCAGCTGCCTCACCGGCCCTATGTGGTCTTTGGCCAAGATCTGGGTGGAGCATCTGTTGTCAGCCCGAGTCCAGTACCAGAGACTGTCTGTGGTGCCCAGTAGCGCTCTGTCTCGGGTGGGTGTCCCATTCACGTTGAGCCTTAGGGTCCCAATGTCGGCCCAATCCGTGTTGTGGATGAGATCTAATGGGGCTTGCAGGTAGTGTGACGCCTTTGCCTTTGGATCCTTTGTTACTAGGGCTGGAGCACACTGATCCGGTTCAGAGTCTCCTGGTTCGGTTCTGTCTAGATCCCAGGGTTCAGTCTCAAGATGCTGGGCTGGATCAGGTGGTGATGAAGTTCAGGCTCGGTTCCAAGGAGCATTATGTACGCTGACCTCTTAGTTGGCCGCCATCTTTTTTATGTGCCTTACTGGGAACATTGATTATAGAGTATATGCAGACAATGTATAGTATATTTTCTCCGAGGACAAGCAGGCTGCTTGTTCTCACTGATGGGTGACGTCCTCGGCAGCCTCTCCAATCGGAATCTTCACTAGCAAAGTCCTTTGCTAGCCCTCGCGCGCCCGCGCGCACCGCGCATGCGCGGCCGTCTTCCCGCCCGAAACCGGCTCGAGCCGGCCAGTTTTCTTTCGTCCGCACTCGGTACAGTTGTGTTTTCGCCGTGTCGAGCCCCGGAAAGTCGACCTCGCGCGTCCTTTTTCGACGTGTTTTTTCTTCGGAAAATCTTCAAAAACTGTTTGGGAAGTGCTCCGGAAGCCCTCTCGGGTTTCGTTTGCCCCTTCCCGTATTTTTCAGATTTTGCCCCGGTAAGTTTTCTTTCGTCGTCGGGGTAGGCCTCTTTTCGGCCTCGGTCGAGATTTTCTCCCTTAAAGTTTTGGTGCTCACTTTCGTCATTTCGGATTTTGATTTCGCCGGCGTGATTTTTCCGCCCATGACATCGAAGCCTTCCAGCGGCTTCAAGAAGTGCACCTAGTGCGCCCGGGTAATCTCGCTCACTGATAGGCACTCGTCGTGTCTTCAGTGTCTGGGGGCCGAGCACCGTCCTCAGAACTGTAGTCTGTGTTCCCTGTTACAAAGGCGGACTCAGGTATTGGCCCAGTGGAACGTTTTGTTCTCGGGCTCTTCGTCGGCATCGGCACCGGGGGCATCGAGTGCATCGACGTCGTCAGCGTCCAGACCTTCTTCCTCGGCTGCTAGTGTATCGGGTGCATCGAGGCATCGAGTCTCTGCATCGGCGCTGAGGCATCGGGCGACTGCATCGACGTCGGTGGTACCGGGACCTCGTCTGCTGATGTCGTCGGACGGTGGTGCATCGTCTGGAGTGCAGGTGAGGGCTGTCCATTCCCCTGCTGGTGGCGGTGAGCCTTCGGGTGGGTCTCCCCCTACCCTGAGGGCTCCTGCGGTACAGCCCCCCCCGAGATCGACCTCCTTCGGCCTCGGCCCCGAGGAAGCGACGGCTGGATTCTACGTCCTCCTCGTCGGTGCCGGGGAGCTCCGGTGACATGCTTCGGAAGAAGTCGAAGAAGCATCGACACTGGTCTCCTCCCCGCGTCGGCACCGAGAGCTCTGGGTCGCCGAGGGAGTCGGCACCGAGAGGACCGCTCACCCTCTGTTCAGGAGGTGTCGATGCGCTCCACTCTGGACAGCCCGGAACAGCCTCCACGCCCGGAACAGGTCCTGACGTCGACGCCTGCATCGACCTCTCTGCCTTTCTCTGCAGCCGCTCTGAACGAGAGCCTCCGGGCCGTTCTCCCAGAGATCCTGGGAGAGCTGTTGCGCCCTACCCCTCCGGTACCGGCGGTGCTTGCGCCTCCGGTACCGTCGAGCGCGGCGCCGGCTGGCCCATCGCCCGGGGTGAGGTCCCCGACGTCGGTACCGCGTGCGGTGCCGACTGCGGCCACCTCCCAGGAGGGCTCCCCGACTACGTCGGCGGAGGGAGCTTCGCCGATGCAGGCGAGGGAGTCTACCTCTCGACGCCCCCATCGTGGACGTGGCTCCACGGAGTCGAGTCGGGCACGGTTGCAGACACAGGTCCGTGAACTTGTGTCTGACACCGAGGGTGAGGCCTCGTGGGAAGAGGAAGAAGACCCCAGATATTTCTCTGACGAGGAGTCTGAGGGTCTTCCTTCCGATCCCACTCCCTCTCCTGAAAGACAGCTTTCTCCTCCTGAGAGTCTGTCTTTCGCTTCCTTTGTCCGGGAGATGTCTACGGCCATCCCCTTCCCGGTGGTTGTGGAGGACGAGCCCAGGGCTGAAATGTTTGAGCTCCTGGACTATCCTTCTCCACCTAAGGAAGCGTCCACTGTTCCCTTGCACCATGTCCTAAAAAAGACATTGCTTGCGAACTGGACCAAGCCACTAAGTAATCCCCACATTCCCAAGAAGATCGAGTCCCAGTACCGGATCCATGGGGACCCAGAGCTGATGCGCACCCAGTTGCCTCATGACTCTGGAGTTGTGGATCTGGCCCTAAAGAAGGCTAAGAGTTCTAGGGAGCATGCTTCAGCGCCCCCGGGCAAAGACTCTAGAACCTTAGACTCCTTTGGGAGGAAGGCCTACCATTCTTCTATGCTCGTGGCCAAAATCCAGTCTTACCAGCTCTACACGAGCATACACATGCGGAACAATGTGCGGCAGTTGGCGGGCTTGGTTGATGCGCTCCCCCCTGAGCAAGCAAAGCCTTTTCAGGAGGTGGTCAGGCAGCTGAAGGCGTGCAGAAAATTCCTGGCCAGAGGGGTGTATGACACCTTTGATGTTGCGTCCAGGGCCGCTGCTCAAGGTGTGGTGATGCGCAGGCTCTCATGGCTGCGTGCCTCCGACCTGGAGAATAGACTCCAGCAGCGGATTGCGGACTCGCCTTGCCGTGCGGACAATATTTTTGGAGAGAAGGTCGAGCAGGTGGTAGAGCATCTCCACCAGCGGGATACCGCATTCGACAAGTTCTCCCGCCGGCAGCCTTCAGCATCTACCTCCACAGGTAGAAGATTTTTCGGGGGAAGGAAGACTGGTCCCTACTCTTCTGGCAAGCGTAGGTACAATCCTCCTTCTCGACAGCCTGTGGCCCAGGCTAAGCCCCAGCGCGCTCGCTCTCGTCAGCAGCGTGCGACTCAGCAAGGCCCCTCAGCTCCCCAGCAAAAGCAAGGGACGGGCTTCTGACTGGCTCCAGCAGAGCATAGCCGACATCCAAGTGTCAGTGCTGGGTGACCTGCCGGTCGGGGGGAGGTTGAAAGTTTTTCACCAAAGGTGGCCTCTCATAACCTCCGATCAGTGGGTTCTCCAAATAGTCCGGCAAGGATACACCCTCAATTTGGCCTCAAAACCTCCAAATTGTCCACCGGGAGCTCAGTCTTACAGCTTCCAGCACAAGCAGGTACTTGCAGAGGAACTCTCCGCCCTTCTCAGCGCCAATGCGGTCGAGCCCGTACCATCCGGGCAAGAAGGGCTGGGATTCTATTCCAGGTACTTCCTTGTGGAAAAGAAAAGAGGGGGGATGCGTCCCATCCTAGACCTAAGGGCCCTGAACAAATATCTGGTCAAAGAAAAGTTCAGGATGCTTTCCCTGGGCACCCTACTTCCCATGATTCAGGAAAACGATTGGCTATGGTCTCTGGACTTGAAGGATGCCTACACACACATCC
This sequence comes from Microcaecilia unicolor, assembly GCF_901765095.1. NCBI lineage: Eukaryota > Metazoa > Chordata > Amphibia > Gymnophiona > Siphonopidae > Microcaecilia > Microcaecilia unicolor. Next base: position 64,074,993 of record NC_044038.1, on the reverse strand, counting down.
CGATACTGCCAGCTCACAGACAGTATCTGCGATTTCAGCTGGGCACACGTCACTTCCAGTACTGTGTGCTACCCTTTGGGCTCGCCTCTGCGCCCAGGGTGTTCACAAAGTGCTTGGCTGTAGTAGCAGCGGCACTTCGCAGGCTGGGGGTGCACGTGTTCCCATATCTCGACGATTGGCTGGTGAAGAACACATCCGAGGCAGGAGCCCTGCAGTCCATGCAGATGACTATTCGCCTCCTGGAGCTACTGGAGTTTGTGATAAATTATCCAAAGTCCCATCTTCTCCCAGTGCAGAGACTCGAATTCATAGGAGCTCTGCTGGATTCTCGGACGGCTCGCGCCTATCTCCCAGAGACGAGAGCCAACAACTTGTTGTCCCTCGTCTCGCGGGTGCGAGCGTCCCAGCAGATCACAGCTCGGCAGATGTTGAGATTGCTAGGCCACATGGCCTCCACAGTCCACGTGACTCCCATGGCCCGCCTTCACATGAGATCTGCTCAATGGACCCTAGCTTCCCAGTGGTTCCAGGCTGCTGGGGATCTAGAAGACGTAATCCACCTGTCCACGAGTTTTCTCGAATCCCTGTATTGGTGGACGATTTGGTCCAATCTGACTCTGGGACGTCCCTTCCAAATTCCTCAGCCTCAAAAAGTGCTGACCATGGATGCGTCTCTCCTGGGATGGGGAGCTCATGTCGATGGGCTTCACACCCAAGGAAACTGGTCCCTCCAGGAACGCGATCTACAGATCAATCTCCTGGAGTTGCGAGCGATCTGGAACGCTCTGAAGGCTTTCAGAGATCGGCTGTCCCATCAAATTATCCAAATTCAGACAGACAACCAGGTTGCCATGTACTACGTCAACAAGCAGGGGGGCACCGGATCTCGCCCCCTGTGTCAGGAAGCCGTCAGCATGTGGCTGTGGGCTCGCCGTCAAGGCATAGTGCTCCAAGCCACATATCTGGCAGGCGTAAACAACAGTCTGGCCGACAGGTTGAGCAGGATTATGCAACCTCATGAGTGGTCGCTCATTTCCCGAGTGGTGCGCCAGATGTTCCAAGCGTGGGGCACCCCCTTGGTGGATCTCTTCGCATCTCAAGCAAACCACAAAGTCCCTCAGTTCTGTTCCAGGCTTCAGGCCCACGGCAGACTGGCATCGGATGCTTTCCTCCTGCATTGGGGGGAGGGCCTGCTGTATGCTTATCCTCCCATTCCCCTGGTGGGGAAGACTTTGTTGAAACTCAAGCAAGACCGAGGCACCATGATTCTGATTGCTCCTTTTTGGCCGCGTCAGATCTGGTTTCCTCTTCTTCTGGAGTTATCCTCCGAAGAACCGTGGAGATTGGAGTGTTTTCCGACCCTCATCACGCAGGACGAAGGGGCTCTTCTGCATCCCAGCCTCCGGTCCCTGGCTCTCACGGCCTGGATGTTGAGAGCGTAGACTTTGCCTCTTTGGGTCTGTCAGAGGGTGTCTCCCGTGTCTTGCTTGCTTCCAGGAAAGATTCCACTAAGAGGAGTTACTTCTTTCTATGGAGGAGGTTTGCCGTCTGGTGTGACAGCAAGGCCCTAGATCCTCGCTCTTGTCCTACACAGACCCTGCTTGAATACCTTCTGCACTTGTCTGAGTCTGGCCTCAAGACCAACTCTGTAAGGGTTCACCTTAGTGCAATCAGTGCATACCATTACCATGTGGAAGGTAAGCCGATCTCGGGACAGCCTTTAGTTGTTCGCTTCATGAGAGGTTTGCTTTTGTCAAAGCCCCCTGTCAAGCCTCCTACAGTGTCATGGGATCTCAATGTCGTTCTCACCCAGCTGATGAACCTCCTTTCGAGCCACTGAACTCCTGCCATCTGAAGTACTTGACCTGGAAGGTCATTTTCTTGGTGGCAGTTACTTCAGCTCGTAGAGTCAGTGAGCTTCAGGCCCTGGTAGCCCAGGCCCCTTACACCAAATTTCATCATAACAGAGTAGTCCTCCGCACTCACCCTAAGTTCTTGCCAAAGGTTGTGTCGGAGTTCCATCTGAACCAGTCAATTGTCTTGCCAACATTCTTTCCCCGTCCTCATTCCTGCCCTGCTGAACGTCAGCTGCACACATTGGACTGCAAGAGAGCATTGGCCTTCTATCTGGAGCGGACGCAGCCCAACAGACAGTCCGCCCAATTGTTTGTTTCTTTTGATCCCAATAGGAGGGGAGTGGCTGTGGGGAAACGCACCATATCCAATTGGCTAGCAGATTGCATTTCCTTCACTTACGCCCAGGCGGGGCTGGCTCTTGAGGGTCATGTCACGGCTCATAATGTTAGAGCCATGGCTGCGTCGGTAGCCCACTTGAAGTCAGCCTCCATTGAAGAAATTTGCAAAGCTGCGACGTGGTCATCTGTCCACACATTCACATCTCATTACTGCCTGCAGCAGGATACCCGACGCGACAGTCGGTTCGGGCAGTCAGTTCTTCAGAACCTGTTTGGGCTTTAGGATCCAACTCCACCCCCCGAGGGCCCGGTTTGTTCTGTTCCAGGCTGCACTCTCAGTTAGTTGGTAAATTTTTTTAGGTCAATCTCAGTTATGTCCTCGCCGTTGCGAGGCCCAATTGACCATGGTTGTTGTTTTGAGTGAGCCTCGGGGGCTAGGGATACCCCATCAGTGAGAACAAGCAGCCTGCTTGTCCTCGGAGAAAGCGAATGCTACATACCTGTAGAAGGTATTCTCCGAGGACAGCAGGCTGATTGTTCTCACAAACCCGCCCGCCTCCCCTTTGGAGTTGTGTCTTCCCTTGTCTTTGTCTTGCTACATATGAGACTGGCCGGCTCGAGCCGGTTTCGGGCGGGAAGACGGCCGCGCATGCGGGCGCGCGCGAGGGCTAGCAAAGGACTTTGCTAGTGAAGATTCCGATTGGAGGGGCTGCCGAGGACGTCACCCATCAGTGAGAACAATCAGCCTGCTGTCCTCGGAGAATACCTTCTACAGGTATGTAGCATTCGCTTTTAAGGTTGGACAGCCATTCTCTAGAGCAATTGATTTTTTTGAAGCTCACCTTATGTACAATCACTCAATGATTATGTGCAAATAGGCTTAAGTTGAATATGTAGAAAACTCAGATAATACTTTTGAGTAGTTATCCAATTGATGGTATTCTGGAATCATGTATGATTGATGGTGTCCAGATTTGCTTTGTGAAAAAAGTTAGATCTTTAGGAGTAATATTGGATCTAACACTTTCTATACAGGAGTATGTTTGTAAAATTAGTACTACTATATTTTATATATTGAAAGTAACAAAGCAATTAAAAGAATTACTAAAATCTTTTTGAAAAGTGATAGTGTTGTGATACCCCATGGGCAGAGACTTAATTGAAGACATCCACAAGATAGGGATAAGGAAAGCACTACTGATAGGTGATTTTAATTTGTTGGACGTCGATTGGGTGTCCCTGCTGTAGGATTATCTAGAAGCAAAGGGATCTTGGATTCTCTACAGGAAGTATTGTTTCAACAGTGGGTAACAGACCCAGTGCAGGATGGAGCTACTCTAGACCTAGTGCTTACAAACGGGGAGAGTGTTTCTGATGTTACAGCATCTAGTGATCACCGAATGATGTGATTCAATATTAAGACACAGGAGGAGAGGGCTTATTCAAAATTGAAGGTCTTAGATTTCAAAAGAGCTAACTTTGCTGAGATGGAGGAATTTCTCAAGGAAGTTGGATGGGAACAGCTGAAGGAAGTAGAACATCAATGGGAAAACTGAAAGGAGCTATTTTAAAGGCGACAAACCTTTGTTAGAAAATTACATAAAAGTAAGAGGAAAAGAAGGCAGCTCTGACTCTCAAACGTAGTAGCTAAAAAGATAAGGGAAAGAAAGTTAGCCTTTGTATGTTACAAGGCGACTCAGAAAGAGGAAGATTGGCAAAAATATCTGGAAAAGCTAAGAGAAGCTGGAAAAGCTGTCAGGAAAGCAAAGAGGCAAATGGAAGAAAAGATAGCTGATACAGTAAAATTGGGGGACAAGACATTTTTCAGATTAGAATAGAATTGTGAGGCTCAAAGCTGAAGGGAAGGAATATATAGAAGTTGATAAGGATAAAGCTGAACTGCTTAACAATTATTTCTGTGTTCACGGATGAAAAGCCAGGGGTAGGACTGCAGAAAACGCTAATGGGGATGGACGTATGGTAGACCAGGACCGATTCTCAGAAGAGAGTGTTTGTGAGGAGCTAGCTAAACTAAAAGTAGACAAAGCGATGGGGCCTGATGGGATACATCTGGTGGCTCCGGTCCGAGCTCTTCAGTACTTCCTTAGAGACTGGATTGGTCCCGGAGGACTGGAGAAGGGCAGATGTGGTCCCTCTGCACATGAGCTGAAATAAGGAGGAGGTTGGGAATTACCGACCTATCAGTCTGACCTCAATGGTTATTAAACTAATGGAAACGCTTCTAAAGCAGAGGATTGTGAGGTTTCTCAAACTGAATGGACTGCAGGACCCAATGCAGCAGGTCGTGTCAGACAAATTTGATTGATTTCTTTGACTGGGTGACCAAACAGTTGGGATATGGGAGGGGAACTAGATGTGGTGTATTTGGATTTTAGCAAAGCCTTTGACATGGTTCTGCAAAGGCAAATGATAAACTGAGTGCCTTCGGTATGGGACCTGAAGTGACTGACTGGGTTAAAAACTGGTTAAATGGAAGGAGACAGAGGGTAGTGGTAAATGGAGCTTGCTCTGAGGAAAGGGATGTTATCAATAGAGATGTTATCAATAGTGAACCACAGGGATTGGTCCTGATCTAGTAAAGTGTGATGAATGGTCCAATAATTGGTAACTAAGATTTAACGCTAAGAAATGCAGGGTCATGCACTTGGGTTACAAAAATCCAAGGGAACGGTACAATATAAAGGGTGAAGTGCTTCTATGTAAGAAAGAAGAGTGGGACTTTGGGGTGATTGTGTATGATGATTTTAAGGTGGCCAAAATAGGTAGAAAAGGTGACGGATAAAGCCAGAAGGATGCTTGGCTGCACAGTGGTGTTCCTTGGTCAGCTGTCACCCGGGGCGGATCACTGGGTGCAGTATCGTCCACGACACCCCCCTGCACATCACCTCCAAGCCTCCCCCCCCCCCCCTTACATTCTTCCTACCTGCTGGGAGCAGCTGCGCAGCTGTCAGCTCCGCTGGTTCCCTCTGCCCTGGAATAGTAAGTAACAGCAGAGGGAGCAGGGAACCAGCGGAGCCGACAGCTGCGTGGCTGCTCCCTGCACCCCTCCTGCCGCGTTCATCCAGGGTGGACCTCAGCCACCGCCTCTCCCTCGGTACGCCACTGTGACTGTATAAGGAGAGAGATGACCAGCAGGAAAAAAGAGGTGATAGTGCCCTTGTATAAGTCTCTGGTGAGGCCCCATTTAGAGTACTGTGTACAATTCTGTTTTTTTGTTGTGTTTTTAACATAATCAAGGAAGGAAGACTGATACCTGCACTTGGAGGAGGTGGTCAGTTGTCGCCTCAGCATGCAGAAGACAAGACAGCGGTGCTGAAAGAGGCATCTTTCTTTGAAGCAGAATCCAAACAATATTGCTTGGTAAAGGTATGAATGGATGTCCATGTTGCTGTCCGACAAATATCGGATGTTGAAGCTTGGTGCAAATGGGCAGTTGTGCTTGCCATGGCCCGAAGACAATGCGCTGTAAAATGGGGCATTGGAGACTAATTATACTCTTCTGAATATATATAACAGAATTGAATACAATTCACAATCCAGCCAGAAAGAGTTCTTTTTAAAGCTAGCTGTTGTTGATCTAAGTGACGAAAAAAGACAAACAATTGAGAAGGTCAGCGCACCAACTGTGTACTCTGCAAATTAATTGTTAGAGCATGAGCACAATCTAATATATGCAATCTCTCTTAGCATGGAAGTTGGCATGAGGAGGAGGAAAGAAAACTGGCAACATGATTGATTAATTTGGAAAAGAGACACCACTTTAGGGAGGAATTTTGGGTGTGGTCGTAGTAATACTTTGTTATGGAGAATCTGCCTATATGGTGGGTAGTAAACCAAAGCTTGAATCTCCCCTATTTGCTGAGCTGAAGCACTAGATTGAGGTCCCAAGCTACTGGCGGTGGATAGATTGGTGGTCAAAGATGCATGAGACTTTTGAAAAATCATTTTAAAAGTGGAAGTCTGGCTAATGTGAGATGGTCAAACAAATCATGAAACATTGTCAAGACTGCTGAATGAAGCTTCACAGAGGAATATGACAATCCAGAGTTGGATAAATGAAGAAGGTACTCCAAGACAACCAAAATTGGACAGGAGATGGGATCTAAATGACGTTGGAGGCACCATGTGGAAAACCGTTTCCATTTTGAAGCATATGAACGGTTTGTAAAATCTTTCCTGGCAGCCATCAGCACCTGTAACAGCTGAGAGGAAAAGGGGTTGTTGGTTAGTGGTCTGGAGCAATGAGCCACGCCGCTAAATTCAATGAGGCTAGATTTGGATGCAGAAGTTATCCATTGTCCTGACAAATGAGATCAGATCTAGAGTTTGAGGAAGAAATACTGGAGGTGACTGCCATGTTTTGGAGGACTGGAAATCATAGTTGTCTTGTCCATTAAGGAGTGATGTGAATCATGCAAGCCCTTTCGCGACTTGCCTTTTGATGAGTCTTGGCTATGAGAGATTATAGAGGGAAAGCAAAGAAAAGACTCTCTGTCCAAGGGAGCTGAAAAACAGTCTCTGCAATTCCACGGTGATTGGGCCACCTTGAACAGTATCTCTAACATTTGTTGTTGCGTGGGGATGCAAACATCCATTACTGGTCAACCCTGCTGTGTAACGATGGTCTTCAGTGACCACTTGTGCGGCTGCAGTTTTCTGCTGAGCAAGTCTGCAAGGGTATTGAGATTTCCCAGCAGATAGACAGCTGTAATGTGAGACTTGAGGTTGAATACTAAATTCCAAATGAGCACTGCGTCCATGCCACCCTGCTTGTTGATATAGTGCATTGCCACCTGATTGTCCATATGGACCTAGATTGTCTGGTGCACAAGACAATGTTGAAAACCTGCAAGCACTAGATGAATGGCTCTGAGTTTTAGTAGATTTATGCTGCAAGCCTTCTCTGTTGACAACCATAGGCCTTGCGTGATGAAAGAGTTGAGATGAGCTCCTCAACACTGTTTGAATGCATCTATTGTCAAGATGTTTGAAGAAGTAGATGGGTGAAAAGGAGCACCCGCAAATAGATGTAGTTGCTGTTTGAGAATGGGTGGAATTAGTATTTGGGTATTCAATGGTTGAAGGTACTCAATCCACCGTCATTTTAGGTGCCACTGAAGTGGGCACATATTGAGTCTCATTAATGGATATACATTCACAGTGGCTGCCATGTGACCCAACAGCCGAAGGAGAGTCCTGGAAGTGGTGGAAGTGACAAATTGGAGATGGCGTACCAGCGAGAGTAAGTCCTGAAATCTGTGCACTGGGAGTTTCGCCAAAGCAAGTGGGGTAAGAAGAGTTGCTCCTATGAAGTCTAATTGTTGTGGAGACTTTTTTGTATTGAGTAGAAATCCGAGACTTCTGAGAAGTCGCATCGTTGCATGCGACACCTGAAGATTTGCCTACGGAGAGGACGCTACCAGTCATCCGGGTATGGATAGACTTGATAACCTTGTTTGTGTAAGTGAGCCATTGCAACAACTAAACACCTGGTGAACACTTTGGTTGCTGAGGTTAGGTCGAATGGCTGTACCTTGTACTGATAGTGGCTGCTGCCCAGTTGGAATCTGAGTTACTTTTTGGAAGCTGGATAAATTGGTATGTAAAGATATGCATCCTGTAGATCTAGGGATGAAAGCCATGCATCCTTTTGAAGGAAAGGAAGGATTGTTGCTAATGTCATTTAAAAATGTTCATTGATTATATACCGATTCATCTTCCGGAGATCCAAAATGGCATGATATCCTCCTCCCTTTTTCGTGATAAGGAAATACCTTGAATAGAAACCTTTGTAATACTGATTGAGGGGAACTTTTTCTATAGCCTGTATGGTTAAGTGGTGTTTTTCTTCTAGTTGGAGAAGAGGAAGCTGGTGTGATGGAAGAGGCAAAACCATTAGAAGTTGAAGTGGGGCCTGGTGAAGAAATCCAAGGCATAACTGGTACGAACTATCCTCAACACCCCAATGTCAGACGTGATTAATTGTCAGGTGGTGTAGAACTTTTGGATGTGACTTCCCACAGGAACAAATTGGTTGCTGTTCTGGTCAAAAACCAGTCTCAGGTTTCGCTGACTGCGACACTGCTGCCTTTTGGACCTTACAGTCTCGATTGTATCTGGTGTTGAATAGTTGACGTTGTTTAGGTTGTTTAGAGAAATAGTTTGATTTGTGATATTGACACCAATGTTGAAATCTGGTTTTTGTTGAATAGTAAGGTAATGTTTTATATGATGACTTGTTATGATGCTGATTGCCCTCTTTGAGAGTATCCAGCATCATGCAATCTTCCTTTAATCCCTCAAGTAATTCTTTTACCTTATTCCTAAAAATGTCAGTGCCCAGACATGGTGCATCCACAACACGTTCAAATACATCTTCATTGAGATCTGAAGCTCGAAGCCATGCTATCCATCTTGTAGCAATTGCTGTGGCTGCTGCCTGAATCACAGTGTCATAATCATCGCCTGCTGCCATTACCATGTGTTTATAACAATCTTCAAGATTATCAATTATACACTAAAAAGAGTGACTACTAGATTGTGAAATGATTTCTGAAAGTTTAAGTAGATACATGATTGTGTATAATCATTGAACATGGTGCTACTGGTATACTGAAATCCTTGCTGCAACATGGCAGGTGGGAAAGACTTTTTGCCCATTTGATCCATAGTTTTAAATCCTTATTGGGTGGGTGAATTGGAAATTCTTTCCCTGATCTAGATTTTCGAATGGCTGATTTCTCTACAAGGGATGCATGGGCCAGATATTTTCCATGGCCAAGAATGTCCTGGACTTATATTTCATGTCTATGACTCGTAACAGGTTTTATTTAAAAAGGAGTTACCCATAAGGACTTGTGTAAGGTCATCAAGAGGAACAGCAGCAATACCTTCCTTGGGGAAGTGCAGATATTTGAGGATTGATAGTTTACCGGAAACTGATTTCTGCTGAGAAACTGAAGTTAAATCCAATGCCGTGCAAGCTTGCACAAAAATTTTGAATAAGTGGCATCTTCTTGATGCACTGATTTATTTTGGGTAGATGTGGAGTCCAAGTCTTGCTGTTGCTTCTTGGGTGAGCTGGTGACCTGGAGTGGGTAGGTGAACCAGCTGGAGATGAACCATTGAACGATTGTTCTTCCAAGTCTGCTGAGTGAGAAGAAGAAAATGACCATGATCATTTTTTAGAGGTGGAAGTAGCAGAACAGTGGCAGCTTGAATGTTGAGAATGAAGCGAGCATGTGATAACAACCTCCTGGGGTTGATGCCCTGTGAGGTAGATGGAACAACTGGTTGATGCTATTGCTGCTGTATAAAATTGTGCTAACAGTTGAATCAAATCAGCAGATGTCTTCTGAGATTGGTGATTGGAAGAATTAGGTTCTGAACGGCATTTCTAAGAAGATTGTTTTGATGTTCTGATGTGTGGGGATTTAGTAGCCCTTGAAGAACTAGAAGGCAAAGAATGTCGATGCTGGCAATGGTGTCAACATGTGACCCAATGATTGTGGCATCTGGATGACTTGCCACCTGAACTAGTTGATGAGGTGGAAGATTATGGTGAAATGGAAACAGGTTTTTTGCCTTTTTGTGTGTTCGGATGAGACCGACAAAGCATTTGGTGTCAGAGGTCGGCGTCGAGAGATGACAGTGACCCAGCCATGTCTGCCTGAACGTTCTGCACTAGCTGTTGGTAGTGGCGACTGGAGCTGTGTCACCAAGAGAAGTCTGCACAACTTGAAAAGCCAGTGCTCCCGCATGCATGAGAGCAGGATCATTAGCTGCTAGCACCATTTCAGACTGAATTGGTGAGGTAGATTGCAGCACTGAAGATAAAACAGCAGCTTTCAGCCTGCGTTTTTTGATGGTTTAGAACATTCCCAGAGAGACACTTTATGGATATAATCATTCAGTTTGAGTGAATGAATCTCCAGAGATTTAGGCATCATCTTTTTACAGTCTGGACAACTATCAGTGGAATGTTGATGTCCCAGACAACATAAACATTTGTCATGAGGGTGGGTTGACAATATCTTTCTGGTACATGAACCACAATTTTTAAAACCCGGTTTCAAGTTTGAAAAAATATTACTGCTAAGTTAAATTCATAGATGATAAAGAAAAAAAGTTAACGTAAACTATAGAAAATAAGAAAACACTAGTTGTGAGGGACAAAAAAAGGCACGGAGGGGTCCTTTTACAAAGGCCTGCTAAAAATAAGCACACGCTGAATGTTAGAGACACAAATATATTTCTATGGGTGTCTCTAGCGTTTAGCACACGCTAATCAGTGCACACTAAAACTGCTAGCACACTTTTGTAAAAGACCCCCTGAGTGTTTGGATGACTCATTACAGTATATATGCTATGGGTGCAATGGCAGGAAGAATGGGACATGTGCAGAAAGTTCTTTGAGAGCTTTCTCTGCTTTTGAAAGGCCGGGTCAGAAATTTATTTATTTATTTATTAATTACATCTGTATCCCACACTTTCCCACTGAAAGCAGGCTCAATGCGGCTTACACAGTAATAGGTAATACAGAATTTTGTTAGATAAGGTGAGAAGTTAAATATAGCATAGTAATAGAATGGATGGGTAGGTAGAGATAGGCGATAGAGAGGGGGTAGGTGGGGGATAAAGTCTGGAACAATGTCGTTGTCTCTTCGATATATGTTAGGTAGATGGGTTCATAAGATTAATCTGGGTCCTTTGGGTAGGCTAGCTTGAATAAATGGGTTTTTAGTATAACCCTGATGTCACCAGTTGTGTGGCTAAAAGAGCCTTCTGTCCATGGAGAACCTTCTTGGCACGGAATGCTGCTGGAGACCACAGAGAACAGGTGAGGGGCATGTCAACAAGAAATCACATTTTCGAAAGCTTACATTTTTCAAGTTCTAAAAATTGAAAGTAAGTATTGTGTACCTTCATCTGATAATTTTATTTGCAATTTGGGTTACTCCTGGCCTATCAGTTTTGCTTGTTTTTCTCAAGTTCTTTTCCAGGATCTCCATTCTCAGTTTGTTTTTGGTGGGAGGTTTTGTTTCCATTCATCTTGTCTTCTTCTCTATATCCTTTCCATTTAACTCTGACATTGATCCTTCTCTTTCATATTTTTTTTACATTTCTCTAATCTGCCTTTTTATCTTCCTATAGCAAGATTTTATTTCTCTGTCTCCCCTTTCCGTTCCTCATTCTCCTTCCACTTCCTATGCTTACCTTCTAGTCCTCCCAGTTTTGACCTGTATCTCGTATCCTTCCTTCAGATTCCTGTTCCCACTTTTCAGCCATTTTCTAATCTCCCATTTTCATTCTGTCTCTAGTCTCATCTACCTCTGTCTCTCATTCCCTCACCAAGCCCACTTCCCTCCCTGTCATTCTTCCCTTCTACACCTCCAGTTCCTTTCTTATTCTTACCACCTTGCCTTGGTTCCCATTCCCCCCGTTTACTTCCCCATTTCTGCCCTCTCATCTCCTTCAAATACCCATCCCCTTCCTTTTTTTCTCACAACCCTCTTCCTCTTTCTCTCATTTCCCCAGCATCTATTGCCTCTCTCTCTCTTACATCCCTAGCATCCATTCTCCACCGCTTTCCCTATACCCCCTTCCTCACCATGTGGCTCTTCTCCATTATTTACCGTACCTGTTCTCTTTCCTGCCCCCAGAGCCCACTCCTCTGCTCCTCCATGTCCATCTTCCACTACAGATGCCCCTGCTTCACCCGGCCCCTAGTTACTGTCCTGCTCTTCCTTCTTACACCCCCTGCATCAGCCTCCTTCCTCCACTGCCACCTGCCAGCATCTGACCCCTTCTCCGAGCCACAGCTGCTGTGTCAGCTCCTAGTCCCCTTCTCCCAGCCTCATCCTTAGAACCTTCTCTTGAAATCACTTCCTTTCTCTCAACAGCAATTTCCAATCCTGCCTTTCTCCCATCCCTACCACCTGCTAGTTAGCCCCCTTGCCATAACCTCCTTGTCTCTCTGGTCTCTCTGGTCTCTCAGCCCTCAATCCAGCTTCTTCAGTCCTCTCCTCTCCTCTTCACCCACCTCCCTTTGGGCATCTCTGTCTTGGCCCAGCCAGCCCTCTATGCTGTATTATCTTCCCCTAGCCCCTCTCTTCAAACCTTTGATTCTCCAAGCACCACAAACTTCAAAGGTGAATGAAGCACAGTGGCCCATGGAGCCTTGCGCCCATGCACTCTGCAAAGCTCTGCCAGTCCTTCCCCCCTCTGCAGTAGGAAGTACATTTCAGAGGGAGCAAGGCGCTATGCTGCGACTCACTATTGACGTTTGTGGCTGCTTGAGAATCAAAGGTCGGTAGAGGGGCTAGAAGGATGCCTGATGGGAGGTAAGTGGAGAGGATAGAGATAGGGAGACATTTGTGTACATTTTTCCCAGTGCAATATGTCCTGCAGCGTTTAGGTGGGCCTGAGCTTACAGTGGGTGGGCCCTTTCCCACCTAGACCCACCAGTGGATATGCCCTTGGCTAATGTGATGTATCATTACTGTTGTTTAGATTTAATTCACAACTTTTTCAGTAGCAGCTCCAGGTGAGTTACATTCTGGTACACTAGGTATTTCCCTGTTCACAGAGCACTTACAATGTAAGCTTTTACCTGAAGCAAGGGAGGATTAAGTGACGTGATCTGAAGCAAGAAACATCAGTGGGGTTTGAATCCTGGCTTCATTAGTTCTCAGCATGCTATACCTTCACTCTACTACACCATTCCAGAATTAGATAGGTTTCTTGTAGTTGCCTGGTCTGGAATACTTGTAGAGGGTTAGGACTGCTGAGTGGTAATGTATTTAGTGTAATTGTGAGCAGGCTCCTACCCTTACGCCCGTGCACAGGCAAACACCTTCCTATCCCTCCATGCTAGAAGAGCAGAGGAACATTTTGGTGCCTTTTCTCTGGTGGGCTGGTTTTTCCAGTGTTTGAGCATCTCTGTCACAGCAGCTGTTACAAACCCTTTCATCTTCATCCCAGCAGTAGCAACAGCTGTATTTGACATTCCGCTGCTTTTATTTCTAGTCTGGACTTCTTTTCCCACATGCTTCTTCCTTTGCCTCCTTTCTTCTTCTCCGGATACCATGGGGACAGTGTGTGAGAGGCACAGAGAGAGTTCATCACTATAGCACATTAGCTTCTAAGCATCCTCTGCTTGCATTCCCCCCTCCTCATTTGGCTCTCATCAGGGGCCTATTATGCATGACCTTTGTTCTATCTGCCTTTCTCCCAGAAGGCTTTGTGCAGTGTAATTTTTCTCTTTCCCTTCTGATTACAGTCAGAGTAACACAGCTGTCTCCAGTGGGTAGGAGACAAGGTGCTTAAGCCTTCTGAGATACTCCTTTACCTGCTCTTTAACCATCCACTAGATGTCGCTGTTCAGTATTGCCTCTTTCTTCCAGGAACCACAGATGATACAGAATGAGGTTAAGGTGGCCCCCTTTGCCTGTGAGTGCAATTAATCACTGATGCACAAGAATAACCCAATTCATAGTTGTGTAGCATGTTCATTGTTCACGTCTTGCTGCCTTTGCTTTGTACCTGTATATTTGTAAGCATTCTCAGGGCAACTGAGTGACTGATTCCACCTTCTGCCTTGGTTGCTGTGCGTGCTGGAATCTGTATGAATATATGAGAGAAGGGAGGAGAACATATAGGACTGTATGTGTGTGTTAATGAAAGGTCCTAGAGATATAGGTAGAGACTAAAACGAGTAATGTTTCATTTCTGCATTCTGGTGACTGTCAATTAATTTCTCCTCTGCTATGTCTTTATTAAAGCCTTCTTTCATTCACCACATTCTAGGCTTCTGCCAGCTCAAATGCCAGAGGTGTGCTGGGTTTTTCCTAAGAATTGTTGCTCTTATATCAAGTTTCACCTCCACTGGGTCACAGAACTGATTGGGCAGAAATTGCAGGTTATTAAAGTATCAGACCCTGTTGACATTGGCACAGCACAGCTTTGCTGAAGACTTTCTGTAATAAGCAGGCTTTGCTTATCCTGGCAACATGTAGTTTCAGGGAATTGAGTAAGATAGATATGTATGTGTACACCCCTGCACGTGCCTGGGGCCTCACCAATGCCTTGTACAGGGGCATCAACACCTCCTTTCTTCTGCTGGTTATACCCCTCTCTACACAGCCTAGCATCCTTCTGGCCATGGCCACCACCTTGTCGCACTGCTTTGTCACCTTGAGATCTTCAGACACCATCACCCCAAGGCCCTTCTCCTGAGCCGAGCTTACCAATCTCTCCCTCCTATCTGGCACATCTCTTTTGTACTAAGCGCTATTCTATAAAGAGCATTCAGCCCTGCATGCCTTTTATAGCAGAGCACTTGGTACGGATTTTTCCCAGCGCCTAATTTTGAGCACCATTTACTGATCTGATCCATACTGCATACTTTTCTTAGAGTTCACACTACAGGCCAGATTCTGTATAAGGCGTGGCGAGTAGCACATGTTAAATTGTGTGTGTGGCAATTTACATGCGGTACTCAATTGTGTAATGAGACAGTCATGATAATTGGTCGATAACCGATTTATCTCTAATTGGCAATAATTGGAATTTACATGCACTTCTATTGAGGCGTATTCTAAAAGAGGCGTGCGTAAATTCCAATGCACGTGGCTGAAAAGGGGGCTTGGCCATGGGAGGAGTGTAGGTATGTCAGGGCATCAATTAAATTTACATGTGTTATAGAATTTGTGGGAACGCATGTACATTTAGGGCGCGGGCATTTACACCAGGTAAACAAACTGCCCTTCACCCAACGAACTCTTCATCTCTCGTTCTCTCCAACTGCTCGCCCTAACTGAAACCTGCTCTCCCCTGACGACTCTGCCTCAGTCGCGGCCCTTTGTCATGGAGGTTATCTCTTCTCCCACACTCCCCGCCCCGATGGCCGCGGTGGAGGCGTCGGCTACTTCTCTCACCCTCCTGTAGTTGCCACCACTTCTCCTACCGCAGTCCTCACTGCTTCTCGTCCTTTGAAGCTCACTCCATCCGCTATTCTACCCATTTCACTCAGAGTTGGTCATCTACCCGCCCCCCTGATAACCCCTCTCTTCATTCCTCACTGACTTCGACGCCTGGCTCACCGTCTTTCTTGATCCCCGCATCTCCATCCCTCAGTCTTGGTGATTTAGCATTCACGTTGACAACCCATCCACTCCTAACGCTTCTAAATTCCTCACTCTGATATCCTCCTTTAACCTCCGACTATGCTCTACCTCCCCTACTCACCGTGATGGCCATTGTCTCGACCTCGTTCTCTTCTCCTCCCTGCTCACCTTCCAATTCTGCACCTCAGTCCTTCCTATTTCAGATCATCACCTAATCACCCTCACTCTTCATCACCCTCCCCCTCAACCTCGCCCAACTATAACCACTGCCTTCAGGAATCTCCAAGCTGTCGACCCCCCCCTACCCTATCCTCTCACATCTCCACTCTCTTCCCTTCCATCTCGTCTTCTGAATCTGTCGACACGGCTGTCTCTACCTACAATGAAATTCTCTCCACTGCTCTGGATACCCTAGCACCATCTGTCCTCTCGCCCCACTAAGCACATTAATCCTCAGCCCTGGTTAACCCCTTGCATCCATTACCTTCGCTCCTGCACCCGCTCTGCTGAACGACTCTGGAGGAAATCTCGCACCCTTGTCAGACTTCACCCATTTCAAATTCATGCTATCCTCCTTCCAGTCCTCCCTATTCCTTGCGAAACAGGAATATTATTCTCAATTAACCAATTCTCTTAGCTCCAACCCTCGTCGCCTCTTCGCCACCCTCAACTCCCTACTTAAAGTACCCTCCGCTCCCACCCCCCCTCTCTCTCTCCTCAAACACTAGCTGACTACTTCCGCGATAAAGTGCAGAAGATAAACCTTGAATTCACTTCCAAGCCTTCTCCTCCCTGTGACTTCTTAACCCACTCCCTCAACCAACCTAACCTGGCCTCCTTCTCCTCTTCCCTGAGATCACCGAAGAGGAAACTGCTCGCCTTCTTTCTTCCTCTAAGTGCACCACCTGTTCCTCTGATCCCATTCCCACCAATCTGCTTACCAACATCTCTTCTACAGGTAAACCCCTCAATCTGTCACATCCTCACCTCTCTCTCTCCACTGCCACTGTCCCTGACACCTTCAAGCACGCTGTAGTCACACCACTTCTCAAAAAACCATCACTTGACCCCACCTGTCCCTCCAACTACCGCCCCATCTCTCTCTACCCTTTCTCTCCAAATTACTTGAACATGCTGTCCACAACCGCTGCCTTGACTTCCTCTCCTCTCAGGCCGTCCTCGACCCGCTTCAATCCGGCTTTCGCCCACTACACTCAACAGAAACAGCACTATCTGCAATGACCTGTTCCTTGCCAAATCCAGAGGTCACTATTCCATCCTCATCCTCCTCGACCTATCTGCCACCTTTGACACCGTCAATCATAATTTACTTCTTGACACACTGTCCTCATTTGGGTTCCAGGGCTCCGTCCTCTCCTAGTTCTCTTCGTATCTTCCCAACGCACCTTTAGAGTATTTTCTAATGGCTCTTCTTCCACCCCCATCCCGCTCTCTGTTGGGGTTCCTCAAGGATCTGTCCTTGGACCGCTTCTTTCTCGATATACACCTCTTCCCTGGGCTCGCTGATCTCATCACATGGTTTCCAGTACCATCTCTATGCCGATGATACCCAGCTTTACCTCTCCACTCCCGACATCACAGTCGAAACCCAGGCCAAAGTCTCGGCCTGCCTTTCAGACATCGCTGCCTGATGTCCAACCGGCATCTGAAACTGAACATGGCAAAGACTGAGCTCCTTGTCTTTCCACCCAAACCCTCTTCCCACCACTTTCCGTCTCTGTTGACAACGCCCTCATCCTCCCCGTCGCTTCAGCCCGCAATCTCGGAGTCATCTTCGACTCCTCCCTCTCCTTCTCTGCCATATCCAGCAGACAGCTAAGACCTGTCGCTTCTTCCTCTATAATATTAGCAAAATTCGCCGATTCCTCTCTGAACAGACACCCGAACCCTCATCCACTCGCTCGTTACCTCTCGTCTTGACTATTGCAACCTTCTCCTCACTGGCCTCCTGCTTAGCCACCTATCCCCCCTTCAATCTGTCCAAAATTCCGCCGCACGTCTTATCTACCGCACGAACCGATACTCATATCACCCCTCTCCTCAAGTCGCTTCACTGGCTCCCGATCCGCTACCGTATACAGTTCAAGCTTCTCCTATTGACCTTCAAGTGCACTCAATCTGCAGTCCCCCCATTACCTCTCTACCCTCCTCTCCCCATATGTTCCCACCCGTAACCTCCGCTCTCAGGACAAATCACTCCTTTCTGTACCCTTCTCCACCACTGCTAACTCCAGACTCCGCCCCTTCTGCCTAGCATCCACTTATGCCTGGAACAGACTTCCTGAGCCCATACGCCATGCGCCCTCCCTGCCCATTTCAAGTCTCTTACTCAAGGCCCATCTCTTCTCCCTTGCTTTTGGTGCCTAACCACCTTCCCATTCCTGATACCTACACTGACTACATAGTTTTTACCTTTAGATTGTAAGCTCTCTTGAGCAGGGACTGTCCTTCCCCATGTTTAAACTTGTACAGCGCTGCGTAACCCTGGCAGCGCTATAGAAATGCTAAGTAGTAGTAGTAGTAGTGACCACTACCACTCTCCAGGCCGCATACTGCTGTTTCTTCTGCACTTCGTCTGCGCTTACTGGGTATTGCTACAGTTCCCAATTATGATCGCCTTGCCGAGAACTGTTCCTACCACTCTGGTCCATCTCAGCATCTGGATTACCACCGTCCATCTGGTCTCTCTTCCCTTTCCCTTTTCCTTCTTACCCTGTTCCTTCTCCCCTAATGTAATTGTAATGATTCACTTGTGCATTGTAAGCCACTTTGAGTCTGCTTCATGTGGAAAAAAGTGGGGTATAAATGTTCATAAATAAATAAATAAATATACAGAATTCAGCCCTATATGCACACTAAGTGCAAATTTTTTCCCAGTAGTGCACGCATGTGCCATGGATCGTGCATGCACTGTCAGGAAAGAGTGTGCTCTATGGGCATATAATGTACACTCTTTAAGAAGAGTATGCACTACATGGAAGTAGTGTGCACTATTTAAACTAAAAAGAAAAAAAAAAACAAACTAAAAATGTTTTGGCTGCCCATCCCTAGTATAAACCAGGTAGAGATTTAAGCTCGGGTCTGGAAGCACATTCAAATATGCTCGCTGTGAGACAGCTGAGGAAGACTCTTTTTAGCGCAGGGGCTTTTGCTGTAGCAGCGCATGTTTGTCAAACAGCCTGCCAACTGATATTAGGCTGCAGCATAATTACCTGTGTTTTTCCAAGAATGAAGAGTTGGTTGTTCTCGATTAATGATTAAGTTAATAACTTGGGAACAGAGGCTGGAGTGGTAAATTTCCTTTTCTTTTAATTGTTTTCTTTTGTATGGAATGTTTATATGTACTTACTTTACTTGACTTAAAGGATTTGATCTCTCGCCTCACCAAATAGCTCGAGGCAAGTTATAAAGTTTCAAGTTTTTTCAGACTTGAATATATCACCTAAAGAAACATCTATCAAGCAGTTTACATTGATAAATAATAGGTAATAAAGATGTTAGAAAAGATAGCTACAGTATATATTTTCTAGAGAGAGTAGTGGATGCTTGGAATGCCCTCCGTGGGGGGAGGTGGAAATGAAACAGTAAAAGCATTCAAACATGCATGGGATAAGCATAAAGGAATCTTGTGCCGAAGGAATGGATCCTCAGGAGCTTAGTCAAGATCGGGAGGCGGGGATAGTGCTGGGAAGACTTATACGGTCTGTGCCAGAGCCGGTGGTGGGAAGCGGGACTGGTGGTTGGGAGGCGGGGATAGTGCTAGGCAGACTTGTACGGTCTGTGCCAGAGCCGATGGTTGGGAGGCGGGGCTGGGGGTTGGGAGGCGAGGATAGTGCTGGGCAAACTTATACGGTCTGTGCCAGAGCCGGTGGTTGGGAGGCGGGGATAGTGCTGGGCAGACTTATACGGTCTGTGCCCTGAAGAGCACAGGTACAAAGCAAAGTAGGGTATACACAAAAAGTAGCACATATGAATTATCTTGTTGGGCAGACTGGATGGACTGTGCAGGTCTTTTTCTGCCGTCATCTACTATGGTACTATGTTACAGTATGTCATGGGTTGTGTACTTGGGTTTTGGGGGGGGGGGGGTTAATGTTTTGTGTATTTGTTTCTATTTTTTCTTTGTGAAAATTGAAATAAAGCTTCAAAGAAAAAATATTAAAAACAAGGAAGCTACAGAACTTGTAATAGTTATGACTAGTATGCTAATTATATAAAACATCTTAATCTAAGTATGCTTTACCTCCTCCCCCCCCCACAGAAAGAAACTCCTAAAAATGCATTGTCATAAATCCAGGTCTTCAAGGATTTCTTAAATATTAAGTAAAGTGGTATGGTAACATAGTAAATGATGGCAGATAAAGATCTATATGGTCCATCCAGTCTGCCCACAAGATAAATTCATTATACATGGTATGCGATAATTATATGTATATCCAAGTTTGATTTGTCTTTTGCCATTTTCAGGGCACAAACCGTAGAAGTCTTCCCAGCACTGTTCTTGTGCTAACATTTCTGAAGTAACATCGGAGCCCCTTAAAATTAAACTCCAGCCCCATCCATATCTATTCAGTCAGGATCAGGCACAGACCGTAGATGTCTGTCCAGCACTGGTTTTGCTTCCCAATTACCGGTGTTCCGCCAGTCTCCGCTAAGATTCCGTGGATCCATTCCTTCTAAACAGGATTCCTTTGTGTTTATCCCATGCATGTTTGAATTACTATTACCGTTTTCATACGCCACCACCTCCCTGCGGGAGGGCATTCCATGTATCCACCACCCTTCCGTGAAAAAGTACTTCCTCACATTAGCCGTGTTAATAGAGATAAAACAAAGAAAAGGTATCGTCTTATTTAAACTACAGTTGAAAACAGTCTGCTGTCTGAAGACGCGTTGTAAACAGGCGTTAATTTAGATATTATATATTATATTAAACAATACTAAATAATTATGCAAGCGTGTCAGAGTTCCTGCAGAATTCTTCCACGAAACTAGCTTTCAGGCAAGTAGACACATGGAAATCCAGGCACAGTCATTGAAGGCTCATTCCCCTGCGCCCACTATATTGCTAAACAAGCAGCAGACACTTTGGACACCTATAGGGTTTGTGTTCAGGTTCATAGCTATCAATACAGAGAGCTATTAAAAAAACATAAAAAGATCAAACGTTATGAAAAGAAGGATAGAAGTTAACACCTGGTATCTCTAGTTATAATAGACTTCTGATTACTATTTGTTTGTGAAATATTTACCCCTGATGAAGTTGAGCCTCTTCCAGAATCTCCGAGGGGGGCCGTAGGAACTACTGCCTCATCAGTCAGGGATTAGTTTACTGGAAGCAGCAGGAATGTGGGGGTTGGAACGTTCAGCTGGGCTGACCATACTTCTGTGGAGATTAGGACCTTTTGAACTAGATTAGGAGAAAAGAGAAAGTGTTTTCCTGTAATGTGTGGAGCTGCTTTTCCATTTCTGGGCCGGAGTGCTGCAGAGCTACTTAAGGTGGGGGGGGGGGGGGGGGCATTGGGTGTTGAAGGTTTCCAGGTTACTGGCTGCTTCTTATAGACTGCAGTATGGCATGTGTCTAAAATATTCTGTATTACAACTGCACTGCTAATACATACTACTTAACATTTATAGGGCGCTATTAGGGTACACAGCGCTGTACAGTTTAACAAAAAGGCCCAGTCCCCTGCTCAAAAGAGCTTACAATCTAATGGGCGAAGTGTCAAGTGGGGGCAGTCTAGATTTCTCTGAATAGAGGTATGGTGGTTAGGTGCCGAGGCAACATTGAAGAGGTGGGCTTGAGCAAGGCTTTGAAGATGGGCAGGGAGGGGGCCTGGCGTAAGGGCTCGGAGTTTATTCCAGGCATGGGGTGAGGCGAGGCAGAAAGGGCAGAGCCTGGAGTTGGCTGGTGGTGGAGAAGGTACTGGAGAGGAGGAATTTGTCTGAGAGCGGAGGTTACGGGTAGGAACGTACTGGGAGATGAGGGTAGAGAGGTAAGGAGGGGCTGCAGATCGAGTGCATTTGTAGGTTAATAGGAGAAGCTTGAACTGTATGCGGTACCGTGATCAGAAGCCAGTGAAGTGACTTGAGGAGAGGGGGTGATATGAGTATATCGGTCCAGGCGGAAGATAAGACGTGCAGCAGGGTTCTGAACGGACTGAAGGGGGGGAATAGATGTCAAAGTGGGAGGCCAGTGAGGAGTAGGTTGCAGTAGTCAAGGCAAGAGGTAATGAGAGAGTGGATGAGAGTTCGGGTGGTGTGCTTGTAGAGAGGAAAGGGCGAAGTTTGCTAATGTTATAGAGGAAGAAGCGACAGGTCTTGGCCAATCTGCTGGATATGCGCAGAGAAGGAGAGGGAGGAGTCGACGATGACCTCGAGGTTGCGGGCAGATGAGACTGGAACGATGAGGGTGTTATCAACTGAGATAGAGAGTGGAGGAGAGGAGAAGTGGTTGGGAGGGAAGACAATAAGCACGGTCTTGGCCATGTTCAGTTTCAAGTGGCAGTTGGCATTCAGGTAGCAATGTCGGATAAGCAGGTCGATACTTTGGTCTGGGTTCTGCAGTGATGTCTGGTGTGGGCGAGATAAAGCTGGGTGTCATCAGCATACAGATGATATTGGAACCATGAGAGGAGATTAGGGAGCCCAAGGAAGAGGTGTAGATTGAAAAAAGAAGGGGTCCAAGGACAGATCCCTGAGGAACTCCAACGAGAGGGGATGGGGGTGGAGGAAGAACCTGAGAATGTAGTCTGAAGTACGTGGGAGCGATTAGAGGAGAACCAGGAGAGGACAGAGACCTGGAACCCAAATGAGTAGCAGTGTGGTGAGAAGTAGGTTGTGATGGCAGTGTCAAAAGCGTGGGATAGGTCGAGGAGGATGAGGATGGAGTAGTGACCTTTGGATTTGGCAAGGACCAGGTCATTGAAGACTTTAGATAGTGCCGTTTCTGTCGAGTGTAGGGGGCGAAAGCCGGATTGACGCGGAGCGAGGATGGCATGAGAGGAGAGAAAATCAAGCAGCGGCTGTACAACGGCGTGTTCAAGTATCTTGGAGAGGAAGGGTAGGTAGGGAAATGGGGCGGTAGTTGGAGGGACAGGTAGGGTCAAGTGATGGTTTTTTGAGGAGTGGTGTGACTACAGCATGTTTGAAAGTGTCAGGGACAGTTGCAGTGGAGAGAGAGAGGTTGAGGATATGACAGATGGGGGGGGGGGGGACAGTAGGAGTGATGGTGTTAAGTAAGTTGGTGGGGATGGGGTCTGAGGAACAGGTGGTACATTTCAAGGAGGAGAGGAGATGGGCGGTTTCCTCTTCGATGATATCAGGAAAAGAGGAGAAGGAGGCCTGGGTTGGTTGGTTGAGGGAGTGGGTTATAGGGTGAAGAGGAGGAGATGGTTTGGTGGTGAATTCGAGGTTGATCTTCTGCACCTTGTCGCGGAAGTAGTCAGTTAGTGATTAAGGAGAGAGTGAGGGGGGGTGGGAGCGGAGGGCACTTTGAGGAGGGAGTTAAGGGTGGCGAAGAGACGACGAGGGTTAGAGCTGAGGGAATTAGTCAATTGGGTGTAATAGTTCTGTTTGGCGAGGAATAGGGAGGACTGGAAGCAAGATAGCATGAATTTGAAATGAATGAAATCAGTATGGGTGCGAGATTTCCTCCAGAGGCGTTCAGCTGATTGGGCGCAGGAGCGAAGGTATCGGTTGCAAGGGGTCAGCCAGGGCTGGGGATTAGTACGCTTTGTGAGACGGGAGATGGACGGTGCAAGGGCATCCAGAGCAGAGGAGAGAGTGGCATTGTATGTGGAGACAGCCTTGTCTACAGACTCAGAGGACATGAAGATCTAGTGTTTTGTCTCAAAATATATTTGATTGGTGTTTCCTTCTCCTCCCACAATAAAGCTATAACATATTTTAATTTTTTTAAATAGCAGACTGCTTTGTGCTGTGACTACCTCAGGGAAAGAGGGGAGAATAAAAAAGCAAAAATCTTTAAATGACTACATTGGAAAGCCTTCAAGTGTGAGATTTGTGTTGGAACAGAAGGAGTTGTCTTAGTTTATAGTTGATGAACTGTTAGAATGGTGATACCACAAATGAGAGGAAGTTTTATTTCGCTATAAACTGGAGTCTCTTATGGCCAGGAGGAAATGGAAACCCAGAAACCACTATGCATGATGACATCACAGTCTGAAGGATTGGCGTCTTCTGTCAGCAAGAATGTGTGGCTGTATATGTCATAGAGGTTCAGCTTCCACCCTGCCATGGCATATAGGAGTCTGGGGTAGGCCAGAGCGAATAAATTTAGACATATTTATGGATTTGAGCCCAAGGATCTAACCAGGCAGGTGGTGAAGGAAGAGGGGAGAGATTGAAGACTGTTGGTGACAGCTTTCTCTGGTCACATACATTTCTCATTCATCAGAAGTGCTTCCCCCTTCATGAAGAAAAGAAAATGGAGGCAAAATCCAGTCATCACGTAAGATGTGTCCAAGGACCTGATCAGGAGTTGTTGGCAGAAGACCTTCTCCCAGCTCAGCATGGAACAAGGACTTAGTCATTGAGAAGAGAGAGAGAGACAGATTTGCTTTCTTTCAGATAAAAAGGGTTCTTTATGTCTGGAGTGGCAGAGATTGGGAACATGTTGCTGAGACATTTATAGCCACTTGAATAAACACTTGAAAAATGCAGTTGGACAAGTTCCTGATTTGGTGAGAGTTTGGTTGATAGGCACAGAGCCAGAGATTCACTCTGATCACTTCCTCAGGTTTTAGCCAGAATTTTTACTAACACAACATAGAGCAGTGGGCTGGACTACTGTAGAATATTTACTCGTCATCTGGATCACCACAAATAGTTTTCCAGTGAAGGAAGTCAAAATTAGATTGGACTCAGACTGATGTCATCTTTAACTCTGTTAAACTCAGTGTGATTTATTTGTTTGGATTTAACTCACACCTTTTCAGTAGCAGCTCAAGATCAGGTACACTAGGTATTTCCCTGTCCTCAGAGCGCTCACAATCTAAGGGCCCCCGTTTACAAAGCTTCGCTGTAGGTGCGCTAACGTTTATAGCACGAGCTAAAAATGCTAGCGCACATTAATAACAGAGCCCTAAGTCTGTACCTGAAACAGTGGAGGGTAAGTGACTTGCCCAAAATCAAAAGGAGCAGCAGCAGGATTTGAACCGGTCTTCCATGGTTGTCAGGCCAGTGTTCTAATCATTAAGCTACTTCTCCACTCCTGACCATTAGGCCACCTGAGGCAGGGGTCTCAGGTGACAGTCTTCCGGGAGCAGTATCTCCCTGTTCCTTACTCTACCCCATTCCCTGAGTTTACTTCTTTTTATATTTTTTTAAAACGTGGCGGGAGCAATTCCCATACACTGCCCTGCCACCAGCACCTGATTCTTCTCTTAACTGCAGCCCGCCTGTCTGTAACATCCTGTTTCCTCAGAGGCAGCCGCAGTTGAGAAGAGGTTGATGCCAGCGGCAGGGCGCGTATGGAAATCACTGCTGCCTCCAGCTTTTGGAAAATGGAGAAAGAAGGTAACTCGGGGAATGGGGTGGAGGAAGGAAGGGGGAGATGCCCGAACTTGGCCCAAGGTTGGGGGGGGGGGCGGCATCTCAGCCCTGCCTCAGGTGGCATCTTGCCTTGGGCTGCCCCTGCTCCTCCACTCCTGCCATAGAGCTGGCATGTGTGTCTGTAAATGTAGAAGATACACGTATAAATATGCCTAAGTGTGAGCCTGCCAACTTCACTAATGTGTACACCTAACTGTAAAATATGTGCTATGTAAGATACAAAGTATTTACAGCGTACACTTAAGCAGGTTTTTGGAATTATAAATGTATATGCACACATACATGCTAGGTTAATTTTTCGCAAAGCTAGATATGATTGTGTATCTCCTTGTTGATTTTATTGCTGTCTTCTAATAAGAGCAAGAATAATTTTTAAAATATGTTTTGTTTTTAATTTTAGAGGTTATTGCCTGTTGACTTTTTTAGTCACACTATTGTATGATAGTAGAGAACAGAGTACTTGCAACTATATTTATGCTGAGAGTCCCTTTGTTTAGAGGAAATAACTTAAAAGTATTCAGGAAAAATCTAATACTTCAAATGACTAAATATTGGAATGCACTTCCAGTAGATATTACAGCATCTTCATCTTATTTTTGTTTTCGAAAACAATTGAAGTCTCATCTATTTCTGAATTTTTGTTATGATATTGTAGGAACTCTTGCTGATCTGTAGTTATTTGATATATTGTAATTATTTACTATGGTTCTTGTTAACCTGCTCTGAACCTAGATTTAGGGAAAGAAATGGGCTATAAGTACCCATCATCATATATGTCATTATTAAATTGTTTATGTGCATAAGCAAATAAATATTAGTGCCTATTTTATACATTACCTCTTATAGTGAGATATGCAGGGGAATTTTTGAAAGAGAAGGGGGCCCATCTTCCAACACAAATCGGGAGATGGGCGTCCTCTCAGGGTCGCCCAAATCGGCATAATCGAAAGCCGATTTTGGGCACCCTCAACTGCTTTCCGTCGTGGGGACGACCAAAGTTCATGGGAGTGTGTCAGCACCGTACCGAAGGCGGGACTGGGGCGTATTAAAAGATGGGGCGCCCGTCGGCTGATAATAGAAAAAAGAAGGGTGTCCCTGACAAGCATTTGGCCGACTTTACTTGGTCCATTTTTTTTCACAACCAAGCCTCAAAAAGGTGCCCGAACTGACCAGATGACCACTGGAGGGAATCGGTGGTGACCTCTCCTTACTCCCCCAGTGGTCACCAACCCCCCCCCCCCCCCCCACCCCCCCAAAAAAAAAAAAAAAACATTTTTGCCAGCGTCGTGCCAGCCTCAAATGTCCATACCCAGCTCCATCACGGCAATATGCAGGTCCCTGGAGCAGTTGTTTAGTGGATGCAGTGCACTTCAGGCAGGTGGACCCAGGTCCAACCCCCCCCCCCCCCCCACCTGTTACACTTGTGTGGTAAATGTGAGCCCTTCAAAACCTACCAGAAACCCACTGTACCCACATGTAGGTGCCCCCCTTCACCCCTTAGGGCTGTGGTAGTGGTGTACAATTGTGGGGAGTGGGTTTGGGGGGGGGGGACTCAGCACCCTAGGTAAGGGAGCTATGTACCTGGGAGCAATTTGTGAAGTCCACTGCAGTGCCCCCTAGGGTGCCCGGTTGGTGTCCTGGCATGTGAAGGGGACCAGTACACTACGAATGCTGGCTCCTCCCACGACCAAAGGGCTTGGATTTGGTCATTTTTGAGATAGGCGTCCTTGGTTTCCATTATGGCCGAAAACCGGAGACGACCATCTCTAAGGTCGCCCTAAATGTTGAGATTTGGGCGTCCCTGACCGTATTATCGAAACGAAAGATGAACGCCCATCTTGTTTTGATAATACGAGTTTCTCCGCCCCTTCGCAGGGACATCCTTAGAGATGGGTGCCCCCATTCAATTATGCTCCTCATGGCCTCCAAAACTGCACAGAGTACTCCAAGTGAGGCATCATTGTACTGGGTAAGAGCATTATAACCTCTTACTTTCTGCTCATTATGCCCCTCACTATGCAGTCTAGCATCCTTCTGTCTTTAGCCACTTCTGTCTCATTATTCTGTGCCTCGAGATTCTCAGACACCATCACCCCAAGGTCTCTCTCCTGTTCCATGCACATCAGCCTCTTCCCTCCTATTGCATAGGGTTCTTTGGGGTTTTTGCATATCTTTGCATTAAAAGTTAACTGCTAAGCATTTGACCAGACCTCTAGTTTTCGTAGTATAGATCACGTCTCATTTGGGCTATTCCCTCTGGGATGTCCACTCTGTTGCAGATTTCATGTCACACATAAGGCAAAATTTATCTTCCGACCCTTCAGATATGAAGATGTTGAATAGAATTAACCCCAGGACTGACGCTTGAGGCAGTCCACTACTCACCTTTCTTTTTTTCTGATGGGCCGATAATCAGAAGCAAACGCAGGTGCTAGAGGCCATTAGCGCCGTACTAGTGCCTGCGTTTGCTACCACCCCATGATCAGAGCCGCAAGTGCATGAAACAATGCGCTCGTGGGCTCTGAATGCAACTAGCATGCAAAACAGGGCTCTTAGCGCAAGTCCATGCAAGTGCATGCTAAATGTATTCCTCCCCAGTGATCAGCAAGCAGCACACCAAACATTGCTGCACTGTGTGCGGCAAACCCTACGCCAGCTTGGAACTGGCATTAGGGTTTGCGGACCATTGGGGAGGAATGGTGAACCCTGTCCAGCATGCATTTGTATACTAGCAGGCCCCTCATTCCCCCCAATGCAGCAACCCCCCCCCCCCCCCCCCCCCCGCAGGAGCCCTGACCCGACCCCTCCCCCGACCTGGTGGTCTAGCAGCTCTCTTCCCCACCCCACCCCATGTAAGGGAGCCCTGCCCAGCGCATCCCAGGATGCACTGGGCCGGGCTGGGCGCCGCCATTTTTGAGGTGGCACCGATAGAAGAGGAAGGAGGCCACCTCCCTCCTCCAATGAAGGTTGGGGGTGGGGAAGAGGGCTGTTAGACCACCGGTGGGGGGGGGGGGGTTGATTTGCAGTCCACTGGGTATTTGAGGTGGATGCTAGGGGGGGGGGGTTCGGGGCTGGAGACCCACCGGATCTCCAGCCCCCCCAAACTTCATGTCGCTTGGCTCGGGGTGGGGGTAGTAGGCCACTAGGGCTATGCTGTTTGGGGTCTGGTGGTCCCATGGACCTCCAGCCCCTGTGTTTGACTTCAGGAAGTAGGTAAAGATGACTGTTCTCCTAAGCAAGGGGTAGGCAACTCCGGTCCTCGAGAGCCGCAGGCAGGTCAGGTTTTCAGGATATCCACAATGAATATGCAGGAGATAGATTTGCAAGCACTGCCTCCTTGGTATGCAAATCTATCTCCTGCATATTCATTTTGGATATCCTGAAAACCTGACCTGCCTGTGACTCTCGAGGACTGGAATTGCCTACCTCTGTCCTAAACCTTTAATGGAAGAAGCAATTAACTTGCTAGTCTCAGCTAAACAAGGACTAACACTGGCTGACACATTGAAGCAGGGCGTGCTTATCCACTTTTACCCTAGCTGAGATGATTTTCATGCACCTTTCTGACTCCATGCAATTTTCCCTTGTCACCCCTATTTTCTATCTTTTGTCTGGGTGTTCAACTTCCGCTTATACCCTATGCTATCCATTAAGATGTTTTAATGTGTATTGCGTTGACGTTGTAAGTAGCATCCTATGCCATAATGTGTACTGTTATTTGACTGTGCTGTAATTGTCTGTGTCAAGATTATTCTTGCTGTACATCACATTTTATGAATTTCTTCAAAAAGGTGGTAAATAAATCCTGATGAATAAATACTACGTAAATCTTATGAGTGAGCCCAACAGGAAGCTCAGAATAGTAAAATTTTTAAATGTGTTTTTAGTTAGATAAGGATTTTCTTTCATGCTTGCTTTCCTGCAGACATGTAGTTTCAACCAAGGGTAGAGTGTATCTGCTTACAGATGTAAGGCAGCCTTTGAAGTTTGACACATGCTGCATTTCTTTACAGTATTTCTGCTCTGGCTACCAGACAAGTCTTAGTGTTGTAGCTGTCATATATTCAATGCCTAAAGGAGGTTTGCTGAGCTTACAAGATGCATCATCATCCTGAAAGAAGGAAGGTCATGCAACAGCCCTACTGGCAACTATTTGCTGATAGTTCTTAACAAGCACAAAAGGTTTAAATTACCCCTCCAGCTTTTTGGTAGGCTATCCATTCTCAGTGCTTTTTTTTGTAGAAAAAAAGGTGCTGGTACTCATTCTGGGCAGGGTCACCACATATGGCTCCACCCCTATGATAGCCACACCCACATTAGCCACACCCCTTATTCCAGCTATGGCGCATATAAACAGACATCATTGAAAATATTATACTAGTATAGGAGAAAAAAATAACGTGATTTTTTTTCATCAGAAACAATTTCTGGAAGCTGTTACAGCTCCAGTATACCCAGTGCAAAATAAGACAGCAGATGTAAATTCTCAAATTGGACACATTTCAAACACTAAAATGAATATAAAATGATTTTTTCTTCCTTTGTTGTCTGGTGACTTTGTTTTTCTATCCATATTGGTCCCAGTCTCTGATTCTGCTGCTCTCTATCTGTTCCCTTAACTCCATTTCCAGAGCTTCCTTTCCATTTATTTCTTTACTTTCCTCCTTCATTTCTTGCCATACATCCATAAGTAAAAGCTGGATCCTCCTCCATGGAATTGACTGGAGGAGGTATAATGTGGATCCAAGCTTTTGCCTATTTTTTCCATCCATGTGCAGTATTTCTTCTTTCTTCTCTTCCCTCATCTTCTTCCATGTGCATTTTCTTTTTCTTTTCAGCCCTCCATCCATGTCCAGCACTTCTTCTCTCTCCTCCCCCTCCATCCATGTCCAGCATTTCTCCTTTCTTCCCTCCCTGTATCCATATAAAGCAATAATTCTCTCTCCCCTCTTCTCCACCCGTCCAGCATTTCTCTCTCACTCCCCGCCAACCCCTCCACCCATCAATGTCCAGCAATTCTCCTCTATCTCCTGTTCTCCTCTCCATCCATGTGCAGCGATTCTCCGCTCTCCCCTTCCCTCCCCTCCCATCCCTGTCCAGCAATTCTCCTCTTTTCCATGCCCAGCGATTCTCTTCTCTTCCCTGCTCTCCCCTCCCATCCATGCCCAGCGATTCTCCTCTCTTCCCTGCCCTCCCCTCCCATCCATGCCCAGCGATTCTACTCTCTCCCTGCCCTCTCCTCACATCCCATATCCAGTGATTCTCCTCTCTCCCATGCCTCTCATCCATGTCCAGCGATTCTCCTCTCTCCCCTGCCCTCCCCTCCATGTCCAGCGATTCTCCTCTCTCCCCTGCCCCCTCCCCTCTCCCATGTCCACCGATTTTTCTTCCAGCCCATCCTCCTTCTCCACTGCCTGCCAGCGTCGGACTCAGCAGCGCGAACGGTGCAAGCAGCGATTGAAAGAGGCTGTCAGTGTTGGAGCTTCCCTCTGCGCATCCCGCCTATGCAGAAACAGGAAGTGAAACAACATAGGCGGGACTCGCAGATGGAAGCTCCAACGCGACAGCCTCTTTAAATCGCTGCCTGCACCGTTCACACTGCTGAGTCTTAAAAAAAAAAAGTAAGTAGGGGACTGAGAGGAAGTGCGGGACTCGCCGGGGGGGGGGGGGGGGGGGGGGAAGGTGCTGGTACGCCGTACCGTTGCGTACCGACACCAAAAAAGCACTGTCCGTTCTATAGACCGTTCCATACAGTGGTTGAGGACAGGTGATGAGACTGTCTTTCTGGTGTCATGGGCAGATGGTTATGGTCCTGACATTGCCTCCAGTATGTGACTTTCAGGCAGTGTCAGAATATCACCTCTCATCTGGCCTATAAGGTGTACCACAATCCCAGACCTTGGCTTACTTTACATTACATTACATTACACATCCATCTTTTGTATTCTGCTTATACCTTTAAAAGCTGAAAGCAGATTACAAACAGAGACCTAGGCCAAGTACGTAGGAATTAACAGTAAATAGGCTACCAATAAGGAAATAAAACAAAAATAGAATAACATAAGAGAGTGTTCATAAAACTAAAAGAATGGTTAAATGAAATTATAGCTTTCTGCTTCCAACCCCTGTCCTTGGAACAATCTTAACATCTTTCCTTCATCTACTATTCAACATCAAAGTCCCAGCCAGCCTACCTTAAAGGTCATATTCTGTTGATCCTTGCCAGCAGCAGCATTGCACAAATGCTTTCTGCAGCCTGGTCTGAAGCTTCCCTTCTGACCTGTCCCACACAGGCAGAAACAGGAAGTGTTGAAGTGGGATGGGCCAGAGGGAAAACTTTGGAGCAGGCACAGGCAGCCATGTGCAATGCTGCCACTTCCAGTGACCAACAGGAGACCACCTTTAAGGTAGACTGGTGGGGGGGGGGGGGGGGCAGATGCTGAACCCGGGGCAGGGGAGGGGCATGAGCTGCAGAGCCGTGAGCAGAACTGAAGGGGCCACCGATGGAAGCTATGGCCGAAGCAGTGAGCTCCAGCAGCTATGAGAAGAACTTGGTGCTGCTCACCACAAAGTTTTTGTTGCTGCACATGGGAGTGGGGAGGAGGGAGTGAGAGGTGCTGGACAATGGGAGGGAGGGAGAAAGAGAAGAGAGAGGGAGAGATAATGGACCCAGGAAAGAAAGAGAGATTATAATAGACCTGGGGGAAGAGTAGAGGGAATGAAGACAGAAAAAGGAAGACATGTTGGATCTGGCAGGGAGGGAGATTCAGTCCTTTAGGGAAGGGGGATGGGATTTGATATACTACCTTTCTGTGGTTACAGTCTAAGCGGTTTATATACTGTATACACGTATATAGTATATAAACCTTATTGCCTTATTTTGTACCTGGGTAAGTTGAGGGTTAAGTGGCTTGCCCAGAGTCACAAGGAGCTGCAGTGGGAAATAACATACATGTAATTGTGTGATTAATCGTGATTAAAAATTGTAATCGAAATGCAGCCCTACTTTTTAGATATGATGTATTAATGAAACAAAACAGTTTTTATAGACTTTTAAAAGGAATCATAATTAGTCATAGGGCTTATCTTTGCAGGGAATGAGTTCCAAACCTTTGCCACTTGATAGGGACATGAGGAAGAAAAAGTGTTAATAGACCTCATACCTGTAGGGTCTGGAAAGACCAACCTGAATTGATTTCGTGTTGAATATTTTTTAAATGAATATGTAACATGGATCAAAGCATTCATGTAATGTGGTGCGGTTCCCTGAAGAATCTTAAAATTCAAGCAATAAAGTTGAAATAAAATTCTGGCTTTTATAGGCAACCAGTG
Organism: Microcaecilia unicolor; assembly: GCF_901765095.1. Lineage (NCBI taxonomy): Eukaryota > Metazoa > Chordata > Amphibia > Gymnophiona > Siphonopidae > Microcaecilia > Microcaecilia unicolor. The sequence continues at coordinate 64,042,721 of NC_044038.1, read as the reverse complement.
TGATCGAATATGTAGTGGGTTCACCGTATTATATTTACTAAGAGAATAGATTAATTGTGTGGAGGTGTTCTGTACTGTTTGTTATCATCTTTGTTTATATTTCAAACAGCCAAAATAAGCGATGTTACAATAATCACATTTCAGTAGTAACAAAGCTTGCACAACCAATCTAAACTTATCTTGTATGTATTTCCAAATTCTCCTTACCTGCAGTTTGTTGATTACACTCCTCAGCCTACAACTATTGGGTCATCTCTGAAGCCTCTCTTTCTCTGCACACATCCATAACACAATGCTAAAGGGCAGGCCCAGCGTCTTAGTAACAATGATGTGCACAACCACATGGAAAATCCCCAATTTTTTCCCAGAGTGGCTCTTCTGTTCCATGGGTTGGCTAGGGATGCTGCAGAAGCAGAATTCACTGCCTTGGGGTTAGGGAAAGGGGGAGAGGGAAAGTGCGTGGAAGCATCGCATTGTCGTTCAAGCTTTGAAAGTTCATTGTGTGTAGTTTCACAGTGGGGAGCTAATGATTTGTCACTTGCTACTGTGTATTGTCAGTGGCTGTTCATTTAGTATTCTCCAAACTTGTCAGATATGTGAGTCCCTGTGCCGAGCAGTGATCCCGGGTACGAGGACTTCAGCTCCAGATTCTGCTTGGCAGCCGAGCAACCCCAAAGTTCACCTGTGGTGACCGCCATTCCCCAGGAGTTGAGCCCCCAGGTGCGGGCGGCCGACAGGACTTATACTGAGAGGCCAGGAAAGGGTGCCCAGAGAGACCAGCCAGAGGAGAGCAGAAGGAAGAAGTTCAGGAGCAGGTCACAACAGAGTGACAAGAAGTAGGCTAAGGAGTGTCTTGGGTGCAGGCAGGTATACAGGCGGGTAACTGACCTGGGAGACACCAGGTCCAGGCAAGATATTTAGGCAGGCAGTAGACAGGAGAATAACCAGGTCCAGGCAGGATATTCAGGCAGGCAGTAGACAGGAGAGTAGCCAGGTCCAGGCAGGATATCCAGGCAGGCAGCAGACAAGAGAGTAACCAGGTCCAGGCAGGATATTCAGGCAGGCAGCAGATGAGAGAGTAACCAGGTCCAAGCAGGGTCTTGCAGGCAGTAAACAGAAGAGTAATCCAGTTACAAGCAGGGTCTTTTCAGGCAGGCAGCAAACAGAAGAATAATCCAGGTACAAGCAGGGTCTTTACAGACGGGCAGCAAACAGAAGAGTACGCTGAAGAGAAACGCTTACCCAAGTAGAAGCCGAAGCAATGAGGCAGAGGGAAAACGTCCCAGAAATAGTGCAGGCTTCCTGACGTAGACAGGAACCAGCTGAAGAAGAGAGCTTCCATAGGTCAGGTAGGCAGAGAGAAAGTCAACACAGGTGCATGGTAGCAAGGCAATTAAAAGAGCCTGAAAGCCAGGCAGAGAGAGCAGATCCAGGTGCATGAGAGCAAGGCAATCAAGGAGCCTGCACCCAGAGAAGAGGTACACAGACATGGCTCAAGGCTGAGCCAGTCAAGTGTGTGTGTTGCCAGGACCCTGCGCAGCCACTTTCCTGAGCTCCTTAACTTCTAGCTTCTACTTGGAATCATATTTATTTATTTAGATTTTGCTCGCACCTTTTTTTTTCAGTAGTAGCTTAAGGTGCGTTACATTGAGGTACACTGGATATTTTCCTGTCCCTGGAAGGCTCATTATTTAAGTTTAGGGTTAAATGACTTGCCCGAGATCACAAGGAGCAGCAGTGGGATTTGAACCACTGAATGTCAAGACCGGTGCACTAACCACTAGGCCGCCACTTCTTCATGGAGTACCCCTGACTTTCATCTACTACTCAGTCTTGATGTGCACAGACCAAGAGAGAGACCTCAGGATGGAATGTCTGATGGAATCAAGGTAATGAAACAATGTATCAAAGCTAAAGAGAGACTGGGCTGTTTAATGAGAGACACAACCAACAGAGAAAGGAGGTGATAATTCCCCTATACAGGTCTTTGGTGAGGGCTTCCTTGTTCAATTTTGGAGGCCATATTTCAGTAAGAATATAAGAGGTGGTCCAGAGGAAAGCGACCAAAATAGCACAGGATGTGTACCAGCAACACAGCATGACTTTGACCGTACTGGCAACACACAATCTTCATCCCTCCCGACCCTCCATATATACCTCATACGATCACTTTTCAACCTTGTTATTAACGGACTGGGCAAACACCTTTGACGGTACTATGTAAGCCACATTCCATATCATCATGCTGATCAATCCATAGACTGGTGGGTTGTGTCCATCTACCAGCAGGTGGAGATAGAGAGCAAACTTTTGCCTCCCTATATGTGGTCATGTGCTGCCGGAAACTCCCCAGTATGTTCTCTATCTCAGCAGGTGGTGGTCACACACAGCAGCAGCTCTGGCTAGGCCTCCAAGCCTAATTCTTAGGTTTTGTTGAGTGCCTGGGGTTGAGGGCTCTTCTTGAGCAAGTGCAAACCTGGTGGCGCCAGGTCCCTCCTTTTCTCCCCCCTCCTGCTGGCTCCGTTAAAAAAAAAAAAAAAAAAATTTTGAACGTCCTTACAGGCGTTTATTTTGACGTTTATTTAAACGTTTATTGCAGCTACTCACTGGGACACCAGGTCGTTACAGCTCGGAGCGGAAAGCAGGTAATTTTTACCTTTTATAGTGGGCAGGGGGTTCCTCGATTGATCTCCACGTGGCCGATGGCATCGGAGGGCGAGGGCGCAAAGAGTCGCTCCCCTGATCGCTTGGGCGCTTTTAGAGGGGATGCGGGGGTCTTAAAGTCTGATTCGCCCTTGTTGGGTGATAGTTTAGTGACCGATGAGTGTCCCGGTCCTTCCTCCGGTGTGGCGGTTTTTCCCGCCATAAACGCCCATCCCCCGCTGCTCGCCTCCGCCATCTTGGCCGGCCACGCGGCTCGGACGGCTTCTTCTTGGGCCGCCCTTGAGGTGGGAGACATTAATGCCATGAACGCCCTTAATTTGGGCGACGGCACAAAAGCGGTTAAAGTTAAGCGCCGTTCTTCCCGCGCGGCTCCTTCGCGGAGTGTCGCGCAGGACGCCATCTTGGATGCGCAGCATGTCTCTCCCCCGCTCTTGCGAGCGCCGGTTGAGGGTGCGTCTAGGGCTGTAGCCCAGGCTGCGGAAGTGCACAGTCTGGGGGGTTTCTCCCCCGAGTTTGTTTTGCTGCTGCATCAGGCCTTCCTTATGCAAAACGCTGCCCCTGCTCCCTCGTCTGGTAAAGAGGTTGAGGCCCCCGGAGGTAAACGCCCTCGGGTTGATTCCCAGGCCTTGGAGGACTTTGTCTCCTCCGATGTAGATGAGGGCAGCGTATCTGAGTTCTCCCAACGGTCCTTTGCGGATTCCTTGGAGGAGACGGATCCCCGCTCGGATGGAGCGGATGACCCCTCTGCAGCGCGACTCTTAGCTCAGAGGATTTGCCCAACCTGTTGGTGCAGGCCATGGGCATTTTGAAGATTTCCTCTCCGGAGGACGTCTCTCCCTCAGCCCCTGTTGGCTCTGCCATTATGCTGGGGACGAAGCGCCCGCCTAGAACCTTCCACGTGCATGATGCCATGCACACCTTAATTTCGGCTCAATGGGATGTCCCGGAAGCGAGCCTTAAAGTGGCTAGGGCTATGTCCCGCCTCTATCCTTTGCCTGAAAGTGAACGTGAGGCCTATCTGTGGCCTACCGTGGATTCTTTAATCACTGCGGTGACTAAGAAAACGGCGTTGCCGGTGGAAGGTGGCACGGCCCTAAAGGATGCCCAAGACAGAAGATTGGAGGCGGCCTTAAGGTCATCCTTTGAGGCGGCTGCTTTAAGTTTGCAGGCCTCAGTTTGCGGCTCCTATGTGGCCAGGGCGTGCCTGACTATGGTGCAGCGGGCTTCCCCCTCGGATCATTCCTTGAGGGCTGATTGGCCGGCCCTGGAATCGGGCTTAGCCTATTTGGCAGACTTGCTGTATGATGTCTTGAGGGCCTCAGCTAAAGGCATGGCTCAGACAATCTCTGCGCGGCGGTGGCTTTGGCTGAAACATTGGTCTGCTGACCACGCCTCTAAATCCCGCCTGGCTAGATTGCCTTTTAAAGGCAAGCTGCTCTTTGGGGTCGAGCTGGACAAAATCGTGACCGATCTCGGCACGTCAAAGGGCAAGAAGTTACCAGAGGTCAGGGCTCGGGCTAGTACTCGCCCCGGTACCTCCAGAGGACGGTTTCAGGAAGCCCGTCGGTACCGCCCGGGCAGGTCGGGCTCCTCTGCCCCCTCTTCCTTCAAGAGGAACTTCTCCCCCCAAGCAGCATTCCTTTCGCAGAGACCGCCGTCCCGGAGGTGCTCCCTCCGGTCCTCCCCCAGGGTCTCGTACCCAATGACGGGGCCTTGGTCCACGCCCCAGTGCAGATTGGAGGACGGCTGTCCTCGTTTCTGGGCGAGTGGACCACAATAACTTCAGACGCTTGGGTGCTGGAAGTCATCAGAGACGGCTACAAGCTAGAGTTCTGCCGACCCTTAAGAGACGGGTTTGTACTCTCTCCCTGCAAGTCTCCGGTCAAAGCTGTGGCACTGCAGCAGACCTTGGACAATCTGATCCGCCTGGGTGCGGTCGTTCCGGTGCCAGAAAATCAGCTTGGCAAGGGGCGTTACTCCATTTACTTTGTGGCACCAAAGAAAGGAGGTTCTGTACGGCCTATCCTCGACCTCAAAGGAGTCAATCGGGCCTTGAAAGTTCGGCACTTTCGCATGGAGACTCTCCGCTCTGTTATAGCGGCAGTGAAGGCAGGGGAGTACCTGGCATCCTTGGACATCAAGGAAGCGTACTTGCATATTCCCATCTGGCCTCCTCATCAACGCTTTCTGCGTTTTGCAGTACTGGGCCGACACTTCCAGTTCAGAGCCCTCCCGTTCGGGTTGGCTACTGCTCCGCGGACCTTCTCCAAAGTAATGGTGGTCATCGCGGCCTTCCTGAGGAAGGAAGGAGTACAAGTCCATTCTTATCTGGACGACTGGTTGATCCGAGCCCCCTCTTATGCAGAGTGCGGCAAAGCTGTGAACCGGGTGGTTGCTCTTTTGAGCTCCCTGGGGTGGATCATCAACTGGGAGAAAAGCCAGCTGCGCCCAACTCAGTCCCTGGAGTATCTGGGAGTTCGATTCGACACCCGAGTGGGCAGAGTGTTCCTGCCAGACAATCGGATTGTCAAGCTTCAGGCTCAGGTGGACCAGTTCCTAGTAGCCTCTCCTCTTCGGGCTTGGGACTATGTGCAGCTGTTGGGCTCTATGACGGCCACGATGGAAGTAGTGCCCTGGGCCAGGGCTCATATGAGACCACTTCAACACTCTCTGTTGCAGCTCTGGACTCCGATGTCGGAGGATTATGCTGTGCGCCTTCCCTTGGACCCAGCAGTGCGCAAGGCGCTGAGCTGATGGACGCAGACAGACAAGTTGTCTGCAGGAATGCCTCTGGTGACCCCGGAGTGGATTGTCGTCACGACGGACGCCTCTTTGTCGGGCTGGGGAGCCCACTGCTTGGGAAGGACAGCGCAGGGGCTCTGGTCTCCTGCAGAGGCAAAGTGGTCTATCAACCTCCTGGAACTCAGAGCCATTCGGTTGGCGCTTTTGGAGTTCATCCCGGTACTGGCGTTGAAGCCTGTACGGGTCCTGTCGGACAATGCCACGGCTGTGGCCTATGTCAACCGCCAGGGAGGTACCAAGAGCGCCCCTCTAGCCAAGGAGGCCATGAATCTATGCCAGTGGGCGGAAGCGAACCTGGAACAGCTGTCAGCGGCCCACATTGCCGGAGTTATGAATGTCAAGGCGGACTTTCTCAGTCGCCATACCTTGGAGCCCGGAGAGTGGCAGCTATCTGCTCAGGCGTTCTTGGATATCACGAAGCGCTGGGGCCAGCCGAGCCTAGATCTGATGGCGTCATCGGCCAATTGCCAAGTGCCGCGCTTTTTCAGCAGAGGACGGGACCCTCGATCCCTGGGAGTGGATGCTCTTCTCCAACAGTGGCCGACACAAGAGCTTCTCTATGTGTTCCCGCCCTGGCCCATGTTGGGCAGGGTGCTAGACCGGGTGGCAAAGCATCCAGGCCGGATAATCCTGGTGGGTCCGGATTGGCCCAGACATCCCTGGTATGCGGACTTGATCAGGCTCTCAGTCGACGATCCTCTGCGGCTGCCAGTGGAGCAGGGCCTGTTACATCAGGGTCCCGTGGTGATGGAGGATCCCTCCCCCTTTGGTCTTACGGCCTGGCTATTGAGCGGCAGCGTCTGAGGAAGAAGGGCTTCTCAGACAAGGTCATCGCCACTATGCTGAGAGCGAGGAAGCGCTCTACTTCTACTGCTTACGCCAGGGTTTGGCGTACCTTTGCAGCGTGGTGTGAAGCAGGCTCATTTTCTCCATTCACTGCTCCAATTTCTTCAGTGTTGGCATTCCTGCAAGAAGGTCTGGAGAAAGGCCTGTCGCTCAGTTCCCTTAAAGTCCAGGTAGCGGCCCTGGCTTGCTTCAGGGGCCGCCTGAAGGGTGCTTCCCTGGCTTCGCAGCCAGATGTGGTGCGTTTTCTCAAGGGAGTTAATCACCTGCGCCCTCCTCTGCACTCAGTGGTGCCTGCGTGGAATCTCCACCTGGTGCTAAGAGCATTACAGAAGCCGCCTTTTGAACCCTTGTCGAGGGCATCTCTGAAAGACCTGACGTTGAAAGCAGTCTTTTTGGTGGCTATCACTTCAGCCAGAAGAGTTTCCGAGCTCCAGGCGCTCTCATGTAGAGAGCCTTTTCTGCAGTTCACTGAGGCAGGAGTGACTATTCGCACAGTGCCTTCCTTCCTGCCCAAGATTGTTTCTCGCTTCCATGTGAATCAGCAGCTCTGTCTCCCTTCCTTTCGTAGGGAGGACTACCCAGAGGAATACTCTGCTCTTAAATATCTGGATGTGAGACGAGTTATCATCAGATACTTGGAAGTGACCAATGATTTCCGGAAATCGGATCATCTGTTTGTCCTGTTTGCAGGTCCTCGTAAGGGTCTGCAGGCTGCTAAGCCTACAGTGGCAAGATGGGTCAAGGAAGCCATTGCAGCGGCTTATGTGGCCGCCGGGAAGGTGCCGCCTATCCAGCTGAAGGCTCACTCCACTAGAGCTCAGGCGGCCTCGATGGCAGAGGCCGGGTCCGTCTCCTTGGAAGAGATATGCAAGGCGGCAACTTGGGCATCGGCCCATACATTCTCCAAGCATTACCGCTTGACTGTGGCGGCACGGGCGGAGGCCCGGTTTGGATCTTCAGTGTTGAGGTCAGGGATTTTAATGTCCCGCCCTGGGTGAGTACTGCTTTGGTACATCCCACCAGTCTATGGATTGATCAGCATGATGATATGGAAGGTAAAATTATGTATCATACCTGATAATTTTCTTTCCATTAATCATAGCTGATCAATCCATAGCCCCTCCCAGATATCTGTACTGTTTATATTCTGGTTGAATTTTAGGTTCAAGTTTAGTCCTCAGTTACTTCAGGAGGACTTCGTGTTCAAGTTTTTTCACTGGATTCTTCAAGAGTTGAGACGAGTTTGTGTTACAGTGAGCTGCTGCATTCCTCTCCCCTCCGTTTTACGGGGCTGGATTGAGACTTAAATTCTGCCGGCACTCCCTCCCGCTTCGTGCGGCTGTAGGGCAGCTTTGTACCCCTCCCGCTTCGGCGGTGGTAGGGTCAGTCAGCTCCTCCCGCGGTTGCGGTTGCAGGATAAGCCAGATCCCCCCGCATCGGCGGGGTGGTGTCCCTCCTCCGCTCCGCGGGGATGAGCTGGACGGATTCCCCTCCCCCACTTGTGTGGGGATGAGCTGGGTTAATTCCCCTCCCCCGTTTCGGCGGTGGTGAGCTGGGCAGAGTGTCCCTTTGTGGGTGTAATTCTCTAAGTGCTGAGTCCTGCGGATGGAGCTTTGATATCGACATACTGAGGAGTTTCCGGCAGCACATGACCACATATAGAGAGGCAAAAGTTTGCTCTCTATCTCCACCTGCTGGTAGATGGACACAACCCACCAGTCTATGGATTGATCAGCTATGATTAATGGAAAGAAAATTATCAGGTATGATACATAATTTTACCTTGAGCCTGCAAATAGGTGGAAAAATGTGGGGTACAAATGCAACAAATAAAAATAAATAAATAAATGAGAAGAGACTTGAGGACCTCAATATGTATACCGTAGAGGAGGAGAAGGACTGGAGAGGTGATATAGTTGTTCAAATATTTGAAAGATACTACTTGTGAGGAGCCTAGGGAAATAGGCATGAAAGTTGCTAGAGAGAGGAGCCAGAAGGGCAAGTTTTACCCTGAAGGCTTAACAGACTACAAATCCTAGCTTCCCTGGGTTAGATTACCATCCCTTTACCGGAGGAAGAGACCTCCCATTTCCCTTGAGAGGGAGGAAGACTACAGTTCCCAGATACCCCGAGATATAACACCTGATCCTTCCAGGAGAAATAGCAGGAACTACAGTTCCCAGGCTCCTCAAAGGGAGAGTGATGACTGGTTCAGGAGGGCTAATCAAGGAGACTTGAGGTAGCTGGAGGAGACACGGGGGAAGAACCGATGGACTGGCAGCCCTTAGTGGAGGTTCAGGAGTTTTCCCGGGCAGGTGAAGTGGCTGAGCCCGAGCCTATGGATATATCTGCACTGGCCAAGGTAAAAGGGGAAAAACTGAAAGGATTTATAGCAGCCCTACTTTCTAACCTAAACCTCGGAACATACTCTCCCAATATCTGACAAACTGAAGATCCTTGGAATTACTATTGACACCAACCTAACCCTGGAGAGCCAAGCCTCTGCCACCACGAAGAAAATATTCCATGCAATGTGGAAAATTAAATGGATCAAACAATTCTTCCCAAGGGAAACTTTTTGTAACATAATTCAAACAATGGTACTATCACATGTTGACTACTGTAATGCCATATATGCGGGATGCAAAGAACAGATCTTAAGGAAACTCCAGATCGCGCAAGAACACAGCATCTAGACTCATTTTTGGAAAGACAAGATTCGAAAGTGCTAAACCCCTACGCGAAATACTGCACTGGCTACCAATCAAGGAACGAATAGCCTTCAAAATTTGCACTCTGGTCCACAAAATAATCCATGGTCTGGCCCCAACCTACATGACCGAACGTATCGACTTACCAACTAGAAACATCATCGAATCATCAAGAACGTTTCTAAACCTGCATTACCCAAACTGGAAAGGACTAAAATACAAATCAACATATGCATCCAGCTTTTCCTACATTTGCACCCAGATCTGGAACACTTTACCTAGAAACATTAGAACTGTGAACACCCATGTAAAATTTTGAAAAGACCTCCAGGCTCACCTCTTCCAGAACGCCTACCCAGCAGACCCGAACTAATTCATGAACAATGCATCACATATTTCGAGCTAAGAAATGAACAGTACCCCTTCCACATAATCCTATTACTTCAAACTACGAATTTTACCACTCCAGTTATAATTAAGTGTACTTCTACCTTTATCCTACTCTGTATTGCTCAACAGAAGCTGTAGTCCCATCCCCGGAGACTTATCAGCCTCATTGAGATTACTTCTCTCTATATACTACTATATATTAATCCCAGAGTTGTGTTTTCTTTTCCGGAACCTTATCAGCTTCCTTGCACCTACTGTTACTCTATTTTCCACTCTGTATAAATTCCTGGTGTTGGTACTCACCTCTCTGGAACCTGTAAGCCACATTGAGCCTACTGCTATGCGGGGAAAATGTGGGATACAAATGTAATAAATAAATAACCCTGGCTCAGAAGTGGAAGAAGGATTCATAGAGGGAAGTCTTGTAGTTTGAAAGGTTAGAGCCAGCACTAGGCTTCTTATGAGAACTGTTCCTGAAGGAATGACACGCACTGAATTGTTCAAAGCTGACCCAAGTGGATGGATGCCAGGCATTTGTTGCTGGTATAGTAAGGGAGGGGACCCCTTTAACCTCTGCACATATAGGGGGTGAAGGAAAAGGGATTTGAACTGAAAGCGGTGAACAGTTGCTTATAAATTAACTGCATCTCCAGAAGAACTATATTCTGAGGGATAAATTAACTTTGGGTCCATAGGGGCCTATTTCGCAATACTAGTAACTGGGGGGCCAATACATGATCCTGCTTTGTACATGTGAACCAGTTTTCCTCCAAGAACTGTATAACCTTTTGTAGTGGAAGCAAACAGGAAAAAGGAGGCTGAATTGAGCCCTTTTGGCTAAGGCTGCCCTAGGCGGGACCTATATGAATTTAGTGACTGAATGCTCAGGGCTTTGGAAGACTGCACCCAGGCATAAATGTAAAATACTTGAGTTTATGAATGGACCTGATTTTGAGTTAATAAAGGAACCTCACCAAGACAGAACATAGTAACATAGTAGATGACGGCAGAAAAAGACCTGCACGGTCCATCCAGTCTGCCCAACAAGATAACTCATATGTGCTACTTTTTGTGTACACCCTACTTTGATTTGTACCTGTGCTCTTCAGGGCACCGTATAAGTCTGGCCAGCACTATCCCCGCCTCCCAACCACCAGCCCTGCCTCCCAACCACCGGCTCTGGTACAGACGTATAAGTCTGCCCAGCACTATCCCCGCCTCCCAACCACCAGCCCCGCCACCGGCTCTGGCACAGACCGTATGCCCAGCACTATCCCTGCCTCCCACCACTGGCTCTGGCACAGACCGTATGTCTGCCCAGCACTATCCCTGCCTCCCAACCACCAGTCCCGTCTCCCACCACCGGCTCTGGCACAGACCGTGTAAGTCTGCCCAGCACTATCCCCACCTCCCAACCACCAGCCCCGCCTCCCACCACCGGCTCTGCCACTCGATCTTGACTAAGCTCCTGAGGATCCATTCCTTCTGCACAGGATTCCTTTATGTTTATCCCACGCATATTTGAATTCCGTTACCATTTTCATTTCCACCACCTCCCGCGGGAGGGCATTCCAAGCATCCACTACTCTCTCCGTGAAGGAGTGGAGTTGTGTCTCGGGACTGCCCAGGGCTGACAGATATTTCATCTGCCCCTGGAAAGGGAGGCATGACGACATACTGCATGAATAAACAAAAACCAGCCCACCAATACGTTTTTCTGGCCTGTTCATCATTGGAAATTTCAATCCACCATTCTGTTTTAGTAAATCTAGCTTTAACTTTCAGACCCTGGTCCTCCACTCAGTCAGTGCTGCCAATGTGGCCCCTGGGCCAAAAAGATTGATGACACCTAAAGAAGGGAAGGGACAAGGAGATAGAGAAGAGACGTTGGACATGGAGGGAGCATAGAGACAGGGACACAGAGAGGCGAAGCTGGATACAAGAGGAGGGATAGCAATACAGAGGGGGATGCAGGATGGAGCGAGATGGGAATACAGAGAAGAGATATTAATGTGAGGAGAGAATAGGGGCAGGGACATAGAGGAAAGACACTAGAGCGGACGGGTAGGGATGAAGAGGAAAAATGAATAATGGACATAAAGAAAGAAGAAATGTCAAAAGGACAGGAGACCCTGGAGACAGTTAAGAAAAAAAAAAACAGAAAAACTGGAGGCACTGGGACCAAAACAATGCTCAGACAACAAGGGTAGAAAAAAAGTATATTTTGTTTCTGAATTTATTAATTGTAATGTGTCAACTTTGTTCATCTCTGATATCTTGGATTTCAATTTCTATAAGCTTTGTTTACTGGAGCTCTGAAAGGGTTCTCCCCTTGACCTCTCCTAGTCCCTACCACCTTGGAAGAGATGATGTTATAGGGGGCCCATTCAGTCCTAGCTTTGCCACTGCTCCTGACAGTCAAATTCCAAGTGCTTTGAATCAATTTCCAAGAAGAGGTTCATATAGTGTCCTCTTCAGCAGATGCTGAGCACTCATAGTGTAGGATCCATTGTGAGACTCAAAGGTTTAACGGGAGGGATATGTAGAGCTGACTTAACTAGAAACAATGTGATGGGGATGAGCATCCAAGGGTATTAAAGGAACTAAGTGGAATGCTGGTAGCTCTGCTGTATGACTTTTTTCGATGCTTCCTTAGAGTCAGGAGTAGTTCTGGAGGACTGGAGATGGATACATATGGTTCCTGTCGACAAAAGCAGTTTGGGAACTAAATTGGTGACTAAATTAATGGATTTGCTGCTAAAACAGAGGATAGTGCAGTCTCTATAATCCAACAGATTGCAGGATCTGAAGCAGCATGGTATTATAGTTAAGTCTTAGATTAAATCTGATTAATTTATTTGACTGAGTGACCTGAGAACCTGGAAATCACTAGATGGTAGTATATTTGGGTTTTAGCAAGGCCTTTGACATGTTTTTGAATAGAATAAAACTCTGGGACCTGCACGCACCCAACACGCAACCAACACACAAAAAAGGACACACACTAGACATCATAACACACAAATTTGACCCGGACTCAACTATCATACTTACTGACACAAGATGGACACCCACACTATGGTCAGACCACCATAAAGCAAATGTCTCTCTCTACTGGCGAAAAACACACACAAACACAATCAATAAACATGAGCGAACAACATACACTACAAGAGGAAAAATAGACCCCACAACATTCTGGCAACAGATCTACCAGAACGAATGGTCAACAAATGCTGACACCATCCAATTCCTCCAAGAATGGGACGATGTATGTACAACAACATTAGACAAAATCGCCCCAATCCAAACCAGAACATCACACAGGAAAAAATCAAACCCATGGTTCACCGAAGAGCTGAAAAAACTTAAAACGCAAGTCAGGAAACTAGAACGCATATGGAACAAAAAGAGAGATGAACAAACACTAAATGCCTGGAAACTACTTCGGAGGAAATACAAATATACCATAAAACAGACTAAAAGACTACATTACAAAACAATAATAGGACCAATCTACAAAGACACACATAAACTCTTCTACCTTGTGATCAAACTGTTAGACACCACACCAGTTACAAACAACAGCAAAGACATACCAGATGTTGACAACCTTGCGAAATACTTCAAGGAGAAAATTATACAACTACGACTTAAAATACCCGCCAGCCCTATTGAATACACCACACTTCTAGATTGTCTAGACCCAGAAGACGGAACATACCCAGCAGACAGAACTTGGACCGAATTCGAACTACTATCAGAAGACCTCATCTCTGAAACACTTAAAAGATTTGCCAAATCCCACTGCAAACTAGACATATGCCCAAACAACCTCATGAAATCAGCTCCTCAACAATTCATAATAGACCTAACGAACCACGTAAACTTCATACTACAAAACGGACTTTTCCCTAAGGAAAAAGGAAAACTTTTACTCACCCCAATACCCAAAGACACAAAGAAAAGCGCAAGCGAAATAACCAATTACAGACCAGTAGCATCCATACCACTAATAACCAAAATAACCGAAGGAATGGTAACTAAACAACTCACAAACTATCTAAACAAACACTCAATACTGCATGATGTCCAATCAGGATTCCGGTCAAATCACAGCACAGAAACAGTATTAATTACCCTTATGACTAAATTTAAACAAATGATTGCAACCGGCAACAATATACTCCTCCTACAATTTGATATGTCAAGTGCCTTCGACATGGTTGACCACGAAATCCTATTACACATACTTGAATATTTTGGCATTGGAGGAAATGTCCTAAACTGGTTCAAGGGGTTCCTAACCCAGCGGTCATATCAAGTCACATCGAACTCAACCACGTCTGCTGCATGGACACCTGAATGTGGAGTACCACAAGGATCACCCCTCTCACTAACCATTTTCAACCTAATGATGATCCCCTTGGCAAAACTCCTATCAAACCACAACCTCAACCCATATATATACGCCGATGATGTAACAATATACATCCCTTTCAAACAAGACATTAAAGAAATCTTCAATGAAATCAACCAAAGTCTACACATCATGAACACCTGGGCAGATGCATTTCGCTTGAAACTAAATGCAGAAAAAACTCAATGCCTGATACTCACTTCCCAGTACAACACAAATAAATTCACCGCTATAAACACACCAAAACTAAACCTTCCAATCTCAGAAACGTTAAAAATCCTTGGAGTCACTATCGACTGCCACCTAACACTCGAAACTCATGCAAACAACACAACCAAAAAGATGTTCTACTGCATGTGGAAACTGAAAAGAATAAGACCATTCTTCCCAAGATCCGTCTTTCGCAGCCTAGTGCAATCCCTCGTACTCAGCCATCTGGACTACTGCAACTCACTATACGCAGGTTGCAAAGAGCAAATACTGAGGAAACTTCAAACAGCCCAGAATACAGCAGCCAGACTCACTTCGGAAAACCAAAATATGAAAGTGCAAAACCCTTACGAGAGAAGCTACACTGGCTCCCACTCAAGGAACGCATTACTTTTAAAGTATGCACATTAGTCCACAAAATCATTCACGGTGAAGCCCCAGCCTACATGTCTGATTTAATAGACTTACCACCCAGAAACGCTAAAAGATCATCCCGAACTTTACTCAACCTCCACTTCCCTAATTGCAAGGGCTTGAAATACAAGGCGCTGCACGCGTCAACCTTTTCTTACATGAGCACGCAGTTCTGGAATACACTGCCGCGCAACCTGAAAACAATCTACGAGCAAGCCAACTTCCGCAAACTATTGAAGACCCATCTCTTTGAGAAAATTTACGGAAAGAACCAAAACACATAAAGCCCACACTCACTGTTCAGTAATGCATCAATACAGCCACTTCTGAATTCTCATCCCCCGTAATCTCACCACACTCATACCTTTACTCACAGAAAATGTACACCAAATGTTTTCCTGTTATTATATATTGCCCCTTTTTGTTTCCGTTATTTCCTTCCAATGTTTCAGTGCTCTTTTCCATTATTATATTCCTTAACGATACTTTGACTTTGTCTCGCATAACTCATCACAATGTAATCCATAACCAAGTTGTAACAAATTGTATTTCCATGATTCATAATGTATTGTAAGCCACACTGAGCCCGCAAAAAGGTGGGAAAATGTGGGATACAAATGCAATAAATAAATAAATGACTAATAAATAAACCGAGCGCCCTTGATATGGGTTCCAAAGTGACTTGACTGAGTTAGAAACTGATTGAGTGGGTGATGGTGACAAAGAGAAGTAGTACCATGAAGTTCACACTGAGGAAAGGGGCCATTACCAGTGGTATCGCCACTAGGATCGGTCCTAAGTCTGGTGCTTTTCAATATTTTTGCAAGAAATACTGTGGAACAGCTGTCAAGAGGTCTGCCTTTTAGTGGATAATGCCAAAATCTCCAAAAGAGTAGACACCCTAGAAGGTGTAGGAAACATGATGAGGCATCAAGCAAAGACTGAGGAATGGTCTAGTTTTTGGCAGTGAAGATTAATGTTAAAAAAAGCAGCATCATGGATTTGGGCTGTAAAAACCCAGGGGAGTAGAACAGTGTAAGAGATGAAGTTCTGAGCACAAAAGAAGAGTAGAAATTGGGGATGATCCTATCTAATGATATTAAAATCGGTCTAGAACTTGGTTACTAAAATGTCTAGTAATCTTCGTCATAAAGCATACAAGGACAGATATAAAGATCTCAATAGACATACTGTGGAAGAAAGGGGAGATAAAATGGAGACATATAAATTTCTTTACTATTACTACTACTATAAATCATTTCTATAGCGCTACATGAGTCAGGCCCCTTTCAATGGGAAGAAGGGTTCAAGCTGTAACAGATACTTCAGTCAGTACCCCATCCAAACTTTCCTTCAGATTCTAGGGTGTATAAATGTTGAAAAAAAATTATTTCTTAACTGAAAGTAGTTATTCTTAAGTCTGTTGAGAAACAGAAGTTCATCTACAGTATGTGGTCCTAGATAATACTAATAATAATCTCTTTCTCCAATGAATATCAAGTTGCGTATATATGCTGCATATTAAGCAAGTTTTAAAAATATACACTCAAAAACCACCAGGAACAGCTCTATAAAAATTACTTTATCAGTTTTTATTTGAGGAATGAATTTCCACAATTGAACATAAGCTCTGTAAAAGCAGGAATGCAGATCCATAATATTAATGATTTCAGTCAGCCCACACAATAAACACAGCAGGGGTGACAAAAAAGCAAGCCAGAAACACTCTCTGGTGCTTCAAGGTCTTTGTTATCAATAAAATGAGACTCAACACGGGCCATGTTTTGGACACCTGGCTTGTGTCAGGAGTCTGACTTGTGTAGAAATTAGAGAGAAAACAATGTACAACAACTCTGAACAAGAATATCACACCAATTACTCAATATCCTCAGTATTGTATAACAACTCGAACAATTTGAGCTGATACACTCATCAGAAGATACTCTCCGAGTAAATCCGCTACTACAATGTGCAGTATCCTTAGTAATGTATAACTGCTTGAACAATTCGAGCTCATACACTCATCAGAAAATACTCTTGAGATTTAACAACTTTGAATAACTTTGTGTCATCAGCAAATTTAATTACCTCACTAGTTACTCCCATCTGTATATCATTTATAAATATGTTATAAAGCAGCGGTCCCAGCACAGACCCCTGGGGAACCCCACTATCTACCCTTCTCCATTGAGAATACTGACCATTTAACCCTACTCTCTGGGGTTTTTTTTTTTTTTATTTCAAAATGTTTATTAAGATTCAAAGTAGAAACATAATACAGTAATATTGTCACAACCTCAACAGTGTTGTAGCAAGCTCATAATACAAAGCCAATAACAGTCAGTTTATCCCTTCAACATCTGACCCCCCAATCCACCCCCTATCCCATGAATCCCCCCGCCCTAATCCCCCCCCCCCCATCAATCCTCACAGAGTAGATGGAGAAGAATCAGGGCAAGCAGTCCACTTCACATAAGGGTCCCAAGTACGCGAATAAGTCAACCACTGTCCAGTACGCATGGCTGTTAGTTTGGACATCAAATGGATATGTGCCAATTTCTGTTGAATCATCTCCAGACCCAGCAAGGTGGATTGTTTCCATGCTGCAGTGAGCACCAGTTTGCCCGCCACAAACAGTGTTTTCTATGTTTTAACCAGTTTTTAATCCACAGTAGGACATTACCTCCTATTCGATGACTTTCTAATTTCCTAAGTAGTCTTTGATCCTTTTTGTTGAATTACATTGTCTGAATCATTTTACACAGCTTGGGTTAGAACTATGTATTCTCGTACAATAAGAGTTTTGTTACACAATTTCTCTAATGTAAGAACCACCACCGAGTGTCCAATCTCCAATGCAGTTGAACCTACAACATTCAGCAGATAACTTTCTTCTTAGCTTTGCATGTGGCATTATTCACTCAGTGTATACATCCCATTTGACTGGGTTTAATGGGTCAAACCCTTCGTCAAGGACCAGAATTGCCACAATTATCAGTTTGATGCAGAGGTTCTCAACCCAGTCCTCAGGACACACGCAGCCAGTGAGGTTTTCAGGATATCTAGAATGAATATGCATGAGATAAATTTGCATGCACTGCCTCCATTGTATGCAAATCTGTTTCACTGCGGAAGTCCTGAAAACCTGACTGGCTCGGTGTGTCCCAAGGACTGGGTTTAGAACCCCTGGTTTGAAGGGGAAAAAATAACTTTTAATGGTTATTATCATGAAATCACGTTGGTCAAACACATCCCACACAACAATTCACTTAGCCCTTCACAAGATGACTGCTCTTCTTCATTCTTATCACACTCTGCTGTGGCTCCCACACCAGATGAAGAGAAAAATCCCATCCTCATCCCTATGTGGTTAAGAGTCGGGAGAAGCAGGTGGTGTATTGTAGGGTTCCCAACATTTTGACAAAGAAAACATGACACCTGCCCTAGTCCATGTCCCTCCCCCGTCCCATTCTCTCCCCTCCCCCAAGAGTCTGTTGCATCCTTCCTCCACCCAGTCCCTCTACAACCAACTGTCTGCATGAGGGGACCAATGCAAAAAACTACTGCAAGCTCAGCTGAGTGAATACCACGAGGTATATGACAGCAAGCAATGCAGGATGGAGCCCAGCGTGGGTTTACCTCAGCACAACATTCATGGATGCATATTGCATTCAAATTAATGCATTTAAGGCCATTAAGTATGCACACCAATATACAAAATGCCTTTCATCTGACCTCCTCAGCAATACTTTTTAAGAAATCCCTGGTGACTGGGGCACCCCCCCACAACCCATTACCCGTCAATCCCCCTGACTCAAAAAAGGTGACAAATTCTTTGGTATCTAGTGGCAACCTTCCCTCCCTCCCATCCCTCTATCCCTGCCCGACCTGTCTTAAAAATTTGAAAGAAAAAGTGCCTAGTGGGGACCCCAAGGCCCTGAACCTTACAGGAGGCAAGAGCCCTCTGGGCACTGTCATCTGAAAAATGGCAGTGCCTTGCCCCACATGGTGCATTCTGGGGTACACCATGTGCAGTCAGGATGTCATGTAAGGGAATGTTTCCCTTATATGGCATCCTGGCCCTGCCTGGTGCATCGCATCGCCATTTTGAAGATGACAGCACTGGAGGCAGGAGTGTGAGGTACAGGGCCTGGGGGGTTCTTGGCGAGAGGAGGGCACACACCAGTCACCAGGGCCTTTTCTTAGTTGAGTCAAGGTGGGGGGAGGGGTAGGAGGGAGAAGAGGAGGAAGGGGTGCCATTAGACACCAGGGATCTGGTTGGGGGGGGATAGTCATATCTGGTGGGTAAGCAACGGGGATTGTTCAGGGATTGAGACAGGACAGGAAGGATCCCATACAAATGGCCTGCTAACCTGCAACTTTTTTTTTTTTAATGTCATCTTTCCTGTCGGTGCCTGAGCCAATGGGGACTTCGACATTATGCAAAATAAATGGTTTAAGTGCCATTTTATGCACATATTAAAGGTAAATATGGCTTGTAAAATAAGGGCCATTGCATGGCACACATACCACCATTGGCAATGACATAAGTTGGCTTGCCTGATTTTCAGTGTGCCAAACCTGCTTTGCACTAGTATTCTGTCATGGCATAGGCATGCGCCAAAGCTATTATAGAATTGATGCCAATTTACAGAAGTGCCCTCAAAATACTTTTCTAAAATGTAAGTCTGCTAGTATTGAGTTTCACAGAGTGTCTCTTAGCTGTGGTACTGTTAGTGAAAACCAAATGAAGAACACAAAAACTTTCCTCCAGCGAGCAGCAAACAGAAGCCAAAGGAGTGGAAGTTACCAAAACAGCAAATCCCAAAGGCATACAGTTGTAAATGTTCCAAAATTTTATTATCCAATAAGAAATACAGGTGAAACCCAACATGGACCGTATTTTAGCATGTTAGCCTTCCTCAGGGGTCCTGTAATATAAAAATAAATGTAGAGCGGTGATCTGGAACACTTAACGTCTGAAGTTGGACAAAATCCGAATCAACGTCGTCTTATACACACTTAAACAAGCGCATGTTTTCTTTGGATTAGAGAATGACACGGGGACAAAATTTGTCCTCGTCCCCGCCCCGTCTCTGTGGGTTCTGTTTCCATCCCCGTCCCCGCAGGCCCCGTCTCCATCCCTGCCCTGTCCCCACAGGTTCTGTCCCCGTCCCATCCCCGTGGACTCTGTTCTCATCTGCAGAAGCCTCAAACACTTATGATTTTATATTTAAATTTCTTTATTAAAGTTTAAAAAGGAACAATATGCTGTGCAACTCTTTTGTATAAATTAACCCTCCCACCACCACCACCCTGTACCCTTCTAACCCGAACAATAGCTGACTTCTACTACCCCAAGGAATCCTAATCCACCCTGTTAAAATGTCCAGGGGTACAAAATACAACCCGTTCTGCATGCTCTAAAGGGGAGAAATATGCCCTATGAAGCACTTATGACGTTTAATCTGTGGATGAATAAGAAGTCTCAACAATCTCAGGATTCAGTCTAGCTCTCCTGTCTTCCACAGTCCTTCCTGCAAAAAAAGTTGTCTTCTTAGAAGATGTGCTGGTAGCAGGATGTACAGGATTCCCCCATGCAAATTTTGCTAGCTGCGGTCAGCATGTTTGCTTGTTTATAAAAATATTGTCGTCTGCATCAATCAAACATAAATAACAGTCCAGTTCATTAACAGGCTTCAAAGTAGAAAGTGACAGAGTTTGTCCCCGTCCTCACAGGCTTCTGTCCCCATCTCCGCGGTTACTGCGGGTCCCCATCCCCATGTCATTCTCTACTTTGGATCTTGTGGTTTTGGTGACTTTCACCACTGTTAGTGTAAATAACTGTACCTTTTCACGTGACTCATGATTTTCTAAAACTCTGACATATCTCTTCTGTCTTCTTTTCTGCAACCTGAATTGCCCTGTCTTGTACGTTTATATCCATGTTTTTGTCAGTGACTTTCCAGTAGAAGCTACCTAGTAGATGCCTCAGTGAAAATTGCTCCTAAATGTATTTACTTGCAGATCTCATAACATAGGCAGCCGAGACCCCCCTCATGCCTGCCGAGTCATTGTGATGATGCAATAAATTCAGGAGACAATGCGTTTATTATCATGGCACAACTTGGACGCAGCTTTATTTTATTTTATCTTATACCATCAAATTTGCACTAGGTATACCCAAGCCAACCAAAACCATCCGGCTTAACAGCCCACACAGTCCGCCTCCATTAGCAAGACTGACCAACCATATACAGAGCTCCCTACCGCACAACAAGGGAGCTCAACCGTAAGCGCAGCTGTCCCAGCTGCCTAGCTTACTCCATCAGGCTTGGGTACCCCACCAAAGCTGCAACATGCATACGTGGGTGTTTTTATCTATGCTTAGGGAGGGTGGGTGGGTGCAAGCCGATGGCCGGACGCCGAGACTCGGCCCGGGAGCTATAAACCTCCTTGCCCTGTCCCCTCCCATCTCAGCAGGGTACCAGGGGCCGGCGGGAAACCTTTCTCCTTTGCTCGGCCCCTCTCCCCCCCCCCCCCCCCCCCCCCCCCCGCTGACTCCGCTTGCGCAGGCCCGCCGGGGCACGGTGCCATGTTATGCTTGGCTCCGTGCACCGGAGGGCACTATGCCTCGCTTGTATAGTAAAACCACCTAATTCCCACACAGTTCCCAAAAACAGAAAATCCCTGTTTATCCTCCCTTCCTAGCCTCAGTCCTGGATAGAACAGGGCTTCATCGCTCCCATGAAGACAGCGTGAGGCAGAGAGATAATAACTTCTCAAGCTGTTCCTCCTGTTTACACCTGTTCTTTATGGAATGCAGACATGGAAAGGTGCTAATGGTCTTTTTTTTTTCCTGGGATGCTATCTTAAAAATACATTATCTCCCAGATTTCATGGGCTATAAATCGGCAGCAGGACAGGAAGAAGTGGAGGCTTGGTGTCCTGTATTTTGCAGCCTGCAGAAATGTGTAGAGAGAACCTGGAGGCATTGAAGCAAGCTGCACATTTCTCAGGTTCAGCCTGGAGAGGTTCTTTGTGACACCTAACTTTAAAAAATTTAATCTTTTGTTTCTCTGCTTCTGAGTTTAAACTAATGTTGTGACAGGCTTCCAAGATATCACAAAAAAAAAAAAAAGCAAGGAAAAGTACCATTCAACACGACTATACCAGTGGAGTCGAGGAGTAGACTAATGATTAGTGCGGTGAGCTGGTGAGCTGAGAACCTGGAGAACTGGTTTAAATTTCCATTGCAGCTCCCTGTCACCCTGGGCAAGTCACTTAACCTTCCATTGCCCCAGATACAAAACTTAGGGGCCCTTTTACTGAGCCGCGTAAGCCAAAATGGAGTTACCGCCCGGCTATCGTGTGGCTCTTGTGGTAATTTCATTTTTGGCACGGGTCCGAAAAATAATTTTTATTTTCTAATGTGCATATTGGGCGCATGCCAAGTGCCATTTGACACGTGTAGGTCATTACTGCCCAGTTACTGCGAGTCTTTACCGCTAGGTCAATGGCTGGTGGTAAGGACTCAGACCCAAAATGGACATGCAGCAGTCTTCATTTTGCCACACATCCATTTTTGGCAAAAATTTTAAAAAGGCCTTTTTTACAGATGTGCTGAAAAATGATTCTGTACACACCCAAAACATGCATCTACACTACCGCAGGCCATTTTTCAGCGCACCTTTGTAAAGGGGCCCCCTTAGATTGTGAGCCTGTTACCCTTTATCCTTTATAGACATCCTCAACTGAAAAGCAAAGCAGCAAACACATATAGTTACAGAAAGTAGAAGAAGAAAATCAATAAAAAAACAAAAAGCTGAATATGATCACAAAATGCCTCCAAAGACATACCAAACAACCAGATAAAATAAAGATCCAAAATCCTTGAAAGCTACACCACCCACTTCAGTTGTGTTATCTCGTAAGAAAACTTCAAAATTATTAGGTTGAGTGAAAATGAATTTGTTCTCTTGATAATTATACATTTTTTGAGGAAATTTTAAAAATAGGACATACCTAGGGAAACAGCCAAAACGAGAAGCCAAAGAAATTCTTTCCTAATACACGAGTGGCAGGAGAAAGGTCCAGGAAAACATCAATGTTGGACCTATAGAAAAAATCCTTATTCCTAAAAATAGTTTCAAAATCATAATCTGTGTGAGTCTGAAACAGAGGAAGTAATTAAAGTAGCCCGATGAGATTTTTTTTTCAACAGAAGGCTCCTATAACTCCGAGATTTCCATTCCCCCATCTGCATGTATTATCCTCAGGGAACTAAGAATATAACATGACTTTGAGACATTGGCCAGGGCCCCAGAGGGCAGCTGCAAAACCTCCACAAAGTAGTTCTTAAGTATCTCAGGAGCAGGTATTTAAGAACATAATCATTACCATGCTGGAACAGACCAAAGGTCTATCAAGCCCAGTATCCAGTTTCCAAAAGTGGCCAATCCAGGTCACAAGTACCTGGCAAGATTTCAAAACAGAAAAACAGATTTTATGGTACTTACCTAGAAATAAGCAGTGGATTTTTCCAAGTCAATCTTAGGGCTCATGAACTTTTCTTTTAGGAACTTGTCCAACCCTTTTTTAAACCCTGCTAAGCTAACTGCTTCTACCACATTCGCTGGCAGTGAATTCCAGGGTTTTATTACACATTGAGTAAAGAAATATTTTCTCCAATTTGTTTTATGTTTACTACTTAGTAGCTTCATTGCATGCCCCCTAGTTCTTGTATTTTTGGAAAGAGTAAACAAGTGATGTACAGATCTACCTGTTCCACTCCACCGTACTATTTAAAGGAAAATTAAGAAAGGTAAATGTTTATGCTGAAATCTATTTTCCAAATTTTCCACTTCATCATAAGTACATAAGTAATGCCATACTGGGAAAAGACCAACGGTCCATCGAGCCCAGCATCCTGTCCCCAACAGCGGCCAATCCAGGTCAAAGGCACCTGGCAAGCTACCTAAACGTACAAACATTTTATACATGTTATTCCCGAAATTGTGAATTTTTCCCAAGTCCATTTAGTAGCGGTCTATGGACTTGTCCTTTAGGAAACCGTCCAACCCCTTTTTAAACTCTGCCAAGCTTCACTACGTTCTCCGGCAACGAATTCCAGAGTTTAATTACGCGGTGGGTGAAGAAACATTTTCTCTTATTTGTTTTAAATTTACTACACTGTAGTTTCATCGCATGCCCCCTAGTCCTAGTATTTTTGGAAAGCGTGAACAGACGCTTCACATCCACCTGTTCCACTCCACTCATTATTTTATATACCTCTATCATGTCTCCCCTCAGCCGTCTCTTCTCCAAGCTGAAAAGCCCTAGCCTCCTTAGTCTTTCTTCATAGGGAAGTTGTCCCATCCCCGCTATCATTTTCGTCGCCCTTCACTGCACCTTTTCCAGTTCTATATTTTTCTTGAGATGCGGCAACCAGAATTGAACACAATACTCAAGGTGCGGTCGCACCATGGAGTGATACAACTGCATTATAACATCCTCACACCTGTTCTCCATACCTTTACTAATAATACCCAACATTCTATCCTTCAAAATGGACTTTCCCTTAATCAGTGCCTATCCTGGCTGCCTTCAATAACGCTGTCCTGTGCTAAGAATTTTGAGACTATTTCTGCAGAAAAATTACAAAGCTGCCCTCACCAATTCCAGGTTAGAATCCTCTTTTAATTGGGGTAGATGAAGCCTTTCAATTCCAGCCACCCTCTTGAAGTAACTCACTCCCTGTAATGGTTTCAAAATAGGAGCAACTACAATCCCCAAACTGCTCGGCTGTTCTTCCCTATCGATTGTGGCTTCCCTTCTGTGCCATTTTTTAACTACATTAACATCCAGGACTGCGAGCTCTGATTCTGTAACTTTGTCCCCTTTCTCTGTAACTGACCCTGTTCCAGGCCCTTACTCAGAACCCTCAGCTGCATTACAGAGGAGGTGGAAGGCTGGGCCATATTACTTCTGGTACTGGCAGTTTAGGTGCGGTGCTGCTTTTAATGACCTCTGCAGCTCAAGTCCCAGTGTTCTTTCACTCGGGTACCCACCTTTAACCTCCTGTCTGTCTTCCACAGTCACAAAAAACTGCCCATCCAAGTGGTAAACCCCTACTAAATATGGTTTGGAAAGTTGAAAATACCCAGTGTACCTGAATGTAACTCACCTTCAGCTACTACTGAAAAATGTGTGAGCAAAAATCCAAAGAATAATCCCAGAACAAATATAGCTGTTGCTGCTCCTCTCTCCAAATGATTTATTTTATTTATTACATTTGTATCCCACATTTTCCTACCTATTTGTAGGCTCAGTGTGGCTTACATAGTGCCGGAGAGCCGTTTGCAGACTCCGGAGTAAACAAATACCAGGTGATGTTTATGGTTTATTAAACTTGCTATACCGCTTAACTCACAGAAGAACAAAACGGTTTACAATAAAATTAAAATACAATCAGAAGACTTTTGGTTTGGGAATGGTGTGGTGAGGACAGAGGTCTGAAGGCTCCTGCTCCCCCAGGTTGAATCTGCATTTAATTAGTGGCGCTGGACTTTGCTTTGTCTTCAGTTGGTCACCACACGACCCCTTCACCCTGAGTAGCCTTTGTCGACTGGTTTAAATGCTAATGGATGTTACAACACTAAAAAAAAGATAGAGAGAAGCAGGGGCGTAGCCAGACCTCGCGGTGAGAGGGGGCCAGATCCCGAGGTGGAGGGGCACATTATGGTCTGCCGCCTCACCGCCCCGCTGCCGCTCCCACCGCCTCGCCGCTGCAAATACCTTGGCTAGTGGGGATCCCGAACCCCCACCAGCTGAAACCTTCGTCCAATTCCGGTCTCCGGCGCCACCGCATTGCCTGCCCTGCTCTCTCTTCCCCTCACGTCCTGCACACTTCTTTTAGTGAAATTGAGCAGTTTCACTAAAAGGAGCATGCTGGACGTGAGGGGAAGAGCAAGTAGGGCAGGCAACGCGGCGGTGCTGGATGAAGGCTTCAGCTGGTGGGGCCTGGGGACCCCCGCCAGCAAAACCAGGAATTTGGGGGGGGCAGGCCCCCATGGCCTCACGTAGCTACTCCACTGGAGAGAAGGGCCATGCTGCAGATGCTAAGATGGTGGATTAGAGCACGCCGCCATCTCCTAGCTCTGAGTGGGCGGTAGAGTTAATAGCCGAGGTGAGCTCAGCTATGGAGGCGACAATGGGAAAGCAGTTTCAATGCATAATAGACAAACTGGATCTTATGGAGCAAAACGTCACCACTCTCGCTAAAGATCTTCAAGCTATGCAACAGTGGGTTAGCGACGTAGAGGACATGGTCCACAACCTGGAAAAGGAAAGGCCTCAGGTGGCCATAAAACTGTGGGGCCTTGAAGACAAGTTAGACAAATTGAAAATAGATCCAGGAGGAATAACCTCTGGTTGTTGGGCCTACTTGAATCTTTGCCGGAATGTCCCTTCCTGGAAAAGTGGGTCCAGGGAAGCCACCACAGTGACAATTTCCTGTTAAATTATACCATCATACAAAGGTTTTGGATTATTTGGCAGCAAAGTAGAAGTTACATGAACAGTGTAATCAGGGGCATGTGCAGGATCCCATTTTGTACTGAGAGGCAGTGAAGGCTGTCTTGCGAGGGGAAATTTTGGCTTATGGGCCCGTTGGAGAGAGGTGTTGCAATTGGAACAGAGAGTCACCCACCTGAGGAAAATGTTTGGACAGCACCATACTTTATAAAACACTGCTTCTGAAGGCCCAACAGACACTCAAATTCCACATCTTTCAGGCAGCCCAGAGATCGGATACTTATTATAGATATTGTTTATACAAACATACCATGGCCATCTTCTGGCTAATTTAGTGAAGTGTTCTATGGGGCCATCTAAAATATTGGCTCTGTGTGATGAGCGAGATTTGATGGTTCATACTGATGATGGCATTAATGGTCTTTTTAAACTTTTTCGAATCTGTGATTAATGTTAGTAAGTTGTTGTTGGTCATGGCCTATGGCAAGTGGAAGGGCGTGCCACTTTTGACCAGCCTGGATGCAGAATGTGCCTTTGATGAGTGCTTTGGCTTTTTTTATTTGAGATCTTGTCTTATGGGGGGATCTCGCACTGGTTTTATCAGGCTATAACTGCCCTCTGTTCTTGTCCAAGTGCATCTCTGCTGGTCAGTGGGGTGCGCACAGAGCCAATTCCTATTTGTTGTGGGATTCTTTTGGGGTTTCATTTAAATTTATCTAAATCACAGGTTCTTCCCACTCTTCCTTATATTTGTTCTACCTGGAGGGGTAGGGACTTTCCGCTCACTTAGGCACCTGACCATCTTAAGTATTTAGGGGTTATTATTCCTACTTAAAACATTCCTGGGAGCAGAAGTAGGCACTCTGGATGGCCAGCTTGATTTGGGTAGGGCACTGCAGCTTGGCCTCACTCTCACAGCCCTCTGACTCGCACACTCAGCTTTCCAGTGCCACCATCACCACTGCCAGCGCAGATGTAACCCAAGTCCAAACACAGAGTGAGGGGAGGGAGATGCAACTCTTGGTGACATGGTCTTGACACACCCATGCTCTGTCCACATGGTCACTCCATGACAGATGCACCCTAAGCAATTTAGGTACACTGTTTATAGAATAGCGCCTAGTACTTACACACACAACTGCCAATTATTGGCGCCAAGCGTGTGCATAAGCACTACCAATCGATAAACTGGGTGTGCTGTTGGTCCCTAAATTTAGGCACCAGCTTATAGAACTGCCTTTTTAGAATGCAAACTTTCTAGGGGTCAGAGAAATAACCTAATGTACCTGAGTGTAACTCACCTTGAGCTACAACTGAAAAAGGTATGAGCCAAATATAAATAAATCCTATGAGCAGTAATATTTAGGGGTGGACAGGTGGCCTTCCAAAAAGGACCCAAAGGCACACTCGCAGATAGATACAGTCAACTTTATTGATGTCGTCAACGTGTCAGGACTCAACATGCAAAAGGACTTGACACGGACCCTGTTTTAGTGCCTTCGTCAGGAGTTGTTCGAACTTTAGAAATCCTTCTATATCATTGGTTCGCCGTGTCAGTGGTGACTGAAGATGTGCCGTGAGGCTATAAGGACATAGCTACTGATACTGTATTTCCTATTGCTACAATTGGAGCTATTTGGCTTATGTTTTATAGTACACAGTGTCCCTTTGCATGTAGAATCCTGACACATTGACAGTATCAATTAAGTTGACTTTGTATCCATCTTCGAGTGTGCCCTTAGGTCCTTTTTGGAAGGCTGCCTGTCCATTCCTACTATTTTAGGCTGCATGTTCATCTTTGGGGTTGCTTTGTCTTCTGAAATAATATTTCCCAGTTTAATCTGCATACCCATAGAGGTCCAAGGACTGTTTGAAGATTGTAGCTATACGTAAACAAACACTTGGTTCCCTGCTGTGGTCGGCATTTTTTTTTAACAGTGCCTGCTGTGGCAGTTACAAGTATTTCGGATATTCAGTGTCTCTATCTGGATTGAAAGTGAAGCTGAATGTCCAGATAGAGTGGTCAGTGCTGGCACTATCTGAGTAATGGTGATATTGAGACTGCGCTCGGCAATCTGCCCGCATAGTACCACAGCGTTATCTGGAAGATGCTGAGACAGTCTGTAAGAAGATTCAGCAGCTAAGGGAATTTATCCGGATAACAGCTGTTTGTTTAGATAATTCACTTTGGATATCAAACCCACAGGATACATTTCTCTCTAGAAAGGTTTGTACTGTGTCACTGTCAGATACATTCCTCCCAGTAAAGCTGGTCTTTGGCTTCAAGCACCAGTAATTGGAATTTAGTTGGGAGAGGGGAAACATAATCTTTTTTATTAGTTCAGTATATGAAATTGTAATGTGTGTGTGTGTGCCTAGAGTCGGTCACACATCTCAGGGCATGAAATTCTGTATAATATGGCAGCGGGCTCCCAGCCTTGTTATCTTATTCAGAATATGAATTTGCAGAAAGGCAGTACATAGTAACATAGTAGATGACGGCAGATGAAGACTTGTATGGTCCATCCAGTCTGCCCAACAAAATAAAAACTCATAGCATAAGGTATAATGCGATACTACATATGTGTACTTGACCTTGATTTTTCCTTGCCATTTTCACGTCACAGACCATAGAAGTCTGCCTGGCACTGGCCTTGTTCTTCAAATACTGAAGCCGTCATCAAAGCCCCACTCCTGCCCATCCAAATCTGTCCAGCCAAGGTCAAGGCACAGACCAAAAAGAAGTCTGCCCAGCACTGGCCCCGTTCTCCAGCTACTGAAGCTGAATCTGTCCAGCCACAATCAGGGCACAGACCGTACATGTTGCATGTTGTGTGTATGTATGAGCAGAGCCTATGGTCTGGATCTGTTCACTCTGCTCAGATGAGTTTGTGTAAAGACAGTGGGGGACTCTGGGTGTGAGTGAACAGGAGGAGCTGGACCTGCAGTCTGGACACGAGGTTATCTAATGGCAGTGCTAGGCTGTGTGTGTTTGAAGGTAAGGTGTACATACAGCATTGTCTGGATTTGGTCACATTTTAGGCTAGGTGATTTTATAAGGGCAGCAAGGTGGAGAAGAGAACAGGCAGGTACTCATCCAGGCTCCCTGGGCTGTTTTTTGTCTGACTTGTTTATAGAACAGGGAAGCTCCATGCATGGATGGAAGAGTCTGTAAAGAACACAAACCAGGGGCAGCGGAACATCTGTTTGGTTGAAGGGGATCAAGCAAACAAATTGCCAGCCTTCGCACCCCCCCCCCCTCCCCATCCCTAGTTGTCTAGTTGCTGATACTTTTATTGGACAAAGTATCCTTGGGGCCATTCCACTGCCTATGATGCAAATTAGCCAGTTACAGGACAAAGACCGATAAAACAAACCAGTTCTAGGACAGTGACAGATAATACAGGCCAGTTTTGAGACAAAATTGATAAAACCAACCAGGTGCAGGACAGTGATGGATCAAATTGGATTGGTACAGAAGAAGGTTAGTGCCCAAATCCCCCAGACACACCAGGGGAGAGATACAAAATCAGACAAGTGTTTCTTCTTGTATCTGCATTCCAGCCACCCCAGAAAGATATTATAAGAGCAGAATCCCCCTCAGATCTGGTCAGCATATTATTAGGATTCTTCCAGGCCCTGGAGGTTGATTTCCTTTGGTCCTGGCCTATTTTCAATTTGAAAGAAAAATAATGCTTTTTCACTGATCTGTGACTTCACTATTCACTAATGCTGTGAGCATAGAGTGGAGAGAAGGGTCTGGCAGCCAGTAAATATTTGTTTTGTCTTAAAAATTCTAAATTAATGTCATTAATTGTTTCTAAACCAATGTTGTTAATATAATTGCATAGAACCCTTTAGGGATGTGTGTAGAACCTCACTTGAGAAGCACTGATGACTAGGGTGTCAGCAGAGGTGGTCCTTGCCTCAAATCATTTTCCTCCTTGTCCTCAGACCTTGTGGTTGTTACGTTCATCTCATAAAGTGTTGAGTATGGTTTCTTGAGAGAAGGAGCTGCCCTCATTACTCTGCAATATGTGATGTGATTGATGTGAGGATATATGTCTGGGGACAGGCCTTAAAGAACTGACATTTCTTAACCCTCTCCTGCTGGTTTTCTGTATTTCAGAGTACACAGGGCCACGAGAATAACAAGGATTCCCGACTGATCTGGATCAGTGCCAGCGATTACGTGCTGTCCTTTGGATATGGTCAGGTATTGTGCTACATGAGTTATAGACAGTGCACGCACGCATATATATATCTTTAAAAAATATATAATAGTAAGCAGCAAGAAGTGGCCTAGTGCAGTGGCGTAAATAGGATTGATGGGCCCCCTATATAACATCATGTCTCCCAAGGTGGTGGGGACCGGGGAGGGAGGGGTGAGATAAGGGATCCTTTCAGAGCTCCAGTAAACAAACTGCAAAAAGCAAACACATTCCAGACCTTAGGAAGCCTGTCACAGAAATAGAAACTGGCGTGCAAGATATCAGATATGCACATTTCCCATAACTGAGATATTACAATTAATAATTTCAGAAACAAAAAAATACCCTTTTTTTTTAACTTTTGTTGTCTGAGCATTGCTTTGGTCCCAGTGTCTCTTTGCTGCTTTTCTCTATTTTTTCTTAACTCTTGACCCAGGGTCTCCTGTCCTTTTAAGATTTCTCTCTATGTCCAATATCCACCTTTCTTCTGTGTCCCTATCCATCATGTCCAGTGTTTCCTCTCTGTGCCCCTGCCCTATCCTCTCCCCCATGTTCAGTATCTGCCTTCTCAGTGTCCCTATCCTTTCTTCATATTCAGCATCTGCCCTCTGTGTTCTTATCTTACTCTTTCCAACATCTCCCTATATCCCTATCCCTCCTCTTTGAGTCCAGCATTGCCTCTATGTGTCCCTGTCTCTATGCTACCTCCATGCCCAGCATTTCTTCTGTGTCCCTTTCCCTCATCGTGGCCAGTTTCTCTCTTCTCTTCCATTCCTCCTGCACCTCTGGCACCCCCTCTGTGGTCCAGGATCTCTCTATCCCTCTCTCACTCACTACTTGGTCCATGGTCTTTCTCTCTCTCTATCCCTTCTGATAACCCCGCCCCCCATGGTCCAGTGTCTGTCCCCCTCTCTTCCTCCACCTTTGTTCCAAGTCTTTTCTTTCTCTCTCTCTCTCTCTCTCTCTCTCTCTCTCTTTCATGGCTTGGCATCTCTCTCTCCCTCCCTCCCCTTTGGTCTAGGTCTTTTATTTTGTCTTCCCTCTGCTTTTCCTCCTGACCCCCTCCTTTGCTCCAGGTCTTTTTTCTCTGTCTCGCTCTCTCTTTCCTCTCCTCCCTTATGCTGGATCCAGCGTCCTGCCCACGGGAAGTTGCATCATTTCCCGCCCTAGGGAAAATCGCCCTGTATTTTTTAGTGCGGCGCTAACATGGCAGTAACCGGGCAGCACCGTGTGCCACCCAGTTACCACCGGGTTAGCGTGGGAGCCCTAAGTGCAGTAGGTGATCCCCCCCACACACACACATGACCACATGGTAAGAGCAATCTTACTGCATGGCCATGGCTATTTTCTGCCTTTTTTACCCACTGTGTTAAAAAGAGCCGCAGACATGGCAAAAACAGCCCTCACTGCTAGCATAGGGCCCTTTTTACCACAGCTTGATAAAAGGCCCCCTAAGCAGTGGCGTTCCTAGGAGGGCTGACACCCAGGGTGGATCGCCGATGCGCAGCGCCCCCCCCCCCGGCAAAAGGACACCCCCCACAGGTGCACGCCGCTGGGGGGGGGGTGCTGCGCGCCGGTCAGCTTCGTTCGTTTCCATGCTCCCTCTGCCCTGGAACAGGTTACTTCCTGTATGAACGAAGCTGACCGGCATGCAGCATCCCCCCAGTGGCGTGCACCCGGGGTGGACCGCCCCCATCGCCCTCCCCCCTTGGTACACCACTGCCCCTAAGTTATGCATGCAACCAACCTTATTCTATAACTGTGCGCCCAACTGCGTGACTATCTTTGGGCACCATTTATAGAATTTGGAGGAGGGTCTTCGATAGACAGGTGTGCTCACACACCTATGCATATGGTCCAGGACTGAGGTGTGTGTTTGGGACTCAGGAACAGGAGGGGGGCTTCAAGTCAGGAGTGAGGTATACTGACAATGCTGTGTGTGGGTCTCGCTACAAGAATAACAGGGTGAGCTGCAGGGTGGGATTGAGATATATTGGCAGTGCTGTGCCCCGGGGGGGCTCAGTTCTGGATTAACAAGTCAAGATGAAGGGAAGTGGGTAATAGGGGAATGGGTGGAAGCGACTCACCGATTACTACAAGTTTCTATTATATAAATCCAATTAAATATCCCCTCTATCTCGTAGCCGTGACTGAAAGCAGAAACCTTTGGCTTCTATTTCCATAGATGAGGGTCCGAGAGGTCTTGCTGTGGGACACCCGGAGATTCAGTACTTCTGTGGCTTCCTTCACCTTGGATAGCTCCTCAGGGTAGGAATCTGAGCTTTTCCAGTGCATTTCTCTTTGGAATGTTACTGCTCTTTGCATTGATTGTGGGACTGAGGAGGCATGCATGAGATACTCAGCACCTCATGGGCAGATCCTTTGGATAGCAGTATTGCGCTTACCAGAATGTGAATGTTTGCTCTGAAGCACACCAATCATGTGACATTGTGCATTGTGGGAGACGGGAAGGCTGTGAAGAGTATGTGTCTCAAGAAATAGTGTGTATATTACAGACAAGTCACAGCCTATGGGTGTAGGTCAGCTCAGTTTCTGAAGGAATTTGGTTATGGTATGTTGATGTAAGAAGATTGTGGCTTTGACCCATGCATCAGGGGCATTGACCTCAGACTAATTGTTCATCTGAATAATTGCATTTGATTTCTGAGTTTTAACTACTGCTTCTCCTGATCACCATTTCTCTAGCAATGGTAGAGTGTACAGCACAGCAAAGAAAAATAAGTTAGACAGTGCCTTCTCTGTTGAGCTTAGTCTAATCAGCATGCAGAGATGAGATGAGGTAACTAGGAAGCCTCAGGAAATTTATTTATTATAGTACACATGGTGGAAATCGATAGGATGACAACGAGCCAGGGTTTAAAATTGAGCATCAGCTCCAAACAAGAGGGCTTTTATATGTCAAAAGAGACGGCTTGACACACTGCTTGGGAATCACTGTTTTAGGTACAGTGCAAAGCAAAAAAGTGGAGGCGCAGACACAGGTCTGAATAAAATCTTTTATTGAAAAGTGACCTGACATGGCTGTGTTTCAGCAGGTTAGAAACAAAATATTAAGGACACAATTGGTATATTACGATGGTCATGTGCCTTTAGCAGTATGCTTGAAAAACTTCAGCTCCTGTTTGCAGAATGCCATAGTATCACATGACCATCGTAATACACCAATTTTGTCCTTAATACTTTATTTCTAACCTGAAGGACCCCTGAGGTTTTATTCAGACTTGTGTCTACTCCTTGACTCCTCTTGTTTTCCTTGCTGATAGGTACAGTGCGCTAGAGTTTAGTGACCACTTTCCTATTGGCTCTTGATCCCTACATTATTTATGGATTGCTTTGGTGTGTGGTTGATTGTTTTTATGATTTTATGTATGTAATTTATTAATCTACCTAGTTAAAGGCAGAGGAGAAATGGTACAAAATAAGTACCTGATGAATATATGTAAACCGCTTTGAATGTAGTTGCAAAAACCTCAGAAAGGCGGTATATCAATTCCCATTTCCCTTCCCTTCCCTAAATAAATAAATTCACGTTGATGCTTGGAGCCTCTGGGATGCTGCTCAGTTGTATCCCAAATCAGGCTTAGGGGCCCATTTGTGATACTTCAAGGGCTCAAGAGAATTAAGAGGAGTTATGAGGTATCTGTCTGGAGTCATACAGGGAGTTCTTGGCGGTTCTTTTATAGGGTGCTAGCCCTCGTTTTCTCTGGCCTCAGATCATAGCAAGTGCTAGCTGCTTTGAACAGAGATCAAATCATTCCAGCAGCAAAGGGATGTTAAAGCAGACTTCCAGAATCCAGCAGTTTTGTGGCTAAAGCTAAATCTAATAACCAGTCCTCTTAAGAAAGAAGAAAAATATATTTTTATGTGAATCACACAGCCCAGTGCAAGAATATTGAGTGTCCTTTAGTCTTACGCCCCCACAATTAATTTTCAGTTCCTTAGGCTTTTGTCTCCTCCAAGATTCTGATAATTAACCTCTAAAATCATTATCCTATAATGATTCTATAAAAGTATATAATTGGACATTATTCATTTAAATATTAAGCTTTGTTTTGCAGATATCAGTATGAGCTTAATGGTTCTTTGAGTTTGTATGGCTGTCAGGGCTTATTGTTTTGCTTTGACTGTAGTTGCTTGTTGTGGTCCCCTTTAGAAGCTGTTGCCCTAGATGATGGCTTAGTCTTGCCTAATTTTTAAGCCAGCCCAGATACAGCACAGGCAATATAGTGTCTCACAATAGCAGTCAACACTGGTCCTATTACATTGTTTATAAAAGGTAAAATAAATGATTTTTAAAAAATCCAAATACTAATCTCCATGAGGTTGGTTATACTCCCTTAACGTATTCAAGGTGCCTAGTCAGACTAGTGCAGTGCAGGAGTAACCTAATGGTTAGAGCAGAGGGCTGACAATCTGCAAAGCCATATACAAATGCCACCATGGCTCCTTGGGATGTTGATCAAGTCACTTAACCATGTGGGGGGGGGGGGGGGCCTGGGCTTATCCAGCCCTCCCCCTACACACAAATTTTGACACCGTTGCTGTGGCTGGCAGGGATCCCAGCAGAAGAGGTCCTCCAGCATCCAGAAAATCCCCTATGCTCACAGTCAGCGGCACTTTCTGTGGGCTGCCACCACCCTCACCCCCATGCGTGCTTGTTTTTTGCGCATGTGCAAAACAATTAGCACACACAGAAGGAGGGGTGGCATAGTGGCTGTCCATGGAAAGTGGCACCAACTCCAACTGTGAGTGTAGGGGAGTTTCAACTCCTTGTGACCCCTGCATTTAGGGGGGGCTTTTATAAAGAGGCGGTAAGCCCAACGCAGACTTACCGCACACTAAAACGGAACTACCGCCAGCCCAATGGAGCGCGTGCGCCATTTCTAGCACTCCAAGAAAGTTTTTTTCCCTAGCGCAACACTAACCCAGCAGTAGTCAGGCATTGCTGCTTGCTGCCCGGTTACTGCTGAGTTACTGCAAAAAGCCCTTACTGTCACCTCAATGGGTGGAAGTAAGTGCTCCCCGCTTCATGGCCCCACAGTAAGAGTTATCTTACCCATTTGGGGGTGGGGGGGGGCGCATTTTACCGACTGTGGTAAAAAGGGCCCTGGCACGCAGGAAAAACATCCCCTGCTGCTACCGCAGGGCCATTTTTCCCACAGCTTAGTTAAAGGACCCCTTAACCTTCCATTGTCCCAAGAGCTCTCTAGGGACAGAGAAAGTGCTGCATATAATGTGTACAATGCTGCGTACATCTAGTAGCAATATAGAAATGATTAGTAGTAGTAGAGTTTCTGGCCACCAGCGGAAGACCTCTTCAGCTGGCAGTGGTAATGCATATTCCCTCTATATAGCCTCACAATCCTCTGTCATCAAACAGCTCAACCCTGACTTCTTAACATTCTTGTCCTGTTTCTTGCATATTAATTTTGTCAGAGCTGATCCAGGCTTTTTTTATCAGCACATGAGCCTCCAAGAATGGATTCACTTCTAAGGTTTATTGAGGGACCCCACATGGGCTGTGTTTCAGTGTAACGCCTGTATCAGGGGTCGTCATTGTAAGTAATACAATCAGGGCATTCTCCTCTGTTCCTTTAAAGATCGGTCGATAAAACCAAATCATACAGTGGTTAGAGCAACATAGTCAATTCACACAGCTAAAGTAGAAAACGCTGCCAAAATTCTCTATCAGAACAAACATCGAGTCATTCATCTGTCTCACTAGGCCTAGTCTCGCAGTAAACCTCTGATGTCAACCCATTCTAGGAGGCCTATTGTGCTGTTTTTCCTTGGCTGTTTGTGCGTTGGACTTCCTGTCTTCCGTTTGCCATGCTTTTCCACCCCTAGATATGGCCTGCATTACAGAGCCATTCTTAATTAGCCCATGTTTCCAGGTCAACAGGCAGTTTGGACCCAGTCCTGGCTTTCTAGCTTCTATCCATGGCTGCCTGTTCAAACAGAGCACTGGAACTGGCATTCATTTAGATGGGAGTCAGAAGATTGGGACTGGATAAATATTTGGCAAGGGAGCTGGAGTAAGGTTGGCAATATTCGACCTTTGTACATTATTTATTTATTTGTTACATTTGTATCCCACATTTTCCCACTTATTTGCAGGCTCAATGTGGCTTACATAGTACCTTAAAGGCGTTCGCCAAGTCCGATAGATAACAAATACAAGGTGATGGTGTGGTCGAATAAGGTTCATGAGTTTCGGACGCAATGGGGGTAGAAGTGGGGAAGGGTTATAAGGTGTCCATAACGAGCTGTGGTGTTGCTGTGTTGCAGAGTTCAGGCACTTAGGTTGGGTTGGTAGGAAATGCCCAGTGGTGTGCTGGAGCTGGTTCGCACCGGCTCGCAAGAGCCGGTGGTTAATTTTTTTAAGATCTTGCGAGCCGGTTGTTCAGCACAGCGAGCCAGCTCCAGTAAACGAGGTAAGCATGGCAGGAGGGCGCCACAAGCCATGCTTACCCCGTTTACCTCACCTCCCACCACTGCCCTCGTTTGCCTGGGCCACCCAGCAATTCTCCTCCCCTGATTACCTCCATCAAAGCGACCACGTCATTGAAAGCCCTGCCTGTCTCTAGCCTTCCCTTCGTGAGTTCGTTCCCTCAGAGTCCTGCCTTCTGACGTCATTTCCTCTTTCCGCGAGGGCGAGACTCTGAGGGAACAAACTTGAAGGGAAGTCTAGAGACGGGCAGGGCTTTCAATAACGCAGCCACTTTGACAGAGGTAATCAGGGGAGAGGGGAGAATCGCTGGGTATGGATGGCTGGAGGGTGGGCAGGGGATAGAAGAGAATCGCTGGGTATGGGTGGCTGGAGGGGGGGCAGGGGAGAGAATAGAATCGTTGGGTACGGATGGCTGGAGGGGGGCAGGGGAGAGAAAAGAATCGCTGTGTATGGATGGATAGAGGGGGGCAGGGGAGAGAAGAGAATCGCTGGGCATGGATAGATAGAGGGGGCAGGGGAGAGAAGAGAATCGCTGGGTATGGATGGAGGGGGCAGGGGAGAGGAGAGTTGCTGGATATAGATGGAGGGAGGGCAGGGGAGAGGAGAGTTGCTGGACATGGGTGGATGGAGGGGAGAGGAGAGTTGCTGGACATGGGTGGATGGAGGGGAGGGCAGGGGGAGGGGTGGTTTGCTGGACATGGGTGGATGGAGGGGAGGGCAGGGGAGAGGAGGGTTGCTGGACATGGATGGAGGAGAAGGAAGGGAGAGAGAAAAAAATGCTGGACATGGATGGAGGGGAGGGAAGAGTGAGGAAGGAGATGAGATGAGGGAAAAGGAAGAGAGGAGAAAAACTGCACATGGATGAAGAAAATAGGCAGAAGCTGGATCCACTGGACAGTCAAGTCTGCGGAGGACCCAGCTTTTACTTACAGATGTAGAGCAAGAAATGAAGAAGAAAGGCGGAAAGGAAAGAAATAAATGGAAAAGAAGCCCTAGAAACAGAGTTAAGAGGACAGATAACAGCAGAATCGGAAACTGGGCCAGCACGATCAGACAAAGGTAGAAAAAAATCATTTTATTTTCATTATATTTATTTGTAGCATTTGTATCCTACATTTTCCCACCTATTTGCAGGCTCAATGTGGCTTACATTTGCCGTAATGGCGGTTGCCATTTCCGGGTAACAGGATTTCAAATGGTGTTGCGTTAAGGTACATACATACATGTTAACCTAGATGGAACATCACATACGTGGAACAGATCATGGTATATATATATATATACCATGTGCATATATACATGGAAAAGAAGAATACATTATTGTATTGCATGAGGGTTCCTGGGTAATAATTGGATTATATCATACATTAGGTCATCGACTATGGAGAGACCATGTTTGACACAAGGATTGTAGTAATAATGATTGTTCATTAATGGCAAAGAGGTTATAGTGTTTGGAATATGTCCAGTTTGAGAATCAGGTGCTCAACATTAAAAGTTTATATTTATTTACTTATTTATGGCATTTTATCCCACATTAAACATGAATTAGATTGGAACCTGGGATCATTTAATATTTTTTCCTGGAGTAATGCATTGCCCCCCCCCCCCCCCCAGGCTCTCTCCTCGGTTATAGCCAGCTCTGCAATTGGGGGGGGGGGGCGCAGAGGTGGACTGGGGAGAGAGCCTGTTGTTAAACATTTACCAGCACACCACTGGATATGCCTTTTTAAACAGGTAGGTTTTTAGTGATTTCCTGAAGTTCAGATGGTCGTAGGTTGTTTTCACGGCCTTTGGCAGTGCATTCCATAGTTGCGTGCTTATATAGGAGAAGCTGGATGCATAAGTTGTTTTATATTTGAGTCCTTTGCAGTTCGGGTAGTGGAGGTTTAGGTATGTTCGTGATGATATGTTTATGTTTCTGATTGGTAGGTCTATGAGGTCTGACATGTATCCTGGGGCTTCGCCGTAGATAGTTTTGTGGACCAGGGTGCAGATTTTGAAGGCGATACGTTCTTTTATTTTATAAATAAAAAGGTTGGGAAAGTTCCCAGACAGCAGAGAATAGCAAACTTGTTCTGAAGCAAGGAGAGTCCATCCTCGGGGAGCAGGCTATAATCATCTTCAGCCTCCCAAGCAGGTGCAACTGTAGTCTGGCTGTGAGGGGAGAGGGAATACACAGCCCCATCTACAAACGGAAGCAAAGCCACAGGGGTACAAGGCGAGAGTGCACTCCTGGCCCCAGCAACAGCTTTTCAAACACTGTGGCTGTAAGCCTTTGCTTTATAAATCAGTCTGTTTTGAAAAAGGTCACTCAAAACAAATAAAAGACTTTTGACTCATGCCCACCATACCAATTATATGCTCATTCTTAGCTCACCATCATTGACTCTCAATATTTTTTTAATTCAGCATAAAGTCTTAATGCTAACCCACAAAACTCTTCATGTATTTAATCCTCCCCCCCTCGCCTCCTTATCTGGCCTTTCTGATTACTCCATGTAAGGTTCAAGGTTCATCTTTATTTATTTGTTTGTTACATTTGTACCCCGCGCTTTCCCACTCATGGCAGGCTCAATGCGGCTTACATTGGGCAATGGAGGATTAAGTGACTTGCCCAGAGTCACAAGGAGCTGCCTGTGCCTGAAGTGGGAATCAAACTCAGTTCCCCAGGACCAAAGTCCACCACCCTAACCACTAGGCCACTCCTCCACAAATCACAGATATCTAAGTGGTTTACAAAGGGTAAGATGGAAAGATATACAAGAGGAAGAGAGAACAGTGGAATGACACATCAGGTAGCTAGGTTACAAATCTGCATTATAAGGAAAGGGGATACGGGACAGGAACAAATTAACCCTAAATGAAACAAAAGGAGGGGAGGGAATTGGGAGAAAATGACTGGACAAGAGGACAAACACATCCCAGGACCTATGAAACATCTGTAATCTGATCTATATCAAGGGATCTTCAGATCCATGTTATGTAATACCGAAAGCCTTTTTGAAAGAGTATGATTTCAGAACTGTCTTAAAGGAGAGCTCAACATGAAGATCCAGGGTATGAGGTTCCATTGAGTAGTGGCAACCATGAAAAAGCAGGTAGATCTGTCATGGTATGAACAGATCCGCAAATAAGAAGGAATAATAGGTAGGTGTTGGTTGGAAGAATGCAAAGAGCAAGCCAACACATAGGGTAGAAATGATCTGAACAGAAGCTGTGGGGCTGTGGAATGGAGAATTTGATATGTTAACGCTTGAACTTTGAATGGGATACAGAAATTGATGGGAAACCAATGTTTGGACCTTAAAAGAGGGGTAACTGTACCATATTTCTTAGCCCCATAAATGAGTTTAATTGCAATATTTTGGATTAATTGTAGACAACATAGTGGTAAAATGGAAGACCATGAAAAAGAGAATTGAAATAGTCAAATTGAGAGATTACTGGAACATGTACTAGCAAGCGAAGAGACTGCAGATTAAAGAGTGAATGGGCAGCCCTGATCTGCCTCAAAGTAAAAAAAATGACTTTTGCACGACAGTAGAGATATATTGGGAAAAAGAAAGATGATTATCGACTGCCACCCCAAGGATTTTGACAGAATCCTTCAGTGGAATAGGCATACCTCTCAAATCCTATGCTCTGCCTTGGAATACCATCTTACTGTCCCCTCCATCCAAGTTGTACACCTGGGATCCACACAGCTATCTGCCTTCTTTTTTAGCACTCCCACTCTCTGGTATGCCAAAAGTATAGAGCTGAAAGCTCACCTATTTTCCCAGGCCTTCCAGGGTTCACCAGCACAGTGAGTGTCAGTATGTATGGGGTGAGGTCTTCACTGCCTGTTCCCTGCTCAGTTCCTGCTTTTTCGCTTTCCTATCAATAATTGTAGTTCTTTTCTTGTGTTCCCCTTCTTAGCACTTTGCTTGTCCTGATGCATCTCCACTGGTTACCTATGGAATTTCGTACCCGTTTTAAGGTTCTGTCTTTAACCTACAAAGCTCTACATCTTGGTGCCCCTTCCTATTGTCCTCCATGATTATTCCTTACACACCTGCAAGAGCCCTATGCTCTCTTGACTCTAAGTCTCATTTTGCCTCCACCTGAACAGGCTCATTATGAAACAACCTGGAAACCTGCCTTCTTTTTTACTGCCCCAAAACTCTGGAATGACCTGAGGTTCATTCTGAGTTGTCTTTTGTTAAATT
Source organism: Microcaecilia unicolor (assembly GCF_901765095.1). Lineage (NCBI taxonomy): Eukaryota > Metazoa > Chordata > Amphibia > Gymnophiona > Siphonopidae > Microcaecilia > Microcaecilia unicolor. Next base: position 64,001,835 of record NC_044038.1, on the reverse strand, counting down.
TAAGGCTTTATTAAAACCTCATTTTTTTTCATTGTGCATTTAGTGGTCTATTAGAGGTATGTTAGCTGTGAACTGAAGAAGCTCCTGCAACCTGTGAACTATGATTTGTTATTATTTGAGTTTATTTTCTTTTTTTCTGTCTCTTGTCTCATCTTACCTTTGCTTATATAATTGGCGTTCCTTTCCTTGTTTTTAATTTTATTGTAAACCTCTGTGTTCCTCCTTTTAGTAATTGCGGTATATCAAGTATTGTAATAAACATATCAAATACCTAGTAAACATAAAAGACTTAACCCCCCCCCCCCCCCCCGTTTACTGAGTGAGCTGTGAATGAGCTGTGATGGCATTAGCGCCCCAGCAGCTGTTAGCGCGGCTTAGTAAACAGGGGAGTTAGGGCAATTCTATAATTAGGAACCTGCAGTTTTGCACCCCTCGAGTATGTAAATGCAAAGGAAATTAGCATTACATGTGTAAGCACCCTGAGTGTTATAGGACAAATCTGCAAGGGGGTGTACATGTGGGTGGGACTTAAGGCGGGGCTCCCAGTTACATGCGTTACAGAATACTGTAAGTTGTGTGCACCCTTGCTTCATTTAGTGGGCCTTTTACAAAGGTGAGCTAGCATTTTTAGCGCGTGCCAAAAATAAACATGCGCTAAAAGCTAAAGACATCCATATATTCCTATGGGCTTTTCTAGTGCTTAGCTTGCGCTAAAAATGCTACTGCACCTTTGTAAAAGACCACTTTAGTGCCCCCACTTACACCAGGTCTATGGCAGGTGTAACTGCGGGCAGGTGTAACTGTGGGCATGTGCCAGGTTTCGCTAGAATTCTATAACAGAATCTGGGTGTCCAGCAGCCATTGTAGAATAAGCTGTCAACTTCATGGCATCAAGGCACCTAAAGAAGGTGCCCAGTTATAGAATTGCCCACCACTGTGAAGCACTAAAGGGCTCCATCAAGGCAAATGGTTTCAGCCCTGCGGGCTTCCTGACTTGACCCTTGACCCTGAGCCAACTAGTTAGATCGATGATACATATCTTTTATCAAAGCTTTGGTTGTTGGTTCTATCTACTTCACAGGTGGCCTAAAATTGGTTTGCATCATAACAAAATCTGTACAGTCCTGTCCCACATCCAGAAGGAGCGGAAGATATACTCTGCCCAATATTCAGCATCATTTGTCCAGTCAGCAGGAGCTGCTACTTGAATAAGTGCTGCTGACTGAGACCATACCCTGATTTCCAGCGGCACTATCCAGATAATGCCACTGAAAATCTCTGCAGACCGTCCCGGCGCAATCCGGACAGTGCCTGAGCAGAGCTGGGAGTTACGCTCTGTCGAGCTGGGACTGTCTCTTCATGTTCAAGTGTACAGCGCTGCGTACGTCTAGTAGCGCTTTAGAAATGATAAGTAGTAGTAGTTACCTAGAGGCCATCAATATTCACACCAGTATCCAGATAGCTTAGGACAGCGTAACAGTGCTGAACATTAGCGCTATCCAAATAATCACGACTCTGTCCATTATATCCAGATACAGCCGGCGTAACCATTTTTTTAAAGATTATCCCCTGATATTGAGACCATAATACTCGAAAGGGCCGCAGTGTGAATATGAGAAAGCTGTGAGAGCCACCAAAATATTTCAAAATTACACACATAAGCCTATACTAGTTAAATATTAATACACCGTGTATTAAACATTAATACTAATATTGATTCTACAACACCTCAAGGATATATTTTAAAAACCCACAGTGGTAGGGGGAGGAAGGATGGATTGCCCACTGAGGAGGGATTGGGGATATAGCCTGGTGGTAGGGGGGGGGAGGAAGGATGGATTGCCCACTGAGGAGGGATTGGGGATATAGCCTAGTCGGATGACTTACAAATTTTTGCTATGCCTGTTGTTGCTTAGAATTAATTAATGCAGTAGGGTTGAATATCGTCAACATTAAAACTGTTACAATCTTACAAAATAGGGGTGGGGGGATAAAATTGTTAAAAGTTTGATGGCAGGTGGCATTATTGTTTTATTGCACATAATTTCATGCATGAATAGCTGTACAATCATATTCTTAGATGTAATTGTTTTGATGTGTCATCAATAAAACTGTTGAAACTTAAAAACCCACTTTAGTTTGGCTTGTCAGCAGTAGCAAGTATCATAAACAAGATACTTGAGTAACACACTTAAGAGAGATTGTTTCCACTTACTATATAAACATGAAATATTGATTCTACAACACAGGATATATTTAAACTCACTTAACTGTGGCTTGTCAGCTGTAACAAATATAACTGTGGCAAATATCATTAATGAGATACCTGTGTCTGCATATTGTTTATCAGTACAGCATATTGAGGGCCACAGCGGAGGGCTTCGGGGGCTGCATATTAGAGACCACTGGCCTAATCTATAACTGCATCTGTGAGATAGACATGGGGAAGCCACTGCTTGTCCTGGGATTGGTAACATGGAATGTTGCTACTACTTGGGTTTCTGTCAGGTACTTGTGACCTGGATTGGCCACTGGTGGAAGCAGGATACTGGGCTAGATGGACCATTGGTATGAGCCAGTATGGCTATTCTTATGTTCTTATTTAATGTTAACAACAGTTTCTTAATTCAGTATTTAGTGCCTCTCTGAATTGTACTTTGTTGCCCCATCACAAAATTTCTCAGCACTGGAGACAGGACTCCCAAATAGTGAAAACCCAGTGTGAATTCTTTAATGGCAGCACCCGTACCGAGTGTGGTTCGTAATAGCACCTAACTTTGGGTGCCATTTACAGAATCTGGCCCAGAGCAGCAACCTGTGGTGTTATCCAGATATTGGTGAGATTCAGCCACTGTCTGAATAATTTAGGACAATCTTTTTGCTATAGACTAGATACCACTACTATTTGTATAATTCCCAGGACCACCCATATTCTGGATGTTTATCTCTGAAAATTGCTGTCCAGGGGCACTTAGCAGGTGGGTGGGCCACTACGGTCATAGCCAAGCTAAACTTTTGCTCCACATGGTATCAGCAACTAGGGAGCTTTGGGGATCAGGGGTGCAGGTTTTTTGGTGGGGGGAGGGGTTGCCCTCCAGCCAAAAAGGTAACTGTTGCCTCTGTCTGAGGATACAGCGTTCACCCTGGGATACAAGCAAATAAAACACTGTCGTCTCCTGTCATCTCGCTGTTTATACGTGTTTGCCTCTCTCTCTCTCTCCTTCTGTTATGCCCTCTTCATTTTTCTAACTCTTGTTCTTTGTTCCTCCTTAGCACTTTGCTCCTTTTTCTCTGTCACTCCATTTTTTTCCTCCCTCTGTAAGCGTCTCTTTACTCATTATTCCAGAGTTTGGAATTATTTTGACTGCTGGTCCTTATCTACTTCACAAGAATTTGACAGGCAGCCAGTGAGTGCCTCATATCTCTGTGTTATTTCAGAGTTTCACAAGGTTGCAATTACAGAAAAATCAGGAGTGATAAAAATGAGAGGTAAAAAGAAAGCCTCACTGAGAGGGGTCAAGCTGGAGCAGATTAGGGCAGAGTAAGTCAGGAGATTCATTTCTTTATGGAGAGCTCTTCACACAACTCCAAAAATGCAATCAATGTTCTTGATGTAATCCCCTTCAAAGTACCAGTCACTATTCAAAAGGTAGACAGGAAATATTTTACAAATGACTGGAGAGCTCATCAGGAGACCGTCCTGGGTTTTAGTGTCAACTTTATTTGTCATATATTTTTTTTCTTTATAAACCACAGTCAGGTCAAACGTAAGTGTATTTCTGCTTCTCATTTTTTTCCCTGTTCTTTCTACTCCAGTGTTTCTCAACCCTGTCCTGAAGGCACACCTAGCCAGTTAGGTTTTCAAATCTCTCTCATGCATATTCAGTGTGGTAATTTAAACTAGAGGGTCAGGGTGACAAAAAGAAGCAATGGAATTCAGAAAGTCATCCCCAGGAAAAACATGATGACAGTGGGGAAGGTAATGTTAATACAGAAAACCATCTAAGCTTACTTAACACATGGAAAGCAATGAGCACAGATGCTTGTAGCCTAAATAAAAAGGTTTAAGATTTGTGAGCCCAGATGTTTGAGGAAGATTTGCATATTGTTCCCATTAGGAAGATATGGTTCAATGATTTCCATGACAAAAGGATGAAAATGGTATGGGGGTTTTTTGCCACAAGATGTACAAGGAGAGACTTGACCTGAAGGTGTACATCCTGGAGGTAAGGAGAGACAGGGGTGATATGAGTCATAGATTCAAGTATTTGAAAGGTTTCAATATAGAAATAAACCTTTTCCAGAGGAGGGAAGGTGGTAGAACTAGAGGATATTCATTTAGATTGCAGGGGGACTGACTCAGGAATAACATCAGTCAGTACTTTTCCACAGAGAGGGTGGTAGATACATGGAATGCGCCCCCACAGGAGGTGGTGAAGATGAAAACAGTAACAATTCAAAAATGCATGGGATAAACACAAAGGAATCCTGAATAGAAAATGAATAGAATCAAAACAAATGTACCCCCCCCCCCTGTTTACTAGGCTACGCTAACGCCGACACAGCCTATTCACTTTAAATGGGCTGTGTCGGCATTGTCGCATGGCTTAGTAAACAGGGGGGTTAGTGGTGCTTAGATGGCAATTCCAGTAATTGGGAAATAAAGCCAGTGCTGGGCAAACTTTTATGGTTTGTGCCCTGATCATGGCAGGACGAATCTGGATGGGCTGGAGTGGGGCTTCGATGGCAGCTTCAGTAGTTGGGGGAACAAGGCCTGTGCCCTGAAAATGGTAAGGACAGATCAAGATCAAGTATGCATATATAGTATCGTATCATACCTTATGCTATGAGTTTTTCTTGTTGAGTAGACTGGATGGACCGTACAGGTCTTTATCTGCCATCATCTTCAATGTATGTTACTGTGTAATATGGGTGACATGCTTTTTACCCACATAAATCACTTAAAAATTGATGCCTGGATGCCAGTGGAGATGGGCCATGTTGCAGGGTTGTGAAAATCAAGATCTTGTTGTCTAGGGGCTGGCCTGCTGTGTCCCAGAAACGTACATCTGGGTAACTCCAGGGAATTTCCTGTTCATGATAATTATAGCACTCACTAGTAAGATGCTAAATCATGAGACACCGTTATGCAAAGATATTACGCTAACATTGTGCAGTGAGCCCAGACACTATTCTTTTCCACGGAAAACCCATCCTCAGCATGAATTGTTCTTCCAGAAATGTGGGAATAAGCAGATTTGCTTTGTACAAGTAAAGTGTTTGGAGGGGAGGGAGTAACAGTCCTGCCCTCAACCTCTTCTCCATAGGGAGCAATCAGTAAGTGGATAGGAAAGTCATTACATTCATTATCTACACTGTGGCTTACAGCCAGCTGGACCCTTCCTGTATGACTGTAGGACTTAACACGGTCCTTTGCATGTGCTGTCTGTCTCATGCTTTCACATTCAGCCCTGGGTGTGTATACAATCATTCTGTCATTTCCTGCCCTTTGGGTCTCCTTATGTTTGTCTTCTTCTCCCTCTTGTACTCTGACAAACTCATGCTCTCTTTCTCTCTCCTTTCTCTCTTGCTTTGACTTTCTGCACTCTGAGGCACACTCAAATTCTCCTGCCATCTGTCTTCAGCATCCTTCAGATTCAGGAAACTTTTGACGTCAGTTTGTCTCTGTATTGCTAAATTAATACTAAAAGTGTGGTGGGGAGGGGAGGATTTCATTAATTGTTTTCTGCATGTAAAGTATATTTTACACATGGGAAGGGGGGGGGGGGAGAGAAGGGAAATGGGACTTGATACACCACCTTTCTGTGATTTTTGCAACTACATTCAAAGTGGTTTACATAGTATATACAAGTGACTTGCCCAGAGTCACAAGGAGCTGCAGTGGGAATCGAACCCGGTTAACCCAGGATCAAAGTCCGCTGCACTAACCACTAGGCTACTCCTTCCACTCACATGGGGAAAAAATCTCTCCTCACACAAGGGTGTATACCTGTGAAAGTATGTGCACTGAGAAGAACATTTACTATGATGCATTTGGGGGTAATTCTGTTAGTGGGTGCCTCTTTTTTGCACCCCAGTGCCACATGGTGGAGCCTATTTTATAGACAACAAGATAGCAGCAGCAATCCGAGGAAGAACAAGCACAGCAAGAGTTAATACAAATGTCAACTTTCATGGAAACAGGACCCAACCTGTCCAAGTTTCGGAAAAACCTTTGTCAGGGGTCACACAGGTCTCCACAATACATTCACAGATTCAAAGCATGTACTGCAATACTTGAAAGGAAAATGAGGTCCAATGTCAAAAGTAAAAAAATGCGTAGAAAAAGCTTTGGTCCAATTCTTAATGGTTACTAACTTTTGGAATGAGACCAGAGCTTTTTCTGAGCAGATGCTGTTGGCTGCATTCTTTTACTTTTGACATTGGACCTCACCTCATTTTTCTTTTAAACGCAGGTATTGCAGTACATGCTTTGAATCTGTGAATGTATTTTGGTAACCTACGAAGGTTTTTCCGAAACATGGCCAGGTTGGGTCCTGTTTCCATTAAAGCTGACATTTGGTTAAACTCTTGCTGTGTTTGTCCTTCCTTGGTTCGCTGCTGCTGTTTAGTTGTTTATTCTGGTTCTGCAGTAGACTGTTTTCTGTAGGCTTCACTACTGTGGAGCCTATTTTATAACAGTGTCTGAGAGTTATAGAATGTAGCATAACCAGTATCAGGCTGCCTAAAATCTAGGCGCTCACAGTTATACCAGCCGAAGACTTGGTATAGCTACACCTATGCGGCAAGGGTGTGTGTAACTTATAGTATTCTGTAAGTTGTGCATGTAAGTCTATGCCCTTCCCATGCTCTGCCCCCTTGCATTTACATGCTATACCAATTACATGTGCCCTTGAAGAATAGTGTTTCAGTGGTTTGCTGCCACTTACGTGCATAAGTGTACGCTTGTCTGTGTAAGTGACAGCATTCTGTAGCTTACACGCTCAAGAGTTACCTAAATGTGGACATCCGGTTATAGAATTCCTCCCTTTGTGCATAGATGTTCCCCGGGGTGTGATTAGGATGGAGTAGGGGCAGAGCTGTGATGTGCATGTCTATTTTATAACATACATATGTACGTAAATAGAGTACACAGGGGTGGACTGACAGTGGTCTGGGCCCCTAACCACCTAACAAAAATGATTAAATGGAGGCTAGCGGAGTGAGCCACCTAGTGCTGTGGGTCCTCAGGCACTACCCTGTTGCCCTAATGGTCAGACCACCCCTGGAGTACACATACACATACTTTCAGAGTAGGGGTAAATTTGCGTGAAAGAATTGTGCAGTTCTGGGGGGGGGGGGGGGGGGGGTCTTCATAGGAGCCTATTTAATAAAGACAGACAAGGTCTTGTATCGTCTTAAAATAGACATAAAATAAATACGCTCTTTTGGGAGGGAAGGGGTGAGATTAGAGGCCGACCAAATCAGTAGCCAAACTTTGCTGTTCGGTTTCAGTTGAAACGGAAAACAGTACCACCTCCTCTCCCGAACCAAACAGCATGTCCTCCCCTCCCCGCAGACACCATGTGTTGTGGCTGCCAGGGGGTGCCGCAACTACTCTCTCACCCCTGCAGAGATTTGACCTAGACTGGCTGGGCTAGGCCAGCCACCCGCCCCACCTGTGTCCCTCTCTCCCCCAGAGGAAAGCGGGTTCCGCCAAGCCAGCCTCCCATCCACCCAAAGGCCCGCCCCAGGCCTACCTTTAATTTTCCTAGTGGCCTCTTCAGGGCAGGATCTATCGCAATCACTCCTGCCCACACAGGTTCCTCTATCAAAATGACTGCTGAGATGCAGGAACCAGTGGGGGCAGGAGCGGTTGTGATAGCTCCTGCCCCAAAGAGGCCACTAGACCACAGGGCAGTTAAAGGTAGGCCTTGGAGGGGGGGATAAGGGGAAGGTTTGGTTCTCTCTATTTCTGATTGTTAGGTTGGGGACTATAAGAGTCCAAGTCTCTAACCTATGATATGGTGGGTTATATTGTTTCTTAATCTTTGTATTATTGCCGTTGCTCATTGCTCTTCATTCAGTTTATGTTTATGTACTACTGTTCTGTTCAATTTACTTATTATTGAATAAAAACAGATTTTGAAATAAAGGTAGGCCTGGGGAGGGCTAGCTCGGCAGCACCCACTGTCCTCCATGGAATGGGGGGGTGGGGCAGGGTAGGTGGCTCTGGCCACGTTTCTTTAGGGGGGGGGCAGTGGTTAGTGTCAGGGTTTGGGGGCCATTGGATTCGCTCTGGTAGGGGAGGAGGGAAAATTTCAGTTTCTGCTAAAAATGCACATGCATTTTCGGCAGAAACCCAAACTTGGATTTTGGGCCCATTTCGGTTCCAAAACTGAACCCGAAATTCAGTTAGCCTCTAGGGAGGATGAATTTGTATAAACATTCTGTTATAAAACTTCCCCACAGAGAGTAGACAATCCTAACATTGTGTTATATCTCTGGTATTTGAATTCCATTGCTGTTAAATATGTATGTTTTTAATACTGTTTCACGGTAGTTCTATTATTAGGTTTCAAAGTTTACCTCATTTATTGTATTTATTTTTATTATTGGTTATTTTACTATTATGCTGTTAACAAAATTGTAAGTTTTATGTTAAACTGTACCTACTGTAAACTGCTTTAGGTAAATCTCTTCATAAAGGCAGTTAATAAATCCCAATAAATAAATAAAATATGCATATGCTTTCCTCTTTTCCAACTTCTACCTTGAAGTTGTTCCCAGGAATATGTCTTACATTTACATTATGCAAACATATTTGAAACACCTCAGACAAATGGGTAGATTTAAGCATAGATAGACTGTTTGTGCATAAATTTACCTGCATATGGGCTGGGCAGTTTAATACACAAGCTTGTAGTAAAACTGGAGGAGTTGGGCTCTAATACCCCAGAATGGGCAGTTTAATATGCAACGCCTTGCATGTAAAGCACTGCTTCATTCATGGAAATGCCTTTGAAAACTACCCTTAATGTGATTAATAAATAAAATAAGGGGAAAACATATAATAAGAAAAATGAAATGACAAAGTGCAGAAAAAAGCTGTTGGGATTTGGAGTAATATTTGAGCACAGAGGGAGGCTGAACCCCTCAGATCTCCTGCATTCATGGTTGGTGGGTGCTTGGGACAGGATGGATTGGACTCTGGCAACAGAAGACCAGAGAGAAATAAGAATCAGTGAGAGCACTCTGAACATCTCTTTGTAATCTGTCTCACTTCTGTACTTCTTTCGCCAACATGCAAGAAAGAAGTCTTTGTCACATTGCCTTGGCTGTCTCACCCTTTGCTTGCACATTTACCATCCTGTCTGCCTTCCCCGTTTCTCTTAGCTTTCCCAGTTTTAGTTTCCTGCCCTTCTCTTCTCCCTGTTTCTTTCTGAGACCACACCAGTCTCCTTTTTCTCTTACAAGCGTTGCCATACTGGGACAGACTGAAGGTCCATCAAGCCCAGCATCCTGTTTCCAACAGTGGCCAAGATCCCAAAAATGTACAATACATTTTATGCTGCTTATCCTAATATTTTTTTTTTTTGCACTTCTCAAACAAAGGTTTACTGCCCTTATTGTCCCTCCTTCTAGCTTAGCCCCCACTGCTCTGTTGCACATTCTCACTTTAACAGTGCCTTTCCTTAACAGCACTCTTATTCTTGAGGTTGTGTGACCCCTCTCTTTCTTTGCTCTTATGGTAAACCATTATTGTTCATGCTATTGGTCCTCAGCTCTTGCAGAGTTCACCCCTCAGCTGTAACCTGGATGTGGAATACCAAGTGTTGAGGCAGGATACAGAGTTGCCAAGTGAGCCAACAGAAGGAAGGAAAGATATGATCCTTGTGAAGCTAAGGTCATGTGGCTGCTGCCATTCCGAGGCAGATCACTTCCTTCTTGCTCTGCTTCACTTCCTCTGGGAGCCAGTGGGCTAGAAATGGCCTGTACCTGCTGATGGTTTTGTTCCATTTCTGCAAAGGAGCTAGAATTAATTTACACTGTCAGCTCTGCTCCGCTTCCTCAGGACTCAGAAATACGGTGGTGGAACACTGTTTTGGGTTGTATTGCCAGAATTTGAGCCTTGGGTAATGGCGACAAAAAGGGGTTGAATTGGCACAAGTTTGAAGCTTGTGGTCAGAAATGCCAATCCAGGCCAGATCTGTAAGTAGTGGAAGGTTACAAGTTTCAGAGGTGTGCTCATTCAGGCCTCTTTTGTGTCTGGTCTCTGCTCTGCAGGGTCTGTTTTAGGATCAATACTCTCCTGGTCCCTGCAGTATAGGAGGGGAGAAATGGGAGCAAAAGAAGAGGTGCTGGAGTAGGGAGAAGAGTGGCTGTGGTCTGCTCTTTCCTTTCCATCCTTGTCTCTGCAGGTTCTCTGGAAGGGAGAGGCTGGAGTAGAACCTCCCCCCCCCCCCCCCCCCCCCCCACACACTGCTGCTATGGATTCTAGAGTCTGAAGAGAAGTGTAAAATGTGTTCAGGCCATACTCCTTTTGGAAATTAAGCTCCGAGTATCACATTTAGAAATATCTATCAATTGTCAATTACCGTGTTTTCAGAAGGATGATCAAAACAGTAGAATTACTTTATTGCATGTTCAAGAAGCAGATCTTCAGTTAACATTGCTAAGCTCCATACTAAGCAGGCTAAATGATCTTTATATGCTGTTGTCTATGTTACTGTTATTCTTAGCAACATCCCAATTGTTCTGCAAATAATATCAAAGGTACTGTAACCTGAAATTGGATGTCTTTAGTTTTAACCTTTTTTAGGGGTGGGGGTGGGGGGGTTATACTTTTTTTTTGCCTGTTTTACCTTTTGGTTCCCCTCCTCTCCCCCCCCCCCCTTTTTTTTTAAAATCTTTTTATGTTATATGTAAAATATTGCTTATTTTTATTTATGCTTCTTTTCTTTTTTACACGCTGCCTTTGTTTGTTGTCCCCTCCCCCATACTTTTTTTTAGTGGAAATCCTTTTTTTTTTTTTTTTTTTTAGGAGTATTTTGTGCTTTTTAAAAGTACTTTAACATTTTTTTTTTTGCTACTTCCTTTTTTTTTACTGCTTGCTTTTTTCTCTTGACTTCTTTTTTTCCTTCCTTTCTTTCAGCAGGTCCCACCTCCTTTCTTTCCCTCCCAGCCTATTCGCTCTGACTAGCTCCCCATCTCTTTCCCTAAGCTTAGCTTGGTGACAGTAAGCAAAATCAAGCTGTGGCATCTCCACTTGAGCCCAGACTGGCCTACCTACACTACAGTCTGCAGTGACAGTTTCTCTCCCAAGACCCAGGCTACACACAGCTGTCCCATCTTTCACCAAGCCTGTGGTAGGTTTTAGTAGTGGAGATTTTCCCTGAGACAGGCAGTTGTCAAAGTTGTATTTTACACTGGGCTGGCAGAAAGCAGAGATTCTGCAGGGAGGAGGAAGCAATTTTTATGGGAATTGTGGTCAAATATTTTGCTCAGATCCATGAACTTAATTCACAGTTTTCTTTTTACATTAAATCTCTTTATTAACATTCCACAATGATACAACTATTATGCCCTTCTTTTCCTTTCTGTATCCCTCCCCACCCCTTTTTCTCACTACATCCGATTCCTAATTCAATTCTGAGCACACTGGGCTTCATTTCCAATATCCATTCCCCCCTCCCCACCTACCCTAGCACCATCTCCAACATATACTGGTAGCATATTCACCTTCCTCTCCCTCCCTATCTCTCCCTTTTTATCTTTTGTTTGTGATCTGGAGACTTAATTCTGGTAATACCCAGGGCTTTTTTTGAGGGGGTACTGAGTACCGGCACCTTTTCCATTGTCTATTAAAATTGACCTATAGTCCCCAAGTTTTAATGAAAGAGCTCAGGCTCTACACACCAATTCTACCATGTCATAGATTCTGTGACTAGTTGCAGGGGACCTGGCTATTGTGGGGTGGTCCCTCAGTGATAACTCTACCCCTGAAGGGAGGCCTGGCATTTGAGTACTGGCACCTTTTTCGCTAGAAAAAACACGCTGGTAATCTCGATTCCCCTCCCAGTTTATTTAACACTAAACACCACATCTTCAGGAATAGGGATTGAATGTAATTATACTGTATGATCAAGAATTGTTTCTTCCTTTTGTGAGTGGATCTCGCCCCTTAGAGTTCCATTATCAAGAAAGTTAGTTTTCTTTTTAATTCTCTTTTAGGCACAGAACTTCGCGTGTGTTACACGGTACTGTGTAAATAACTGACATTTTTCCATCTCTTCTTCCTCCTTTTATCCCTGCTTTCCTCCTCCACTCCTGCACGCCCACTCCCTGTCTGGGAATTGCTGCTCTCCGGCACACTGCCTGAGCAATGCCGTTTGGCGTGTCAGGATAAGAGAGAACAGGGCTTCCTTTGTTGCTGAGAGAGGAGGCTGCTGGTGGCTGTATTACCTACAGAGCTCTAAATCTTCAGGTCAGGGGAGGAATAACCCTGTTGAAGATAAGAGGTGCATGCAGCAGTCTGGAGGGTCCGCGTGTATACATTTGCAGTGTATACACACATGCATAAATATACATTGGCTGAAAAGAAGTAATGATGTTTATTTTTGTAAGCTGAGGGTGAGAGCATAACTCACACGTGGCGGAGAGCCGCCAGGCAGCTGCATGAACTCCTGCCTCTGGACTGAGCAATGTTTATCTCACTCAGCACATTTACTATTAGATCACAGACCTTTTCTTTCACATTCCCCCTCTGTTTACTTTCCCAGGCAGAGCTCCAGTCCATGCACACCTTTCTGTCCAGCTTTCATCAGGGAGCTACCATTATGCAGCTTCTTCCTTATCATCCCATTATACACATCTCTCCTTACATGTCTCATCCAGCAGAAAGTCATCATATGCTGCAGCTTTCATTTGGGAATCATCATTACATAACATCTGTCCTTAAAGCCTCCCATCAGATCAAGGAGGCATCCTAGGCAGCATCTCACCTTACTGTTTCCCATTGGGAAAGAAAAGGGACAAAAAAATGGAAGAACAGGTCAAGAGTTGGGTGTAAAAATTGTAAAAGTCATACATTTGGGGCACACAATGTTGATCTAGCTACACATCATTTAGGAATAGAACTGGAAATGGTTAAACTAGAAAGAGATCTAAGTATTTTATGTAATGTCAAGATAGCCAATAGGAGTAATAAAGCAAATGGCAAAGCCAGTGGTCTGCTGGGTCACGTGAGTAGAGGTATCATTAACGAGAGAGGTAATGTTGTGAGACCTCATTTTCAGTACTATGTTCAGTATGAAGGCTGTACCTTCACAAGGACATTGAGAGGATGGAAGTGGATCAGAAGAGGGCTGTTAAAATGATACAAGACCAGCAGAGAAGGGCTTGAGACATTCAAAATGTAGTCAGTAGAAGGAAGGGCTTAAGGGATATAACAGAAAAAAAATAACTTGATAGGCTTCAGGAATTTACAGGAAGATGCAATTTTACATTAAAAAAGGAATTTGAAGGACAAAAGGTCATGATCTGAAGTTGGGAGGGAAGAGGGTTCAGAGGAAATGTCATACAATACTATATCAAGAGGGTGATAGATGCTTGGAGCAACCTTCTGGCAGAGCTGGTGAAAACCAGTAGTTCAATAAAAGTGCTTGATACAGAGAAGAGGGTTGGGAGGTTGCAGTGCTGCAAATTATTCATCCTTCACATCATTGAGATCAGAAGCAAAGGGAGAGGTAATATGGAGTAAATAAGAGGCAAGTAAAAGATGAATTATCTAATGAGACCTCACACCATGGGGTAGCTATGTTAGAACTCCCTAGAAACCAACCAATTTGATTATGGCCTGGTACCATTCAGAAAAAGATGCTTGATCTAACACAGGGGTGGGAAACCATGATCTTTGAGGGCCACAATCCAGTAAGGTTTTCATAGTGTGCACAATGGATTATGAGATGGATTTGCATGTACTACTTCCATTGTGTGCAAATAGATCTCATGCATATTCATTGAGGAAATCTTGAAAGCCCAGCTGGGTTATGGCCCTTGAAGCCCATCCCTGATCTAAGAAGACCTCAGGATATGGGATAGCTTTATTAGAACTCCCTATAAACCAGCAGTTTGATGACAGCCAGATATCATCCAGTAAGTCCACAGGAAGAAGATGGTCAGACGCTTGGTCAGCAGCCTTGTTTATTTGGATTTTGCTCACACCTTTTTCAGTAGTAGCTCAAGGTGAGTTATATTCAGGTATACTGGATATTTCCCTGTCCCTAGAGGGCTCACAATCTAATTTTGTACCTGAGCCAATGGAAGGTTAAATGACTTCCCCGAGATCACAAGGAGCAGCAATGGGATTTGAACCAGGCACCCCAGGATGTCAAGAGTGGTGCTCTAACCACTACACCACTCCTCCGGGGAGAAGGGGGCTGGTGTTGGATTAAGTATGGGAATTGTAATCTCATTTATCCTGGATGGTAGAGAACCACAGAGGAAGAGATTAAAAAAAAAAACAACCTGATATCTTAGAAGTTCTCAGGCTTTTGTTGTCAGCTGCTAGCATATATCCTTAGCAGTGTGAACCAGAAAGACTGAGCAGACTGAATGAGCCATTGATCTTTCTATACCATCATATACTTTGTTATCCTGGGCTCTCATCGGAGAACCACTATGGAAGGACCTTCCCTCTGCTTCTAATATAGAACTATTTTGATGTTGCAAAAATGTGGGGCACCATTCTGAGGACCTGCACTGGTCTTAAGACACAGAATTAGATGCAGTCTCTATGAGCAACCTTGCAAATTAGAATGTGCTACCTAGGTGTAATCCCCTGCTAGGTTGGGATTACTTGGAGAGTAAGTCCCTGTAGGGAGTGACTGGGAGGTCCCTGGGTGGGAGGAAGCCCAGCCCAAGGGGAGTAGTTTTTAAATAAAATGCAGATGAATAGTGCCCTGAGACTGAAGAGTGGCACAGTGGGAGGAGGTTAGGAAGTGATAAAGAGTAGTGGTTGCTCTTTAGGGAGGTCTTTGGCTGCTTGATGGTCCCCTGCCACTGACCTGGAGGATTAAGGGAAATTCCTCATAGGAGAAATAAAACCATTGACTGTAAAGGGCAGTTGTGTCTCAGCCAAGCGACAACTGTAACAGAGGAGAGCTACGGGTGGGCAGAGTAGAGACCCAGATCGGGAGCATGGAATTGGAGCCAGGGAGTTCCCATTCCATGGCCATGGTTAGCCAATGCAAACGTCACCTTGGAGGGAAGGTCAGACCACAGGGGGTCTGGACCTGTGAAGCAAGAGGAGTACAGCCTTTGGGATATTATTCTCTGGGATAGGCATGGACAGGAGTCTGTAAAAAGTATAAATAGTCCTGCTGAAAAGCTTCTGTACATAAATACAAGGAGGGAGAATACAGGAGTTCCCCTGGGGAATATCAAAAGGATTGTGGTTTTAAAAGACTTTCAATGTTGAAGAGTTGAAACAGATTGATGTTCCAACTGTTAAAGAGTTGAACATAGTAACATAGTAGATGATGGCTGAAAAAGACCTGCTTGGTCCATCCAGTCTGCCCAACAAGGTAACTCATATGTGCTACTTTTTGTGTATACCCTACTTTGATTTGTACCTGTGCTCTTCAGGGCACAGACCGTATAAGTCTGCCCAGCACTATCCCCGCCTCCCAACCACCAGCCCCGCCTCCCGCCACCGGCTCTGGTACAGACCATATAAGTCTGCCCAGCACTATCCCTGCCTCCCACCACCGGCTCTGGCACAGACCATATAAGTCTGCCCAGCACTATCCCCACCTCCCAACCACCAGTCCCGGCTCCCACCACCGGCTTTGGCACAGACTGTATAAGTCTGCCCAGCACTATCCCCGCCTCCCAACCACCAGTCCCGTCTCTCACCACCGGCTCTGGCACAGACCGTATAAGTCTGCCCAGCACTATCCCTGCCTCCCAACCACCAGTCCCGGCTCCCACCACCGGCTTTGGCACAGACCGTATAAGTCTGCCCAGCACTATCCCCGCCTCCCAACCACCAGTCCCGTCGCCCAGCACTATCCCCGCCTCCCAACCACCAGCCCCGCCTCCCGCCACTGGCTCTGGTACAGACCATATAAGTCTGCGCAGCACTATCCCTGCCTCCCACCACCGGCTTAGGCACAGACCGTATAAGTCTGCCCAGCACTATCCCCGCCTCCCAACCACCAGTCCCGTCTCCCACCACCGGCTCTGGCACAGACCGTATAAGTCTGCCCAGCACTATCCCTGCCTCCCAGCCACCAGCCCTGCCTCCCACCACCGGCTCTGCCACCCGATCTCGACTAAGCTCCTGAGGCTCCATTCCTTCTGCACAGGATTCCTTTATGCTTATCAGTTTGAGTTTACATGAGCTGCTGACTCCATTGTGGTCATTGGACTTGAGAAAGTATAAGTATCTTTCACACCTGCCAAATTAAGAGCCAGTTTTATTCCCCACAGTGTCAGCTGGACTTGTTCTTTGGAATTTTTTTGAGGGGAGAAGAGGGTAATCCCACCTGCTAACGCTTCTTTCCCCAGGTGGAGGAACCAAGCGCCAAGCAAGTAAGGGTCCAACGGGGAATGCCTTCGGGAGGCTCCAGACAGGTCAGATCCCGGACTCAGAAGGCCCAGGTCAGGGGAAGGGAAGGGATTTGGGCTTTAACTCATGTCCTTTTTCAGTTGTAGCTGGAAGTGAGTTACCTTCAGGTACAGTAGGTGTTTTCCTGTTCCCAGACAGTTGCAATCTAAGGAATTAATATTCAAACCAAATTGCCAGTTAGTGCCGCCTAAACCGAATCTAGCTATTCAGTGGGCAGTCCAGGGGCGAAGTCAGCAGTTAACTGGTTTAGTGTCAATATTCAGCCCTTAACTGGTTAAGTTAGCCAGCCAAATGAGAATGCAGAAATAGCAATCCTATCATTGGCCAGTTTAACTTAACTAATTAAGACTGAATATTGACACTTAACTGGTTAAGTGCTGGCCAGCCGCACAGATCCAGAAGTTCAGTGCCAGTGTCTGGACATGGCTTGGCATTGAACATCCAGGCATAAAGTCAGCAGCAGAGTAAAAAAAATCGCTGACCATCACCGACTGTTTATATCTGAAACAATGAAAGGTTAAGTGGCTTATCCACGATTACAATTTGCCATAGTGGGATTTGAAATGGGCTTTCCTGTTCCTCAGCCTGCTGCTCAAACCATTAGGATACTCCTCCACTTCTAGAACCTCTTGGTTAATCTTACTCAAAATTGTATTCTTACTACTTAATTTTTTTTCTGTCTCCTCCTAAAATACATTACATAAGAAAAAAAGAACATACTGAAAAGGGTGTGAACAAAGTCCAAATAAATAAATGTTATTTATAAGTGTTAGACTAAAACAACAACTTGCTCTAATAGGCTATTAGAATTATCTGTGCTATTTTAAAATATATCGTAATTGATTTAAATAAAGGGCCTCAGTAGCCAAGGGTACCAACTCAGTGGACACACCTGTAAAGGCTTCAATCATGGACCAGCCACCACCTCCGAAAAACCTACAGAGTGAACTAACTAAACCAATCTGTACTGAAGCACAGATAAATTCAAATAGACCTAGAAAGGTATAATGTAATATGTCGGAAGAATGAAAAATACAATTCACTAGGGAAGATAGAATGTAGAAAAACCATATGGCTAGAAAAAGTACTTAGCTTCAAACTCGGGAAAGAAAAAAAATCCACATCCGAGGGGTGCCTCCGTCAGATCTCTAGCACAGTGGTGTACGTATAAAGTCTTTTGAATCCCTTTCAATCTTTCCTTCCAATCTCTCTCTTTCTCTCGACAGTCACAGAATTCTCACTGTTTCGTTACTTCTTCAGGAGAGGATATGCAAAAATCGCGAACATCTTCTGCATTGCATACATTTGTGCAACAAAAATGGCAACTGTTTTAAAACAATCAAGGAGGAAGTAGATCTTCTTCAATGTGACGTAACTTCCTGATGATGTCATTGATAAAGATAAATCAGAAACTATTAAGTGACTGATTAGTAAAAATTACCAAAAAACTGCATCGTATCAATCAATAAAAAGCTTCCCATTCCATCGGCCCATTAAGGCCATGGGGAGTTATCGTATTAAGATGGTATCCCTGTTCTTTCTGATGTAAAGATAGAGATGTCGCCATGTCTACCATTATCTGTTATTTGCTTGATAGTGCAACGTAATTGATCAAATGTATGTTTTTTATAAACACAGTGCTTAACCAAGGGCATATGTAATTTCTCATTTTGAATACATGATTTATGCTCAATGAGCTGTGTTTTTAACATACGTTTGGTCTGTCCTATGTATCTTAGCCCACAGGGGCATGTAATCAGATATATTACTCCTTTGGAAGTGCAGTTGGTCGTGCCTCTCAATTGAATAAATCTATTGTTGATGTCCCAAATCTGATCTGTTTCATGCATAATATTGCACATAATGCATTGACAGCATTTATTATGTCCCAAGTTTTCAAATTTTTTTCTTGCCCTTACATCAGAACGGCATAGCAGATCTGACAAATTAGCACCTCTAGAATATGATACCATGCATTATTGTTTAGAGAAAACAGAATGAGTTGATAGAATCTTCCGATGTTTATATATAATTTTAGCAATCTGAGGAGATAGCAACGTATATTGCATCATGCATGGAATATTCATATTATTGATTTTATGTTGTTTAGGTTCTAAGAAAAATTCTCGATGATTGATTGAAAAGTGCTCTCTTATATGCATGTTTAATAATCTTCTTAGGATATCCCCTGTTGTGCAGTTTTTCTTTCAATAATTTAGCAGATCATTTATATTTCTGAGAAGAATCACATCCGTCTGTAATGTAAGAATTGAGCAAATTGTAAATTGTCACGGATATGAGAAGGGTGCATACTGTCATAAGATAGTAATGTATTACGATCTGTAGCTTTAGTGAATAAGTCAGTCTCGAGTGCCATTGTGATTAGTAACTAATACATATAAGAAATTAATTTCATAATGATGTATATTACTTTGAAATTTGATGGTGGGATGACAAGAATTTAATTCATTGACAAAATGATTTAGCAGCTGTTCATCAGATTTCCAGATAAAGAAAATGTCATCAATATAACGCCACCAGCAGATCACATGTTTAAACGATGTTAATTTATATACATTATGTTCCTCAAAATGATACATGAAAAGATTAGCTACAGCAGGGGCAAAAGTAGCTCCCATAGCAATGCCCGAGAGCTGATCATAAATGTCACCATTAAACATAAAATAATTATTAAGTAGGGCTAGACGTAACAATTGAGATAGAAAAAAAGTAGGAACAGTAGTTGGTTTCGGACGCGATTCTAAGATTTCTACAAGTATGTCAATAGCCTCACTTTGAGGTATAGCTATATACAGCGATTGAACATCAAGGGTGACAAGCATACCTGAGATGTATGTTGTAGAAAGATCTTCAATTTTTTGAGAAAATGGGTTGTATCTTTAATATATGATTTAATATCTGGGACCAGAGGTGACAGAAAGCCATCTACATATTTACAAGTTCTTTCAAGTGAAGAGTCACGTAATTTATAAGTGTTGCCATATTGGGACAACAAAACAAAACGAGCGGAAGCTATCCAGAAGGACCAGACTGAAGCCACAAATGTTGGAAACCAAAATAATTTATTATGACCCAACACGGTCCGTGTTTCGGCCGAAAAGGCGTTCCTCAGGGGTCTAAAACAAAAATATATAACATATATAATGAAAATTATAAAGACACATCATATATAATAGTGGCTTTAAAATAAAATTTTCTATTTAAAATGCATATATATAATCGCAACCCATTTATATAGTGGGTGTGTATGATCACAACCCATGTATATAATGAACCAAAGATGTATAAAAAAATTTTTTTAAATAACATATAGAGTATGCAGATAAAATATATTTAGATAAAATATACAATATACATGATGAATGCAGGAAAACTCATAGAGACAGTAATCTTATAATAGCCATACATATTATACATACAAAACGGTAAAATATGTAAGATATAAGAATACAATAAATTGCTAAAAATCTATGTAGAGATACAAACAACTAGATTACAATTATTATTAATTATAGAAACACCAACTTTTACATATGTTATTCAATATTTGTCATACCTTCAGACTGGCTTATACTGGTATTCCTCCAAAAAGGTCTCACAGAAAGTGAGATGATCTGGATGAAAAATTCAAAGATATGGATCAAAATATATAAAAAAAAATATATATATATATATATATATATATATATATATATATATATATATATATATATATATATATATATATATATATATATATATATATATGTGTGTGTATATAAGTATCTATCGTAGGCACTTTAAGATAGAGTAAAGAGCTACGAATATAAACATTTACTGCCAAATTAAATAAAAATATGAATAAAAAGGTAATGAAATATCCATGGCAAAAATAGCAGATTCGATCCGTATATCTATGTGTGTGTGTAATTAACTGATATACAAGTATTCTCAAACGGGGTCATGTGGTTACTATTCAAATAGCAGTTAACTGGCCAAAAGAACGCTGTTATTTTAATCAATGGATAGCGTACACGATATATGTGAGCTAATATTGGTTGAATGCTTTGATGTTTAAAAAGCATTGAGATAACGTCTCAAGCCATCTTAATCAATATATAACGTGTATCAAATTGAAATTCAAACCCAAATATAATTAGAACAGACCATATATTTTGAGAGCGATTGAAAAACTGGTGTGCTGATTAAAGATATATATCCAGACTGTTTAGTTAAAAGACCTGGTTAAACCGAGCTAGTCAATATATTTAAAGATGCTTGTCCCATATGGTTTAATGTGCGGGGGTTTAAAGATCTAGCTGAATAGAGACCTGGATAGAGTGAAAATGAACACCTACGAATATGTCTTTCTAAACTAAATAGGCGAAGACGCTATCATGATAAAGACTAAACTATAACCAAATGCTGTCCAATTACACATACAACAGTGTGTGCAGAACTGTATGAACAGAAATTGAAATATAGAAATGGAACGGATTGAAAAACTTACCGCTGATATTATCCGAATAGATTTGCAAGTGCTGTCTGCATAGACTTGCTAATGCGCTGAAAACCGGCAGTAGCGAATCAGCTGTTATTTATAGGTAATGCGATGACGTCGCTTAGCGGTGTGAGTCCTGTATGGCAGCCTATAGTAGCTCAGAGTCTTGATGTTCAAAAGAAAATAAGATGACGTTTCAAACTGTCTTAGTCAATTAGTGACGTGTGCAAGATAGAACATGCAGGCAAACCATATATAAAAAACGATAATATAATAATAGCGTGGGATCATATTTGTTAATAGTACAGAGAATAATCTGTACGATGTCTCAAGCTAGAACAGCCATGAATGATTTCAAAAGTTGTATTAAATGAAAAAAAGTAAAAATAGTCTATGTATAAGTGATGAAAACTGTAATTGTATATATATTTGTAAAAAGTTTTGAAAAGATTAGGAATTATAAAGAAAGAAAGCCAGATCCAAGGAAATCCATGTATATCCAGTCGACAGTAAACAAGTGCTCTTATATAGATGTATATTATAAGAAATGTATAAGTTCTAATTCCTTATTTAAACCATTCGGAATTACTGAATCTAATTCATAAATAGCGCGTTGTTCTGCTTTTAACAATGTGCTATCTAGGTTTCCACCCCTCCAACCACTTTTAAAGGTCTTGAAGATGAAGAATTTTATATCCTCACACTTATGTTCAGCCTGTGTCCAATGATCAACCAAAGGTGCTGTTTTGATTTTTCTCTTAATGCAGCTACGATGCTCTATAATTCTGGCCTTAATCATCCTACTGGTCTTACCAACGTATATCAGGCCGCATGGGCATAAAATGATATATACCACATTTTGTGTTTGACAATTGCTATTAAAATTTAGTTTGTAGCGTTTTTTGGTGGTAGGATGGACAAATTCTTGAAGAGTTAATGAGTGAACACAAACTGAACATTTATTACACGGTTGATGGCCAACCCTAGCTTCAACTATCCTATCAAATGTGGGAAGAGCAGATGGAACCAGAAGATCTTTCAAATTTGGATTTCTTGAAAGAGCAAATGTCGGTGTGATGTCTCTAAAACAAGGGAGTGTTTGTATGATGTGCCAATGTTTCTTGATAATATTTTTAAAAAGATGACTAAATGATGAAAACCGGAAATTGCATACGATGTCAGGAATCACCTTGATTTTATTGCCAGTTTGTAAAAGGTCTTCTCTTGTTCTATCACATGCCTTATTGAAACCCTTCTTAACGCATGCTTTAGGGTATCCTCTCTGAATAAACCTTTCTGTGAGATTTTTAGATTGTTCCAAAAAATCTTCCGTGTTAGCACATACGCGTTTGAGTCTCAGAAATTGACAGAATGGCAAATTATCTTTTAAAGCACGATTGTGGTAACTAGTATAATGTAAATAACAATTCCGATCTGTAGGCTTCTTGTACAGTGATGTGGTCAACCAATATTTTTCTTTTCTAACAAGCACATCTAAGAATGGAATATACTCCGTGCTGAATTGCTGTATCTCGTACATAGGACTTAATAAGTGGAACGTATGGCCTTAGAAAGAAGTCAGTGAAAATAGATAAAGGCTCTAAAATTGAGCCATTACCCGAAATAATGGGACGTCCAGGAGGGTTCTCTAAACTCTTATGAATCTTAGGTAGGATGTAAATCGTGGGAATAGTGGGATGTTCATTCACTAAAAATTGTTTCTCTTTGGCTGTCAAATACCCCATCTTGCTAGCATATTCGACTACTTCAATGATATCATTTCTCAGAGATTCTGTTGGATCTTCTTGAAGAGGAACATAAAATTCTGTATCATTTAACTGCCGCATAATTTCAGCGATATATAAGGCCCTATCCATAACAGTCTAGATATCAATTTGAAGTTTAAAATGCAATTCAGCACGGAGTATATTCCATTCTTAGATGTGCTTGTTAGAAAAGAAAAATATTGCTCTTTCAAGAAATCCAAATTTGAAAGATCTTCTGGTTCCATCTGCTCTTCCCACATTTGATAGGATAGTTGAAGCTAGGGTTGGCCATCAACCGTGTAATAAATGTTCAGTTTGTGTTCACTCATTAACTCTTCAAGAATTTGTCCATCCTACCACCAAAAAACGCTACAAACTAAATTTTAATAGCAATTGTCAAACACAAAATGTGGTATATATCATTTTATGCCCATGCGGCCTGATATACGTTGGTAAGACCAGTAGGATGATTAAGGCCAGAATTATAGAGCATCGTAGCTGCATTAAGAGAAAAATCAAAACAGCACCTTTGGTTGATCATTGGACACAGGCTGAACATAAGTGTGAGGATATAAAATTCTTCATCTTCAAGACCTTTAAAAGTGGTTGGAGGTAGTAGCAGACCCAACGCTAGATTGCTCAACGCCTAGACGTGCAGCGCGGGGGGGAACTGGCGCCAGAGCTCTACATCACTTCATGCAAGAGCTCCATGTTGTAGATGCATGGCGGACACTACACCCAGAAGAGCGGGAATATACACATTTGTCAAGAGCGCACGGCACTTTTTCTAGAATAGATTACATTCTAATAGATAAGAAAATATTCTCCCAAGTGGAGGTAGTGGAAATTGGTCCAGAAGAGGTAACAGATCACGCGATGGTGTGGGTAGACCTGAAAGTAACAGAGAAAGGTCACGGTGCTGTGGGGTGGCGGTTCCCGTCCTATCTAACCTCGAACAGAGACTTTCAAAGTTATGTACAAGGGAAATGGGCAGAGTTTGCAGAACTTAATTCAGAGTATAAAGACCGCCCTGCTATTTTCTGGCCAGCAGCAAAAGCAGTTATACGAGGCAACATTATTGCATACACAGCAAGACGAGAACGCAGACTGACGGGGGCCATAGTTAATCTGGAGAAAAAGCTCCAAAAAGCAAAGCGTAGATTTATCCAAACCCCTAGCATCCAACACAAAGACCAAATGCAAACTGCTAAAATAGCATTAAACACCATGCTTCAGGAGAGAGCTACCAAGACATTAATATTTAGGAAATACAAACTCCAGAGGTTTGGTAACAGAACAGGGACACTACTGGCGAGCTTGGTCAAGCACAAGGGAGGTCCCCGTGTAATAACAGCGGTAAGGAACAGAAAGGGAGAGATACAACATAAAAGAGAGAACATAGCACAGGTTTTCCAAGAGTTCTTTAGCTCAATGTATAAGCAGGGACTCCCACCAGATACAGAAGCCATTCATAACTACCTCCGAAAAGCAGGTATGGAACAGCTAACGAGTGAGGAGGCAAGGGCCCTAGAAATCCTTATGTCAGGGAAAGAGCTGCAAGAAATTATTAAATCTTTGCCCCTACATTCAGCTCCTGGCCCTGATGGCTATACAAGTGAGTCTTATAAAATCCTAGGGCCCATGGTGATAGGAGCCCTTCAGGACTATTTTGAAGAGGTGATAAGTCAACAAGAGTTCCCAACTCATGCGAATGAGGCACTTATAACCCTGCTTTTAAAGCCAGGGAGACCAGATACACAAGCGGATTCTTATAGGCCAATCTCCTTAATAAACGTTGACGTTAAAATCTTGGCCAAATTGCTCTCCAATAGACTCCATGCATATCTTCCCCGCTTAATAAACTCAACACAGGCAGGGTTTGTTCGCAACCGACAATCAGTAGTTAATGTGAGGCGACTACTACTAGCAATGGGACACTGCCAACATTCAAAGACCCAGTCAGTGCTAGTTAGCTTAGATGCCGAGAAGGCTTTTGACAACGTAGACTGGGATTACTTGTTTGAGGTACTTTATTTCCTTGGGATTCGGGGATGGGTACAACGGGCGATTCAGGCCTTATATACTCACCCGACAGCTGCAGTGCTAGTGAATGGAGCTCGCACACCACAATTCCCAATAGCCAGAGGAACCAGGCAGGGATGCCCCCTCTCCCCCACACTGTTTCTATTGGCGATCGAACCTCTGTTGAGGACCCTAGTTATGGAGCCAGATATTCCCGGGTGGAGGTGGGAGGGGACAATGTCAAGGTGATGGCCTTTGCGGATGATCTTTTGATAGTGACAACACGACCAGAAATGTCAGTCTCTAAGTTAATACAATGCACAACTGCCTTTGGAGGCCTATCAGGTTTCAAGGTAAATTTACAGAAATCTAATATTATGCAGGTGTACCCTCAGGGGGTGGAGTCATGGGTGGCCAATGACCTGCAGTTGAAACCGCGGGCTATAATTAAATACTTAGGGGTACACATACCACAAGATCTGTCTAAATTATATGACTCTAATGTCCCCAGGTTATTGTCAGAAACGATATCAAAGTTGGCACGATGGCAAGGGTTACCCATTTCACTGTTAGGACGCATAGCTTTATACAACATGATGGTAATACCATGTTGGTTATATGTATTTCAAATGTTACCAATATACTTGAAAGGTATAGATGAAAAACAGTTGAATATTGCCCTGACAAAATTTCTGTGGAGAGGGAAGAAACCCAGGTTATCTTTGGACATGGTAAGCTCCCCAAGAGAGTATGGAGGATTGGGACTGTTGAACATCAGATCCTTAACCATAGCTTGTGCTATGAGACATTTAAATGACTGGTTTAGAAACTCTACAGATTTTTCAGCAACAAAAATTGAACTGGAGTTGTGCAAACCATTCCATTTTAGTAGTTTACTCCATGGATTACAATGTAAAATATCACTAACGTTGGAGATATCTCACATATTGCCTACTGCACAAAAGACCTGGAGGTGGCTATGTAAATTGCATCATTGTTCCTACAAAGTGACTCCACTTTTGCCAATAGGAGGAAACCCGGAATTCCCACCAGGTACCCTATTACTCTATATTTACTAGATGGACAAAACAAGGAGTCACGTATTTACAACCCATACTCACGGAAAATGGGAGACTGCAATCTTATAGGCAGTTACAAGGCCTAAAGCTTCTAGGACCTAAGGACCAGTTTCACTACTGGCAACTAAAACACTATGTGACCAATTTGTCCTGGGAAGCACTTGCAGAGGATATTCAAGAGGAACTTCCAGCAGCTTTGTCCTTAAACTCGCAGCAGAAAGTACCATTATCATACCACCACAGGCATATAAAAGACACCAAGTCGGAACTGGACTATGCTAAGTATGCTAGCGACTGGAGTAAGGAGCTATTGGTGTAGGTAACTCCTAGCATGTTTAAGGAACATGTATTGACATTAAAACAAACAACCAATTGGGCCGCGTACTGGGAGACTCAATACAAGTTTGCCCTCCGACTATATATTCCACCGCGAAGGGCTTTCCACATGGGTTTATCTCCGGACGGGGCTTGCCCCAAGTGTGGAGAGGCTGGAGCAACTCTGGGGCATATGTTCTGGCGTTGTCCCCGAGTAGTGCAGTTCTGGACTAGCCTAGTTAGACAAATAACAAAACTATGGAAGACAAGATGGACATATTCGCCCTTACTGTTATTTAGTAAACCGTAGCTCAGCAGGCCGAGACCTAAAGGTTATTCTGCATTTGTGAAAAGAGCCATCATGATAGCAAAGAAATCTATCTTAGCAGACTGGTTGGAGGTCAAAGGGCCATCGATTCAGATATGGAGAACTCAAATGATACTTTTGATGAGGTTGGAGAGACTAGCATGTAAGGAAAGGCCTCGCGCAGAGCTTGACTTATTTATAGTCAGATGGAGCCCATTCCTTGATACCATGCCCTCGGAGGCAAGAAGCCTATTATTGAATATGTAATTATGTGTCATTGTTGTACGCTGTGAATATTAATAACTGGGGGAGTAAGAGATGGGTTAGAGGGACGGGAGGGGAGAATAGGGAAGGGAAGGGAAGGGGTAAGATAGAGTAGGGAAGGACATATATAAAATGATGGTAGATGTTGGCTTAATGGAAGATTGTTCGAATGTATTGTTTCATACCATCAATAAAAAAATGATTTAAACATAAAAAAAAAAGTGGTTGGAGGGGTGGAAACCTAGATAGCACATTGTTAAAAGCAGAACAACGCGCTATTTATGAATTAGATTCAGTAATTCCGAATGGTTTAAATAAGGAATTAGAACTTATACATTTCTTATAATATACATCTATATAAGAGCACTTGTTTACTGTCGACTGGATATACATGGATTTCCTTGGATCTGGCTTTCTTTCTTTATAATTCCTAATCTTTTCAAAACTTTTTACAAATATATATACAATTACAGTTTTCATCACTTATACATAGACTATGTTTACTTTTTTTCATTTAATACAACTTTTGAAATCATTCATGGCTGTTCTAGCTTGAGACATCGTACAGATTATTCTCTGTACTATTAACAAATATGATCCCACGCTATTATTATATTATCGTTTTTTATATATGGTTTGCCTGCATGTTCTATCTTGCACACGTCACTAATTGACTAAGACAGTTTGAAACGTCATCTTATTTTCTTTTGAACATCAAGACTCTGAGCTACTATAGGCTGCCATACAGGACTCACACCGCTAAGCGACGTCATCGCATTACCTATAAATAACAGCTGATTCGCTACTGCCGGTTTTCAGCGCATTAGCAAGTCTATGCAGACAGCACTTGCAAATCTATTCGGATAATATCAGCGGTAAGTTTTTCAATCCGTTCCATTTCTATATTTCAATTTCTGTTCATACAGTTCTGCACACACTGTTGTATGTGTAATTGGACAGCATTTGGTTATAGTTTAGTCTTTATCATGATAGCGTCTTCGCCTATTTAGTTTAGAAAGACATATTCGTAGGTGTTCATTTTCACTCTATCCAGGTCTCTATTCAGCTAGATCTTTAAACCCCCGCACATTAAACCATATGGGACAAGCATCTTTAAATATATTGACTAGCTCGGTTTAACCAGGTCTTTTAACTAAACAGTCTGGATATATATCTTTAATCAGCACACCAGTTTTTCAATCGCTCTCAAAATATATGGTCTGTTCTAATTATATTTGGGTTTGAATTTCAATTTGATACACGTTATATATTGATTAAGATGGCTTGAGACGTTATCTCAATGCTTTTTAAACATCAAAGCATTCAACCAATATTAGCTCACATATATCGTGTACGCTATCCATTGATTAAAATAACAGCGTTCTTTTGGCCAGTTAACTGCTATTTGAATAGTAACCACATGACCCCGTTTGAGAATACTTGTATATCAGTTAATTACACACACACATAGATATACGGATCGAATCTGCTATTTTTGCCATGGATATTTCATTACCTTTTTATTCATATTTTTATTTAATTTGGCAGTAAATGTTTATATTCGTAGCTCTTTACTCTATCTTAAAGTGCCTACGATAGATACTTATATACACACATATATATATATATATATATATATATATATATATATATATATATTTTTTTTTTTTTTTTTATATATATTTTGATCCATATCTTTGAATTTTTCATCCAGATCATCTCACTTTCTGTGAGACCTTTTTGGAGGAATACCAGTATAAGCCAGTCTGAAGGTATGACAAATATTGAATAACATATGTAAAAGTTGGTGTTTCTATAATTAATAATAATTGTAATCTAGTTGTTTGTATCTCTACATAGATTTTTAGCAATTTATTGTATTCTTATATCTTACATATTTTACCGTTTTGTATGTATAATATGTATGGCTATTATAAGATTACTGTCTCTGAGTTTTCCTGCATTCATCATGTATATTGTATATTTTATCTAAATATATTTTATCTGCATACTCTATATGTTATTTTAAAAAATTTTTTTATACATCTTTGGTTCATTATATACATGGGTTGTGATCATACACACCCACTATATAAATGGGTTGCGATTATATATATATATGCATTTTAAATAGAAAATTTTATTTTAAAGCCACTATTATATATAATATGTGTCTTTATAATTTTCATTATATATGTTATATATTTTTGTTTTAGACCCCTGAGGAAGGCGTTTTCGGCCGAAACACGGACCGTGTTGGGTCATAATAAATTATTTTGGTTTCCAACATTTGTGGCTTCAGTCTGGTCCTTCTGGATAGCTTCCGCTCGTTTTGTTTTGTTGTTTTTCTGCGGGAGATTTTGGACTCTCTTTGTTGTTGTTTTTAGGCCATATTGGGACAGACAGAAGGTCCATCAAGCCCAGTATCCCATTTCCAACAGTGGCCAATCCAGGCAGGATCCCAGAACAGTAAAACAGACTTTATACTGCTTAACCTAGAAATAAGTAGTAGATTTTCCCAAGGCCATCTTAATAATGGCTTATGGACTTTTCTTTTAGGAAAGTATCCAAACTTTTTTTAAACCCTGCTAAGCTCACTGTTTTTACCACATACTTTGGCAACAAATTCCAGAGTTTAATTTTACGTTGAGTGAAAAAATATTTTCTCCTGTTTGTTTTAAGTAGCTTCATTGCGTGTCCCATAGGCCTAATATTTTTGGAAAGAGTAAACAAATGATTCACATCTACTCGTTCCACTCCACTCGTTATTTTATAGACCCTTTTCATATCTCATCTCAGCCATCTTTTCTCCAAGCTGAAGCCTTTCCTCATAGGGAAGCCGTCCCATCCCCTTTATCATTTTCGTTGTCCTTCTCTGTACCTTTTCTAATTGCTTTATATCTTTATTGAGATGCGGTGACCAGAATTGCACACAGTATTCGAGGTGCAGACGTACCATGGAGCGATACAATGGCATTATAACATTCTTGTTTTTGTTTTCCATTCCTTTCCTAATAATTCCTAACATTCCATTTGCTTTCTTAACCGCCACTGCACACTGAGCGGAGGGTTTCAATGTATCATCAACGATAATGTGGAACCTTGAATCATGTACCTACAGTTCGGGTTCCTCTTTCCCACATGCATCACTGCCCTTGCTCACATTAAACGTCATCTGCTATTTGGTTACCCAGTCTCCGAGTCT
This sequence comes from Microcaecilia unicolor, assembly GCF_901765095.1. Classification (NCBI taxonomy): domain Eukaryota; kingdom Metazoa; phylum Chordata; class Amphibia; order Gymnophiona; family Siphonopidae; genus Microcaecilia; species Microcaecilia unicolor. The sequence goes on along the minus strand of NC_044038.1, from coordinate 63,971,743 downwards.
CATAAGGTCCTCTTGCAATTTTTCACAATCTTCTTGCGATTTAACAACTTTGAATAGCTTTGTATCGTCAGCAGATTTGTGCTAAATAATGTTAAATAGAATATGTAGCTTAGGGATATTCTGTTTTTGCTAGGTTATGTTCAGTTATTCCTGGAAATGTCCAGTCTTCTTTAATGTGTGATCTGCATTGAACCGAAAGGTATATGGCGGAATATAAATGTATTGTTAATGTTAAATTTAATTACCTCACTAGTTACTCCTATCTCTACAGCATTTATAAATATGTTAAGAAGCAGCGGTCCCAGCATAAACCCCTGGTAAACCCCACTATCTTCCCTTCTCCATTGAAAATACTGACCATTTAACCCCACTCTCTGTTTTCTAGCTTTTAACCAGTTTTTAATCCACAATAGGACATTACCTCCTATCTCATGACTTTCTAATTTCCTAGGAGTCTTTCATGAGGTACTTTGTCAAATGTCTTTTGAAAGTCCCAGATACACAATATCGATTGACTCACCTTTATCCACGTGTCTATTCACCCCTTCAAAGAAACGTAATAGATTGGTGAGGCAAGCTTTCCCTTCACTAAATCTATGTGGGCTTTGTCTCATTAATCCATGCTTATGTATATGCTCTGTAATTTTGTTCTTTATTGTAGTCTCTCTAATTTTGCCTGGCACCAGCGTCAGGCTCACCGGTCTATAATTTCCCGGATCACCTCTGGAGCCCTTTTTAAAAATTGGTGTTACGTTGGCCACCCTCCAATCTTCTGGTACCATGCTTGATTTTAAAGATAAATTACAGGTTACTAACAATAGCTCTGCAAGTTGCTTGGGTTGTGGTGTGAAGTTAATGAGGGGTTGAATTTTGGGAGCTGGTAATGTGCTTATATGAATACATGCAAGTGGCAGAGGCTGCCCTGGGCTGTGGCCATGAGTATCCACAATCTTATCCTCTTTCAGATAGATTAATTCTGTGCTGCATCATCAGTGGCAGGCTTCGATCCAGCATCTACAATTAGTTACACCCATCTGTAGGACAGTTTCTTGGAAATGGCTAACTATGAGTGGGAAAGACAATTAAGGAGGTAAACTGAACAGTGTATTCAGCTAGTTGTGCAGTGCATCATTCCAGATATCTCGGTGGTTTGGCTGTGGAGAGAGCTCCTGCATGCCAGGCAGTGTGGGCAGGTTGATATCCTGGTTTATTTTGGCACAGGTGCAAATATATCTTATGCCTATGTAAACTTTCTTTCCTTCTGAACAAATTAAAACTTTTGAGTAGGCCTGTATGTGCAGAGGAGATCAGTGCTATCACCTGCAGAAGGGGAGTAGATCAACTGTCCCAAAAATGAAGTGACGTTTGCCTAAATCTGTCACATCACAAGGAGATGATCTAAACTTCGCCCAGTGCATTTGCCTAAAGTAGGACAAAAGGGCTAAAAAGCATTGGATACATTCCAAGTTTCCAGCAGCAGTCACTGCATGCTGAAGTTTGTGTTAGTCTTTGACATTTTTCTCCGTCTCCTTCTGTATTTGTTTTGCTATAATTTTTTTTCACATTCTGTGTGCTGCTGGAGTCTCCCAGTATTTTTAGCCTCTGTTTCTACAGCTGAATCCATCATTCTTAATAGCATTGAGAGCTAATAGCACTATGATGAGGATAAGACAATGGCTATTACCCAGAATGCAGCATGCCCCTCGTCAATTAGATTTCTTTTGATGGTGGTGGTACCAATTTTGGGTGGGCCTGGGTCCAAGATGGTTGGGCAGAAGAACCTCTCCCCATCCCACAGGTGACTTGGTCTCTCCTTCTCTCAACTTCATATGGTCTCTCAAATGTCGTCCCCCCCCCCCCTGCATATTTTTAAATTGCAGATTTTCACCGGCAGCAAGCATAAACTAATACACACTGCTCATGTTGGCCCCACAGCCTTCCCACTGATTCAACTTCCTGTTTCTGCATAGGCGGAAGTATGTCAGAGGGAAAGCTGTGGGGCCGGTGTGAATAGTATGTATCAGTCGCTGCAGGCAAAGATCTGCTATTTACAAGGTATGCATAAGGGACAGTTGTTGAGAGTTTTCAGCTGGTGGGGCTTGGGAACCCCTGCCAGCCACATCATTGGTGTGCTGCTTCTGGGTGGGCCTGAGCCCACCCTGGCCCACCCTTGGCTACTCCACTGAGTGGTGGTGGTGGTGGCTGTAGCTGCATAACCCATGTGGATCCTAAAGAGACTCTTTCTGTTTGTGGTATTCACCACAAGACATTAGTAAAGGTGATAAGACCATGATTTGTTGTAGTTAACATAAACCAGGGGTTCTCATCCTAGTCCTTGGGACACATCCAGCCAGTCAAATTTTCAGGATATCCACAATGAATATGCATGAGATAATTTGCATGCACTACCTCCATTCTGTTCAAATCTATCTCATGCATATTCATTGTGCCATGACTGGATAGGTGTGTCCCAAGGGCTGGGTTGAGAACCCTTGTCATAAACTGTCTACATTTGTCTGGCAGCACATAGAACACTGACAGGAGCAAGATGGTAGAAAGTGATGGGGAGAGGAGCCTTCCACGGTAGAGCATTGGATGAGGAGCTATGGATGGAGAGTGTGACAGGGTATACCAGCCAACATATTCTTGCGTTTTCTTTTCTTCTACCCATGACTAAAGGAACAATGGTTTTAAAATAAGCCTCCCATGCACAATGCACTTTGCCCTCACAATTTCTCCCTTTGTATTCCCCATCACACTCTATTCTTTGCTTTCTCATCCCTTCCTTAGATGTGCTTCCCCCACAACCTTCCCCACACCCTGAGTTGGCTGTTATCCCAGGCAGCGAGTAATGTTACAAAACTGCACCAGCTTTCAGCTCCAGCCAACTCAAATTTCTAGTTAGAATGAAAAATATCTTTGTGCTGTTCCCACAAAATAAGACCTTTAGGAAAACATTGACGGTTATACTGGACTTAAAGATATCGAGCTTTTAATATGTGTGTCTGCATGTATAATTTAGGATGGGCTAGAATAAGCCAGGTCAGGTTGCCTTCAGCACAGGATAATGTTTGAGCAGTGTTGACTCAGGAGGAACTGGACCATTGCTCCACACAGTGTCTGCTTCATACTCCATGCAGAGCTGAAAACTTCTATTGGAAACTCATGCTGAGTGATTAAAGCTGAAACTAGGTCATCTAATTAGCTCAGACAAGAGCATGTCACTGAGAGCTGGGTGAACTGTTGACTCTTGAAACAAACCATAGTGCATGTGATGGCTAATAATTGTCCTGCTGATGATGTCAGGCTCCATAACCATTTCATTATGCAAATACAAACAGACATTGTCAGCAAAGCCATATTCTCCTCTTTTGATTTCATGGTTGTCCGTCTTCATATTCAAGTCATGAAATGGAGCTGTGCTTGGAATCAGAAAATCATGGGAATAGTTGTCTACCAAGCTGGAAAGAGGCCTTCGTGACCGTGCATGGGGGTTCATTTTCAAAGCACTTGGACTTACAAAGTTCTGTAGGTTACTATCCTGCTTATTTTTGAAAGGAGAAAAACGCCCATGTTTGGGGGATGGGCGTCCGTTTCCCGTGGGCGGCCAAATCGGTATAATCGAAAGCCGATTTTGGTCGTCTTCAACTGCACTCCGTCGCGGGAACGTATAAAGTTGATGGGGGCTTGTCGGAGGCGTGGTGAAGGCGGGACTGGGGCGTGGTTATCGGCCAAGCAGAGATGGGCGCACTCGGCCAATAATGGAAAAAAGAAAGGCGTTTTTAGCAAGAATTTAGGACCCTTTTTTTGGACCCTTTTTTCTCACGAACAGGTCCCAAAAAAGTGGCCTAAATGACCAGATGACCACCGGAGGGAATCGGGAATCACCTCCCCTGACTCCCCCAGTGGTCACTTAACCCCCTCCCACCAAAAAAAACCCACTTGCAAAAACCTTATGTCCCAGCCTCTATGCCACCCTCAAATTCCGTACCCACCTCCATGACAGCAGAATGTGTTCGATCCTCTCACAGCCTTTCCCTGGGTTAGATGTGGTTCTCGGGTGCACTGCAGGGTCACATCAGCATTGCATTGTGGTGGGTGTAAGGTATTGGGCTCCGTGATTTCACTAGCTTGTGTTACAGTCTCACGATGTTGGTAGTTGGTAGGCTCTTCTCCCATGGTGCTTTTCCCTCTGCTTACTGGGTCAGAGTGTGCCCTGTTTTGTTTCCGGTAGTCCACGAGGTAGTGGCCATTTTTGTAAGTCCGTTTTAGATCCCTTTCGTGTGTTAGCCACGTTACAGAACTTAGTTCTTACCTTGAATGTTGCTGAAAGAGGGTATTGTACACCATTCCGCCAGCTTTGAGCTACTGCTAATCTTAGTACGAGGGAGACTCGTTGCCAGTGGGGCACAACCTCTGATCTGCAGTTAACTGTGAGTAAATGCGGTTATTGAAATAAAGGACGTTTTCAGCGAGATTAGTCTTACGGTGTGAACTACTGTGCCAAGGTTATACAGCAGCAACAAGTCCTGTCCCTGGAGCAGTTTTAGTGGGTAATGCAGTGCACTTCAGGCAGGCGGACCCAGGCCCATCCCTCCCTACCTGTACCACTTGTGGTGGTAAATGGGAGCCCTTTAACCCCCCCCCCAAAACCCACTGTACCCACATGTAGGTGCCCCCCTTCACCATTAAGTGCTATGGTAATGGTGTTGAGTTGTGGGGAGTGGGTTTTGGGGGGATTTGGGGGTCTCAACACCCAAGGTAAAGGAGCTATGCACCTGGGAGGTAATTTAATGTTTTTTTCCTATTTTTTAAAAGTGCCCCCTAGGGTGCCCGGTTGGTGTCCTGGCATGTGAGGGGGACCAGTGCACTACGAATCCTGGCCCCTCCCACGACCCAAAGCCTTGGATTTGGTTGTTTTTGAGCTGGGATGCTTCGGTTTCGATTATTGCTGAAAAACGAAAACGCCCAGCTCAAACAAACGCCCACATCTCAAAAACGCCCACATTCAAAGCATTTGCCTGGCATAAACCGTATTTTTGAGACTAAAGATAAACGTCCATCTTTTTCGAAAATACGATTCGGCCCACCCCTTCACGATCCGTTCTCGGAGATGGACGTTCTTACACATGGGGAATTTGGGGGTCTCAAATTCCTATAGCAAGTCATCGATGAGACTTCATGTAGCCTGTTGTGTCTAGTTCTAGAGGGCTTTCCTTCAACAGTGTTGCAGAGAGACAGGAGTGGAATAAACGAGAGTAACTAAAATCTGCAAGAGTGGCACCGAAAACATAGTAAAAGAGAAAAATTAAGGCAGATAAAAGATCATGTGGCCTATCCAGTCTGCCCATCCATGGCACCCTACTCTCCCTTTCACTCCCTTAGAGATCCTTTGTATTTGTCCCAAGCTTTCTTAAATTCAGATACAGATTTCGTCTCCACCACCTCCACCAGGAGGCCATTCCACGAATTCCCTACCCTTTCTGTGAAGAAGTATTTCCTCAGATTATTTCTGAGTCTATATCCTTTCACCTTCATCCTATGCCCCCTCGTTTCAGAGCTTCCTTTCAATTGAAAGAGACTTACCTCCTGTGCATTTATGCCATTTACAGGGCTGCAAAGAGTGGGGGGACAAAATTCCCCTGGCCCAGCCTCCAAGGGGGCACTGGCAAGCTTCTTCCTGCTACCTGCTTCCAGGTCTATCCTTCCTTGCTCCTGCGTGCCACCCTGGACTCGGATGAATGCATTAGTGCAATATCGCATTAATGCAATCATCCAGGTCCTGACTCCCGGCACGGACAGGAGCAGGCATGCAGGAGGCAAAGACAGGTAAGGGGGCGGAAGTGGTGGCCTGAGTGGGGGGGCTGCGTGAGTTGAGGGGTTGCTTGTGGCTCTCCGGTTCTGGGGTCTGGCTGTGTCTCTTATCTCCCTTTTCCCGCCGTTCTTCCAAAGCATGCATATTGAGATCTTTAAGTTTGTTCCCATACACTTTATGATGAAGACCACTGACCAGTTTAGTAGCCACCCTCTTGACCGACTTTATCCTGTTTATATCTTTTTGGAGGTGCAGTCTCCAGGATTTGAGATCTCACCAGAGTCTTATACAGGGGCATCATCACCTCCTTTCTCCTACTGGCCATTCCTTTCCCTATGCACCCAAGCATCCTTCTAGCTTTTGTCATCAACACCCAAATCCCTCCTCTTTCGTGCACAAAAGTTCTTCACCCCCCTCCCTAAACTGTGCTGTTTCCTCGGGTGTTTGCAGTCCAAATTCATGACCCTACGTTTTTTAGCATTAAATCTTAGCTGTCACATTCCAGACCATTTCTCAAGCTTTTTCTAGGTCCTTCATGTTAGCCACAACAGCAGGGGTGCCTACGCTCTTGCAGATTTTGGTATCATTCATAAAGAGTCAAACCTTACCAGAAAGCCCTTCTGTAATATTGCTTACAAAAATGTTAAAAAGAACCAGCCCAACCTGTGATAAGTATATTCAGCTTATCTGAAAGGTGTAAACAATGCCAAGGAAGCAAACCTTTTCAGGAAGTGCAAGCTATCATGACATTAGACTCCAAAGGACTAGTGGACCAATATTTATTGGATAGGATGGGAGCCTTTCGCAGCAGAAATAAGGGAGATCTATTGTTTCAGAAATTATGCTTAGTGGCATGTAAATGTATTTTGCAATATTGGACAAAACCTCAACCTCCTAATTATTGGCATTGGAGGAACCATATACACTTATTAGCGATTTGGGAAGCCAATGATACCAAAGGTTTGCTTAAGTGAAAGAAAAAGTTCTTGTTGATTTGGGAACTCTACCTGCAATCTATGCATCCACGGGGCCAGGGTTTGATCATTTATACCCTATACCCTATAGACACAAGCGCTCACAAGTGGCCATATGTTCCTAAAGTCCTGCATTATTGTTGGGGGGGGGGGGGGGGAGACTCCTGTAGTTACATTGTAGGCTGTGGAGGCTATAAGAGTACCAGCCTTCAATAGCCGCTATGAAGGAGACTGCATCTTGGGAGTGGTAGGATTATTACCTGGTTTGTTTATGTAATAATACAAATGATACACACTGTACTGTTATGTTTCATGGTTTACTGTGTTCAATAAAAATTGTTTATTTAATAGACCCCAAAGGACTAGATGCTCCATTTAAATTACACAAAATGCTGTTAGCTTATCAAGCCCCCAAAGTTTGGCAGAGGTTTTCTGTATGTTTAGTGTTGTCTGCTCCTATCAAGTTTTTAGAAGAAATATTAAGACCTGGTTATTTAAGAAATATGTTGTAAATTGTTTACTTTTGCATATTTCTTCTCTGTATTGTTATTCCTGGGAGTGTGTCCCGGTCTGTTTGATTCTTTGAACTGCTTAGAACTTTGTGCCTGTAGCAATATATAAATATTATTGTTATGTTATGTTATTCAGGAGTAATACTAGAATGTATTTATTCATGGAAAAGAGATGGATGCATAGAACAGCCTAGAATTCAGTTTTACAATCCTACAGTTTAATTTCTCATGCAAGGCATTTGGAAGGAATAGGTAATTAAGAAAATGAATATGGGACAAGAGCTTACTAGTTAGTCTATTGACGAGCGAATACAGTGACATATGCATATTCCATAGAAATACAACATAACATATGATTCTTAGTTAAGATGTAACTACTCCCCTAACAAGGCTCATATATGGTTTTAACCTCCACCTTAACCATATATCATATAGAAATCATTCATATGTTTTTTGTTTTTTATCGCCTCAGCGGTGCACATGACCAACTTCACTCTTTTATTGGACATTCAACAGCACCCAAATCCTCACTGGCGATAATATTTTATTAAACTGTTTCTTTATTTACTTATTTAACTGTTCATTTTACTTTTTAATCTCTAAGTTACTTATAAGCAATACTTAACTTGCACTGAACGGTCAGACCAGGGGTTCAACAATGCCCGACATGCATGTTTCGCCCTAAAAGTAAAATGAACAGTTAAATAAGTAAATGAAGAAACAGTTTAATAAAATATTATCGCCAGTGAGGATTTGGGTGCTGTTTAATGTCCAATAAAAGAGTGAAGTTGGTCATGTGCACCGCTGAGGCGATAAAAAACAAAAAACATATGAATGATTTCTATATGATATATGGTTAAGGTGGAGGTTAAAACCATATATGAGCCTTGTTAGGGGAGTAGTTACAGTTGAAGGGCTCTTAAAGAGAGAGTTAGTAGTGCCAAGTACGTCTTAGTTAAGATGGCCATAACCTTAAATTTTTTTTTTTGTTGTTACATTTGTACCCCGCGCTTTCCCACTCATGGCAGGCTCAATGCGGCTTACATGGGGCAATGGAGGGTTAAGTGACTTGCCCAGAGTCACAAGGAGCTGCCTGTGCCTGAAGTGGGAATCAAACTCACTTCCTCAGTTCCTCAGGACCAAAGTCCACCACCCTAACCACTAGGCCACTCCTCCACTCCATACATTCATTAATTGATGAATTGGCTAGTGTTTATTGTGAAATGTGCTAATTAAAAGCTGATATTTATTTTTTTCATCAAATTGAAATAGACACTTTGGTTCCTCTGATGCATGATATTATTTTAATACCATGTAAATTTTAATCTGTTGTATGTTTTAATTTTAAAGTAACATAGTAATTTTTGTATAGTTTGTTAAGCAAAGAAATCATTTTTATTGTTCTGCCCTTTTATATTTTGTATGTGATTTGTTCCCTGCTTAGACTTTTATAGATATAGCGGGTTATAAATAAAGTTGTATTATTATTATGAAACTAATCAAATTAAACAATAAAACTTAAAGGTCAGCTAGTTGTTTTACTGCTCATTCTAGTTAAATGAAGAACTTGGAGCTACAAACACCACTTGGTTGCACATTGTAAAGAAAATAGAGTATAATGAAAGATAGGACCTTAAGTACTATCTATTCTTCCCAGTTTCATCCCTGTTACATTTATTCCATATTTATATTTTGATTTATAAACTGCCTCTGTCAAGAGACCTGAAGCAGTGAACTCACAAATAAAATTACAAATAGTAAAACCATAACTATCATTACCTCACCCAAAGAAATGCTGTATGTAAACTTATGAGTAATCAACAATCCCTGGAAAAACATGCCTAAAAAACTAAGTCTTCAAACTTAATGGAAGTCCTACAAATCAGCACAACTACAAACAGCCTTAGGCAACTCATTCTACTCCTAAGGTGTAGCCACAGAGAAAGTGCACCTTTACCTCCAAATGAGCATCTCAGAGCCCATCCCCCATTGATTTATATTTTTTATTTTTTGTTTTTATTTTTATTTTTGTTACATTTGTACCCCGCGCTTTCCCACTCATAGCAGGTTCAATGCGGCTTACATACAGGTACTTATTTGTACCTGGGGCAATGGAGGGTTAGGTAACTTGCCCAGAGTCACAAGAAGCTGCCTGTGCCTGCAGTGGGAATCGAACCCAGTTCCCCAGGACCAACGTCCACCACGCTAACCACTAGGCCACTCCTGACAAAGGAGCTGGTCCGTGATCCTGCTTACTTTTTAACCTCAGTTTCAAAGTATCCTTTTCAAAGCAACTTTACAAGCTATTTGCAAACAGACTGAACGATAGGTAGGGTGCATTGTTGAAAAAACACTAATTTATTTTGATCCATTGCTCCTGATATCATGCTCAGACAAAAGGGCATAAGAAGGAAGAGTAGATGAAAAGGAATATTTTAACTTGTCATAGGTTCCTAGGAAACCTTGACAGCCTTTGGATAAGCCTGTTTCATTAGCTTTCTTTTTCTGATGGTTTTGATTTTAGCTTTGTCATTAGGTTAAACCTATGCCCAGTTGAGTTTTTAGATGACTCCAATTTAACTAACCAAGTAACTTTTGGCAGAGAACTACAATAGCATTTTTTAAACTTTACTCAAAAAGGACTTTTCCTATTCTGTGCTTTCTGAAGGGGGGAAGGAGTCTTTATTGAATAAGTTTGTTTTGAAGTTTGTGATACCCTTCATTCGACCAACCTAAGAATTATGGAAAATATAGAGTAGACTATGAATTTTGAAGAGTACATGGGCACTTTCATCATATGTTTCTTTCAAACCCAACCATTGCTAGCACCGTGTAGACAAGGCTTGATCACGTTCAGTCCTCAAGGGCTGCAAACAGGCTAGGTTTTCAGGATATCCCTAATGAATATGTATATGAGAGACCCCTGATGTGTGGATAACATGAGGAAGGACTTAGCGAAACTAGAGGAATGGTCTGGAATTTGGAAGCTTAAATTTAATGCTAAAAAATGCAGGCATTTGGGCTGCAAAACCCCAAGGGAACAGTACAGTTTAGAGGGTGAAGAACTTTTGTGCAGAAAAGAGAAGAGGGACTTGGGTGTGATTGTACGTAATGATCTTAAGGTAGCCAAACAATTAGAAAAGATGATGGCGAAAGCTAGAAGGATGCATGAGTGCATAGGGAGAGGAATAGCCATTAGGAAAATGGAGGTGATGGTGCCCCTGTATAAGACTCTGGAGAGACCTCATTTAGAACATTGTGTACAATTCTAGAGACCACACCTTCCAAAAGATATAAACAGAATGGAGTGGGTCCAGAGGGTGGCTGCTAAAACGGTCAATGCTGTTTGTCATAAAGCATATGAGGACAGACTTAAAGATCTCAATATGTATACTTTGGAAGAAAGATGGGAGAGGGAAGATATGATAGAGACATTTAAATACCTACACTGTACAAATGCACAGGAGGCGAATCTCTTTCAATTGAAGGGAAGCTCTGAAACAAGGGGCTATAGGATGAAGTTGAAAAGGGGACTCAGAAGTAACCTGAGGAAATACTTCTTCACAGAAAGGGTGATGAATTCATGGAACAGCCTCCTGGTGGAGATTAAAACAGTATCTGAATTCAAGAGAGTTTGGGACAAGTACACAGAATCTCTAAGGGACTGATAGGGAGAGTAGATGGCATGGATGGGCAGATTGGGTAGGCCATAAGGTCTTAATCTGCCTTAATTTTTTCTCTTTTTCTAAGTTTCTATGAGATTTCCATACAGTGGCCCTGGAGGACTGAACTTTGACAAGCCTAGTGTATACCAAAGAATTATATGTAACTATCACTTTTTCTTTTTGAATCAGTAATATGGTAACTATGTACAACAAGTGGACATGGGAAATTGTTAGTTCTATTCTGTTGTTGTCATAGGTCACTGCATTTTATTGAACAGTTGCTGCTATGAAATGACAGGAACTAGCAATCTTAATTTAATGTAATCTTTTCTTTGGGATTGTATTGACATTTGTAACCTCATCCGCAAACAGAGATTGCAATCAATGAAGTTAGTATAGCTGGATTTAAAAGGGACATACACAACTTCTGGAGGGAAAGTCCACAAATCACTATTAGCCATGTATGCATATGTTTGTTTATTAAACTTGATATTCCGCTTTTCTAACAAAAAGACAATCAAGGCGATTTACAATAAAAGACTAATCAAAAAGGAAAAGACCTACATTTCAGAGATAGAAGTTACTGCCTATTCCTAGGAATGAATAGCAGAAGATTTATCTACTACTTGAGATCCAGCCATGTACTTATGATCTGAATTTCCACTGTTGAAGTCTGGATATTGGGTTGAGTGGAACTTTGGTCTGATCTAGTGTGGTGTATTCTATATTCTTAATCAGCTTCCCAGACCATTCTCATGTGAAATGCTTTCCCAAGGGTTTAACAGGAAACGTTCCACCATAAGAACATAAGAATAGCCATATTGGGTCAAACCAGTGGTCCGTCTAGCCCAGTATCCTGCTTCCAACAGTGGCCAATCCAGGTCACAGGTACCTGACAGAAATCCAATTAGTAGCAAGATTCCATGCTACGAATCCCAGGGCAAGCAGTGGCTTCCCCCATGTCCATCTCAATAACAGACTATGGACTTTTCCTCCAGCAACTTGTCCAAACCTTTTTTTATCCCAGATACGCTAACCACCGTTACCACATCCTCCGGCAGCGAGTTCCAGAACTTAACTGTTAGCTGAGTTTTAAAATATTTCCTCCTATTTGTCTTAAAATTATTCCATGTGATTTAATTGAGTGTCCCGTGGTCTTTGAACTTTTTGAAAGAGTGAAAAATCCATTCACTTCTACCTGTTCTACACCACTCAGTAATTTATAGACCTCAATCATATCTGAATATTGAGAGGATAACACTCAAATCCCTGAATCTGCTGGTTAATATCTCTAATATCTTTTTGGCCTCTAGGAGAGGTCCTATATAAATTCTTAAGATTTTAAGAGGAAAAGGTTTGCCATCTGTTGTCTGTCATTGAGGCTGTCTCTTTCTATAATACTGTTCTCTCCTCTGCTCTGGGTAGTCTCACTCCTCCCATTCCCTGTTCCATAAGGCATACCAAACCCCAGCCTTGACTGACCTGTAGAATCAGTTACCTACGTTCCTGTGCCTGATTTGCTGAACACCTTTGGCTATAATCCCATGCCCATGCTGAATTCATACATTTGCTAAATATATACTTTTGTTCTGTTTTCACTGAAGAAAATCCTGGAGAAGGACCACGAGGGACTGGCAAAAGTACATTTGAGAATGGAGTGGATATAGCACCGTTCACGGAAGAGAGTGTGTATGAACAACTTGGAAAGCTAAAGGTGGACAAAGCCATGGGACCGGATGGGATCCACCCCAGAATATTGAGGGAGCTCAGAGAGGTTCTGGCGGGTCCTCTTAAAGAATTGTTTAACAAATCCTTGGAGACGGGAGAGGTTCCGAGGGATTGGAGAACGGCGGATGTGGTCCCTCTTCACAAAAGTGGCGATAGGGAAGAAGCTGGAAACTACAGGCCGGTAAGCCTCACCTCGGTTATTGGGAAAGTAATGGAAGCAATGCTGAAGGAAAGGATAGTATAACTAAAAAACCAGGGTCCAATTAGAGAAGGGCAAATGAGAGAACAGAAATAGGGGAATTGATGTCGTAGAAGCTCAATTATGTGTGAAAATATAAATTGTTTTTTTGGAGTAATCTCAGAGTAAAAACTCACCCAAGCGAGGAGACGTCAAAGCGATTTATACCTCTAAGGGTGGCTAAGCTTCTCAATCATGGATATACTCCTATAAATTTTTAATTTTCTTAAGTGAACAGACACCCAGTGCTCTTGCAGAGCAGAGGATGGATTTGGATTACAAATAGTGGTGATACATAATTAGATTGGTGTAGCATGGATTTGACGGTACAAGTGTTTGAACAGTATTGGTGTGGATCAAGGATGCTGTAATGAAAAAGGATACAACAGCGGACCACCTCTACTAAAGCTAAGTTATTTGAGAAAGATTCTCTTTTTTTTCTCTCATAGAAAACAATTTTGTTGATACGTTAGTTATAGAGGGCATTTGGTCATCAAGGTCTTGTGAAAATATACCTCCGTAGCACTACTTATTGGAGTGTTGGAGTGTTTTCATTGGAGGTGGACTATGAGAGAATGGATAATAGGGTGTGAAGTTTAATTTTAAAGAGCACTGGGTGTCTGCTCACTTAAGAAAATTAAAAAATTTATAGGAGTATATCCATGATTGAGAAGCTTAGCCACCCTTAGAGGTATAAATCGCTTTGACGTCTCCTCGCTTGGGTGAGTTTTTACTCTGAGATTACTCCAAAAAAACAATTTATATTTTCACACATAATTGAGCTTCTACGACATCAATTCCCCTATTTCTGTTCTCTCATTTGCCCTTCTCTAATTGGACCCTGGTTTTTTAGTTATATTATTTGTTATCTACCAGTGGTTTATTTTGGGATTTTTTGAAGGAAAGGATAGTGAATTTTTCTGGAAGATCCGAGACAGCATGGTTTTACCAGAGAGAAATCGTGCCAAACGAATCTCATTGAATTCTTTGATTGGGTAACTGCAGAATTGAATCATCGACATGCTATAGAAGTAATCTACTTAGATTTTAGCAAAGCTTTTGACACGGTTCCCCACAGGAGGCTCTTAAATAAACTCGATGGGCTGAAGATAGGTCCCGAAGTGGTAAACTTGATTAGGAGCTGGTTGACAGACAGACGACAGAGGGTGGTGGTAAATGGAGTTCGCTCGGAGGAGGGAAAGGTGAGTAGTGGAGTGCCTCAGGGATCGGTGCTGGGGCCGATTCTGTTCAATATATTTGTGAGTGACATTGCCGAAGGGTTAGAAGGTAAAATTTGCCTATTTACGGATGATACTAAGATTTGTAACAGAGTGGACACCCGGGAGGGAGTGGAAAACATGAAAAAAGATCTGAGGAAGCTAGAAAAATGGTCTAAGGTTTGGCAGTTAAAATTCAATGCGAAGAAATGCAAAGTGATGCACCTGGGGAGTAGAAACCCACGAGAGACTTATGTGTTAGGCGGTGAGAGTCTGATATATACTGAGGGGGAGAGGGATCTTGGGGTGATAGTATCCGAGGATCTGAAGGCGACAAAACAGTGTGACAAGGCGGTGGCCGTAGCGAGAAGGTTGCTAGGCTGTATAGAGAGAGGTGTGACCAGCAGAAGAAAGGAAGTGTTGATGCCCCTGTATAAGTCGTTGGTGAGGCCCCACCTGGAGTATTGTGTTCAGTTTTGGAGGCCGTACCTTGCTAAGGATGTAAAAAAAATGGAAGCGGTGCAAAGAAAAGCTATGAGAATGGTATGGGATTTGCGTTCCAAGACGTATGAGCAGAGACTTGCTGACCTGAACATGTATACCCTGGAGGAAAGGAGGAACAGGGGTGATATGATACAGACGTTCAAATATTTGAAAGGTATTAATCCGCAAACAAATCTTTTCCGGAGATGGGAAGGCGGTAGAACAAGAGGACATGAAATGAGATTGAAGGGGGGCTGACTCAAAAAAGATGTCAGGAAGTATTTTTTCACAGAGAGAGTGGTGGATGCTTGGAATGCCCTCCCACAGGAGGTGGTGGAGAGGAAAATGGTAACGGAATTCAAACATGCGTGGGATATGCATAAAGGAATCCTGTGCAGAAGGAATGGATCCTCAGAAGCTTAGCCGAAATTGGGTGGCGGAGCCGGTGGGGGGAAGAGGGGTTGGTGGTTGGGAGGCGAAGATAGTGGTGGGCAGACTTATACGGTCTGTGCCAGATCCGGTGGTGAGAGGCGGGACTGGTGGTTGGGAGGCGGAGAATAGTGCTGGGCAGACTTATACGGTCTGTGCCCTGAAAAAGACAGGTACAAATCAAGGTAAGGTATACACATGAGTTCATCTTGTTGGGCAGACTGGATGGACCGTGCAGGTCTTTTTCTGCCGTCATCTACTATGTTACTATGTATCCATCTGATAAACTCTCTTTTCTCAAGCCCTCGATGTCTCTTGCCACACTGAACTCTCTCCTTAAAGTATCTTCACGTCCAACCCCCCACCCACCCCTTCACTTTCTCCCCAGACTATTGCTGAGTACTTCTATGACAATGTTCACAAGATTAACCTTGAGTTCTCAACCACGTCACCTCCTCCTCTTCTCCCTTTTCTGAAATCACTGAGGAGGAAGCTACACATTTTCTTTCCTCCTCCAAACTGACTACCTGTTCCTCTGATCCTATTCCTACCCATTTACTCAGCACTATCTCTCCTACTGTCATTCCTTCTGTCATGTCCTCAATCTTTCACTTTCCACTGCCACTGTCCTGATGCATTCAAACATGCCATAGTTACACCACTCCTCAAAAAACATTCATTGGACCCTACCTGCCCTTCCAACTATCGTCCCATCTCCCTCTTCCCTTTCTTATCCAAGCTACTTGAACGTGCTGTTCACTGCCGTCTTTACTTTTTTTTTATCTTAAGTTATTCTTGATCCACTTCAATCTGGTTTTCACCCTCTACATTCAAGTGAAACGGCGCTTACTAAATTTCCAGTGACCTGTTCCTGGCCAGATCCAAAGGTCTCTATTTTAGCCTCATCCTTCTTGATATATCTGCTGCTTTTGACACTGCTGATCACCACCTATTCCTTAATATGTTGCCCTCACTTGGATTTCAGGGCTCTGTTCTTTCTTGGTTTTCTTCTTATCTCTCCCATCGCACTTTTAGTGTATGCTCTGCTGAATCCTCCTCCACTTCTATCCCACTATCAATTGGGGTACCTCAGGGCTCTGTTTTGGGACCTCTTCTTTTCTCTATCTACTCCCATGGTTTCCATTATCACCTTAATGCTGATGACTCCGAGATCTATCTCTCCACACTAGAAATTCCAGCAGGAATCCAGGCCCAAGTCTCAGCCTGCCTGTCTGTAATTACTGCCTGGATGTCTCATTGCTATCTGAAATTAAACATGTCCAAGATTGAGCTTCTTACATTTCTCCCTAAATCCACCTCTCCACTTCCCCCATTCTCTGTCTCTGTGGATAACACTCTCATCCTCCCTTGCAACCTCGGGGTCATCTTTGACTCCTCTCTCTCTTTCTCTACACACATCCAATAGACGCTAAAACCTGTCGTTTCTTTCTTTATACTATCACCAAAATTTGTCCCTTCCTTTCTGAGCACACTACCAAAACCCTTATCCATACACTTATCACCTCATACTTAAGACTACTGCAACTTGCTTCTCAGAAGTCTCCCACTAAGCCATCTCTCTCGCCTTCAAACCATTCAAAATTCTGCTGCACGACATATTCCGCCAGTGTCGCTACACTCATATTAGCCCTCTCCTCAAGTCACTTCATTGGCTCCCTATCCGTTTCCGCATACAGTTTGAACTCCTCTTATTGACTTACAAGTGCATTCACTCTGCAGCT
This sequence comes from Microcaecilia unicolor, assembly GCF_901765095.1. Taxonomy (NCBI): domain Eukaryota; kingdom Metazoa; phylum Chordata; class Amphibia; order Gymnophiona; family Siphonopidae; genus Microcaecilia; species Microcaecilia unicolor. The sequence goes on along the minus strand of NC_044038.1, from coordinate 63,954,940 downwards.
CCTCAGTACCTCTCCACTCTTATCTCTCTCTACACTCCTCCCCAGGAACTACTTTCATTGGGTAAGTCTCTCTTATCTGTACCCTTCCCCTCCACTGTGGACTCCATTCCTTTATCTTGCTGCACCATATGCCTGGAATAGACTTCCTGAGTCAATACATCAAGCTCCATCTCTGGCCTTGTTCAAATGCTTTTAACTTTTATCTCCTAATTCCTATTCACCTGTTCAGTACCCATTTCGATAAGTAATTCCCTTATCCTTTATTTGTCCTGTTTGTCTGTCTTGATTAGATTGTAAGCTCTGTCTCTTACATATTTAGTGTACAGTGTTGCGTATGTCTAGTAGCGCTATAGAAATGATAAGTAGTAGTAGTGTTTTGTACTGTAGACCCCATTTCCTTTTCCAACAAAATCTACTTGTATGAGACAGGAAAAATGCTCTCTATATCTAATTCAAATTTGGCACATATTGCCACCATGTAAAGGTAAAACTATTTCTCTACAGTAGGGCTGGGCAAATGGTTTTGGCTTAAGGGCCATATGGGGCACCTTGACTGGTGTGGGGACCAGTGGAATTCTCGGCTTGGATAGTTAAGGCTTCATTTACTAATGTTTCTTATTCCACATGAAATGTGTTTAATGAACAGTAACACATGTTATTGCATTAATGCACGTTAATAAATATAGTCCTTAGACTCAGTAGGCTAGAATCATTGATGAGGATCAGACTATCAAAAATCAGGGCTTTTTTTGAGGGGGTACTTGGCACCTTTTCCATTGTCTGCTAAAATTGACCCCTAGTCCCTAAGTTTTAATGAAAAACCTCATGCTCTACACACTAATTCTGCCTTGTCATATATTCTGTGACTGGTTGCAGGGGGCCTGGCTATTGTTGGGAGGGTTCCTCAGTGATCACACCACCCCTGAAGGGTGGCCTGGCATGTAATACTGGCACCATTTTCGTTAGATAAAATACACCTGTATGCGGCTTTATGCAAGGCTTTCTTTATTGAAGCCTCCCATCAACCTTCCTTCTGTGCCCTGGGACCCTCAACATAGTTCTAAGTCAGCTGATAAAAACTGCCTTTGAGCCACTTGAGTCATGTGAGCTGAAGTAGTTGACTGGAAGGTCTTATTTTAGTTGGTGGTTATTTTGGGGTGCAGTCTGTGAGCTCCATAATTATCTAGTGACCTAACTGCCTTATACAAGATTTTATAACAATAGGGTTATTATGCATGTGCATTCTAAGTCCCTACTTAAGGGGGGTTTGGATTTCCACCTTAAACAGTCGTCCTTTCAAGGGTTTTCCCCAAGCCATGTGTCCATGCCTTCCACAACCTGGATTGCAGAAGAGCCTTGGCCTTCTGCTTGAAGCAGACTAAAGCATTTAGAAAGTCCACCCAGCGTTTTGTTTTCTTTGACTCCAGCAAGCCTGGGACTCCTGTAGCCAAGCACACAAAACCATTTTAAAAGCATCTCCACATGTAAATTGTGGCATTTAAGTGTGTGGATGGAAATATACATGTAAATGTGATTTCAGAAATCCGCTATTTACACATGGAGATGCTCCAGGTCACAGAGATTCCATGGGACCATGTCATGGGCATGGCTTTGCTGGCCCAAACTTTATACATGTGTTGCCCATTTTACGATGGGGATGTGCATATATTGAAACAAATTTCCCCTTAGCTTTTGCATCTGCTCTGACACAAGTGCAATCGTGCTTATTTCAGCCAGGGCTTAATACAAGAGATTGAAGGGGTTAATGCTCTTAATGGTCTGTGTATTCTTTTTATCTTTATATTGAAAAATAAAAAATATTTTGCGGCTTTGATAATTGGCTCTATAAATACATATATATATATATATTTTTTTTTTTAATCTGGCAACCATATGTGTAAGTGTAGAGGTTGTGAAACTTCTGCTTCTGCATTAAATGCTGGCATTTATACATGGAAGCTGCTAAATGATGCCACTCTTTTTTTTTCCTTTGTGCAGCTTGGCAAAATTGCTGCTTCTACTGGACCTGTCAGCAAATGCATGTATATTTACAGGTGTCCTTTCTACATGTTTTACACTGTATACCCTCTAGGGTTAGGGAAATATCTACTGTAACAGATGTTCTCTGAGGACAGAATATAATTTCTCATAGAAGCCATCCGCATACCCTAGGACAGTGATGGCGAACCTATGGCACGTGTGCCAGAGAGGGCACACAGAGCCCTCTCTGTTGGCACGCGTGCCGGTCGTCACCTCAGCTAGTTCCAGCCCTCCGTTGTCCCTCCTACCCATCCGGCACCAGGACTTCCTCCCTCCCACCCGGCACCAGCCTGCCCGGCCTCCATCCCTCCCTCCGAGCACGAAATTTAAAAGTCTTCCCTTGTCTGAGTTAAGGCGGCATCTCTCAAGCTGTGGTCCCGCCCTTATTTCCTGTTAGGTCGGGACCAGAGCTTGAGAGACGGAAGGCTGAAGGAGGCGCGCCGAGCCAGCAGCACGCTTTTCGCTGCTACTGCTGACGCCGCCTTAACTCGGACAAGGGAAGACTTTTAAATTTCGTGCTCAGAGGGAGGGATGGAGGCCAGGTGGGCTGGTGCTGGGTGGGAGGGAGGAAGTCCTGGTGCCGGGTGGGTGGGAGAATGCCTGGTGCCTGCTGCTGGGTGGGAGGGAGGGAGGCAAGCATAGGCACCCGGTATAAGAGGCTTGGGGAGGCTTATGACTTCCTCCCATTGCTAACTCTGACTGTCACCACTGCTGCCGGTTTAGAAATACAAGCAACAGTAAAAGAGAGCCGCGGGATCGCACTCGCATCCTGTACTCACACATCTGCCGACTTTGCCAGCCTCTCCCTCTCCCCAACGTCATTTCCTCTCCCAGCGACTCAGAACAGCAGAGTCAGAAGTGCGATAGACGAGCTCTTTCCAGTAAGTCTGCCACGTGGCTGTAGCGGACAGCACGGAGGATAATAAGCCTGGGGAACTTGTCATTCAGATTGTATGCGAAGGAACGCGATGAGCGCATTCTATTTTGAAGGTACGTTCAAAGTTTATTTCAAGTAATCTGTCACTGTAATGAGCAGTCTAGATATTTGGGGGGGGGGGGAATCCTGATAAGACTCATGGCATAGATCCGATCTTTCATTTCCAAATGAGTTGAAAGTGCAAGGGAGCTGAAGGAAAGTGCCAGGTCGTGGTTCTCTCTCTCTTTTTTTTCCCCTCTCTTCCCCTCCCCAACAAATGGCAGCAGTTAGTATTGATTAAAGATGTGTTTGTTAGGAGGGCGGGCTTGGCTGTGGCCTTCCTCTTCCTTGGTATATCCCAGGTCTGAATTTATTGCCCCATTTCTTTACTAAGGGCAGGAATGGCTACAGAAGATTGTCATAGTAGTTGGTGGAGTATATAGGCACATGCAGTATAATCTTTTTATACAAATGCGATTGTGGTTAGTAAATGCTTTGCGCAACCACTTTATTCTTTGACATATAATACATAGCTAATATCTAAATTTAATAAAAGGTATTAATTGTGACTTTTATTTTTATTTATTTCTTCTGTGTGTTATCAGACAATTATGGATTTAAGCTCCACCCCTGGCCCCACCCCTAACCCTGCCCCCTTTAGCCTCCCCAAACAGTTGGGCCACCGACCGCCTATGGAGGCAGGCAGGCCTGGTGCTGGGTGGTGGGAGGCCTGGTGCTGGGTGGTGGGAGGCCTGGTGCTGGGTGGGTGGCCTGGTGCCGGTGGGTGGGTGGCCGGCCTGGTGCCTGGTGCTGGGTGGGAGGCAGGCCGGCCTGGTGCTGGGTGGGTGGAAGGCCGGCCTGGTGCTGGGTGGGAGGCCTGGTGCGAGTGCTGGGTGGATGGGTGGCCTGGGTGGGTGGCAGGCCTGGTGGTGGGTGGGTGGGCAGGGGGGAGAAAAACTGCACATGGATTGAGGGCAAGAAATGAAGAAGAAAGGAGGAAAGTAAAGAAATAAATGGAAAGGAAGCCTGGAAACGGAGTTAAGAGAACAGGACCAATATGGATAGAAAAACAAAATCACCAGACAACAAAGGTAGAAAAAAATCATTTTATTTTTATTTTGGTGTTTGGAATATGTCCAATTTACATCTGCTGTCTTATTTTGCACTGGGTATACTGGAGCTGTAACAGCTTACAGAAATGATTTATAATGAAAAAAAATCATGTTATTTTTTTCAACTATACTAGTATAATATTTTCAATGATGTCCGTTTATATGCGCCATGGCTGGTGTAAGGGTGGCCATCATAGGGGTGGAGTTGTGGTGACCCCGCCCATAATGAGTTAAATTGCCCTGTTGGCACTTTGCGATAAATAATTAGATTTTGGGTTGCTGTTTGGGCACTCGGTCTGTGAAAGGTTCGCCATCACTGCCCTAGGAGTTGGTTTCCCTAAACAGAAGCTTTACAGAGAATCGAAGCAGCCCTACATAGAAAATACTAGAGCAGGAGTCCTGCAAATGCATGATGGCATTACTCTAGAAAGCTTTTTATAGAGTTATACATCATTCTAGAAAGCTTTCTTCAGCCCAGGCTCTGTCACATTACATTACCCCCTTGTGAGGATTAATATAGAGTGCCTTTGGAAAACACAGTTTCTAAGGTTTCTCCTGAACTTCACTAAGGAGATTTCTGCCCCCCACCCCCACCCCCCACACACACACACACACACTCACACTCGTCTCTGCCAGCTTATTCTCCTGATCCGTTGTTGCAAAGGGAAGGGTGAATGATCTTCTCTGACACTAAACTCATCTGTGATAATAGAAAGCATGAAGGTGTCCATGGTTCCTCCATGATACAATTCAACCTTGGTGACACCACTACACAGGGGATTTCTACCAAAAATCTCTGTAACTGTATTCATGTCATTAGCCTCAAGGATTTGCTGGAAAAACTGTGCTGGCCAGTTTAAAACCAGTATACTAGTTCTGAAAATAAGTTGGATGGACACAGAATAAGCATGATTCTTTCCATTTCAGGCACTCGGAAACACACACCTTACATACGATTAAAGAATTGGAGACCAATGCAGGACCTTAATACCCAGTTTTCCTTATGTTTCCCACTAAATATTATAAGCAGAACAGACAGTCGACCTAAAGTTCACAGATGATAGTGTACAGCAGCCTGCTAGAATTCTATTTTGTGATGTACCTACAGGAACTCAGAGACTTCCAGGCTACCAGTGTGTATGTGGACACTGACAACCAGATGCATTAAACCTAAGGAGCCATTAACAAGCAAGTAGTAAACCCTGGCATGCACTAAAAGCCATTTTATGACGACAGTAGCAGCTAATGAAAACGGAATGCTGATGATATGCACAACCGTTGCAGGCTATTATAATGAGATGCATTACCGTTTTCCAATTCCCCTTACCGTGGACAACCTAACGGAAGGTCTGCACCTCTTGTTAGGCTGGGGCTGCTGTGAATGGGACCCTAGAGACCAGTGGGAAAGCGCCTAACAACCATCTAAAAAAAAAGAGCAAGCTGGGTGTCATGAGGGACGTTAAAATTTTTTTCTAAGTTATGGCACCTTCGCTGAGGACGTACTTGCTCATACCGTACTTGCCAACAGTCTATTTGCGCTACAGCTACAATCCTCCAGAGAAGAGAGAATCAGGTTGAGCTTCAGAACTTCACACCTACACGAGCAGACATAAGCCAGGAATATATGCAGCATCAACAAGGCTCTGCTCAGGAAGAGCGTGGACGATGGCCGGCCTCAACTGCAAGAAAAGTGAAGGAGAGCGCAGTTGAGGCCGACCATCATCCACGTCTTCAATACCCGTAAATCTTCCGCCCCTAGATCTGTCTCAGCCAATCAGGGGCGTAGCCAGACAACAGATTTTGGGTGGGCCTAGGCAAGAAGTGGGTGGGCACCAAGTGTTCTCCCCCCCCCCCCCCCCCCCCGCCACCACCACCAAAAATATATCTCAACTGGCAGGAAAATGCTTTTTTCCACCATGGCAGTCTACAGCAGGCATGCGCTGAAAACTTAACATACACAGGTGCCGGTATCGTGGAGAGTAGCGTTGTCGTTACTATCAGAGGGAAGTCTTCAGCTGGTGGAGCCTGAGATCCCCACCAGCTACCGCTAAATGTGTGCTACTGTTGGGTGGGCCTGAGCTCTAAGTGGGTGGGCCCTGGCCCACCCAGGCCCACCTGTGGCTACACTACTGCAGCCAATCGCAGCGCGTTTAGCTCAGCTGAGAGAGACCTGGAGATTTCGGTGGTTTCCACACCAATCATTCCGATTTGATACTGTTTTTATTATTGCGGCGGGGGGGGGGGAGCGGCGCGGCGTCTTCGTGTGTTTGGCCTATGCAGAGCAGCCAGCGTACCGCTTTGCTGCTCTGTTTTATGATGGAATAGAGAATGCAAGTGAGCTACAACGAGTAGCTCATTTGCATTCCCTTTCCTTGATGCATAGCCGTTCCCTACCGATTTGCTATGGAATTCGGTAGGGAACGGCTCTAACGAACACTTTAGTGCATCTGGCCCTGAATGACTCTAAACATAACACCAAGGGAGTCATGAGGAAAAAAAAGACACTTCTAAGTGCACATCCTTGAAAGGGTTAAATCGGTCTTTCTTGCCCTGGTCTCTGGTATGACAGTACTGACCTTATAATTAGGCCTTGTATAAATAGCTCTGTGTATTGGCTGATGGCAGCTGTCACTGTAATTGCCTGAAATCACTCCCAGATGGGAGCAGCAGCCCTGCCCTGGTTTGGAGCTGGCCTGCATGCCGCCTCTTTAGGCTGCTGCTGAGGTCTGCAAACCTCAGGCTCGTGATCCTTACCAGAGTGCTGTAAATGAGATGCTGGTACTTCTATGACAGTGACACTTTGCAAAAATACACTGGTAGCTACATGTATGCATGCAGTGTCTATGTGTACTGGCATGTATGGACATATTTTTTATGGGGTTTGGTACAATTTGTCTGTTGACAGTTCATCTAATGGACAATTTAAATGATAGTTGATCTAAGGATACAGTTCATCTAAAGTCCAATTCATCCAAAAATTAATTTGCCTAGTGGATTATTGGTCTAAAAATTAAATAATCAATATAAAGATGTGAAATCAGATACAGTGTATTAACTGACTTACCTTTATCCACATGTTTATTCATGCATTCAAAACACATAGCAGATTGATGTGAGACTGAATCCTTGTTGACTCTGTCCCATTAAACTGTTTGTCTATATGTTTAGTAATTCTGTTCTTTATAATGATGTCCCTTATCCTACTGGCCATTCCTCTTCCTATGCGCCCAGGCATCATTCTGGGTTTTGCAGTTACCTGCTTTACTATATCACTACTCATGTTTTCTACTCCATTTCTCTACCTCATGTGCAACTTTCTTAATCACCTTACTTTCTAACTCTTCCTACTTCCTTACCCTTCTATATGTTACATCTTTGCTTTACCCTTCGCTATCACCTATAATGTTCTATTACGTATTGTGTTGACATTGTAAATAGTATACCATGCCATACTTTGTATTATTTTTGAATATTGTCACTGCTGTAATTGTCTATTGCTCATGTTTGATCTACTCTTACTGTAAACAGCCTTGAGTGAATTCCTTCAAAAAGGCGGTAAATAAATCCTAATAAATAAATAATAATGTCTCTTCCTCTGCCTCCTTCCCCACCTCTCTGTATACACATAGAAATCAGGCCCTGTTGCACCTGTATGGGAAATGACCTCAAGGAGGGCGGGTCAGTCATTGTTTGGAACTCACTGACACTGTGTGTGCCCTGCTGTAGCATGATATATTTGAGGGGTGGGCAACCACAGTCCTCAAGAGCCACAACTCGGTTGGGTTTTCCAGATTTCCACTATCAATATGCATGAGGATAATTTGCATGTATGCAAATAGATCTCATGCATATTCATTGTGGAAATCCTGAATACCCAACTGATTTGTGGCTCTCGAGGCCCATGCTTGCCTACCCCTGATATATTTGAATGCACTGTCGCTGCATATGGAGAAGCTAGGCCCAGCTCACACTCTGTGGGTATGCACTGTATTCAGAATTTGAGCTTTCCTGTAGCCAACGCGCTCACTTGTGGCTTGTGGAAATGCCAGATCCTATTATGATTTCTAGCTCAGCCTTCTTTTAGCCAGCACTGCTGTTTTCAATAGCGGTATAGATTTGGGTGTATTCCATGAGGCTTGTGCATTGGTTCTAGCCTTTATTTACCTTAGGTACTGCTCATGTTAACATAAATTAATGTCAGATGGACATTCCTGGCACAGCAACCTGCAGAGGGCTTTACTGTGTTTTGTTGCTTTGGGTTTGTGCCAGGGCTGTCCCGTGCCAGTGTGGGATCCAGCAGTTTTCTTGCCACAGCTTTCTGTTATATATACTATTATATCTAGAAATGATATCCGATGATGGGTTACTGTGAGCACTGGAAAGCACCTTTCTAGCCCTCTGTCAGACATACAAGGATTCTGGAATCTGTAAGTGGAGCCTTTCTGCAGTGTCTATAGGCAGGGTCCGCAGAGCATGGCAGGCAATACTTCTATTTTCCATGGACGAAAAACTTGAAAGCCCTTGGGACGTGAGCCAGTGCTTCATCAAAATATTCTGATCCAGTGTTCACGCCCGCCAGGAGCCTTGCAGCATTGTCCAGATGACTCCTATTTACCAGAGCAGCTCAGAGTCTGACTTCAAATCAGACCCAAAAACCTCAAGCTGCTGTCCTTTGGTTGCCATGGTTACCACAAGGGGATTGCGTAGGCTTAAATTGCTGTGCATATGTTTTGCTGACTTGTAACTTTAGAGATTTCTGTAGTGAAGTATTCTAATGTATTTCCATCACCAATTCTCCAAATTCTATTACTAAGCAACTAAGACTGTATCAAAAATCTTTATTAAATATCCAAATACTTAATTAAAACAAATGGGATATTAAGTATTTGGATATTTAATAAAGAATTTTTATGTAGTCTTAGTTGTTTGGAGATACAGTGGGGGAAATAAGTATTTGATCCCTTGCTGATTTTGTAAGTTTGCCCACTGACAAAGACATGAGCAGCCCATAATTGAAGGGTAGGTTATTGGTAACAGTGAGAGATAGCACATCACAAATTAAATCCGGAAAATCACATTGTGGAAAGTATATGAATTTATTTGCATTCTGCAGAGGGAAATAAGTATTTGATCCCCCACTAACCAGTAAGAGATCTGGCCCCTACAGACCAGGTAGATGCTCCAAATCAACTCGTTACCTGCATGACAGACAGCTGTCGGCAATGGTCACCTGTATGAAAGACACCTGTCCACAGACTCAGTGAATCAGTCAGACTCTAACCTCTACAAAATGGCCAAGAGCAAGGAGCTGTCTAAGGATGTCAGGGACAAGATCATACACCTGCACAAGGCTGGAATGGGCTACAAAACCATCAGTAAGACGCTGGGCGAGAAGGAGACAACTGTTGGTGCCATAGTAAGAAAATGGAAGAAGTACAAAATGACTGTCAATCGACAAAGATCTGGGGCTCCACGCAAAATCTCACCTCGTGGGGTATCCTTGATCATGAGGAAGGTTAGAAATCAGCCTACAACTACAAGGGGGGAACTTGTCAATGATCTCAAGGCAGCTGGGACCACTGTCACCACGAAAACCATTGGTAACACATTACGACATAACGGATTGCAATCCTGCAGTGCCCGCAAGGTCCCCCTGCTCCGGAAGGCACATGTGATGGCCCGTCTGAAGTTTGCCAGTGAACACCTGGATGATGCCGAGAGTGATTGGGAGAAGGTGCTGTGGTCAGATGAGACAAAAATTGAGCTCTTTGGCATGAACTCAACTCGCCGTGTTGGAGGAAGAGAAATGCTGCCTATGACCCAAAGAACACCGTCCCCACTGTCAAGCATGGAGGTGGAAATGTTATGTTTTGGGGGTGTTTCTCTGCTAAGGGCACAGGACTACTTCACCGCATCAATGGGAGAATGGATGGGGCCATGTACCGTACAATTCTGAGTGACAACCTCCTTCCCTCCGCCAGGGCCTTAAAAATGGGTCGTGGCTGGGTCTTCCAGCACGACAATGACCCAAAACATACAGCCAAGGCAACAAAGGAGTGGCTCAGGAAGAAGCACATTAGGGTCATGGAGTGGCCTAGCCAGTCACCAGACCTTAATCCCATTGAAAACTTATGGAGGGAGCTGAAGCTGCGAGTTGCCAAGCGACAGCCCAGAACTCTTAATGATTTAGAGATGATCTGCAAAGAGGAGTGGACCAAAATTCCTCCTGACATGTGTGCAAACCTCATCATCAACTACAGAAGACGTCTGACCGCTGTGCTTGCCAACAAGGGTTTTGCCACCAAGTATTAGGTCTTGTTTGCCAGAGGGATCAAATACTTATTTCCCTCTGCAGAATGCAAATAAATTCATATACTTTCCACAATGTGATTTTCCGGATTTAATTTGTGATGTGCTATCTCTCACTGTTACCAATAACCTACCCTTCAATTATGGGCTGCTCATGTCTTTGTCAGTGGGCAAACTTACAAAATCAGCAAGGGATCAAATACTTATTTCCCCCACTGTAAATATGAGTAATTGTTACAGCTATATTGCAATTGTTTTACCCAGTTTATATGCTAATAGTTTCACAAATTCTATCACTGAGAAGTCTGGGATGGGTGCTGTCCACGGTTGTGATGCACTGTCCTGACTTCTAATATCCGCTACCTACGTTCCTGTACCCGCTCCGCCGAACGCCTCTGGCGGAAATCTCGGGCCCTTGCTGATTTCTTACACTTTAAGTTCATGCTGACCTCCTTCCAATCTGCTCTTTTACGTGCCAAACAGGATTATTATATCCAACTGACCAACTCTCTTGGCTCTAATCCTCGACTTCTCTTCACCACATTGAACTCTCTCCTCAAGGTGCCCCCTCCCCCAACTCCCCCTTCATTATCTCCTCAGACCCTTGCTGAATTCTTTCACAACAAGGTTCAAAAGATAAACCTTGCTTTCTCTACCTCACCACCTCTCCCTCCACTAGTCCGTCCCCCTCTCTCTCCTTCCCCTCATTCCCTTTCCTCCTTTCCTGAAGTTACTATTGAGGAAACTACACTTCTCCTTTCTTCCTCAAAATGTACCACCTGTTCCTCTGATCCCATTCCTACCCACCTTCTTAATGCCATCTCTCCTACTCTTATTCCTTTTATCTGTCACATTCTCAACCTCTCACTTTCCACTGCAACTGTCCCTGCTGCCTTTAAACATGCTGTGGTCACACCTCTCCTTAAGAAGCCTTCACTTGACCCTACTTGTCCCTCTAATTACCGACCCATCTCCCTCCTTCCTTTTCTCTCCAAATTACTTGAGCGTGCTGTTCACCGCCGCTGCCTTGATTTTCTCTCCTCACATGCTATTCTTGACCCATTACAATCTGGTTTTCGCCCTCTCCACTCAACCGAAACTGCGCTTACTAAAGTCTCCAATGACCTATTACTGGCTAAATCGAGAGGTCAATATTCCATCCTCATTCTTCTTGATCTTTCCGCTGCTTTTGACACTGTCGATCACAGCATACTTCTCGATACCCTGTCCTCACTTGGATTCCAGGGCTCTGTCCTTTCCTGGTTCTCTTCCTACCTCTCCCTCCGCACCTTTAGTGTTCACTCTGGTGGATCCTCTTCTACTTCTATCCCTCTGCCTGTTGGCGTACCTCAGGGTTCTGTTCTTGGTCCCCTCCTCTTTTCTATCTACACTTCTTCCCTTGGTTCATTAATCTCATCCCATGGCTTTTCCTACCATCTCTATGCTGATGACTCCCAAATCTACCTTTCTACCCCTGATATCTCACCTTGCATCCAAACCAAAGTTTCAGCGTGCTTGTCTGACATTGCTGTCTGGATGTCTCAACGCCACCTGAAATTAAATATGACCAAAACCGAGCTTCTCATTTTCCCCCCCAAACCCACCTCCCCGCTCCCCCCGTTTTCTATTTCTGTTGATGGCTCTCTCATTCTCCCTGTCTCCTCAGCTCGAAACCTTGGGGTCATCTTTGACTCTTCTCTCTCCTTCTCTGCTCATATCCAGCAGACCGCCAAGACCTGTCGTTTCTTTCTTTACAACATCCGTAAAATCCGCCCCTTTCTTTCCGAGCACTCTACCAAAACCCTCATCCACACCCTTGTCACCTCTCGTTTAGACTACTGCAATCTGCTTCTTGCTGGCCTCCCACTTAGTCATCTCTCCCCTCTCCAGTCGGTTCAAAACTCTGCTGCCCGTCTCATCTTCCGCCAGGGTCGCTTTACTCATACTACCCCTCTCCTCAAGACCCTTCACTGGCTCCCTATCCGTTTTCGCATCCTGTTCAAACTTCTTCTACTAACCTATAAATGTATTCACTCTGCTGCTCCCCAGTATCTCTCCACACTCGTCCTTCCCTACACCCCTTCCCGTGCACTCCGCTCCATGGATAAATCCTTCTTATCTGTTTCCTTCTCCACTACTGCCAACTCCAGACTTCGCGCCTTTTGTCTCGCTGCACCCTACGCCTGGAATAAACTTCCTGAGCCCCTACGTCTTGCCCCATCCTTGGCCACCTTTAAATCTAGACTGAAAGCCCACCTCTTTAACATTGCTTTTGACTCGTAACCACTTGTAACCACTCGCCTCCACCTACCCTCCTCTCCTCCTTCCTGTACACATTAATTGATTTGATTACTTTATTTATTTTTTGTCTATTAGATTGTAAGCTCTTTGAGCAGGGACTGTCTTTCTTCTATGTTTGTGCAGCGCTGCGTATGCCTTGTAGCGCTATAGAAATGCTAAATAGTAGTAGTAGTAGTAGTAGTCCTTCAGGGAGAAGAGTAGACTCTCATATCAATCTGTCCATCTCAAAAAGTGGCATTGATTCTTCATCTGTATTCAGCAAGACCTTCCTGCTTGTGCTGCTATGAAGTAGCACATCTCATTTTCTGCCCTGTGGATGAGAAACAAATCCATGGGCAGGGGCTGGCACCCATTATATATTAATATATTTACAATTTTTTCTGTACAAACTTCCTTATTTTTAATTGTAGAGAAAAGCAGACTTCAATTAGCCTCACAAACTATATTCAGTGAAAAAATTGGAGTACCAAGTGATAGGAGCTGTATAAATCTTGGAAAAAAATGTTAATTCACTGCTGTTTTGAACACCCAAGGCCAGCATTAGGGGGAAGGGGAGTGCAAATAGGTCAGTTGCCCTGGGCCCCCTATGCTACAGAGGGCCTCAAACCTTACCTCAAGCTGAAGAAGATTCAGGCTGCTGGTGAGCTCTGGGCTCTCTACCCAATGTCTGCCCTTAGCCCAAACACATTTAACACTGGCCCTGTTAGCACCTTTTATTGAATCAGTGTAAGAATTCTGCATAAGCTTTTAATACGGAGAGATAGCACCTCATATATCAACTTGGATGCATAACATCTGAGGAAGGGGCTCATATGGCATGTAAAGCTCATCTGTAGTAGTACTTCTAGTTAATTTATTCTCTGAATCACTGAGTTACACTGATCGGTAATGTCATCCAGTAATGCTGACACAACACATTTCCAGAATTTTCCAGGAACATACCCCCAGAAGGGTCCCTGTGGGCATATGCGACAATTCTCACATCACCATGACATGCAGCATGTCTTGTTTCACTATTTGCCGCTGAGAGGAACAGATGTGGTGTTCTCTCAGCTAACTACTACCAAGTTTTACTGCATCACTTCAAAGCAATTCTTTTCTTTTAGGCAGAAATATCTTAGTATTTTTCTCTCTTCTATCAGTATTTCAGATAGGTTTTTCAATGTTCCCGTCAGTAGGCCCCATTTTTTGCCATGGCTGTGAACAGACCTTCTGAGCTAGGAGACCCCTTTTTTTTCTACTTTGGCAGTCTTTCAAAATCTCTTCTGCTTTTGATTTCATGACATACATTTTCTGATGATGCCAAAGAAGTCGACTAGCAGCTTGAAGAAATGTCTAGACTATGAGCAGATGTCCACAACAGACCACTATCAGACCTGTTACAAGTGTCTTGGCAAGGGTAAAGATGTGTTCCACAGCTCTAGGATGTTGCCATTGGCTTATTAGGATTTACAGGATAAGCCTAGGATCTCAGCTTGAGGAACTGAAGGAGGTAGAGCCACTGTGCTGCCTGTGACTCAGGATCAGTTCACCGAAGACCCCACAGCTCTGATGTTTGCTGTGGAAGGGGACAGATATTGCATATTGTAGATCCATGTTAAGAGAGAGAGAAAACTTGAGGCCCACTAGGAGAGAAGAGAAACAGAATTGGAGTTTGGGTAACACCGATGATCTGCAGGGTGGGTGGGTGGAAGGGGCAGGAACTTAGTTCGCTCCAGGTTTTGTGACCCAAGGCATAGGCCAGGTGTATATCCAGGCCTACAGGCTCTATATCCCTGTACCTGCTTCATAAGAGAGACTCATTGCATACCTTCTACATATATGTATCTACACAAAACCACCTTTCAAGATGCACCATACAGTAGATAGGGGGAGAGTCAAAAGAAGATATCCAAGATCAAGAGAGAGAGGGACAATCTACTTCATCCCTGTTGCATTCACACTCCACATCCCCTTCAGTCTTTCCCCCACAGCTCTTCCTTCACACTCTATAGCTCCTTCAGTCCCCCCCCCCCCATATTTTCTTTTTTCACTTACATTTACCTTGCATGCCCCCCTTTGTCCCTCTCATCCACTCACTTGTTTGCTTTCCACTTCTCCTACCCCTGGTCCTTTATCCCCTCGGTTACTTTCCCTTTGCCCTCCCCCAGTTAACATATTTGCTCTTTCTGGACTCTCCCCATCAGGAACCATTGACAAGTTGTTTTGTTTTTTTTAATTTTGATTTTGCTCACACCTTTTCAGTAGTAGCTCAAGGAGAGTTACATTCTACACTTGGTATTTTCCTGGCTCTGGAGGGCTCACAATCAAATTTTGTATCTGAGGCAATGGAGGGTTAAGTGACTTGCCCAAGATCACAAGAAGCAGCAGTGAGATTTCAACTGGCCACTCTGGATGTCAAGTGCTGTAATCACTAGGACATGTCTCCACTCCAGTGAAGTTGGTACTTCAGGCTGCATCCTTCCCTCTTCTTCTGGGCCATATGATCATGCTATGAACTGTGTGATTCAAAGAACGGCAGTCTGGCTGGAATGAGGTGAGGAGGGCACAGGCTTGAGATACTGGGCTGCCACAGGACTTGCATTGCACTACAAATATGGCAGGGCTGCCCCTGGGTTTTATGAACCTTTCCACAGCCACAGAATCACAGGAGGCTGGGGATCCTGTGTGTAATTATAAGCATAAAGGATACCACCAGAGGTTACTAAATGTAGTGCCAGGAGTGGCCTGTTATGGAAGTCGTCCTTAATTTAAAGATACTGGTGTCCATAGGAGCCAAGCTTTCAGAATTCTTGGGAATTTTAAGCCGAATGGAAATAACTCCTCCCTGGACACATACAAGGAATTCTCTCAATATTGGGATGCGCAAGTAGGGTTTATTTATTTTATTTTTATTTGTTACATTTGTATCCCACATTTTCCCACCTATTTGCAGGCTCAATGTGGCTTACATAGTACCGTAAAGGCGTTCGCCAATTCCAGTATGAACAAATACAGTAATGTTGTGGTAGAATAAGGTTCGTGTGTACAGACACATTAGGGAATCGTAGAGAGAGAGAGTTATTATATGTCCATTATATGACCTTCTTAAGGAGAGTATTGCTGCTCCCTATAGATGAAATACTTCAAGACCTGTACATATCCATTTGGTCAACTCCTAATTCAGTTAGACCAACTAAACGGAATTCAGATAATAAATGTTGAGTGTAGGAAGTTTTAGTACATGGCAAGCAACAATTGTCTCATGTTTCTTTGATAGTCAAATCTGCAGTGAGGAAGAGCAAAACATCTAAAGACCGTATGCCTTATTCTCCAAACAAGGACCTTAAATCTATAGACTTAATGGGTAAAAGAATGTACCAAAATTCCATGCTCGCTGCTCACATTGCAGTGCATAATTATCATTATGTACAATATTTACATCTATTATGGATAACTTGAATCAGTTAGTGGAAGAATTATCAGAAGCTAACAAACATTCTTTCCAGTTGATTTTAGCACATTTTGAAGATTGTTCAAATAAACTCATGTGTTAGCCGTTCCCGTTTTAGAAACAACGGGAACGGCTAACACAGGAGTTTTTCTATACCGCGGCTGTCTTTTTCGACAGGATTGCTTGGCTCAAAAGTTTTTTTTCATTAATTTCCAGAGGCATTGGACATTTATACATCCTGTATACTTTACAACCAAACTGAGGCAGGCGTTTTTTAGCGCTGAAACACAGCCTGTGTCAGGTCATCTGTCAATAAAATACTCCTGTTGTCTCAGTCTTGAAGGCCCAGTGTTGCTTTTTCTCCTTTATCTGGAGCCATATGGTAACCCTATTGCAAGCACCCACAGAGCCAGCTCCTATTCTGATGTCCTTGTTCTGAACTCCTAGATTTTGTTACAGTTTATTATTAAACTGATTGAACTATGTGCTGTCCCATACTGAACATGGCAATGGTCCTTATTCATTAATTCACATGTTATTTTCTGTCATACATGCGGGAGGGGAATTTTATGAAGCGTTTTCCATGTGTAGAAAAGTGAAAGTGTATGGCCTGAAAGTGTATGGCCTGAAATGGGCACTACAGTCAAAGGATGTGTTTCCCTCTCCTAATGAATGGAAAATTATTACAGTTGGACATAGCTTATTGAGAGGTTATGACCCCAGTAGTTTGTGAAATAAATTGCCTATGAATCTAAGACTGCAGCACAACTCCTACAGGTACAGAAAGCAGGATATAAATGATTGATTAAAGTAAAGTATGGGATGCATTTGTAATAAGGAACATTTGATCAGTTTTGTTTTCCAGTCAGCCTCCTCAATTGCTTCCCTCCTCACAGCAATCTGTTGTGAATGTTCATCCATGCAGCTGCCTAGAAGGCAGTTTCCATATGCATATATGTTTTCAGTAGCAGCTCCTGTTTTACGGAATGCTCTTCCTAATTACCTGCAAGTTGAATTGGATGCGTGGGCTTTCAGGAAGCAACGTACTTGTTTAGGGAAGCTTTTGACCTTGAATGATTTTATATTGTTTTATGTTTGTGTTTTAAAAGCAGTGGCGTTCCGTGCTTGGCTGACACCCGGGGCAGATCGCCACTACGCGCACCCCCCCCCCCCCCCCGGATGCAGTGCAACACGGCGCCCCCCCCCCAGCGTGGAACGGCACCCCCCCTGGTGTCGGCACCCCCCTGGTGTGGACCCTAACCCCCCCCCCCCCCCCCCGGCGCAGCGCCTCTCACTCCCCCCGACAGTCCCCACCTGCCTACCAGCTGAGCTCCGGCCGGCACCTCCAATCTGCAGCGCTGCTGACTTTAAATGAAGAAAACCGTCTCATCGTTGGCCCTTCACTACTGAGTCCCGCCCTCTGATATAACTTCCTATTTCCTCAAGGGCGGGACTCAGTGAGTGAAGGGCCAACGACGAGACGGTTTTCTTCATTTAAAGTCAGCAGCGCTGCAGATTGGAGGTGCCGGCTGGAGCTCAGCTGGTAGGCAGGTGGGGACTGTCGGGGGGAGTGAGAGGCGCTGCGCCGGGGCGGGGGTTGGACGGAGCACCCCACCCGTTGACACCCGGGGCGGACCGCCCCGCCCTTGCTACGCCAGTGTTTAAAAGTCTTATTTTAAGTATTGAATTGTAATGTGTTTAAGAATATTGTTGGGTAGGCTATAAGTATAGTTAATCCTATCCCCAATACACACCCGTTGCCGTAATCTCAGCATTTGTATCCTATGCCACCCTTAAAACAGTCATACCAGGTCACTCTGTGTGATATGAAGAAGATGAGAGAGTCGTGCAGCTGTAATCTTACCCTTCAGCAGAAGTTAATCACACACAAGCGGGCAAAGGCAGGTCAGAGGGACACAGCATGCCTACTAAATAACTCCACTGTTTTCTCTCTAATCTACAGTTTGAACTTGGCTGAGGATTTTCAGCTTTCTTCATTGTGACATTGGAAAAGATAGACCTTGCTGTGAAAATATTTATTCGGCAGCAATTTTCTGAGGCATTTGGGATGTTAATTTGAAAAATGTGTAGAGAGTACTATAATAGCCCCTTTTTATACAAAAGTAGCATGTGTGCTCTGATCTCTCCCTCCTGCCCTCTTGTTTTTCCTCATGCTTTCTATATCTTTTCTTTTCAGACAATGTACTTTTTTTTTTTTTTTTTTGCATCTTTTCCATATGTGTCTCCTGAAATACCCAAATCTGATGCAGGCCTTCTGGAACTCAACCAAGAAAGCATAAAACCTCTAATAGCTGGTTACAGGTATATTATTGGCATGAGTGCTGGAGTCCTTGGAGGAGGACTGATCACATGCAGATCCCTGGCTGGAGTTTCCCTGTGGGCTGTACAGTGGTTGACGCCACTGCTTGCTGTGGGAGTGCATTCTCTCTGGCTTATGGCTAGGGAGAGGAAGGCCCTTACTACCACAATTGCTAGGATATCCCTTCTCTTAGATCCCACAAGAAAGGCTATAACTTTCAGTGTAGACATTACAAAAGACTTGGAAGCCTTCAAGATCAGAGAATTTAAAGAACTCTTTTTATTGAAATAGAATTTTATGTATTTTGTGTGTGTGTTTTGGTGCTGTTTCTGCCTGCCCAGTGCATGTAGTATGTTCCCTTACATCCCTGAAACATGTGCACTGTGTTCATCTGGACAGGTGACTTGACACCTCTACTCATTGCAGGAGGACAGACTTCAGGGGCTGCCCAGTCCAGGTTGCTGATTCTTGGTCTGCTCACAAGTCAGACAGACAGCTGCTGGCTGCTGCATGTTTCTTTCAATTGCAAGTTAAGGGGTGGTTGACCTGCTTGCTAGTTCCCTAAGGCCAACACAAGAGCTTCAGCCTTAATTATGGCTCTCTGCCACTGTACCTTGGACAAATCAGTTTGCCCAATATGCCTTCTCCCCTTTGAAGACTGGCACTCAAACCTGGACACAAAAACTGGTATGCAAACTTTTCTAGGACACTTCGTTCATGTTTCTGAATTATTCAACTATAAAACTTGTTACGATCTTGATTTCATTATATGGTGTTGCATTGGTGTTCTTTTCTTAGGACTAGTTGACTAACAGGCTTATTTTTGAAAGAGAAGGGCGCCCATCTTTCGACACAAAGCGAGAGATGGGCGTCCTCACAGGGTCACCCAAATTGGCATAATCGAAAGCCGATTTTGGGTGTCCTCAACTGCTTTCCGTCGCGGGGATGACCAAAGTTCACGGGGGCGTGTCGGAAGGGTAGCGAAGGCGGGACTGGGGCGTGCCTAACACATGGTCGTCCTTGACTGATAATGGAAAAAAGAAGGGCGCCCCTGACGAGCACTTGGGCGACTTTACTTGGTCCATTTTTTCTTACGACCAAGCCTCAAAAAGGTGCCCGAACTGACCAGATGACCACCGGAGGGAATCGGGGATGACGTCCCCTTACTCCCCCAGTGGTAACTAACCCCCTCCCACCCTAAAAAAAACTTTTAAAATATTTTGTGCCAGCCTCTATGCCAGCCTAAAATGTCATACCCAGCTCCCTGACAGCAGTATGCAGGTCCCTGGAGCAGTTTTAGTGGGTGCAGTGCACTTCAGGCAGATGGACCCAGGCCCATCCCCCCCCCCCCACCTGTTACACTTGTGGTGGTAAATGTGAGCCCTTCAAAACCCACCAGAAACCCACTGTACCCACATGTATGTGCCCCCCTTCATCCCTTAGGGCTATGGTAGTGTTGTACAGTTGAGGGGAGTGGGTTTTGGGGGGAGTTTGGAGGGCTCAGCACACAAGGTGAGGGAGCTTTTTCTGAAGTCCACTGCAGTGCCCCCTAGGGTGCCCAGTTGGTGTCCTGGCATGTGAGGGGGACCAGTGCACTACGAATGCTGGCTCCTTCCACGACCAAATGGCTTGGATTTTTGTGTTTCTGAGATGGGCATCCTTAGTTTCCATTAGCGCTGAAAAACGGGGACGACCATCTTTAAGGTCGACCTAAATGTTGAGATTTGGGTGTTCCTGACCGTATTAAGGAAAGATGGACGCCCATCTTGTTTCGATAATAAGGGTTTCCATGCCCCTTCGTCGGGACGTCCTGCGAGGATGTCCTCAGGAAAACCTGGGCACCTCGTTCGATTATGCCCCTCTAAAATATATATTTATGTTAAATTCTTTAATTCAGACCCTGGTACATGCAATATGTTATACTTACAAAATGGAAGGGACCAAAACTATGCACATTTTATTTATAAGATCCAGAAGTGCTGATCTTAAATCTGCCCTTTATGGGTTACTAAGTTGTTTTTTTCTTTTTGCCACTTTCCTTTTCGCTAGCTTCCCTTTAACAGCTTCAGCCTTGCCCCTGTGTCATAGCCAACATTCAGACAGTGGAACCCTCTGGTACTTGTGTCATTTGTCATGCTGTATACCGCATCATTTTACAGCCTATTTATAGTATCAGCTACAAAAATGACTGTATGTCAGTGGTTAGATGTGCTGTACTAGATCTTATTACACTTACAAAATGCCATTCAAGATATACCTAAGCTGGAAACTCAAGTGAAAGTAAAGTGAGACGTGATAGTAGATCACATGGTGATGTCATCAGTGATTATTTGCTATTGGTTGGAGCTTTAGAGAGGAAGGAGAATGGTGTATATATAGCAGGTAGAGCAGTGAGCTAACCCAGGATGCCGGTCTGGCTTCACCCACTCCTATTAGGAAACATTTTTATCAGACATACACCATGCTATAAGGACATATAAGAAAATGGATCTTATTTCACTAACAATCCTTGTGACCTTGGACAATCTTGGGCAAATTACTGTCACTGCTAGGGCTGAACAAGAGGAGTGCAAGGGTCCTTTGTACAATGTTCTCCAACCCCCTTACTCCATCTTTAATAATGATCCTTTCCTATCTGCTCCTTCTAGCAAGAGACATCAGAGCACTGCTTCTAATCTGCAGTTTATTTCTCTGCTGGCTTCAGTCTGAATCACACAGGGTGTCAGAGGATCCACCATCCTTGTGTGTGTGGTTCAAACTTCAGATGGAACCTGGCAGAAAAGGAGACAGCTGCACATTAGATACCCTGCTGTCCTTCCAAAAGGTGAGAAAGTGAAGAGGATCAAAATATGGGGTCTGGGTGTAGGCATATTGACTACCCCCTTCCACCTTCTATAGGGCACTGACCATTGGCTTCTACCACCCATTTACAAGGGAAGGGACATGTTGCACTTGTATGAAATTTTGTTCTACAGCACACTATCCAGATGTGCAGTCCACATGACAGTCTGCCAAAAATGATTAATGAAGCAGCTTCAGCACTATCCATTCCCTGAGGGCCCCTTTTACTAAGCCGCATAGGCGCCTACGCGTGCCAAATTGGAGTTACCGCCTGGTTACCGCATGGCCCTTGTGGTAATTTCAATTTTGGCACGTGTCCGCTATATTTTTGTATTTTCTGGGGCGTGTAATGGATGCCCACCAAGTGGCATCTGATGCGAGTAGGTCATTACCTCCCAAATTCTTTACCGCTAGGTCTATGGCTGGCGGTAAAGTCTCAGACCCAAAATGGACACACGGCAATTTTGATTTTGCTGCACATCCATTTTCGGCAAAAAAGGCACTTTTTTGCAGGCGTGCTGAAAAATGGATATGTGGGTGTCCAAAACCCACACCTACACTACCGCAAGCCATTTTTCAGCGCATCTTTGTAAAAGGACCCTCAGTTTCTATAGCCATGTGTTATCTGGGAAATCACAAACGAGCAGCTTTCTCATTTTTCATGTCTATGACAGAACCACCATTCAGTTTTAAACTGAATCTGAAATTTCCTATAGCAGAATCAGGACCAAAAAGGACACAGATGTTCTACAACAATGGACAGACTTAAAAAAAATTATATATATAAATGTTTATTTGAACAGATCCATTTAATGATCCACAGCTTGTAAAATAAAGCTTTCCCAACATAAATGGGAGATAATTACATATAAATATTTAAAATAAAAATAGCTATTAAAGCTTCTGTTTCCAGTTTTTTTGTTCACTTCCCCTTAAAAAGAGAAAAAATTACGACAGTTCATAAAACTGAAAATCAGTCTTTTTTTTTTTGTATAGCGCTCTGCGTATCAGTTTGTTGAGTGATAACAGTGGCAGTGGGAAATCCATTGGAACCTGCAGTGGTACCATTTTTACAAGATTTCATGTGTACTGTAATTCTTTTTGTTCATCAGTTGTTAGAAAAAATGTATATATACACATACAGACACTATGTACAGGTGCAGGTTTTCAAGGCACTTAGTGACTCAAAAGAAAAAACAAACCTACATCAAGTTTCCAGGCATGTGAGACTGGAATTCAGTGTTTAAAAAGAATAATTTAAAATTAAGTTGTGTACACTGAAATAGTACCCTTCAGTCCACTCGGAACACATCTAACATGGCCCATTGACAAAGATTGAATGTATGCAAGTTCCTCATAATGATGTAGTATGAAAGGCAACCAGTCAAATCAGAGCTGCTGATGGTTAAGAGTGTAGGGTTTCCTTCTTTTTCTATTTAGAAAAGCACCGTCCCTTCCTCCCCCTTATTTAAGGGAAAGACAAATACCCCAAACCCTCCCTCCAGGGTAAGTGAGCAGCCACCTCTTCTATAGAGTTTAAAATTATTCTTTTCCAGGAAGGGGTGGGGATGTTCAAAACAAAGGCAACATGTCTATATTTTAAACATCTTCATAAATCTGTTATACAATATAAGTAGCATTATCATAATTAAGTGTGGTCAGTTATGAACCTCAATGAACTTAAACCATCAGCCCCATTCTTTTTAAGGCACCACAACCTGTGTGCAAGTCTTTTCTGGTATTAGAAAACTGTTGGGCCACTTTATGTAGCTGCCTTGCAACTGCCAATTAAGATATCCGTGTACTGATTAAAAATCCCTTTTTTTGTGAAATGTATTCTGCACAGTAGAGGTGGATTAGAAAGCTCAGGCAGCATTTTCTTATTTGCTGTATCTGTACCTGAACAATCTCAAGAGTAGTAGGCACCAACTCTGATAGTGTGTTCTTAGCTGAATAGAGAATGCCCCAGTTGCCTAATCTGTTCTCTTTGCAGTGATTAAGGGTATATACACATCTGGGCTGAAATTACACAGCCATGCTGACAACCTGAAGACTGAGACAAAGCCCACAGTCTCTACTTCAGTCTGATGTATTCCCACATCTTGCAGTTCAGAGGAAGTGCAAGTAAAACCGTGTCTGCAACGTTCAACATTGAAGACTCAAAAGTGTTTCACTGCTAGTAAGGCCTCTTAGTTTGGTCCAATTGGTGAATTTTAAGTCATTTTACCTTTGAAGCTGCTTATATGTGGCCATAAGGCTTCTGGTGACAGTCTTGTCATGTGTTCATTCACCCATATGAGATGTATTTGTCTCCATTTGTTGGACCTGGAAAGTATAACTACTTTTTATCATTTTTCCAGCAGTTTGGTTCTGCCACCTCACCTTGCTGTTATGCTTCAGAAGTAGGATGGCTTCAGTACTGTGGTGTTATTGTTACTGAGACCATGGGCTTGCATCAGTGGGATCTCACATTCTAACCCATTAGACAGCACAGTGTTCTCTGGCAACTTTGGACTGTGACTTGTCAGGGTTCCATTTTCTGGAAAGGATTTTGCTCCCTCCACCTGCAAGGGACCTAAGTCCACTACAGTATCTGTGTGTGCTTTGGAATGCCGTCTCCTGATGTAATACATAGCTGTAGCCACAACAATGACCACCAACAGAACCGCAGCCAGCGCGGGTACAATCATTAGGGTCAGATTGCTGTCTTTGGTCTGTGTGACAGGAGCATGCTGCTGTTGAGTAGGCTGTGTAGTCTGTGCTTCTAGACAAAGCTCGTCTTCAAACTCTTTCTCACCCAGGGGTCCTATGCAAATGTAATAACTTGAGTTGGGTCTGAGGGCTCGGACTGTGTAATCCGGCAGTGACACAGGGAGACTGAGGATAACTGGTCGCTTATCAGGGCCAGATAGGTTCCTATACATCAGGCTTATCCCTTTCAGGAGAGGTCTTGAGTTAATGTAACTGTGTAAATCCACTTTTAGGGAGGTGGCTGTGACTTCCTTAATACTGATTTGTTTGGTTGACATTGACACTTTTGTGACTGGTAAAGCTGTAACCTTCATAACTTTGTCCTCACAGTATAAACCAGAAAAGCCCTCTAGACATGCACATTCAAGGTAGCCATATGCATCTAGCTGACAAGTGCCACCATTTAAACAGGTCTGAGGAGGACACAGCTGTATTTGGGGGCTTGTTCGACTCTCCAGAGCAGGAACTGGCATTGGGGTAGAATTTTCTTGCCTAGGAGTAGACTTTTGAGGAGGCAGAGTAGTAATAAGACTGGGCACAAAGAACCTATTATTAGTCACTGGCACCACAGGCTTCAAAGTGTTTGTTCTTACAGTGGGGGTTGTGGTGGTAGTGGTGGTGGGACATCCAAAATTCACGTACTCCATGTTCTCAAGGAGCTCGCCAGCATTCTTGGGTGGGAAATGGCATCTGGTCTCCTCAGATCGGAGGAGCCTCACCCCATTTTCCTGGGCCCACTGTACAAACCAGCTCAATTGGCAGATGCAATTGAAGGGATTCTCAGCTATAGTCAGGGTCTTTAGCCTGGGGGAAAAGCTAAAGAAGTCCTTAGGAATGGTATTAAGATTAATGTTGCTGATATCAAGCTCTTGTAGGTTGTGCAAGTGGCTGAAATCCTCTGTTTGGAGACGAGAAATCTTAATATTTCCAGTCATGTTGAGCTTAGTTAGCCCGCGCAGTTGCTGCAGAGCGCTGGGAACTTGGAATAGCTGATTGTCAGAAATGTCCAGTTCATGGAGATTCTTCATGTCCTGAAACAGCTGTTCATCCAAGGTCGTTAAGCCCAGTCCTGCTATTTTTAAAGATTCAATATTCATGGTATGGAATGTACTGGATTCTATGAGGGGGATCTGGTTCCAGCTGAGATCTAGCAGTAGCAGCTGTGGAAGTTTTAAGTAGGGCATGCTATGAAGCCTGTTTTTCTGTAGCTTCAGCTCCAACAGACTCTCAAGAGTATCAAATGCAGAGGGATGGATGTAGTGGATCTTGTTCCCCTCCAAGTAAAGGCGTTCCAGCAGACGCAAACCGTAAAAGGTTTCATTGGTTATCTCCTGCAGCCAGTTGGAGGAGAGATCCAGATTACTGAGGTTGCTCACAGGCTGGAAGATATTTTTTTGGAGGCTGGTGATCTTGTTATGAGAAAGATCTAGGAGCTGGAGCCCTGGAATGTCTAAGAAGCTGTCCTCATCAAGTGTGGTGATGCCATTCTCAAATAAATACAGCTCAACTGTGTCCTGCGATAGGCCTTTTGGGAAAATCTGGCTTCGCCTAGACTTGCAGAAGACAGTTTGTGGCTGGTTACAAAGGCAGCCTGATGGGCAGCCCTGCATGAGGACCCCTTCTGAAAGGACCAGGAGTAAAGCCCATATGATGTTATAGTTCATAGTATTTCTGTGAAATGAAAAATTAAAGCAGATGTCAAAAGAGTTGTTAAAGTCATACATAATCTTAGTTTATCTTACTGCAGAAAAGGAGACCTGTGTTTGATTCCTTCTAGACCAGGCTTGTTCAAGTTTAGTCCTTGAGGGCTGCAAGCAAGACCAGGTTTTCAAGATATCCCTAATAAATATACATATGAGAGATCTGCATATAATGGATATAGTGAGTATACAAATATTACTCATGCATATTCATTAGGGATAGCCATAAACCTGGCTTGTTTGAAGTCCTTGAAGATTGAACTTGGACAAGCCTGTTCTACAAGTTTCTTTCAATTTAAGTAGTTTCAGTAAGTGACAGGAAAGGGAGCAATTACTGATGCATTTTAGAAATTAATTTTACCAGGCTGAGCAAGGAGCTAGCAAAGAGACCACACATCCTTCCCGTAGTCCAGTGGTTCCCAAAGGAGGCACCCCAGCCAATCAGGGTTTCAGGATACCCACAATTAATATTTGTGAGAGAAATTTGCATGCAAATCTGTTCATGAATATTCCTTGTGGAAATGCTGAAAACCTGACTGACTGGGGTGCCTCCGGGACCAGGTTTGGGAACCACTGCCATAGTCTTAAATCCTAATAAAATAAAGGAGCTACCATTTATTTTATCTATTTACTGCCCTTTTGAAGAAATTCACTCAAGAAGGTGTACAGCAAGAATAACCATGCTCCCATGCCCAGTGTACCTGAATGTAACTCATCTTGAGCTACTACTGAAAAAGGTGTGAGCTAAATCCAAATAAATAAATAAACAATAAGCAAATAGTATACATTATGACATGTATATGCTACCTTAACTGTCAACACACACACATTAAAGCAGTATAGGATGAAGGCAAGATGAAGAAGCCGCTCTTTGTCCTGAACAGAGCATCCAAAACCTATTAATCATTGAGAGAACATCTTAAAGTCAAATCAAGTTAGGCAAATATGGCACCAGGTTGCAGCCCTAACAGGGTTAATCCAGGTCTGAATTTTACCTCATTGCATGCTGGGACTTGTAGTTTTGATCAAGTAAATATATCACATTCATTGTTGATTTAAATCTTTAATTGATAATGAATGTGACTGTTGGGCAGACTGGATGAACCATTCAGGTCTTTATCTGCCGTTACTTACTATGTTAGTATGATTTCCAAACTAGATTCCTTTAAAAAAACAAAAAAAAGGGAGACTACAAGTCCCTGCATTCAATGGGGTAAAACTACGACTGGATTAACCCTGTCAGGCAAATCTGGAGCCAGTTGGCTATGGTGAGTTTCTGCCTGGTTGCCAACCCTAAAATTTTGAGCCAGCAGTTAGGAAGTATTGACATAAACCCTCTCCCCATAGTTCCTGACCCACATACCCAGGGCCACCGAGATACTGAACCAGGGCAGGGCCGCTGCTGCCCCCCCCCCCCCCCAAATCATCATCCGCTTCCTACCTCCGATTGCTGCTGAAATACCTTAGCTGGCGGGGATCCCAGGCCCCGCCAGCAGAAGACGGTTTTCTTCCTCCAGTTCCGACTGCCTGCCCCTGTGGCTGCTTTTCCTCTCAGGGCATGCTCGGTTTCAAAACTGAGCATGTGCGCCCGAGAGGAAAAGCAGCCGCTCAGCAATGGGCAGAAGAGCAGTGCTGGAGGAAGCTCCGGGTACTCCCCAGCCTCCAAGGGGGACCCAGCGCCGGAGTTCTCTCTCCTGCTCCTGTTGGGACGCGATCACTCAGGTCCTGTCAGGAGCATGGGAGAGAGAGAGACCCCGGCGCTGGGCCCCCCTTGGAGGCCTGGGGAATTTGCCTCCACCCTCTCGGCTTCCCTGCCCATACCTTTTTATTTTTTTAAACCAGTCTCCATGGCCTCTCGACCCTCTCCTAGTCCAACCTACAGTTTGAGAAATATTGGACTTGTATCAGAATTGGATGAAAAGCATCTCATAGTTGTTCTGTGGCTCTAGTTTGGAGACAGGAAAGAATCGGGGAGGGAGTTCTCTGCTCACACTGAGGTGTGCTTGAAATTTATTGACAAAGGAATCCAACCCTCCACTTGGTATTATCCTCTAGGAATTATAACCTTTGGCTCACTGCGCATAACTGGGATTCAAGCAGCTGTCAACACAGCTTTACTCTTGTTTGTCTAGAGGCTGTTTTGCATACCACATATATACATTTCTTCTGGCACTCAATCTAACTGATCAGTAATTTTTACTTTTAGTATAGCTTCAGACATTTTGCCCTGCACAGACATTTGGCTCACCAGTCTATAGTTTTCAGAAACACCCTTGGAGCCATTTTAAACGATAAGTTACAGAATACTAGTAGCTGATAGCAATTGTATGTTTAAACTCTTTCAGGATTCTAGCTTGAATACCATCCGATCCTGGTGATTTGTTGATCTTTAGTGTGCCAATTTGATCTATTACATCTTCTAGCAGTGCTTTTTTTGCAGTTGATAGCACCAGGGCCCTCCATAGCTTTCCATATGCTGTTGGGGTGGGCTTTAGAGAGTGCCTTATATAGAGGCTGCTAATGAATCCTATTCATTTGAAAGCCTATTTCAGCAAGCTTTTGGATGATTATTTATTTGTTGCATTTGTATCCCACATTTTCCCACCTATTTGCAGGCTCAGTGTGGCTTACATTATTCCGTAATGGTGATCGCCATTTCCAGAATAAGAAATACAAGTGGTATTAAAGTTCATAAGTGACAGAGTAAATTAAGCAGTTAAGTATAGAGAATTTATTTTTGGAACGGGAAATACAGTGGTATTGCATTAAAATTCATTAGTGACAAAGTAAATGAAGCAGTCACGTATAGAGAGTTCGGTTTTGTCCAGTTCTGGTATAAGTTTCGTTATCTGGTATTTAGGATAGATCATTATGGTATGCCTTATTGAACAGGTTGGTTTTTAGTGATTTTCGGAAGTTTGTTAGGTCGTGCATTGTTTTTATGACGTTTGGTAGTGCATTCCATAGTTGCGTGCTTATGTAGGAGAAGCTGGATGCATATGTTGATTTATATTTTAGTCCTTTGCAGCTGGGGTAGTGGAGATTCAGGAATGTGCATGCTGACCTTTTTGTGTTCCTGGTTGGTAAGTCTGTGAGGTCTGACATGTAGACCGGGGCCTCGCCATGAATGATTTTATGAACCAGGGTGCAGATTTTGAACGCAATACGTTCTTTAAGTGGGAGCCAGTGTAGTTTTTCTCTTAGGGGTTTGGCGCTTTTGTATTTTGTTTTTTCAAATACGAGTCTGGCTGCTGTGTTTTGGGCAGTTTGGAGTTTCTTAATGATTTGTTCTTTGCATCCGGCATAGATTGCATTGCAGTAATCTAGGTGGCTTAGCACCATTGATTGTACCAGGCTGCGGAATATTTCCCTTGGGAAGAAAGGTTTTACTCTTTTGAGTTTCCACATTGAATGGAAAATTTTCTTTGTTGTATTTTTCGCATGGCTTTCTAGAGTGAGATTTCGGTCAATTGTAACTCCGAGAATTTTCAGACTGTCCGAGACAGGGAGGGTGTAATCTGGGGTGTTTATAGTGGTAGGTTTGTTCATGTTGTATTGTGATGAGAGGATGAGACATAGTGTTTTTTCTGCGTTGAGTTTTAATTGAAATGCATCCGCCCATGAATTAATGATTTTGAGGCTGTGTTTGATTTCATTTGTGATTTCTGTTAGATCATGTTTTAATGGGATATAGATCGTGACATCGTCTGCATAGATGTAAGGATTAAGGCCTTGGTTGGATAGCGATTTGGCTACAGGTGTCATCATTAGGTTGAAAAGGGTCGTTAAAAAGAGTCGGTGAAAGC
The DNA here is from genome assembly GCF_901765095.1 of Microcaecilia unicolor. NCBI lineage: Eukaryota > Metazoa > Chordata > Amphibia > Gymnophiona > Siphonopidae > Microcaecilia > Microcaecilia unicolor. Next base: position 63,925,411 of record NC_044038.1, on the reverse strand, counting down.
GGTGAACCTTGGGGTACTCCGCATTCTGGTTTCCATGGTGATGATGTATTCGAATTTGATATCACTTGGTATGTTCTTTCGGTTAGGAAGCCTTTGATCCAGCTAAGTACTCTTCCTCCAATCCCGAAGTATTCTAGGATGTTTAATAGTATTTTATGGTTTACCATGTCGAACGCGCTGGACATGTCGAATTGTAGGAGAAGTACACTATTGCCAGTTGCAATTGCTTGTTTGAATTTGGTTAGGAGAGTGATTAGTACTGTTTCAGTGTTGTGGTTGGATCGAAATTCTGATTGTGATTCATGTAGTATTGAGAATTTGTGTAGGTAGTCGGTAAGCTGCTTGGTTACCATACTTTCCATTAGTTTGACTGACAGAGGGATAGATGCTACCGGGCGGTAGTTGGTTATGTCATTTGCTTTTTTTCTTTGAATCTTTAGGTATTGGGGTGAGTAGTATGTTTCCTTTATCCTTAGGGAAGAGTCCATGTTGTAACATGTAGTTTAGGTGTGACGTGAGGTCTGCTATGAAGCGTTGAGGGGCGGATTTTATTAGGTTGTTGGGACATATGTCCAGTTTGCAGTGGGATTTGGTGAACCTGTTGATCGCTTGGGTGACGGTTTTATCGGTAAGTAGATCGAAGTTTGTCCAGATTTGGTCTGCTGGATATTCATCGGGGATTGGGTCCAGACAGTCAATGAATTTTTCGTGGTCGGTGGTATTGATTGGTAACGTGATTCGTAGCTTTATAATTTTCTCGTTGAAGTATTTAGCAAGGTTGTGTGCTGATGGGGTGTGTGTTGGTTGTGGTGTGATTAAATCTGTCCTATATTAAGTTTCAGGAAGCTACTGAAAGCTTAATTGTTTTAGCTAACTATGGGATGATGGTAACTAGGCTTTTGTTTGTTTTTTTTTAACGTGTAGTTTTGTGTAATGTCCTGCGAGTGAATTTTTAATTTTATGGATGTTGAATTGTGACCTGCTTAGATTTTACAGATAATACAGGACAGAAAATTTTAAAATACTCTATTCATACTCAGATTGTGGTCAGTCTTAATGCAAAATCTTGTGTCCTAATCCTTGCAGGACCAGGGACAGACACTGCTGTCAGGACAAATGCAGGCTTTGACCACCATCTCACTGTGCCAGGCTATTGTACTGGAAGCACAGGAACTTAGTACAGTATAGCGTCACCTGCACTTAAAGTGAGATCTTGCTTCTCTTGAAATGCATTGTTATAAAGTTAACTTCAATAAGGAAAATGGGAGCTGGTTGATTTTAATGTCATTAAGGGCAATCCACCCTGAAAGTTCTTTAAGAAGGCAGCAGTGTACTGTAAATGCACAGTAATGATGTAGCCACCCACTGTGCAAAAATCTACTTAAGCTCTGTAGTTATTGCAAAAATAAAACAGGAAGACCAGTTAGGACCAAAACAGTTTGCATTTCATAACATTCAGCATGGCAAAGACCCAGGCACCATCTGTCACAGAGAACCATAGTTAGCAGTGTTGAGATTAACCGAGTTCTTCCAGGATCCCGAAGGTACGTTGCTCGGCCGACTGTGTGGGGAAAGGTGCCAGTAGCTTCGGAACAGAGGAAGTCCTATTGATTTTGATTGGTTCCTGCAGGAACCGAGTTTGATTACTTCTACCATATTGTAGCGTTGAGATGTGATGAGTTAGGGTTCCATTCGTTGGGATGGAGAACATCATGCTCCTGGGGGTACTGCAGATTTTGCTCCCAGTAATGGAAGGTCAGCATATGATATAAAAACTCCCGCAATTAAGTTTGTGGGACTATACAGAGCTGTTCATGAACAAAAAAAAAAGTCTTTCCCATAAGAATTTTAAAAAGGATACTTATGAAAGCACAGCAAGGCAGGGGACCTGGTAGTTCAAGTCTTTGTTCACAGCCATTGGTGGATTTTTCCCTCTTATGTCCTTTCCCAGCTTGGTGAAGTCACTGCACAACAGTTCATTTGGGGGTCAAGCAATCATGGGCCCTAAGTCCAACCACCAGATGTTGCTATTGCACGAGGACCAACTCCACTGCAGATTCCCCAGATCAAAACATTGAGCAGAAAACCTGAACTAGAATTCAAAGTCAGGTCCTTCTGCACGGCAGCCACAGGACCAGTACTGGGCCAGCCCACAAATCTACATTGTAACATCTCATGTTTGATTTTTGATTGATACTGGATACTATACAGGCATATTTTCAAAGCACTTAGCCTTCCAAAGTTCCATAGAAACCTATGGAACTTTGGAAGGCTAAGTGCTTTGAAAATATGCCTCAATGTAGATTGTTTTGGTCTACGAGTACTAATGGGAAAAAAAACCCCACACATTTATGGATGGTATGGCTGTGTGTAACATTAGTGGGGTGTACTGTGACCAGAGTTGATTGGCCACTGTTAGAAATGGGATGCTGGGCTAGAAAACAACAAAATATCTGCCTCAAAGAGCCTCCCAAATGCAAAGTCTGTGCTAACTGCAGGCAGGAGCATGTGGAATGAAGCAATATCCTTTTCTTCCTCTTCAAATAGCTTCAGTCCTGCAAAGCTCTGTGATCAGTCGTTAGGATGCTCTGGGGTCCTTTTACTAAGCCGCATAGGTGCCTACATGTGCCCAACGCGTGTCAGTTTTCAGTTACCGCCCGGCTACCGCATGGCCCTTGCAGTAATTTCATTTTTTACACGTGCCAGAAAATATTTTTATTTTCTGGCTTGTGGGTGGTAATCGGCATTTTACATGTGTAGACCATTACCGCCTGGTTTACTGCATGAGACATTACTGCTAGGTCAATGGCTATGGCGGTAAGGTCTCAGACCCAAAATGGACGCGTGGCAGTTTTCATTTTGCCGTACGTCCATTTTCGGCAAAAATTTTAAAAAGGCATTTTTTTTTACAGGTGTGCTGAAAAATCATTCTGCGAGCACCCAAAACACGTGTCTACACTACCGCAGGCCATTTTTCAGTGCGCCTTTGTAAAAGGGCCCCTCTATTTCTAAGAGGATTATGATGGAGTAAACTTCCATTGTCCAATTAACAGATGGTGCAAAGCTTCTCTGGTTGGTTTCATCACTTCTACTAGCTTTATGGTTCTCACTTCCTTTTGGATGCCATCTTGTGTTATCTCATTTTCTGTTCTGGTTCCTGGCCTTTACTAAATTCCACCAGCTCAAACTCCCATGCTTATCCCATCACTGCTTTAGGATACACTGACCTGGTTAGGTTTTTGACTGATCAAAATGGTAGAGCTTGAAAAAGTTCAAAATCTAGATTATAACCTAGGTTATAAGCTTCAACCAGGAGATTAATGCAATTTAGTTATATGAACTAGATTTAAATATCAAACAAATACAAAATATTATTTAGCAAGTGTTCTACCAGGTAAAGGGGTGAATTGCAAAGCAAAAGTGTGGCCCATCGTTGTCTAGCTAGAAAGGTAAGGAAAAGGGACAGAATGATCACTTACACAGCCTGCTGTCTCAGGGCCATTTTCGTGGTGTCATCTGTAGAGTGGACTAGGTGAATGACAATTGCTGCCCAGCCCACTATCTCAAGGCCAGGTGTTTTGGTGCTAGCTCTGACAAGGTTCCAATCTTCAGTCAAATCACAATATTTAGACACCTGCAGCATTGTGTTCAGCATCTCTATGAGCAGAGATGAGGTCTTTCATCACTGAATAGATTAGCTTGTATAGTCCCTCGAGAGGGATATATTTGCAGAAACACAACCACAGCAGGACTTCAGATTTATATCTGAACCATTTTTTAAACAGATTTGAATTGGTTCTTTTATTAATGTTAAGGGCCTGTTTGACTCTCAGAAAAGAAAAATGGGGGGGGGGGGGGGGGGGAGATGGAAATGCATTGTGTCAGTGTCACCATCTGAGGAGATTCATTCAGGAAAGAAGAGTGAGCTGTGTGTTCTGTTTGTGTTAACGCCACATGCCTGAATAAACAATCCAGTCCAACCACAGGCAAAACATGTGCAGCAACTTAAAAAATACACCCAATGGCGTAGGAAGGGGGGGGGCGGGAGGGGCGGTCCGCCCCGGGTGCACGCGCTCGGGGGGTGCCGGCCCCGCTGGTTCCCTGCTCTCTCTGCCCCGGAACAGGTTACTTCCTGTTCCAGGGCAGAGAGAGCAGGGAACCAGCGGGGCCGACGCAGCTCCGAGTGACATGCACTCGGGGCGGATCGGCCCTCCCGCAGGTAAGAATGCGGTCCGGGGGGGGGGGGGGGGTTGCGCCGTGCTGCACCCAGGGGGTGCGCAGCGGCGACCCGACCCGGTTGGCATTAGCCCTCACTACGGCACTGAATACACCATCTCGGCAGCTAGCTAGCAATTCACAAATGGAGCCTAAAACATAGGCATCATGCCTGATGCATATCTCCCGCTTTGCATTTCACAGGGATTACCAATTGGCTAACGAACCATCTGTAGTCCCTTCCTCCAAACTGCTGTTAGCAGAAATGTGTAGGCATCCTGAAGGTTTTCCTTTTACTGTGCAGTGGTGCCAGGCAGCAATGCCCACCAATGGGATGCTGTAGAAGAGGCTCCCATGCAAATGCACCTTCTATCCTGCCTAACACTTTCCTTCTCTCTTCCCTCACTTAGAGGCAGATGCAGCAACCAAACGTAAAAAAATCTAAATCGTTAAAGTCCCTAACGATTTTAAAATAACGAAAAATGCACCAAAAAAAAAAGTCACACATGCTGAGATCGGTAGTGAAACGTACAATGTATCAAAGAATCACAATACACATCGGTCTGGACCTCTCGTTAGGACAGCTCCGTGGCAGGAAAAAGTGTTAAGTGAAAAAATAAACAAACTTTGAGCCAATCCCAGCGCATTAGCAGAGCTAAAAGCGCTGTGATTGGTCCAAAGGACCTCAGAAAACACATAAAAAAATAAAAATAAAAAAAGGATCGGGAGGGGGCAAGGGCGCTCATCAGGAGCGTCCTGTACGGACGGCCTTGCCCCCCCCCCCGCTGCTCCCCACTTTCCGCCGCTCCCCCCACCCCGAAAAAGCAAACTTCTAGAAGCCCCTGCCCCCCTCCCTTCCTCACTACTCTCACCTAAGCTCCGCCTCCCGACATCCTCCGTCCGTGCCCCGCCCCCTTTTGGGGTCGTCGCCGCCATTCCCCTCCTCCATCGGGCCCCCCTTCCTCTTACCGGGCCCGTGCAGCGCCTCTCTCCTCTGTCCGAAGGCGCTGCACGGGCAAGAAGAACGCTGAATCAGCTGATGCCTGCCTTCGCCTAGCTTCCATAGAGCGTCTTTCTCCTCCTGAGCCCGCCCCTGTCTGACGTCAGTAACCTACGTAGGTTACTGACGTCAGACAGGGGCGGGCGCAGCAGGAGAAAGACGCGCCATCGCGAAGGCAGGCATCAGCTGATTCAGCTTTCTTCTTGCCCGTGCAGCGCCTTCGGACAGAGGAGAGAGGCGCTGCACGGGCCCGGTAAGAGGAAGGGGGCCCGATGGAGGAGGGGAATGGCGGCGACGACCCCAAAAGGGGGCGGGGCACGGACGGAGGATGTCGGGAGGCGGAGCTTAGGTGAGAGTAGTGAGGAAGGGAGGGGGGCAGGGGCTTCTAGAAGTTTGCTTTTTCGGGGTGGGGGGAGCGGCGGAAAGTGGGGAGCAGCGGGGGGGGGGGGCAAGGCCGTCCGTACAGGACGCTCCTGATGAGCGCCCTTGCCCCCTCCCGATCCTTTTTTATTTTTATTTTTTATGTGTTTTCTGAGGTCCTTTGGACCAATCACAGCGCTTTTAGCTCTGCTAATGCGCTGGGATTGGCTCAAAGTTTGTTTATTTTTTCACTTAACACTTTTTCCTGCCACGGAGCTGTCCTAACGAGAGGTCCAGACCTCTCGTTAGTTTTCCTGCCTTTTTCCTGCGTAAAGGCAATCGGAAAAGGTTAGTGCATGTCGTTTCAATGGGGTTTTCACACTAATTGCTCATCTCCATTCCGTTTTCGTTAGCTGCTACTGTCGTCGGAAAATAGGCTTAAGTGCATGGAAAGGATAGGAAATTCTTCCCTGAGGGCTCATTTAACGATGAAAAACGTTTAGTGCATCTACCTCTTAATCTTTGTACAATACTAATTGTATCTGATAACATGGAATGATTACGTCATAACCAAACTCTGTAAGCCACATTGAGCCTGCAAATAGGTGGGAAAATGTGGGATACAAATGCAATAAATAAATAAATTACAAGGAGAGATATTTTAAGAAGTAGAAGGTAAAGCAAGAGTGAATGTTTTCTTTAAGAGGAAGGCTCTCCTTAAAGGAGACGATCATAGGAAGTTTAGATTTTATTTGTGGTTCTGAATGTTGAGTCCAGTTCAGTCCCAGGAGGATTATATGTGGATTTAAATCTCATGTGCTATCACTTTTTTTTTTTTTTTTTTTTAGTAATTTTCTCATTGCTCCTTATGAGAGGAGTTGCAGCTTGCAATGATTCCCTGGTTTATCCGGGACCAGCAGGACCAAGTCAGCCTGTGGACCCGGTGAGGCACTGGCACAGGGCGTCAGTGACAAAGGGCGCCAAAATCCCAGTCCAGCATCTCTCCCTCCCCAACCTTGCAGGTGGGGGAGAGGGGAGGGAGAATGTTAGACTGGGATTTGGGATTTTGGTGCTCTTTATCAACCGGTGGGGGGGGGGGGGGGGGGGTATATGAGAGAAAGGGGGAGCTACTAGATCTTTTTTGTGGGGGGGGGGGGCACCAGTGCAAACATTGGCTGAAGGCACTACAGTCCCTTGAGCCAGCCCTGGGGAGCAGCACCAGCTCTTACAGCTGTACAGAACAGTTCCAAAGTGAACACAGTGGCAAAAGGCCAAACACCCTAGTTAGAAAAGGTAATGAAAAACCAATATTTTTTCCTGCCCCTGAGGATACCCTATCTGCTCATCTTTCAGCTATACCACTACTTACAGATTGTAACAGCTCCTTGGCACACGTTGCATATTGTCTTGATGTTCTCTGCGATACACGCCCTTGTGACACAACCTTGTAAAGAGATAAACCTGGATCAGTATATGGAAATATATAGAGAAATCCATTCACAACCTCCCATAAAAGCACACTGCCTACCACAAGGATCACACCGCTGCAGAAAAAGACAAACAGTATAAGCCTAGGTTTGTGCAATTGCTGATGCTGGAGGAGAAATACCCACTACAAGATTTTTCTGTTTTTGGAGATAATGCTCTTAATTGGAAGGCATTTACCCTGGATAATCCAGCCACAAAAACCACACATGCTTTCTCTTATTGGGAAAAAAATTTGTTTACAGTCAATATATTAATTACATGACTCTCTGGAACATTCCCAGAATGTTCTCAGTATCACAACTGACCTTCTGACTCCTGGCACAGCAGATGCTGTCATCCAGGGCCGGGACTGCAGTGGAGAGGACCCCAGGGACCACCACTATAGTATCAGCTTGACACTGGTATCCAGAATCCATTCCAAGCATTTCAGGGAGGGTGATGACTGTACAGCCAATGACCACTGGCATCTCAAAGACCATAATTGGTCATTTTCACACCAGAGAAGTTGTGGCTGGTTAGCATTAATTTGGAAAGAGTGAACAATCTACACGCCATGATAGTACAGGGCCTCTGTTAAGTAACATGGGTTAGGAACACTATGTGTCATCTGGACAAATGAAAAATATGCTTAGAGGATTATGAAAGTCTGTAAATGCTGTGTGTTGTGTTAAGGGTGACTCTTCCAGCAGCAGAAAGATGACATTGTCAAAAACTCACCCACCACTTCAATACTGTTTACAATAGATTAATTTAGCATGTACCATTAGCCAGTTAATAGATTTGTGATGTGAGCTGGCATAACAGAGCAGCTATAAAAGGTTGAGATCTCAGTTCCACAGTGTGTTTATCGCTAGAGAGCATGTGTAGAGAAGACACAGAACACAGAAGACATGTGTAGAGAAGACACAGAAGGCGGTAGAACGAGAGGACATGAAATGAGATTGAAGGGGGGCAGACTCAAAAAACGTCAGGAAGTATTTTTTCACGGAGAGGGTGGTGGATGCTTGGAATGCCCTCCCGCGGGAAGTGGTGGAGATGAAAACGGTAATGGAATTCAAACATGCGTGGGATATGCATAAAGGAATCCTGTGCAGTAGGAATGGATCCCCAGAAGCTTAGCCAAAATTGGGTGGCGGAGCAGGTGGGGGAAGAGAGGTTGGTGGTTGGGAGGCGAGGATAGTGGAGGGCAGACTTCTACGGTCTGTGCCTGAGCCAGTGATGGGAGGCGGGACTGGTGATTGGGAGGCGGGAAATACTGCTGGGCAGACTTGTACGGTCTGTGCCCTGAAAAAGGTAGGTACAAATCAAGGTAAGGTATATACATATGAGTTTATCTTGTTGGGCAGACTGGATGGACTATGCAGGTCTTTTTCTGCCGTCATCTACTATGTAACATCACAGGAGTATGTCTCCAATGACACTACGCATATCATGACAGCAATGAACCTCACTCCTAAACTAGGGTATATAGAGTATGATCAATCTCAGATTTATTGAGAACACTTGGCCACAGTACTTGCATTGTACCAAAGAGAGCTTCCTTCTGGTGTTCATAAGATATAACATGTGTAGGGCAAACTATCCAGATGTTCTTGACAACTCTTTTTTTTAAAAGCCTGTGGCTCCTAATACATAGGAAATATTTCTGTATCTTCCTGACATATTTTCTTGGCCTGATTGCATTTCTTGATACTTAAGAACCTTCTCTTTTTCCACCTGATTCAGAGTAATCTCTTGTAAGGTTCCGCAGGTGACTGTGCATAAAAGTGGTTCATAGAGATAGTGGCAACCCAATCACTGCAACTGCAAAATACTGATGCACAAAAATTTCATATAACCTACTCTTGTAAATAAAGTTAAATCATGTTGCTCCCACCGACATTCATTGAGACCTTGGGCAAGTCACAATATCCAATGACTCAATTTCTATACCCAGGTGCATGCAATTACATGTGCCTTGTGCACTTAAATACACTACAAGCTTATAAGGTAGCATGTAAGTCAGAGATACTCAGACCTGTCCTACTGGTCTACAGGCCAGTCAGGTTTTCAGGATATCCCTAATGAATACACATGAGAGATTTGCATGTCTGTCACCTCCATTGTATGCAAATCTCTCATGTATATTCATTAAGGATATCCTGAAAACCTGACTAGCTTATGGACCCCTTTGTGTACTCCTGGCTATAATGCATTACTGAAGGGGACATACAGGTGCGTGGAGTATAGGCATGTTTCCAATTTGCACAGCTTATGGAATACTATAAGTAAGTTATGCGTGTTGCGTGGCACACTTATGCACAGCCATTTACGAAAACCATAGACCTGCGATTAAGGTAGCATCTTTGCTTAATCTCAGGGGTCCCCCATCAATCTCTAGTCTCTGATTAGGGAGGTTGCGGGTACCAGAAAGCTGTTTGCAGCTCTGCAGTTTCTGCAGCTTGCTTCTAGTGTCATCTCCAGTGTTGTTTTTTTTTTAAACTTGTCTATTTTTACATTTTTGCTGTCTGGTTTTCTTTCTGCGCAGGGTTTCCGTGTCAGAGGCCATAGCCATTCCCTCGTTACTGGGAGGTGCACAAGAGCACGTTCTTCCCCCTTTAACTTCCAATGCTCTACACTAACAGTGTGCCTATAATTTGCACGTTGTGTTGAGCACTGTATGGTAATTTTTCTTCCATGTTCGAGTTCTGAGCATCTGAGCCTAACTCTGCACACTCGCCCTAGCGACTGCTCAGAGCTGTTGGTAGATTTTATTTGTTAGGATGAGATTTTTTTTTGTATGCCATTTCTCTGAGCATTGAAGGGAATCACTTATGGCCTCATTTACATAACATTTTATTACTAATTAGCTCATTTACATAGAATCTGCAGTCATTGCTTCCGTGAGCAGTAAAAGCAATGCTGAAACATTTTGTGCAAGCTAAACTGCCTAAAATCTGTCTAAATGAAACGTTGCAAGCCCGGTTAGCTTTGAGCATCGGGGCCCTAGTCCCTTAATCTGCAGCCTCAGCCCCCACTTCTCTTCCTGACTAACATCACAGACTATTAAAGTCAGAAAGGGCAGTGAAAATCCAATATTTGTTCCTGCCCCTGAAGATACAGAGAATGGCACTCCACTATTTGATTACCTTGGCGGGGGAGGGGCCACCACCTGTGCTCTTACTGAAGAGAGCTTAGACCAGAAGAATGAATTCTCCTTTCAACATGTCTTCCCACTGTGTTTGCCAGTATTGCTGGTGTCCACAGCCAGAGAGGTCATGGATCTTTTATCAGCCAGACAAAAAGAGCTTGCACACAGCTGTAAGGGTCAATGTTTGAAAAAAGATTGGGGGGTGCTAAACACAAATTACATCTCCCTGGGCATACTGAAGAAACGTTTGCTCAATATTGGGGGTGTTCGAGCAGGCACACAGTGTACAGCTCTGTAAACAGATCTCTTTACAAGGCATCCACAGACATAAAGAGGCATTACTTCTATAGAAAATGCAGGAGGTCCATGTTTTTTAAATGTTATTAAACAAAAACAAAACTAAAACTTAAAAAAAAAAAAACAATACAAGGTGGTTCCCTAACTTAAGTCATGTTTTGCTTCTGAAGGTTAAAACCACTTTCCTCTATAAGAAGGAACATGGTGGAAATGTGAAAAGAGGTTCTCACAGCAGCAGTTACTTCAGTGGGAAAGGACTCAAATGATTTAAAACATTTCTGTAAACACAGGGCTTTAGGCATGGGAGAGCTCATCAGCGGAATTCAGATATACAGATGAGGACAGGCAGCTTACTCTTTGTAAAGCAGGAGTTTATCAAAGGTTTTTCTTTTTTTTTAAATAAAGTCCCAACGAGTGACACACAAGATGTGCAGAAAGAAGGACCTCTAGAGTAAAGTTCTCTTATCTGGCCAGAGAATGTTGGGCTTCTGCTCTGCATGTTTCTAGTATGATCAAAGGTCTTTAGCACTGTTAGTGATTGATCTCCTTTGTGTCTCCAGTTTGTTTGCACTGGATGGGAGCGACCTCCCAGTCCCTGAACCTTCCTCCAAAGACCTGTACAGGGACCTGGTCACTCTAGGATCTCATTATCATGTAGCTCAAAAGTATGACTATCAGTAAATGCATGGGAAAACTGAATATTTAAGAGGAAATATAAAAAGAAAATGAAAGGGACTAGGCAAGAATTAAAAGGGGAGCTTGGTGTTAGTAAACAGAAGATCAGGAGAAAATAGATCACAAACACAGTGACCAAAGCAAAAAGCATTACCATGGGATTAGCATGACCCTGAGTATGCAAGAAGGGTTTCAGCGTGGGTGTGAACTTGCGTGGTAATGAGGTCAGATTCTGCAGCCATTCTCATGCGTTGTGCGCAGGAAAATGTATGCCAGATCTGGGGGGCTGCGTAAAAGGGTTGGTTGAGTGGAGTGGGTGTCAAGTGGCACCCCGGGTCACTACAATCTGACCATTCTTCCTCAGATTGATTTCTACAATGCCCCTCCCCCCAATATTTAAAAAATTGCTCTGGGAGTCTAGTGACCCCTCCCTGACAACCCCCATTCCCCAATATTTTAAAATTTTAAAAACTAGTGGTTCTCCCCTCCCCCCAAAGTCCCTGGTGTCTAGTGACAACCATGCCCCCCCCCCCACACCCTTCATATGCTAATTTGCTTCTGCCTCAGGCACCATCATCCTCAAAATAGTCCTGCCTTGCCCCATGCAGTGCATTCTGGGCTGCACTGGGCAGGGCCAGCCCCACTCCAGTGCATCCCAGGATGTACTGCATGGGGCAGAGCATCACCCTTTTGAACATGATGGTTCCTGAGGCAGGAGCAAATGGTCAGTGCTTCTGCCTCCTTTAAGGTACAAGGGGTCGGGGGGGGGGGGTCACTTGACACCAGGGAATTTTTAGGAAGGGAAGGGGGAGCCACTAGACTACTGGGGCAGTGTTGTTTTTTTTTTTTGTTGTGGTGGTTTTTTTATTTCTTTTTTTATTTTTTTTTTGTTATGTCGCCCATCCTGTCAGTGCCTGAGCCACTGACAGCAGCATTAATTTGCATGGTGATTGCTTACAGCATGCCATGGTAGTTTTGCTCTAACACAAGGCTTTCTGCATCAGAGCATAAGAGACTAAGGTGAACACACTGATGTCTACTGATGGTCTGTTCAAATACTGGAATAATTTTAAAGCTGCCAAGGAGATATTAAGTGTGCCACCTTGGAAATCAATTCAACTTCTTTTGAAACAGGGTAGGTTTTGAGAGAGTGCAGAAAAGCAGCTTTAGTACCAATCCCACAAGGGTGGAATAAGGAGAAAATAGTTTTGACGTCTATGGTAAATAATAATAAATAATATACAAGCACTAGTGAAGGACAAAACAGCCTGAAGCCTGTGAACAGTAATGTGTATGTAGAAGAGATGGTGTAAGTACAGCAGTACCCTGTTGCCTGCCTCTTCAACACCATCACAATGACTGGTTCTCCCATGGTAGTGAATGCTAGCATAGTTTCAAGTTTATTTCACACTTTTTACCCTGCTCTACGGAAATGCCATCTAGGCGGTTTACAATCTAAAAATAAAAACAAACTAGGGAAAGTGTCTGAAAAACACATCACAGTGGAGGTAAGAAAGGGTGGAACCACAATGTTGATAGAAAAGCAAGGGAAGGAATACACACAAGGAAACTCTAGTGTCCTGCAGACCCTGCACAGTTCAATGCCCTATGTATATGCATATTGAAATAAATAAGTTATCAGGTCTATTTTAAACTGGGATAAGGATGTTGGAAGATGGGAGGGAATTCCACAAAAAATGGGCCTTGAACTGAAAAAAAAAAAAAACACACTCTCTGATATTTTCATGAAGTATTTCTTTATAACTAGGTGTGTATACGTGATTTTTGACTGAGAGAATGAAGAGTACAGGCAGGGACATAGCAAATTAAATGGCAGTAAAGATAAGGGGGTTCTTCTGCCTGCAAAGTTTTAAAGACCAAAAGAAGAGTGGAGGAGTGGCCTAGTGGTTAGGGTGGTGAACTTTGGTCCTGGGGAACTCAGGAACTGAGTTCGATTCCTACTTCAGGCACAGGCAGCTCCTTGTGACTCTGGGCAAGTCACTTAACCCTCCATTGCCCCATGTAAGCCGCATTGAGCCTGCCATGAGTGGGAAAGTGCGGGGTACAAATGTAACAAAAAAAAAGTTTGTAAATTATCCTTCTTTGTATAGGTAGCCAATGGGCTGGCTTCATATGAGGCGTAATATGATCAAATTTACCTATCCTGTAGATCAGTCAGAGAGCAGTATTTTTAAGTAGTTCTAACCATTTAAGATCCTTTACCCTGATTCCTTTATAAAGGGAGTTACAGTAATCTAACTTAGCAATTACAAAAGAGAATCATAGCCAGATTCTGATGTCAGACGGAGCAGACCTTTTGTAAAATAGGCATCAGTGTGAAGCTGAAGGGCAGATCCACATAAGCACCATTTTATTCAAAATCTATTTAGGGGAGCAGTCACTCTCCTTGCACCATACCTAGCTATGCCTCTGCTAGCTCAGTGGTATTCCCCACCCTGTCTAGCTGAACCTAGGCTCGGATCCTGAGCCTCTTTCATTGGCTGATGTTCAGAACGCTGCGCTATCTGCAACAGTGCCTGATCAATACTGTGGGAGCAGCGCTGAAAAATAGCTCCCCAGTGCTCAACTGTAAAAAGATGCAAAATGATATTGCGCTGTTTGACTGAAAGCAATGGAGAGGAACATGCCTGGCGCATGCAAACCCGGAAGCAAAGCACACATTGGCACCGTTGCGCCTTTAAATATAAGCTTTTCAAAATTTCACCTGAAAAGTTTATATTTAAGTGCAGAAAGCAGTCGCCAATATGTGCTTTCACGTTCAGGTTTGCTCTGACTAACATACATCTCTCACTACAAGCGCTTAGAGGCTTGCATGGGCTTCCTTCCGCTTCCAAATTAAATAAAAACCAGCATCTTTTAAATACAAAATGATGGGAAGTCTTCGCTTCAAACACCCCAGTGAGTGCTCTGAGCTGGTGTTAGGTTTTCAGCTGTAAGGGTGACTTTGTTCTGAGCATTGAGAGGGAATAGGAAATGACCTCATTAACATCCGTTTGACTACATTTGCATGCCATTTGCACTAATTGTTGGCAAGCACATTGTCTCCTGCTCTAGAGCTCTCTGAGCATTCTGCGCCTAGCACCAGCCTTAGGTTTTGAGCATTGGACCCTCAGTGGCAGAGGCATCTGTACCTTGCAAGAGAAGAAACAGCTTCCACTGAAGGATCAGACAGCCCATCCCCCCCCCATCCCCCCCCCCCCCCCCCCCCCCCCCCACTGCTTGTCTTTCAGTCACTTTAATAAAGTAATTAAGAACAGGAGAGGGAAGAAGGAGATTTGAGGGCCTCTTTAGTAAACCTTTCCAGACTTGGCTTGAGAGAGGCCAGGTAAATGAAGGAATGTGCTGCTGAAATTGAAGTGGGGGAGGGATGGTCCTGCCAGAGTGGATCAAAACCTTCACAGACAGGAGAAGGGAATATGCGAGGAGAGCCTGGTAGAAACCAAAAGCTGCTTTAAAACAGAGAAAATGATGGCAGATAAGCTTCCCCCTCCCTTTTACAGGTGGTAGGTTTTCTGTTATGGCAGGGACCTAAGGAAATCTACCCAAACAATAAATGATTTAAGGTTTCATCAGTATACAGAGAAAGGGAGGCTCAAGCCATGGGTGCCCCACAGTAGAGGTGGCTTCCTCCTGCTGACCTCACAGTATACAGGAGCCCACTCTCCACACCCCCTGCCTCAGATGAGGTCAGTCTCCCAGCTGTCAACTAGAAGATATTCAAAACTAGAATGACAGGTACAGTAAAGTAGTTCCTTGTAAAAAAGGATTTACAATCCAGGTTTGCACTTGACAGTGAGAAGGTAAAGTGACTTGGCAAAGGTCATAAGGAGTCTGAATGGTAAAAGCAGGGAGTGAGCCTTGGCTTCCCTGGTTCAGGCCGCTGCTCTACCATAAGCTGGTCTTCCACTCTGCCAGCTTGCTTTGTTTTGATAGGTTCTGTTTGTGCACTAGTTTTTCATGAATAAAAGGCTCCCACACACAAGCATTACACAAAACCGATTGCAGCCAGCATAAGCCACCTCTATGCTACTGCTCAAGCTTCTTTAGGATATCTTGCAAGAACTGAGACAGATACCAGAAATGACTAGTTCAGTGAAAATCCTGGGGAAAAAAACAT
Organism: Microcaecilia unicolor; assembly: GCF_901765095.1. NCBI lineage: Eukaryota > Metazoa > Chordata > Amphibia > Gymnophiona > Siphonopidae > Microcaecilia > Microcaecilia unicolor. The sequence goes on along the minus strand of NC_044038.1, from coordinate 63,910,108 downwards.
ATCCCAGACAGGAAACTTATAAAGCCCATGGAAAATCGGGGCTCATCCTCTTTCATAGGGCCTGGCTTAACCCTTCCAAGAAGCTGTCCTCTGTGTGCCCTTCAAATACTTCACCTGTCAGGTAACTGGCCTCATGCCAGCAATGATAAATGGTCAAGAGAATTCTGGGTAATGGGATCCAGCTGTGGTAGTAGATGGAGGTGATGACAGGATGGTATATAACTTTAAGTCCTCTTACATCTCACTGGTATTGGGGGGGGGGGGGGGGGGGGAGGAAGAGGAGAAGAGACAGGCAAGCTTGCTTCCCTTACCATTACCCCCTCCATGGCTGGCTATTTAAACTATCAGATTGATTTTTCGTATTGATTCATAGAGAGGAGTTTGATCTACTAGAAGAACGGCAGGAGTAAGACAGCATACTTTTTTCAGTGACAAGTTGAGTTGCCTCTAGCATCATCCATAAGGTATGTCACGTGCTGGAAGAAGAGCTGATCCTAGTTTTACCACACTGCATCTCTGTACTCTTCAATGTCTCAAAAGCAAACTAAGTCTAAGGTAAAACCAGGGTGGGCTTAGCCTGGCTTTATGTGTACAAAGCAGTGGCATAGCCACAGGTGAACCCAGGTAGGCAGGACTAGTGGTGACGCCACAGAGGGCCTTGGGGCCTGCCCCCCCCCCCCCACTTTGAGTTTGGGATCCCCCAAGGCTTGCTGGTTCGGCTGGCGGGGGTCCCCAAGCCCTGCCAGCAAAAGCTTTCGTGTGTCGATATGTGCCACTACGCTGCTTTCCCCCACCTCCATGCGCATGCTGATTTTTAGTGAATTGAGCATGCATGAGCTTTGTGCATGCTCAATTTCACTAAAAACGAGCATGCTTGCTGGGGCAGGGCTGGCAGCGCGGCAGTGAATATTGCAGTAGGAAAGGTTTTGCTGGTGAGGATTGGGGATCCCTGCTAGCCCAGTTATGTGGGGGGTTATGGCAAGGGTCAAGAGCGGCAGGGAAGTGGGCTAAAATGTGCCCCCTCCCAAATCGAGGTCTGGCTATACCTCTGGGCAGAACCCATCCACTTGGGCTCAGGCTCACCTAGCAGCGGCACACCTTTGCTGTGGCTGGTGGGGATCCCCAGATGAAGACTACCTCCAGTGGCCAAAATTCCTGCTCAGCAGTCAGCTGCAATGGCCCAGGGCCTCCTCCAATACGAGCTGGCAGCTAAGGGATATTGCTGCCAACTGCAGAGCGTGGTAGGAATTCTGGCCACCAGAGGAGATCTTGAGCAGGGGGAGGAGTGGAGAGAAAATTGTGCCCACCTGCCTTAGGCGCAGGCCTACCCAAACTTGGCAGTCTGGCTGTTTAATGACAGTAGACAGCATGACATCAAAAAGCTGAAGCCAGTTTCCCCCAGCAGGCGCCATCTTAGTACTTCCAAAACAAAGTAGCAGCTGCTGCATCTATGTTGTTGTTGTACAACCGGACATAGTAACACTAAGCATTGCAAATAAAGCAAGCTCTTGCAATGACAAAAACATTTTGAATGTAATCCGCCCCCCCCCCCCCCCTTCACAGATCCCTTGAAAACTCCCCAACCCCCTCCTAACAGAAATAATTTAAAAACAATGTAAATGGCACAAGGGAGACTTTTTTTGGCCAGTCCTGGTTTTAAACTTACATCCCAAAGCAGTGCAGTATTTGTAGTCCATTATTCTATCCATTAAACTCAGTGCTGCAGGTCCCATAATGCACCAGGATGAGGCTGACAGAAATTCAGGACTGGCCAAAAAGTCTCCCTCCTGGAATGGGTAACTTGGCAACTCTGCTTCACCTACAAGTACACATTCTGCAAAACCTGTGTGCACAGCTTTGGTCACTAAATGGAGGGAAATGTTCAACCTAGAGAATTTAACCAGGTAACTGCTTAGTTACCTAGGTGAATTACTTGGGATAGGAGGTAGTGTCCTATTGTGGATTAAAAACTGTTTAAAAGATAGAAAACAGAGAGTACAGTTAAATGGTCAGTATTCTCAATGGAGAAGGGTAGTTAGTGGGGTTCCCCACGGGTCTGTGCTGGGACCGCTGCTTTTTAACATATTTATAAATGGCCTAGAGATGGGAGTAACTAGTGAGGTAATTAAATTTGCTGATGACACAAAGTTATTCAAATTCGTTAAATCACGGGAGGATTGCGAAAAATTACAAGAGGACCTTACGAGACTGGGCGTCTAAATGGCAGATGACATTTAATGTGAGCAACTGCAAAGTGATGCCTGTGGGAAAGAGGAACCCGAATTATAGCTACGTCATGCAAGGTTCCACGTTAGGAGTCACTGACCAAGAAAGGGATCTAGGTGTCATCGTTGATGATACGTTGAAACCTTCTGCTCAGTATGCTGCTGTGGCTAAGAAAGCAAATAGAATGTTAGGTATTATTAGGAAAGGAATAGAAAACAAAAGTGAAGACATTATAATGCCTTGGTATCGCTCCATGGTTCGACCGCACCTCGAATATTGTGTTCAATTCTGGTCGCCGCATCTCAAAAAAGATATAGTGGAATTAGAAAAGGTACAGAGAAGGGCCACGAAAGTGATAAAGGGGATGGGACGACTTCCCTATGAGGAAAGGCTAAAACAGCGAGGGCTCTTCAGCTTGGCGAAAAGATGGCTGAGGGGAGATATGATAGAGGTCTATAAAATAATGAGTGGAGTGGAACGGGTAGACATGAAACATCTGTTTACCCTTTCCAAAAATGCTAGGACTAGGGAGCATGCGATGAAGCTACAAAGTAGTAAATTTAAAACAAATCTGAGAAACCTTTTCTTCACTCAACGTGTAATTAAACTCTGGAATTTGTTGCCAGAGAATGTGGTAAAGGCAGTTAGCAGAGTTTAAAAAAGGTTTGGGTGGCTTCATAAGGGAAAAGTCCATTATTAAATTGGACTTGGGGAAAATCCACTATTTCTGGGATAAGCAGTATAAAATGTTTTGTACTTTTTGGGGATCTTGCTAGGTATTTGTGACCTGAATTGGTCACTGTCGGAAACAGGATGCTAGGCTTGATGGACCTTTGGTCTGTCCCAGTATGGCAACACTTATGTATTTTGAAATTTGTCATTGTGCTGCCTTCAAAGGAAATAAAGAAAATATAATTGTGTGTTAACTTCTTTCATTTGTAATGCAATACAACACGTAAATCTTTCTAGATTTCTATTTTAGACACACTACCTGAAAAATCTCACTCTTGGGTGCCTCATCCTTTGCTATCTCTTGTTTATTGACAAACCCAGTGCCAGTAAATCACTGGGTAGCAGAACTGTTTGTAGAGTTAATAAGAGGCCACCTCAACTTAAGTATGTGTGTCAAAAGGGTTAGAACTGTCTCTGTACTGTCTGGGCTTTATCTGTCTCCATAGCAAAGAGAAGCTCTTTCAAAACAGAGTCCAGCTTTAAGAAACTGCCTGGTCCCTTCAGATGAGCAGTTATAAATCTGAAAGCTACCAGATTATTGATATCAGGGAAACTGAGCCAGTCATGACTAGTTTTTCTTAAAATGACTGCCTGTTGGTCTTGCTGATCTGATCTATTTTACCCTTATGAGTTTTTTTAGGCCTGACCTACCTTCAGGACAAGTAGTGTGTTACTCCCTAAGCTGCTCAGAATTATTCTTGCTGTTGAGTTTATAGCATCCTAAACTTTAACCTGGATAGTGTGAGCCAGACAACTTACGGTGCAATTCTATAACAAAGCATCTAGTAGGACCTATTATGTAAAGAAATGTAGGTGCCCGTTTTCATTTATAGAATATTAGCATAATTGATTATACACATGCTTAACAGTTAAGATTCAGTTTGTTATTTTTTTTATGCTTTAAATGAGGGAGCGCCATCATATTTAAATTTATTAGTAATATGAACTTACAGGTTCTTTATTTTTTTTTTTGTTACATTTGTACCCCGCGTTTTCCCACTCATGGCAGGCTCAATGCGGCTTACATGGGGCAAATGGAGGGTTAAGTGACTTGCCAAGAGTCACAAGGAGCTGCCTGAAGTGAGAATCGAACTCAATTCCTTAGGCCCAAAGTCCACCACCCTAACCACTAGGCCACTCCTATACTCTTTGCAACAGGCGTTTTTTGGTAATCCCTTTCAATATTCACCTAAAAACTATGGACTCAAGGATGTTTGTTTCTGGGGCTTAAGTTCTGGAACGATCTCCCCTTCGAGTTGCGTTCCCAGGCACATTTTCTGACTTTTAAACAAACTGAAAACTTGGCTGTATAAAAAGGCATTTAAAGTTTAGTAAATTTGAGATATAAACTGGGAGGTGTTTGGCAGGGGGAGTACAGTAAGTTAAATTATTAACCAATATTATTTTTTATAACTTACCCAGCTTTTTGGTGAGGCATGCCATAAAAATTTAGTAAAGTGCTTACGCCAACCACAGAGCAGGTGTTAAGGATAATGCCTAATTGATGCAGATACATGTGTAACTTGTATTCAATAAGATGTGTTTAGGTTTGAGTCCTGTCCATGCCCCTCTTGCAAATATGTGCTATGTAAGTTTAGTGCTAGTATGCTTAGGTGGAATTTTGGCACTTGTATATACTAGGTGTGTAAATGTTAGTGCCTATGTATAATTGCCCCCTTGGGAATAATCCTATAAGGCAGTGAGGTCCCGGCGCCATTTTGTCAGTAGAGCCAGCATGGGAGCAACTTGGGATTTCTCCTAGCCCCTCTAAACCACCAATTCAGTAGGCTCAGGAGGTGGGGGACTTACGCCTCAGTGTATGAAAAATATTTTAGGGGTTCCACTGTAGAAAAATGTTTGGAAATCACTGGGAGCTATCTAGTTTTAAGTGGCAAGAATGCACATAAACACTGGTATCCTAGTAATTTATGCAGAAGTGAGCAGTATTTTAAGTACATGCCTATATGCAATGGTGGGTACTCACATGGACAGATGATAAAATCTTATAATCTACACCCAGTCTTTTGCAATGTAGGTGCGAGTATTTACACCAGCCTCTAGGGCTAGTGTTTGCACATAAAGTATAGGCTGTGCGATTGTAAGAGGTTACCATTACTTTCCCCTTTACACTGACTCCCTATTAAATATTACATTTGCTTTATAATTCTCAGACTCATTCACAAAACTTCCTATACTGGGGACCCTTCTTATTTCTCGGTTGTTACCATTCCCTACCACCCCATCATATAACCTCAGTTCGCTTGATGCTAACCGGTTAGTCTTTCCTAAGCAAACTCATTATAAATCTATACATCAATCTGTCTTTTGTACCTTGCCCCCAAGCTTTGGAATCACTTTCCTTGTCATATTCGTAGTGAAGAATCTTTTTCTAGATTTAAGTCCTCTCTCAAAATTCATTATTACCAACAGGCTTTTAGTTAAGGTTTTTAGCAGCCGTGAGTCCGTGCCTGGACTACAGTAATTTGATATACTATTATGTCACTTGGATGAATGTTTTTACCCTGTCCTATATTTAATGGTGTTCCTTTTCCTTTTATTATGTGTTGACTGTATTGTACACCGCATAGATCCTTGTATTTTGGAATACGCAGTATATCAAGTTTCATTAAACATAAACATAATACTCTGCGAAGAAGAGTAGGTCCTTAGTTTTCTTTACGGAATATGCTTCCAATAGGTACTTTCCTAGTGCCTAAATCTAGGCGCCCCTAGTAGAATTACCATATTCACGGAATTTTTATTGAAGAAGAAAAACAAAACAAAATATGAACATATCAACAAAATGATCATCAGTATTTGTACAACACCTACCAACATTAGAATCCTGCTCTTCCCGCCCCCTATCATCCAAACCCCCTACACCCCAATCTAAAAGTCACCAACAAAATTGCTACAGAAGGCCTGTACTCTTATAGCCCTTTGAGTCTACAGTGCAAGGTCAAATATTCCCCCCACCCCCCAATCTCAACAGAAATACAGGACACCAGGAGCAGATGAAATCTGAGCAATACCAGGGTCTATAGGTTGTTGAGAATCAGACCACATCCCCATGGGTGAAGGATTTGGAAATAAGGCTCCCCTACCAGCAAAAACATATTCTTACACTTAGATGAGCCCTTTGCATCTCAGGCCTCCCAAGTCACCAGCAAATGTGAGCAATTCCTCCACAGCCAATAATTTAGAGGTTCCAGATTCACTCAATATTGGAAAATACACTTATGCACCACCAGACACATCTCACAGAATAACAAATTGGTTACCCTTATGCCACCTACGGTAGGTCCCCAACTTGTCCAATAAAAACTGTTCCACAGACCCCCTCCACCCAGAACAGAATTAAGATAGTGCCTAATTATTTTGTTTCTTAGGGCAGAGCCAAAAGGTGTGATAAAAGGAGTCGACAGCATTCCCACACTTGAGGCAGAGGGAAGACTGTATGCCCCTCCCCCCAATATGATATACTTGAGATTGACTGCAGTAAGCATGGTATATAACTGTAAAATAGCAGTCTTGCACAGGGCGTGAGGCCTGGTATACCCTTCAGACTTTTCAAAATATCCCGGTCAGGTAGTGGAGTTCCCACATCTCCCTCCCATCTAAGCTTGCACGGCCACCAAGTTCCTTGGGGTCTTTCGGGGATACTTTTATAAAGGTTTCCATACGAAAAGCATGTCGTTTGTGTGAAAAATAGCTATTAAAATAATTTGACAGGAATATATGCAGGTAACAAGTACGTGCACAGCAATAATGAGCATCTTTCTGTAAATGTTCTTAATGTAGGTGTTCCTGGAAACAGTTTAGGCAGCCAACCAATAGTCAGAACCAGAATATCCAATGTAGATGAAGATCCAAAAAGAAGAGGAGTAGAGTAGGACAATGGAAATCCACAAGAAGCCAAAAGGAAGTCTTTTCAATTCAAAACAAGAGGTTTATTGATAAACCAACACATACATTTTGGCAGAGCAGAGGTGGAACTGCGATGTATGGACAGAACGCATGCAGTTGTGCCTACCTAGGAGCAGGCACTAGTTCTGTGAGTCTGTTTATAAAGAGAAACCTGTATTGGCTTTATAAAAGAGGTGCATTCTGGCAATCTGTCTAGGTGCCTTGTTATAAAATACACCTGTTAAGAGTGCAGAGTTTGTGCGCATTATAAACTAATACATTCAGTTGTATTCCATGGGACTGTGATTGGAAAGGAGAGAAATGTAAGTAACACCTGTTAGCTCAGCAATAAGCAAATTTAGCGTTTGAAACAATGCCATTTGCGCCAGTGTTCTTAAATGCAAGGCCTGGGGCGGCCCCCATTGTGTTGTTTTTAAATTATTATTTCTTCTGTTACTCTACCCAGGCTCAGGACAGAAAGGGAAAACCTTGCAGGGGGGGGAATGGCCACATGCTTGAAGGACAAGGCATTTCTCAATAGTCAAAAAAGAATGCATTTGGAAATGCTCACAACCTTAAGGATAACCCCCCCCCCCCCCCCCAATGAAGTTTTAAGGTGGGCTGTGGGGATGGATGTCATTGACATATACTGGTCACCAGTGTCGTGACCCTGCATTGGAAAATATTTGGCAGCTCTCTTTCAGCTCATTAAAATCCAAAGTGGCCCCAGCTTAAAAATTAATGAAGACCACTGATTTATGCAGAACCAATAAGACTGATACTGTGCAGCTACCTGAATAAACTGAACTGAATGTAGCAAAGGTCATCCTGGAGCAGTTCAGTTTGGAACAGTCACCTGCACTTAATAGACTGAAAGCAAAACATGAGCACTAGGGATGTTTTACAGCTCAGAAATTCATTTTGCTATTTTTCCTATGATTTTTGGACATAGTTTTGGTTCATGTCACATTCATTTCAATAATGTAACATGCACAAATGGAATGTACGTTAATACATGTTTAATCAATTTTGTGTAGACATGAACAAATTGGAATGCACATCTTTGCTGAGCATTCAGACTGCTCTAGGCCCAGAGTGACTTTCAGAAGGGTGGCCAGATCCTCCCTATGAGCAGCAACTGAACACAGTACTAGTACTAGCAAAAATTTTTGGATGATAACATTGAGTTAGCAGCACTGTACTTCAAATGTGTCTTTTCATTATAAGTACATTGACAGACACACTATATTTTCTAGATCTTTATTTCACCTACCTTTAAATTACACCTCTATCTAAACACAACACTGTGCTCCTGCCAACCTTCCTTTGCAGACATTGTTTCAGCCGGAGTTGCTTCTCCTATCTTTCATGGTATTGTACAAACAAGCACGTGTGCGTCTTTATTGATACAGGTGCCTATCGGTGCCCAGCATTTACTTTTGATAGGAGGAAGGTGATGGGGGTTGTTTCCTCTGATCATGGCAGTGCTGACACATCCGCCCTCTGCCCCGTCTCCCTGTTCCCTCATACTGCACAGGTGTCACCCTCATCCCCTCCTGGATTAAAGAGAGCCCACATCACTTCCACATGTGTTTGGCCAGGCTCACCGCTGTTTTCACCCCCCTCTTCTAGGGAGGAAGAGAGAAGTTGGATTTAGCTCACAGCTCTCAGTAGCCGGGTTTAAAAAGGTTTGGATGGCTTCCTAAAGGAAAAGTCCATAGACCATTATTAAAATAACTGGGGGCAAATCCCCTGCTTATTTCTGGGATAAAAAGCATAAAATGTATTAAACTATTTTGGGATCTTGCCAGGTATTTGTGACCTGGATTGGCCACTGTTGGAAACAGGATGCTGGGCTTGATGGACCTTTGGTCTGTCCCAGTGTGTCAATACTTATGTAAGGCAAGTTATATACAGCTTTATTTGCAGACTTTCATCCTGTTGTCCCACGAGATACTGTATACAGAGATGCCAGCTACCCAGCTCCTGGCTGAAAACCTTTTTTTGGCTAGTTCTGGTTTTGAACCTACAGCCCAAAGCAGTGTGGGATTTGTAGTGCCTGATCTTGCCCATTGAAATCAGTGCTACAAGTCCCATAATGCACCAGGATGGGGTGGTTAGAAGTCAGGACTGTCCCAGTCTCCAGCCTGGAACTGGTAACTTGCATTTTCATGGAGCTTATACAACAAAGATGCCAAATAAAGCTTAAAAGGTCTCTAGATGGAGGAGATCCAAGATGCTGCTGTCTACATCTGACGTCCGCGTCTGTTCTCTGTGACCTCAGAACTAAAACCGCGATGCTGAAAAGGGGCCAATCCGCTCCTGCTGCCTCTCAGCGACAAAGCTTACCTTCTGTTACCGGTGTGATTGAGTCGTATTTTCAGAGAACCGGGACTCCTGCAACGCCGGAGGGTAGCCTGCTAGAGCGTGCAGGGGTGAATGGAGACCCTGGGATGCTCCTTGGGCTAGAGCTTTCGCTCAGCCCCGACATGAGAGCTCCTCCCCCACAGCCACAAGGCAGTAGCTCCCCGCTATCGGCATCTCAAACTCTGTCAGCCAAGAATGGGGCAGGAGTGGAGAGACGAGAGGTGATTTACTAGCCTGAGGGAGTTTGGGGTAGCAATGAGCTACCAGCCCTGCTGGGACAGAGTGTAGCTGTTTCATCTAATACACTGGGGGAGGTTGCAGCTGCAAGTATGGAGGAAAATTCTTCTATCAATAAGGATTCTGAGGTACCGATGATTCTATTTCCTTTACATATATCTAAACCTGCTGAAGTGATTCTAGCTTTTGGAGTTTGATTGTGGATCTGGGTAAAGCATTGTGTCCCCAAGTTCAAAAACTGACACAGGATTTGACTAGTTTGGAAAAGAAAGTTAAAGAAACTGACTCAGGATTAGAAATTTTAACAACAAAATAAAGTACAAGAAAAAGAATTTCAGCATATACAATCTCTTCAAGGTACTATTATAAAAGATGACCTATTTGAGGAGAAAAACTGAAGCTCTTGAGAACTTATCTAAGAGTAATAATCTCCGAATCCTTAACTTTCCTAAACAATTTGCAGTCTCTCCTCGAGATATGTTGAAAAGGTATATTAAAGAAATATTAGGAGTGGGTGAAGAAAATATTCCGCCTTTTTTCACAAGTATATTATTTACCTATTAAATCAGTAACTACCCAGCAAGATCAAGATAATCAAGAGTTGGATGTGTCTGCTTTATTGGAGGCTTCAGATACTGAATTGATTGTGGCGTCAACCTTGATTGCCACAGTAGCACTGTCACCTGATAAGAACTGGTTGCTGAAAATGTTCTTTTGGGATTAAAAATTCAAAATTTTCCCAGATGTTTCCAAGGGCACTCAAAAGAGACACCAACAATTTTTGTTAATGAACCAGGAGTTCTTCAGTTAGGAGCCACTGTTTTTTCTGCAATATCCTTGCAAATGTGTCATCAGATACCAATTAGCAAAACATGTCTTCTATGAGCCCTCTCAACTTACAGCTTTTTTGTCAACTAAAAGAATTATTGGGGGATCTCAAAAATAGCTTTCCTTGTAATTTAGTTTAGCAGGGATCTAGTGGTTTGTCAGCTGAAGGCAATTCCTCTATAGTTTTCTTAAAATAGAATTTTCCGTTGTTAATATATTGGAACTAAAAATGTGGACTTGAGTAATGACTGACAATTTTTTTCTTTTATGTTTTTCTTCTTTCTATAGTTGTACATTGCTGTTGTCAAGTCATACTCTCTGTACAAGTATTCTTTTTGCTTGATTCATTTTGGAAATTTTGATAAAATAAAAATTAAAAAAAAGGTTTATAGATGTACTGTAGGTCAAAAAAGAGCAAAGAGTGGGATCCTTGGGGCAAGATGCTTTTAAACATCAGTCCTTTCACACTTTACCCAGTTTCCTTCTGTCAGATGAGTAGTAGGATCCAGCTTTACACTGTATCAGTCTCATAAAAGGGCTCTTGTGTTTCTAATCAATATAAAAATGTTGGACTGTGGACTGGTTTGAATTAAATATACTGGGAGCTTTGAAGAATACAGTGTGGGTTCTCTACTTGTAGGGGGGAGGGGAGGGTGTAACTGATCACCTCTTGTTCTTTTTTTGGAACAGGGTGTGAGGGAGGCTAGCACTCTGCTTGTGGCAGGATGTGCTTTCTAAAGCCATGTCCTCCTTGCTGCAGTGGCCCCTTATTCCTAAAGTGTTTCAATACAGGTTTTTGTGTTCCAGGACAAAGTTGCCAATTCTGCAGTAAAACCGCGGAGTTGGGCTATCTCCCTGCTCCTCCCCGTGGGATTTTTTGAAAGCCTGCAGGTCATGGCTTTTTGGACAATTTTTTTTTTAATCGCTGCGGCTGTGCGGTGGATGCTCCTTAACTGCTCACCTTCCTAGTGGTCCTAATTGGACCAATAGGAGGTGAGATCTGGCCCTCTTTAAAATGCTGCCCAGCTTGCGCCTTCTCTCTCGCTCTCTTGATAAACTGCAATGTGTGACCTGCAATGTGTGACCCTCTCGACTGCGAGGCCCAAGGTGTTGGCTTTGGTGATGGTTGCCCTCCTGATCTGCTCTTTGAGTCAGAGAGCAGATCAGCAGGAGAGGGGGACTCGCAGCTGCCACCAGAGAGGAGGCAGCTGAAAACAGTGCAGTGAGTGAGGCAGGTTGGATGGAGTGTGAGTGAGCCCGGCTATGAGGTGCTTTGCTGGTAGCATTTTTATTTAATCTCGCTTATGTTTTCAAACATGCCAGCTTGTGCAGCATACGGATGTACACAGAGGAAGTATAATAATGGAATAATTTTTCATAGGTAACATAGTAGATGACGGCAGAAAAAGACCTGCACGGTCCATCCAGTCTGCCCAACAAGATGAACTCATGTGTATACCTTACCTTGATTTGTACCTGTCTTTTTCAGGGCACAGACCGTATAAGTCTGCCTAGCACTATCCCCGCCACGGCAGAGTAGTAATTTATTATAACTCGTAATCAGTGTGTCATTTGAAGGGGCTGCTTATAGGGACACCCTAGCAAGAGTTGTATTCCTGGTAAAGGGCCACTAAAACAGACATAATGTTATGAGAATCAGGTGGTGCTCAACAGTCAGAGTTTCTATCTATTTATTTACTTACTTATAACATTTATATCCCACATTAAGCATTATTTAGTTTGAAACCTGGAAGCATGCAAAATCTTTTTCCTGTGCCTAGATCAAAAGAGAGGTAGGTGGTTTGGAACTGGCTCCTTTTGTTTTGTGGGTGGTGGATGGATGGATTATGAATTTGTGCCAATTATTATGCTACCACTGATTATGCTAATTTATGATTATGCTGTTGCCAATTATGATTCTGATACAATATTCATATTCATAGTAATACTGTGCTATTTTTGGGCTACTTTTAGGTTGGAAAAATTTTCGCCATCTGGTAACACTGTTCTGGGATACTCATTAGTGACTACTGGACTTATTACAGATGTTAATTGTTATCTACTAATGTAATGAAACTGGAAGAAGGCCTTGGTAAATAGACTTGGGTCTGGTCTGGTTCCACAATACAACTTGCCCCATCATTCAGAAGTTTCAGGGAACAGTAGAAGGGGAGAGGCTGGAGAGAAGAGAATCTATGCAGATGCTGAGCTATTTTTGTGTGGTCTTGTTTCAGGAGTGCTTGAGCCAGATTTGGAGGGGGAAGGGAGAGGATTAACATTTTTAGCATACATTTTCTCTCTAATATTTTTTGTCATTAAGAGTGATGTTATCCCTCTCCACATGAGCATTGGGGGGAGGGGGGAGAAGAGAATGAGGAGGGTTAACTTTGCAAACTTCAGGCCTTCTTCCTCTCTCTGATTTGAAGTAGGAAGAGCTTATAGAACTCTGCTCAGTCTTAGAAGTATTTGCTGCATGGATGGTGGTGGGGGAGAAGGGTAATCATGCTCTATAACAGCTGCAAATTTTGTGTCTCCCAGACATCTTGAATGTGCCTCTTTCTTCCCCCACCTCTGTGCACCAGCGTTGCCCCTGTAGGCAGAGACCCTTTGAAGAGTGCTGGAGCCTTCCTGGCACAGGGAGCCCAGACACTCCCCTCACAGTGCTGCAGGTGATAACTGAAAACAGATTTCAGGCAGACTGACATTTAGAACAGCAGCACTCAAAGGTCCTTTCTTTTCCATGTATTATATATACATTTTTTTTACATAAATTTGATTAAATGGATACCAAATTGCGTTTACATACATATACATATATACACACATACAAACACACTGCTTGCTGTCAAGTTTGTATATATCACGTACAGTCTGGCCAATATTCAGCTGGTCAGCATTTTTTTTTTTTAATGCCATCACCAGCTAGATCTAGGGCAGCCAAGAGAAAGCCAGGACCGGGGCAAACAATGTGCCCACCTACTCACTACTGCAACCCCTCACCGAGTTCAATAAATATCACTCTTGTCTTTTCCTCCTCCCATCAGCAGTGTTCCTGCAGGCTTCATAAAAAAAGAAGCACTGTACCTCTAGCTGGCCTGCAAAGTGTTTCCTCAGCTGTGTATCCTGTCTGTGCAGACACAGGAAGTTGTGTCAGAGGAGGCGGGACAAAGCAGAGGGAATCCTTCCAGGCCAGGTTGGTTTCTTTTTTTTTATGCTGCCAAGTAGCCTGCAGGAACACTGCCAAAGGGAGGAGAGAAAGACTGGAGAGATACTGAACTGGGTGGGGGTGCAAGGAGAATTTAATTGTTTGCATTAGTGCCACCCTATAAAAATGCTTATGGCTGGGCCAAGGGGGATCTTCCCCCCCACCCCCAGTGGCCCTGGGTAGATCAGCCTCAAATATTCAGTGCCAGGCCATATGTGGGCCCTGGCACTGAATATGTGGGGCTAACTTTCCTGATACTGGCCACCAGGGCTTATGCGGTCCTGGCTGACATGCAGCTGAGACCTGCATGAGTTTAACTTTAATCTCCTCTCCTGGGCCCCTAACAAAGCACCCTCCTTCCCCTCCCCCAGCCCAATGCCAGGATCAAGGCCCCCCCCCCTTCCCACCTGATGTCCCTGGTGCTCCGTGGGGGCAGAACAAAGGCCACTCGCTCATGCCTCTTGCGGCTTCCCTGAAAAAATGGCTATTGCGACCTCTTGCTGTTTCCTATGCCTTATAAATATCTCCCTTTATAACTCTTTCCTCCCCTCAGCAATCTGAGCTACCATGAGAGCAGTGCAAAGGCACCTCTTTAATAGATAGGGAGCGCTCCTCTTGGCACTGACGCTTCTCAGTTACTGAGAAGCTCAATGCCCCAGCTCCTGGCACCATTTGTCAGTAGGGAACGATGTTTGTGCTTCTTGGCCTTCACCCAATGCAGAGCATCAATGTTCTCATCTGCATGAAGGGACAATGTCGAATCCACATGCCTTCTTGGAGTTGGGTCTGATGCTGACTGGTCCCAGAGGCCCTGCACAGCAGAGACCCACTTGATGCACATCCACTCCCAGTGTCAGAAGCAGGGTTGGTACCGATGCTAATGTCGACGATTCAGACCTGGCTCCAAAAATCTTTTTGATCCTCTCTGGACTTCTGGGTTCTTTTCTGCATACGCAAATACAGTTTAGATAATTATGGTCTGGTCCCAAACAAAGGATACCCCAGGAATGGGTGTCAGTCTCAGAGATGGTCCAATTACACTGGGTACAGCACTTAAAAACACTGGGAACATTAGATGACATGGAAGGTAAAACGGCTAAACCAAAATCAAACAGGTCAGTGATGAGGAAAAAAGGAGCACAAATCACCTGAAAAACAGTCGACGGAAACTGGCTAATGTGCTTAAGCCTAAGAAGATCTTTGAAACCAAAAAAATTAAAGAAACCTACAAGAGGGGAAAAGGGTTCTAAGAAAATTATGAGGACTAATAACCTTACAAAAAAGGTACAACTTAAAAAAGGGGAGAAAACCCACAAGGGAAGGCGCCTGAAGAGCTATCAACTAATGCATTAAAGAAAAATACTGAAAGAATGTGACCTCTTTACTGCGGATGAAGACTGCTGTTCCCTCACTGACGAGTTGGACGAGTTGGGCGGGAAGGCACCCGGGCATACACGGTGGGAGCGCTGCCTTAAGATCTTAAAGGGACATTTAAATTTTGTACTCATCATGGCCAACAGGAAGCTTTCCTCCTAGCTGGCCAGATCACAGCCTGCTAGCTCCAGCCCTCCATGTGCATGCCAAGCAAGTGCATGGTGGAGGATGATATACCAGGGGGAAAGTTTAAGCCACATCTTGCAGCCCCTGCTGGGACACTGTATTGCTGCCTGGGTTGGATGAGAAAAAGGAACAACCCAGCACTGAGGCAACCTTGCACCCCTCCATTACTTGGGAAGGGCCTGTTGCACCCATTGCTCTGTTGACAGTGACAGGTCTGGGATATGGGCCGACAACCTTGACCACACACATACTGTACCTTTGTTAAGGCTGTGACCACTCTTATAAGGGAATTCATATCTGCAGCACTTTCCCTAAAGGTACACACGTGCTTCCACCTGTGACAAATCTCTAACCACTGAGCTGCCTTAGAATCCTCTGTTGTCTCCCCCCTCCCCATTATAAATCTGTTCTGTATAATTCTTTATGTTCTGCCCTGCCAAGGGTCTCTACTCCTTCCCAGCCATCAAACTCCAGTGCATGGTGTTCCTCCCAGCGCACCTTCCCTTGCTATACACTGTCCTTGGCTACCAGATACTGCTTTTCAGAAGGGATGGTTCTTGTGGCTGACATGTAACAGTCAGGTTACTCTGTATGCCTAGGGTGGTCCTTGTACTAAAACTTCAGGTGTTTTGGACCCAAGAATCTCAGCAGGTTGGGAAGGGAAAAGGAAATTTTATTCAACCTGTGCCGCCTTCGGCCCCTGCCACCCCCACCCACCCACCCACCCAAGTCCTCAAGTGGTTGAGAGTTTGAAAGTGTTAACTGTAAAAAAAAAAAAGTCAATTTTGAGCAGGCACTCCTGAAGCATCCTGGGGCTCTCAATTTGTAGCAACTGTGAGATACAATCTAGTTCAGAAATTCTAAGCTCTCTATAGCAGGGACAGACACATCTTGACAGCAGATGAGTATTTAAAAAAGATTAATGACAAGAGCCTAGAATTTGCCTCCTCTGCATCTTTCTTTCACAGGGAGGAAAAACATCCTGCAAGAGTTTTATGCTTGGCAGTGCATCAGAAATCAGAGGGCTCCTACATTCCTGCCCTCTCCCTCCAAAATATTCTTCATATTAAAAGAAAATCCCCGAAAGCCAGTTCACTTGGTGCCTAGAGTTCAGATAAGCAAAATATAAAAACATATGGCAAACAAAAAAAAGCAAAAGAGCAACCAGGAAAACGGAGCATTAGCTGTAAAATTGAGACACCAAGATCATACTCCACCTACCCTGACTTAGGGAGTGAGGTTCATTACCATCACAGAATGTGCAAAGCTAACCCATTTGGAGACACTGTTCCTGTGACAGAAAATTTTAAGTGCCAGAGTTTCCTTACCTAACAAAAACTGAGTAAACCACCGTGCTCACTGATAGTGCAGCTTAGTACCTTGGCCTATTGTTCTGGGTGACCAAAAGTGACATTCTAGCACCAGATCTGAGAATTCTCAAATTCCATGCTATACACAGGGCCACGGAAAAGGGATGGCAGGGGGTTGGGGGCCTAAATTCCATGGGCCCAGCCTCCAAAGGGGGGGGGGGCCCAGACACAGCAAGCTGCTTCCTGTCTGCCTGCTTCCATATCTATCTTTCTCTTGCTCCTGCGTACCAGGACCCAGATGATTGCATTAACGCGATATCATCTTAATGCAAATCATCCAGGTCCCAGCATGCAGGAGCAGGAGACGAGTCAGATGACATACCGAGGCTGGAGTACCAATCAGACATAGGCAAGAAGGTACCGCCTTGGACACAGTGACAAGAAGGTGTGGGGGCAGTGCAAATGTGGGGGGTGGGGGGGGGTGGCCTGAGTGGTGGTGGGGGGGGGAGGTTTCACTATATTTTAAAGAAGGAATTGAGTCAAACAAAATAAACATTCTATATGAAACAGCAGCATGGAATCCTGGTACACCAAGACAGAATGAACGGACAGATGAATAAATGTTTACCGCCTGTAGTTCCCAACATAGTTGCTTCCACTTTTATGTAGAAGGGACCACATCTGCTCTTCTCCAGTCCTCTGGGACCACACCAGAGAAGCATTTTAAAAAGTCATCCAGCAGAACTGCTAGAACTTCTCCAAGTTCTTTCAGTACCCTCGGATGTATGCCATCCGGCCCCATCGATTTGCACACTTTTAGTTTAACCAGCTCCTTGTGAACACAGTCCTCTGAAAATTGTTCAGGGACTACCACCCCTCCCCATTCCTATTTTTTTGTTTGTTTGTTTGTCTATGGGCCTGCTCCCTGCACTTCAGCTGTAAACACAGAACAGAAATATACGTTAAGCAATTTTGCCTTATCTTCATCAGCTTCTACATATTCCTTCCCTTCGAGTCTCACAATGCAACTTTTGCACTTCCTCCTATCACTAACATCTAAAAAGTGTTTTGTCTCCCCCCTTTTTACTGTATTGGCTATTTTTTTCTTCCATTTTCAACTTTGCTTTCCTGACTACTCTACCAACTTTTCTTAGCTTTTCCAGATAACTGTCACTCGTCTTCCTCTTTCTGTGATTTTTTTTTTTATAAAGGCTAACCTCTTTCTTATCTTTGCAGCTACTACTCTTGAGAACCAAGCAACCTCCTTTCCTCTTTTATTTACTTTCCTTACAGAAAAGTTTGTTACTCTTACAGTAGCTCCTTTCAGTTTTGCACACTGCTTTACAACTTCTTCCCTATGTTTCCATCCAGGCAACAACTCCTTGAGGTAATCTCTCATCTGAACAAATTTAGGTTGTTGTTTTTTTTAATCTAGAACCTTCACTTTTTGAATTAACCCTCTCCACACCTATTGTAACATTAAACTACACTATTTGGTGATCACTGGATGCCAGATAATCAGCTATTATAGCCAGAAGCGGAGCCAGGTTGACGGCATGGGGGGAGTGAGAGCGGACTTCTGCCGGCGCACATTTTCAATGCAACACATTGAGAAAAAAATAGGCGCCAGAGCTGGCAGAACTCCATTTGGGGGAGCGTCTGCTCCCCTGGCACCCCCCTGGCTACGCCACTGATTATAGCATCAGAAAAACTCCCCATACCACATGGATTCCATTACCAACTGCTGGAATAGTCCCCCCTGTAGAGAATCTGTCTGCTTCTAAGAGACCCCACAATAAGGAGACCCCAGACAACATCTGGCATACAAAAGTAACTTATTAATAGTACTTCCCCTTTCACAGCTATATTTTGAATGTCTTCAATTAAATCTGTTCATTTCGTCTGACTGTGAAGAGGTCTGCCTATCACACCAAATGTAAATACATTTGCCATGTCTTCTTTCCAGACTGACCCACAGTGCCTCTTCCTTATCCTATAGGTCCTGTAATTATAGCTTTATTATTATCTTTAACATATGCCACTCCCCTCCTTTCTTCCTACCCTGCCTTTTTTGAACAGGTTGTAGCCCAGTATAACTATATCCCAGTCATGGCTGTCCGTGAACCTTGTGTCTGATCGCCACTAAATCCAAATCAGCCTCTTCCATCACAGCCTCAAGATCTAAAACCTTATTTCCTATAGTTCAAGCATTAGTATATACTGCTTTTCCAGACATTATCCCCTTCCCCCCCCCCCATTTGTGTAAAGATATTTAATGCTTCATTTACCCGAGAGCTTTGATCACCCTGCCCCAATGATTCTTAATTTTAAAAAATTCTTAAACGTGTGTAGGTTTCTGTGAAATAGCTAAGTATTGATACCTCTCATTTCTTTGGAAATTAGGTTCAACCATTTGGACCCCAGATAGCTTCAATTTGCTGTTGGAACTGACATATATCACATTTTTGCAGCTAGGGAGGTGGAGAAGCAAATACAGTATGCCGTCTATTATCCGAATGGTCAATTACTGAGCTGGCACACAGCATACATACAGGTGGGCCAGAATGGGAACAGGCCCACCCAGTAGCAGCACATCATTCCTGTATCCATTTCCCACAGATAGTTGAAAAATTAAAATTTCTCACCAGAAGGATACGGTACCGTCTGGAGGTGGATAGAAAGAAGGGCCCGCAAAGCTCCACTATGTTGTGAGTCCTTACATGTCATGTGTGGTCACATTTACGTGCATGCATGTCAATATGAGGCACATGCTACCCAGTGGAGCTTCACGAGGCCTTCTTTCTATCCAGCTCCAGATGGTGCCATATCCTTCTGGTGAGCAATTTTAATTTTTGATAGGTTTGAGCAGTTCATCCCATCTGTAGAAAGGCCCAGTGGATAAGGAAAATGGCTGCAAGTGCAAAGAGATGAGGTTCTCAAATCAAGGATTTATGATTATCCGGACCTTCCCCTGCTGAGGAAAGTCCGGATAATCAGTGGCACAGTGTAGTCTCTTGTTTTAGGATCCTCATTCCTCCTTGATAGATCAATTAAGTCCATCATATAATCTGGTGCTATTCCAAACAAGATTTTAAAAATAAGGGTACAAGTTTTAAACATTAATTGTGCCCTGATTGGGAGCCAGTGCAATGTAAGGAACAACAGGGTTACCCTTTTGTACTTTGATACCCTGAAAATCAAGCAGGCTACTGTGTTATGAGCCATTTGTAACATTTTGATCAGATTCCTTACTCCCCGCATATACTACATTACAATAGTCAACCTGTTAGGATATTCTTGGTCTCTGCCTCATCATTTAACAGTTGACGATCTTCTCTCCATAAGGTACTTACATGGTGCACAGAATTAGCATGGGCTGGCTGCAGATTTTACTGTTCTTCTGGAGACAAGGCTGTGGAGGAGTGATCTAATGGTTAAAAAATGGGGCTGACAACCAGGGAAGTCTGGTTCAAATTCCACTGCTGAGCCTTTTCATCTTAGGCAAGCCACTAAACCCTTCATTGCCTCAAGAACAAATTTAGATTGCAGTCCCTCCAGGAACAGGGAAAATATTTAGTGTAGTGAGCAAAACCTACCTTGAGCTACAACTGATAAAGGTATGCGCTAATCAGTTGTGACCCCCCCCCCCCCCCAGTTCAGACCACCACTGAAATCCCCCTTCTGCTTCACTGTACAGTTGCAGTGTGACAGTGGTGCAGCAGCAGGTACTCATCTCCCTCCTATTTTGATCTCTGGGTCCCTCCAATCCCTTCTCACAGGCACCAACAGGGTTAAGGTTGGCTCTGCACCTGGCATAGAACAGCCAGTTCAGATTACACTAGGGCAGACCCTTATTGCGTCCTGTTTCTCTACTGAACATTTATAGTCCCTGCTCTTAAATTATTAATGTGCAGCACAGAGTGAAGAATGTGTACTGGGGACACAAAGCAAGGAACATGTGAGAACACAAGAGCATGAGTGGATATTTGCCTTAGAAGATTAGCATTGGTGTCTCAGAAAGATAAGTGAACAATGTCTGAATTTGGAAGACAAGTGTATGCTTAAGGTATGTGAGTATGTCTGCAGTTTTACACTGCACACAACACTTCCAACCGTCAGTACCTCAGTAAGTCAGGTTTGATTCCACCCATGTTTTCCCCTGTGATATTTCTTACAAAAATGAACAGCATTCTTTCCAGACTGTTATTCAGTGATACTGCACATGATCTTCTGAGTCCACATCAAGGCTGGCCCAACCATCAGACAAGCCTAGGCAGTCACTTACAGCAGCAGCTTTGTGGGGGAAATAAAAAGCAACTGCAATCAAAGCAAGATAGTAAATCCTGACAGCCATCCAAACTCAAAGAACCATCAGCACATAAGTGTATGCAAATCAAGTTCATGCATTTTCATTGTGGATGTCCTGAAAATCTGACTGGCAAGGAGTACTCCAGGACTGGACTTGGGGAACACTGCTTTAAGTCACTAATTGAGGCCATCTTGTTTTGGGGCCAAGGCATGTATGTTTTTGTAGGTTTATTTTTTCTGGTTCAGATTTCTCCTTCCTCCATTTTTTAACACAGGTTTCGCCAACCTCAAATTCTCTGGCTGCTGCTCTTTGCTGGTTTCCTTTGCTCTGTCAATAACTTTCAATTTAAAGTGTGTGGTACAGGACTTGTGTTTTGTTCTAGGCATGGTATCCTATAAGGCATGTTAACATTTGTTTTAATTGATTAGGGCATATGCTGAATACAAATTACCCAATAAATTCCTCTTACTTTGGTAACAGCTATGAAAATCAAAATATGGCTCCACCATGTGTTATATCCCTGAATGGATACATCAGTCCCGCTTTATGCGATGGCGTTTTATATGCATGGGCATGTTTGTTTGTTTTTTAATTAACTTGAATGTATTATTTCTGCATGTGCACATTATATATGTGGGCACATTTGCATGAAAATATGGTACTTTAATTGTATGAAATATAGGCAGTGTCAGCACATTTGTTTTTTGTGCTACAAATAGCTTGGTCTCAATATGACGTGCACCCTCGGACACACAATGTATACCGAGTGTGGGTCAAGCAGCACCCTTGGATGCACAATGTACCGAGTGTGGGTCAGGCAGCACCCTCAGATGCAAAGTGTAGCAAGTGTAGAACAAGCTGTGTTAATATGCCTAGTTTTCTGGTATTGTATTTTACACATGGTTATATTTGTTATGCTAATTTCTTTGTACAAAGTTAAGACACTTTTTACCTTTAGGAAACTAAACAAGGTAGAGTTAGCTAGTAACCAGAGGTAAGACCATTGTAAGGAGTAAGCAAGCTGGGCAGTTGTCCAGGGTGCCAAACTGTGGGGAGGAGGTCACTAGCCTCAATCCGAGTCCGCAAGTCCATGTGCACAGAAAAAAAAGCAGGGTGCCAGAAGTAACCCTTGAACTGGAAGACATTTTGTCAGTGACTGCCTTGCTACAGAAACCAACCAGTGACAGGACAACTTTAAAAATGCTTATTGACATAGTAGCCTAATGACTAGTGCAGTGACATAGAATTAGAGGAACTAGGTTCAATTCCCACTGCAGCTCCTTGCAACGCTGGGCAAGTCACGTAACCCTCCATTGTCCTAGGTACAAAATAAGAACCTGTAAACAGGTTTGAGGTATATCAAATCCTCATCCCCTTTCTCCCAGTTGTATTGAAGACCTCCCCAAGATTCCAGCCACACTGAAACAAATAGGGGAATCAAGAGCCCATGAAAAGTGTAAGATGGAGGGGAGACTGGTCACAATGCCTTTCTCTGTGGCAGAAGTTTGAAGGAAACTGGATGAGTAGTTCAAATTGTTGGGAATAAAACAGATTCCATCTTAAGATCAGTTTTTCTGTCAGAAACTAAAGCTAGGAATGTGGGTCTAATCCTCAAAGACAAGAAAACATGCTGAAATTAAGATATTATGGGTGCCAAGCAAGCTAGAAATGTCTAATCATTGAGTTAAGAATGTTATAATGAGTTGCTGTCATCGGCTGTGACAAGTCCATTTTACATGACATCATGAGGTGTGCCTGTATTTCATGTTTACTGGGTGTGGTGAGGTATGCAGTGCTAGTTTTAATAGAGGTTCACAAGTTTTGGTCTGCATGAGATGCAGGTATATTATTTCCTTGAACTAGAGCAGCACCTGTGCTGGTATGAGAGGATTGTGCTGCTGCACTCTGGGGGATGAGTGCGTCCAGGAGACACCTCTCCCTGCAGAAAAGGGTCTGGGCCCTGCTCAGGGCCTTCCTGCATGTGTGTAGCCATTCCCTACACCACTTCAAAAAGGAGAGAGATCCCTTCAGTTCCTCTTTCAGGAGGCAGGTAAAGATCATGAAGACCCTCTGTTCTGAGGGTTACTTCATGCCTGCAGTGAAAATTAGTGCTTGAGGGGTTTTTGAAAAGTGTGTGTCTTGCTCATTCCCAACATTATGAGTAAGTGAATCTAGGGTCTGCTGTGCCGATCAGGGTCCCCAGCTGCCTGTAAAGTAGATACACAGCACTGAAAAGGGTATTCAAAACACACTCAGTCAGGCCACAACTACATGCAAGGCTGGCATTAACAGTAGTTGTGACTGTCTCTGGGAAAACATAACTAAAGTCACCAGAAACAACTGTCACACTTGCACTGGGCCCCAAGCTTAGCTGAAGATACAGCCTGCTAGTGGGTTTTGGGGGGTCCCCTGTAAAACTTGTGCCCTTGGCCCTAGCATGTTTAACACCAACCCCAGTTCTATGGATGCAAGATCATACAGCCCTTACATCAGGCAGGGCTGGAAAACACCAAGTCTGTGCAAAACCAGCAAGTTCCAGGTGGAGGAGGGGGATGAGAGAGACTAGCTGGGAAGGAAAGCAAGAAATTGCAAAGGAAATGCAGTTAAAACAAATGAAATAGTTAAGTTTGTCTAGACTTCTAAGCATTGCTTTGTGCTTCAAGTTTTCTAAAGGTGTTGCCACCTCTGTCAGGTACCTTATAAACAGTGCTTGATGGTTGTATTCTTATACCAAAGGTTCAACAGGAAACTAACTCCTTGCAGGAGTGGGAAGAGCAGCTTCTTTCTTTGTAGGTGGAGGGAATACATGGAAGGGGTGACGATATTGCGCTCAGAAGTTCGGTCAGACATATCCAGTAGTATTCATAAGACAGTGACAGCTGGAAGAGCAGCACTACAGACAGTGCTAACATTCCAGTCAAGCTATTACTTGCTGCTGTTGACAGGCTCAGAATCCCTGCTATGTCTCCTGAAATATCTCTTCTAGATAAAGTGGCCTAGTACATTCCTGGACAGCTGCAACTAAGTTGTTTCAGCTCACTGGCTTTACCTTTAAGGCATAAGGGTGGGCTGTGACACATTAGCATATATACATCTCATACATATTCATTATGGTTAGACTGGATAAGGAACCATGTCTATTGCACACTAAAGTTTTTTTACAGAACTGCTTTCCGTCGCGGGGACAACCAAAGTTTACGGGGGCGTGTCAGCACCGTACCGAAGGCGGGACTGGGGCGTGATTAAGAGATGGGCATCCTCGGCCGATAATGGAAAAAAGAAGAGCGTCCCTCACGAGCATTTGGTCGACTTTACTTGGTCCCTTTTGTTTCATGACCAACCCTCGAAAAGGTGCCCGAACTGACCAGATGACCACCGGAGGGAATTGGGGATGACCTCCCCTTACTCCCCCAGTGGTCACCAACCCCCTCCCACCCAAAAAATATATATAAAAAAACAAAACAAAACATTTTTTTCCAGCCTCTATGCCAGCCTCAAAAGTCATACCCAGCTCCATCACAGCAGTATTCAGGTCCCTGAAGCAGTTTTTAGAGGGTGCAGTGCAGTTCAGGCATGCGGACCCAGGCCCCCCTCACCTGTTACACTTGTGGTGGTAAATGTGAGCCCTCCAAAACCCAGCCAAAACCCACTGTACCCACATGTAGGTGCCCCCCTTCATCCCTAAGGGCTATGGTAGTGGGTTTTAGGGGGGGGGGGTTGGGGGGGCTCAGCACCCAAGGTAAGGGAGCTATGCACCTGGGAGCAATTTGTGAAGTCTAATGCAGTGCCCCCTATAGTGTCTGGTTGGTGTCCTGGCATGGGAGGAGGACCAGTGCACTACAAATACTGGCTCCTCCCACGACCAAATGCCTTGGATTTGGTCGTTTTTGAGATGGGCGTCCTCGGTTTCCATTATGGCCAAAAACCGGGGTCGACCATCTCAATATTTAGGTTGACCATCTGTAAGGTCGACCTAAATGTTGAGATTTGGTCGTCCACGACCATATTATCAAAACGAAAGATGGATGCCCATCTTGTTTCGATAATACGGGTTTCCCCGCCCCTTCACCGGCACGGCCTTAGAGATGGACACCCTTAGAGATGGTCGTCCCCGTTCGATTATGTCCCTGTATGTGAACAGAAGTATTCAGCAGCACTACAGAAATCTTCTGGTTACCAACAATCATAAAGTGATTTGCCTGGTAGGCTACCAAATGACCACCAGGCTTCACATCTGCCAGCCTTTAGTTTGTTGGGCCACAAATATGTTTTGGAATAGGTATTGTGTATCAGCTGTACCAGGGAAGCCAGGTTCAAATCTCATTACTGTTCCACGATTTCTTGGACAAGTCACTTAACATGCTATTTTCTTGGGACACTCAGCCTGCAAGCCCTCCAAGAAAAGGAAATATATACTGTACCTGAATATAACTTGCCTTGAGCTACTACTGAGAAAGGTATAATCTAAATGCAAAATCAGGTATATTTTAAAGTAATAAACCCTAGAAATGTCACTCAAACTATAGAGCAATTCTACCATACCATAATACCACTAATTTCCAAGAGTCACACAAGAAAGGCCTACCAAAGAAAAGGCTGCACCATAAACATTATAGTGGGCACCAGATCATCAATATACCTATTGGAAAACTAAACAAGTCAGATTAATAGATTGATCCTGCACAGGCACTAAATGCAAGCAGAATACCTGGTCTCTTCCACACCTACAGAATGCAGATAAACCCTCTCAAAATATAGAATAAATAACTACAAACTAAAAATAGAAATATGTAGACAACAAATTAAACTGAACTCCTAAGAAACCAGACTGCATACACCACCAGCTAAATAGTGTGGCCCCTCCTATTGTGCAAAATATAAAGGTAGCAGGTGTAAATTTCAAAACCTGATATATTCCAAATACTACATTACAAGGGGTTCTTTCACTATGGTGTGCTAATGGATTCAGCGTGCACAAAGATTAATGCATGCTAAATGCTAAAAAGCTCATTTTATACCTATGGACTTCTTAGCATATCTTAATAAATGGTACCCCTAAATATAACTGGAGGAAAGTGGGTTTGGCCTCTGAAAGCCAACTGAAAAATGTATCAACTTAGTCCAAAGCTATTACCTTATTTTCCATTTTAAATATATAGGTAATATGTAATATACTATTTGTAATATGTCAGTTTTAGAAAGTTACATCTATTTTTATATTTTCCCACAGTACAGTGTAACAGACTCTGATGTTGTATGCTGAGCTTAAGGGTTCACGTTAATTTTTGTTTAGGATGCACAGCTACAACACTACGTTATCCTAAAATTAACATTCTTTCTACCTGTATGGTCTGGTCATTTACTTTTTCTAGTCATGTTGATTCCAATCTCTGGTTTCTGCTTTCTTCTCTCCTTAACTCTTGCCAGAGTTTCCTTTTTCATTTGTCATTTTCCTCCTGTCATCTTCACTTCCTTCATTATATCCAGCATTGATCTTTTCCTTTCAGTTTCTTGCATTTATTTTTCTGCCTCTGTCCAGGATTCATTATTAATAACCAGTTCTTCATTTCCCCTCTTTCCCTTACTCAAGCCCTCCCATTCCCCTTCCCCAGACTTTTACTAACTTTGTCCTCTCCTCCTTCCATCCTCTCTCCCTATTCCATCCCATGTCTCTTTCCCACCCCCTTCCATCCAGTATCTCCCATTTCTCTCATCCCCTTCCATACAGCATCTCCCCTTTCTTCCAACATCTCCCCCTTCCATTCAGTATCTCATTCCCCCTTCCCTGCTATGACCATTGGACCTCTTCCAATCCCCGCTCTCCCTCCCTGCCTTGGGAATCCAGGATCCTCTGTCTCTTATGCCTTCACCATCCAACATCACCCCTCTGTTTCTCTCACCCCGCACCATCACAGCTTTCTTCCCCATCTAACATCGCCCTTCTGTCCATCTTCCCCCCAGCATTCAGCATTACCCTGTCTCTCTTCTCACTCCCTCCATTCAGCATGGCCTGTCTCTCCACCAATACTCCCTTCCCCCATCACACAGCATAGTCCCATCTCTGCTCACCCCACTCCCTCCTAGTGTCTCATTAAAGCCTCCCCAGGCCACTTGCTTCTCAAGTCTGCAGCCACCTGAAGGTACTGCAAGCTTTCCTGCCCTGCTTCTTGTTCTCTCCTTCTTCCCCCTGCTGCCTGGCCTCAAAACAAAATGAAACCGTATATGGGGCCGTAGCCCTGCCCACACAGCTGCTAGCTTCTTCCTTCTCCCTCCTCAAAACAGAAGTTACATCATTAGGCGAGAAGGAGGGAAGCTAGCAGCAAGCACATGCAAGGCTACAGCCCCGCGCATGGTTTCATTTTGCTTTGTAGCTGTGGTGGTGGGTGGGAGGAGGGAGAGTAGGAGAGAGGCACTGCAGCTCGCGATTCCTTCAGGCCGCCACAGTAGTGGTCTGGGAGGAAGTCAGTGTCTGGTTACCTGTGTCCCTACCCCTGCCCAGTTAGGAGCACCTTGTTTTGGGGAGGGGGAGGGCAATGCCCCTCCCCACCCCAAACTACACCCATACACACAAGGTACAGCACAGGCAGTAGTAGCAGCAGTGCAAGCTTCCTTCAAATACTTAGTTCATACTAATGTATTCTTGTTCTCAAAAATGACTTTTGCTAGGGATGCTTTGATTTATTCTAAAATGTTCACATTACTGCTGCATTTTAAGTGGGTGGGTGGGTAAGTCAATAAAAGTAATTGAGTCCTTAAAGTTTTGAATTACAAATTAAAGACAATTTCTGCATTTGTTCTAAGAATGCAAAGAAACTTGGCATCTATACCCCGTGTTCATGTTCCCATTTGATTATAGAGCAGATGTAAAATTATGCAAATGAAAAGTGGCCACTCCTTGCAATTTTACTTTGCATATATCTCTTCAGTTTATGTTCTTTCGGCCTCATTCTTAAATCATTACTCAACATGAAACTTTTGGAAGGGACCAAGTGGTTGTTCCTGTTACACAATCTCTTATTTCAGCTCTCTCATAAACTAGTATATCCGTATTCCAGATCCATCTGTCATTCAACCTGTCCATGGTTATAACCCTAACAGTATCTGCACATCTACAACAGATTTAAAAGTAGGCTGATCATGAGGGCAGGCTGGGTGTTAGGACATCAGCCTCTAGGTTTGGTAAATGCATGGATTATACAGCTTGGTGGGAAGGGGCTTGGAGCTAGGCAAAAACTCACAGTAATAAACTTTCAAGTATATTAGAAGCAGAAAGGCTGCGAGGGAATCCGTGGGACTGTTATATCATTAAGGAGTAAGAGGGGCATTCAGGAAGGATAGGACCATACCAGAGGGTGAATTAATTAATTATTTGCCTCGCTTTTACTGAAGATGTAAGAGATCTACCTGTATCAGAGATGGTTTTCAAGGGTGATTATGCAGAGTAACTGAAAAATCTGTGAACCTGGAAGATGTACTGAGCCAAATTGACAAATTAAAGAGTAGTAAATCACCTGGATCGAATGGCATAGACCCTAGGATACTGAAAGAACTCAAATATGAAATTGTAGATATGCTATTAGTGATCTGTAACCTATCGTTAAAATCATCTGTAGTACCTGAAGATTGGAGGGTGGCCAATGTAATGCCTATTTTTAAAAAGGGATCCAGCCTGACTTCAGAGTTGGGCAAAATAGTGGAAACCTATTATAAAGAATAAAATTATGGAACACAGACAAACATGGTTTAATGGGACAAAGTCAACATAGATTCAGCCAAGGGAAGTCTTACCTCAATTTGCTCCATTTCTTTGAATGTGTAAATAAACGTGGACAAAGGTGAGCTGGTCAATGTAGTGTACCTAGATTTTCAGAAACCATTTGGCAAAGTCCCTCATGAGAGACTGAGAAAATTAGTGTGTCATGGGATAGCAGGCGATGTTCTGTTGTGCATTAGGAATTGGTTATTGGATAGAAAACAAGAGGGTAAGGTTAAATGGCCAACTCTCAGTGGAGTGCCCCAAGGATCTGTACTGAGACCGGTGTGCTATTTAAAATATTTATTAATGATCTGGAAATGGGAACAATGAGGTGAGGTGATTAAATTTGCAGATGCAAAATTATTCAGAGTTGTTAGAATGCATGTGGATTGTGAAAAATTGCAAGAAGACCTTAAGATGGAAGAAAGGGCATCCAAATGGCAGATGACATTTAATGTGGACAAATGCAAAGTGATGCACATTGGGAAGAATAATCCAAATCATAGTTACTTGATGCTAAGATCCACTTTAGTAGTCAACACCCAAGAAAAAAATCTAGGTGTCATTGTAGACAATATGCTGAAATCTTCTACCCAGTGTGTTGTGGCGGCCAAAAAAAAAGCAGACAAAATACAAGGAATTATTAGGAAAGGGATAGAATACAAGACAAAGAATATTATAATGCCTCTGTGTCACTCCACAGTGCAACCACACCTTGAGTATTGTGTGCAATTCTGGTCACCATAACAACAACAACAACAAAAAATAGAATAGCAGAATTAGAAAAGGTTCAAAGAAGAACAACCAAAATGATAGAGGATGAAATTCCTCTCATATGAGGAAAAGCTTAAGAGGTTATGATTCTTCAGCTTAGAAAAGACGTTTGAAGGAGGATATGATACAGGTCTAAAAAAATACTTAGGGGGTCTTTTACAAAGGCACGCTAGCAGTTTTAGTGTACACTAAGGATTAGCGTGTGCTAAACTTTAATTATTTACGGCGAGGCACCGGGATACATGACAGACCTCATTGACCTGCCAACCAGAAACACTACAAAATCTGCACGATCATACCTAAACCTCCACTACCCAAGCAACAAAGGACAAATACAAATCCACTATGGAACACATTGCCAAAAGCAGTAAAAACTACGCTTGACAACATAAATTTTCGGAAGGCACTAAAGACAGACCTGTTCAGAAGAGCATACCCCACCGACCCAACATAAAAATGCCTGTTCACCTGCAACACAATGCAACCAAAGACTGTAACGAACATTACCTGACTCTTCTTCCCCCTTTTCCCCTCAAAGTTCCCCCAACTGTACCTACCATACATGTACCTCATTCTACACAATATCACTTTGTATTCATTCATACCATGTATTTGTTCAGACCGTAATCGGCAACGTCGTTATCGGTAATATGTAAGCCACATTGAGCCTGCAAAAGGTGTGAAAATGTGGGATACAAATGTAACAAATAATAATAAACGCTAGAGATGCTCATAGAAATATATGGGCGTCTCTAATATTTAGCACATGCTTATTTTTAGTGCGCGCTAAAAACGCTAGCGTGCCTTTGTAAAAGGACCCTTAGTGGTGTAGAACGGGTAAATGTAAATCGATTTGTTTATTCTTTCAAAAAGAGGACAAAGGGGACACTCAATGAAGTTATGTGGAACTACTTTTAAAACAAATAGGAGGAAATATTTTTTCACTCAATGAATAGTTAAGCTCATTGCCAGAGGATGTGGTAACAGCAGTTAGTGTATCTGAGTTTAACAAAAGGTTTGGACAAGTTCCTGGAGAAAAGGTTCATAGTCTGCTATTGAGACATAGGTAAAGCCATTGCTTGTCCCCGGGATCAGTAGCATGAATCTTGCTACTATTTGGGATTCTGTTAGGTACTTGTGACCTGAATTGGCCATTGCTGGAAGCAGGATGCTGGTCTGGCCCAGTATGGCTATTTTGTTCTTAGGTTATGTTCTTAGGTTATGGATCTTAGAAAAACTCATCTTCACTTACCATGTCGGGGTATGGCGGCTGGCAGCAGCTTTAAACAACGTGCAGGCTCGGCCCTTCTCTGTCTCTCAGCTCTGGTCCCGCCCTATGCTGTTTAACGCTGGTGCCAGCTGCCATATCCCGACGTGGTAAGTGAAGATGAGTTTTAAAAATCGGAGGGAGGGGGCCTGGAACTGGGTGGGAGGGATGACGACCATGGGACTGGGAGGGAGGGAGGGGACCACCCAGGAACTCAGAGGGAAGGAGAGAGGGGAGGGAGGGGGCCTGGAACTGGATGGGAGGGATGACGACCATGGGACTGGGAGGGAGGGAGGGGACCACCCAGGAACTCAGAGGGAGGGAAGGAGAGAGGGGAGGGAGGGGGCCAGGAAGTCGAAGGGAGCGAGGGGGGCCTGGAACTGGGAGGGACTGGAAATGGGAGAGAGGGAGGGGGCCTGGAATTCAAAGGGAGATGGAGTGGGGAGGTGTGATGCAAATGTAGGGGGGGAGGGCAAGGGACAGAGGAGAACTGCTGCACCACGATGGATGGAGGGGGCAGAGGAGAGATGCTGCACATGGATGGATGGATGGGAGGGGGCAGGGCACAGAGGATGTTTGCTGCATATGGATGAATGCAGGGGAGAGAGCATAATTGATGCACACGGGACACACACTATACTCTCTCACTCACACAGACAGACACGCACATTCTGTCTCTCAATCACACACTCTCTCTCTGACACACTCTTTCTCTCTCACACATACTCACTCTCTCACACATACTCATTCACTCTCTCCTAACAGTTCCTTTAAAAACATAATTGCTTTAGAGGACAACCTTGATAGCGCCTGTTTCATTTCTTTCAGAAACGGGCCTTTTTTTTTAGTAGTATCATGATATTTACGCTTCTCTGATGCTCTGCCACTTTGGTAAATAAGGAGCAAACTGCATGATGAACTGGTTGGTCTTGTAACAGCTATCTTTCAATCTGTTCAGTCTCTTTTATCCTTTTATAAGGCCTGCATGTGATGCAACAGACTTCAGTCCAGCTCCTACAGACAAGTGAAAGAGACCCTAAGACCTGGTACTCCTCTGTCTGACCTATTCACTTCCTCATATGGTGCCAGACAAGCCTCTTTCACTATGTCAACATAAGAAACCTCAAAAGACAAGCAGAATCACTGCTTTTAGCGGGAATTTTGGCCCTCTGCCCAACCAGGAGAGATAATCAGCGTTTTTAACTAGTACCCCCCTGGTCTGTTACATAGAATAGCAACAGAGATGAATCACTTGCCCTGGTATTCTTGTAACCATTAGACTTCCTGCTGCATAAGTCATTCTTACTTTCAGAACACATGGGTGATCAGTGAAGATTTTCTCATGCCCAGTGGTGGGGGAACAGTCACCTGCTTTAAATGAACCTCTCTTCTGCTGGCACAGGTCAGAAGGAGGGGGTTCCACATAGGATATGCTGCTGATGAACTGACCTTTGCCTTCCCAGTGTTTCTTAAGTGCCGGTTATTGCAAGGAGTACTCCCTTTGTGTCTGGAGGATTGGGGGGGGGGGGGGGCAGAGGGGTGCTTGTGAAATAACCTGAACAGTGCTAAACAGGTAAATGTGTATAGTGATACATAAAGATCAGATATGAGGGGTGCCAAGAGAGCACTCAGTTTATTTAAGAAGAGTCTGGAAAGACCCTTCTCAGCTGGCGTGAATTTATCACTCCTTATAAGCTTGAAAACCAAACTCCCACCACCTCTTTCCTATGTGGTTCTCCAGCAGACAGATACCATTCTAGGTCGTGGATGGTCGTGTTCACAGCAGACTTCAACACTATAGGATCTGGGGCAGCTTTGCAGAGAACACCCATTGTTTCTTCCTGTTACCCTTAGCCAATCATTCTTCTAAATTAAAGAATATGTGAAGTGACCAGCAATTATGTCTAAATATTGACAGAGGACACAATAGCCCTTGTAATGCTAGGGTGGCCTTCTACTTTTATGGCATGGTGAAAGTTAGCTAGTGTTATGTATGCAAATTAAGAAGCACCCTGTGCTTCACATGTGCTATTCCTATGAGCAGGTAAAGGGGGAGGGGCACGGTTAAAATAGGATATGTATATTGTATTTGTCTATCCTGACTTCAGTACACCATGGGAATGCCTCTCGCTACCTACCTACCTACTGTGGAAGTCTTTTCTGCATACTTTTAGCCATTCTGAGGACATTTTTCAGTTAGGTACATGGTTTTCAAATGGTCCTTGGTGTAGTGCATTGACTGGGACTCAAGTTTGGGAGTGTGACTGGGATGGCATGCTTTCCCTCCACCTTATCCTTAGTCAAATTACTCAGGTGTAAAGACAAACAGATGCTTAGGGCACAGGGCAGACAGTGCAGGAATGTAATGGACTCATTTCTCCTGTCACTCCATATCTGCTGAAAGCAAAATAACTTGCCTTTAACAAGGTCAACCTCCAGCTGTGCCCGAGATCAGGGGCAAAAGTCAGTCTGAGGGTTAATCCTGTACCATCACAGCTCCAGGGGCAGAATACCTCTGTCTCTGATAAACACAAGCTGTTGCTAAAAGCAGGTTTATACAGTTATGTATATATGTATTCCTTTGAGCTTTGACATACACCTTAGCAGTCAGACACGTAGCACAGGTCCTTGTACTAATGCAGACACATTGCAATCTTAAGTATGGCATTCCATGGACTTCCATTTTATGGAGACCCGAGTAGCAATCAAAGATTTCTGCACTAAAAACTTGGTAATTTTAGACCCCTTCTTAGCATCATACCTGTCTGTGGCTGTCCAGATCCCTCCTGCGCCTATCTACATATACCCACAGCTGCACAAATTCCAGTTGCTCCACTTTGCCTCAGGCCCACCCAGCAGCTGGGGGGAGGGATCAATAACCTCCACCAGCTGAAGAAAGAGAGCCCACTTAACTAAAGCATGGCACTCCACAGCAGCTTGTTGAGCCTCTGATGCTGGCGCTGTGCACATGCTCAGTTTTCAAACTGCTGGGGGTAGGTGCTCTGCATTTCTTCATCTGGCAGGGCTTAGGGATGCCTGCCATTAAGGTATTTCTAATTTTAATTTTTGAGGGGGCAGTAGGAGTGAGAGAAGAGAAAAAAAATCTGTTCAACTCACCCCCCCCCCCCCCCCCCAAAATGTGGTTCTGGCTCCTGCTGTAATGAACAGATAAAACAAAGAAATCAGTCCCACTAGAAATACTGCTTATTTGCCTCCCTGGGATCTGCATTGAAAAATATATGCCAGTGAACTTTTTATATATAATTTTTGTATTTCTAGCGGAGTTGATTCTTTTTAGGTGTTTGTATTGGTTTATCTCTTCCTTGAGGATTTTTTTGCATTGCCTGCTGTAACGAAGCAGGTTCTTTTCTCAGAAAGCTACTGTGCGTGGGAGCACAGTCAATACAAGGCCTGTGTGTGTTTCTGGCTACATAATGCAGAATAGTGTTTAATGCATAAGTTGACCCATGCAGTAGACATTGGCACACATCAAATTAAAATGTATGGTAGTGAAGCTATTAGCTACTACTGCAAAAGACTACAGTGAGCAGAATGCAGGAAACGGAATGTCAAGTCTGAGGAGGTGTAGAAGGGTTAACTTGTCCTTCTGCAGCATTTCTCATGAGGGCAGAAAAGCCAGTTATCCCCCCCCCCCCCACACACACACACACACACACACACCACCCCCAGACTGACACTTCACTATTTGCTGACCCCCTGATCCCTCCAACATCCCCTCCCCCAAAATAGAAAAAAATAGCCCTGGTGTCTAGTAGTACCCCCCATCCTAGGACACACCATACAGGGTTAGTTTGCCAAACCTATTTATTTGGTAAGCTAATTCCATACAGTGTATCCCAGAATGCACTGCATAAAGTCAGGCACCTCCATTTTTTTTTAATATAGAAGCAGGAATTATTATTTGTTACATTTGTATCCCACATTTTCCCACCGTTTTGCAGGCTCAATGTGGCTTACATATAACCGTTAACGGTGTTAGCCGATTCCGGTCTGAACAAATACAAAGTATGAATGAATACAAAGTGATATTGTGGTAGAATGAGGTACATGTATGGTAGGTACAATTGGGGGGAACTTAGGGAGGGAAAGGGAGAAGAAGAGTCCGGTAATGTCCGTTACGAAATTTGGTTACATTGTGTCGCAAGTGTCCAGGTATTTTTATGTTGGGTCGGTGGGGTATGCTCTTCTGAACAGGTCTGTCTTTAGTGCTTTCTGAAAATTTAGGTGGCCGGGCTTAGTTTTTACTGCTTTTGGTAATTCGTTCTATAGTTGTGCGCTTAGGTAGGAAAAGCTGGTTGCATAGGTGAATTTGTATTTGAGTCTTTTGCTGCTTGGGTAGTGGAGGTTTAGGTATGATCGTGCAGATTTTGTAGTGTTTCTGGTTGGCAGGTCGATACGGTCTGTCATGTATCCCGGTGCTTCGCCGTAGATAATTTTATGGACAGTTGTGCAGATTTTAAAAGTGATACGTTCTTTGATGAGTGGGTGGGGAGTGTACCCTACATTCCAGGGCTATTTTTTTCTGGGGTTTTTTGTTTTGTTTTTAAAGAGCCACCATCCTCTGGTGGCAAGTGGAGGTCATTTGGGGTCTTGAGGGATCAGGAAATTGAAGGGAGAGGGAAGAGGACTCCTTACACACTGCAGCAAGTTTTTTTGTTCTTTTACTATCCCCCTTCCTGTTAGGGAAACTGTCCCCACAACATGGTAGGAAGAGGGCTGTTTTATAGTAATCTGCAATTTACTGCCACAGTGGTAGTGCACACTTGATATAATGCAGCAGTAATTCACATGCTCGATTTTTGTGTATTTGAAGTTTGCTCACACCTTTTTCACTAGTAGGTCAAGGTGAATTATATTCATGTACACTAGGTACTGCATCTTGATAGTAAATTTTTGCTGATAGCTTGTGTTAGAAGCCATGTGGTCAGCAGCTCTAAACATACAGCTTTACAGCATCGACCCCTCACAGTCTGAGCTCCTGCAGGTACTATCGGTCAGCTTAGCTGATGCTTCCAGGTTGTCTGGTGCCTGTTTTCAGCAATATTTACTTTAGATAATTAAGCAGTGGGGGAGGGACTGAGGGAGAAAATGGAAGCAGGCTGCTCAGTGAGGTGTTGCAGGGTCTGTAAAGATAGCAAGGATGCCCATAGGTTTGAACCGACATTGAAAATGTCAACATTCTTTCCCATATTTCTAATCCAAAACAGAAAATTAAAAATTTCCCCCCATTTCCACTGTTGTTCAAATGGGACACGTGTTGAAAATGCCCCAAGATAGAAAAAAGCCCCCTAAAAACCCCAAATAAATTCTGTAAATGACTCAGGAAGTAGAACATTCAGAAGGAATGGATCCTCAGGAGCTTAACCGAGATTGGATAGCAGAGCCGGTAGTGGGAGGTGGGGCTGGAGGTTGGGAGGCGGGGATAGTGCTGGGCAGACTTATACGGTCTGTGCCAGAGCCGGTGGTGGGAGGCAGGACTGGAGGTTCGGAGGCAGGGATAGTGCTGGGCAGACTTATACGGTCGGTGCCAGAGCCGGTGGTGGGAGGCGGGACTGGAGGTTGGGAGGCAGGGATAGTGCTGGGCAGACTTATACGGTCTGTGCCAGAGCCGGTGGTTGGGAGGCGGGGATAGTGCTGGACAGACTTATACGGTCTGTGCCCTGAAGAGCACAGGTACAAATCAAAGTAGGGTATACACAAAAAGTAGCACACATGAGTTGTCTTGTTGGGCAGACTGGATGGACCATGGAGGTCTTTTTTCTGCCGTCATCTACTATGTTACTATGTAACACTATATTTTGGCTTGCACACCCTAAACAATAACATTGAATAATGGAGATAGTAAGTCAGACAAATATGTATGCCAAGAGATTTCAGGGCACTATCACATGAAGCCTGCGGCAGCTAGGACACACCTGAAACTCTCCAAATGCTCTTCACCCACTGACCTCAAAGGCCAAACCAGTCCAATTTTCAGGATTTTCCTACTCAGGTCATTAGCATATAGTGGAAATAGATATACAGAAGGTCCAAAAAACCTGACCTGTTTGCACAGGGCCATTGGGACATGAATGGTAGGGGAGGGGGAGTTAATGGTATTTGTGTGGGGGGGGAGGGTATTAATGTATTTGTGTGCATTTTTTATTTTATTATACCTTGCTTTGAGCTGTTTGATGGAAAATTATTAAAGATGAGCATTAGCATGCCGTTCCTGCTATTAGAATCAGCTATCAAACAAGTCCCAATATTCAAAAAAGAGTGGGGGCAGACTACAACAGATCTTATCAAAAAAACATTAAGATAACATTTTTATATTAAACACATGAAACTTATGCTATGTGAAAAGCTCATGTGTTTTTATATAACAATATTAATATAACGTTTCTACAAAAACTTGTACTATACTAAGGAAGCCAATGAAGAATTGAATGAGTTACTAGGCTGTGATCCTGGTGTGAAGAATCACTAGAGAGGCTTCAGTATGGTTATGAGTTTAATTGCTCACATACTATTGAAATAAGAAATTCTTGATCACTGGGTTTTCTTTATAAAATCTGTTTCCTGCTATTAGTGGCAGCAGGGGTAAGCTCCAACACAGCCGAGGACACATCACAGGGGACAGCTGTGACCCCAGGGGGGATTCTTCCATTCTAGGCTAGTTGCAAAAAGAGGAGGAGGTCTCTCTGCCTGACCTGTCTGTGACACCATTTAGTTTTAGGAACCTGCAGCCCTTGAGCCTCTGAGGCCAAGGCAAGCCTTCAGCCATGCTGGAGCTGTGGAGGTGAGCTAGAGGGTGCAGCTTCCCCTTTCCCCTGGTCGCCACTGCTGCCCTGCCTCTCCCCAGTCCAAGCTCCAAAGGTACTCGGCACAATACAGGCCTATATTCAAGTGCTGTCGTGTCCCTGCCCTCCCCCCATGCAGGACTTGTTAGGGAGCAGAGGAGAGATAGTGCTCAAGTGGAGGCCTATGCTGAAAGGCAGTGCTGAGTACTTTTGGAGCTTTGGCCGAGAGATAGATGGCCCAAGGGAGAGGATATGATGCTCTCCTGCATCACCATTCTCTCTCCCCCTCTAGGCAAATACCTGGTCAAGTAGTAGCAGGACTAATCCTCTACTAGGGTGTAATGCTACTTCAAAATTCCTCTAAAATCTCCTACAGCTAGCACTTTTTTAAAAAGTTTAACTGATTTTCTATGGGCTCAAGTGACAATTTCAGTGAGATGAAGTTATTGAATAGTCAAGGCAGTGTCTGAAATCAGTCCTAGTGGCCCCTCAGCCAGTTGTGTTTTTAGGCTATATCCAGCCTATGCCACATTTCCTGTATATTCATGACAGATATCCTGAGAATATATAGTCACCAGGTGACACTGTGGAAGTCCTGCTTTAAAGCGCATTAATTTGTTTGACCTGGCTTCTTCTTTATGTTACTTTTGTACATCTATTCCACTCAGTCAGACCTGGTTCTTACAGGACCTTCTACTGTCAATATTCAGAAGTACTGATGTGGTCAGTGAGCCCGACTGCATAAGGTGGGGTTTGTTTGTGTTTTAAATCCAAGGCAGTTGAACAGATAATTTTGGATGTAAAAATGGTTATGCCGTCAGTATGTCACTTGCCTACTGCGCCCACAACTCGAGTTTGAATCCCATACTGGGATTTCTGTCAGGTAGCTGGCCATCTCAGCCATCCATCCACTTTTCAGTTAGTAAATGACTACCTGACCTTAGCCTGGGGACGGGGGGAGATGATGGCAAAATACCCCACTAATAGTCTGCCAAGAAACCATCACACAAGTGGCGGCCCCCATAAGTTATTCCCATCTTGGTACAGGTGACGTGCTGCTCTTTCTACAAACTTTGTCTCATCAGATCAATATTCCTTACTACAACCTTCTGCATTAAATATTCTCATCCATTCACTAGTAATAACCAAACTGGATTACTGTAACTCATTATACAAAAGGTATTTGGCTCAAAGATATATGAAACACCACAATTCATATCATTACAAAAGCTGGTAAATATGACCATGTTACACCTTTACTTAAAACTGCCCATTGGCTCCCCATTTCTCATAGGATAACCTATAAAATTCTTCTCCAAGTTTTTAAAGCATTACCTTCTGGTCTCGGTACTTAATTCCCTATACACACACACACCCTTCATTTGTTCTGTTCCCATGATCAAAACCAGCTCGTTATACCCAGCTATAAAGAAATATTCACAAACACACCAGGTCATCCATTTTTCTAGTCCAAGGTCCACAGTTATGGAATTAGTTACCACCTCACCTTCAATCTCTTACCCAATATAAAGTTGATCTTAAAACATTATACGACAATGAGTACTGCTAGTTCCCCTTCTATGCATTTGAGTCTTTTGGAGCACCCTAGACAGATTGTACCCTATTGTCTGTTACCCCCTACCCCCATCCTCATCCTATCTATAATAGAGTTCTACTCCCCTTCCATCACCGTCTCCTTTATCTGCATCTTGATGTTTGATCACACGTTAACTAGATTGTATTCTACCTAGATGACCTTCCTTAAGGCAGGATAGTAAACATAAAGTTAGGTGTACAAAGGGGACATGTAATTCAGTGCCACTAAAGATATACAGCTCCTAAGCATGAATACTAGGGTACATTTTGGTGTGATTGTATATTGTACTGCCTCCATTTAAGCACTCCAGTGATGCACAGGGAGTGCTAGAATGTCATCTGGATACCTAGAATACAAGAAGAAACGCACATTAGGCCTCACCATTTACATCAGGTCAATGTCAGGTGTAAACAGGTATGCCTAAGGGCACCATGCAAGGCACATATCCTTGAGTTCTATACATGGTGTCTAGATTTGCACACAAATTAGCCAATTATCAACAATTAGGTGCTAACACCAACCGACGGTAATTGGCACCCATTAAAATTTGTGCTTGCATCTTGCTGCGTGCTATTCTATATGGCATGGCGCCTAACTAATATAGCACTTAAAAGTTACACGCATTCTTACAGAATTCTGCCTCATCTTGCTTAACTTGGGCATCAGCATTTACACCAGGTTTCAAGTCTGGTGCAAAAAAAGGATTCTATAAGAGACCTGTGCCCTTTATAGAATCATGCTTAGAACAGACTTTTCCGGCACCAATTTCAGCACCATTTATAGATTCCTCCCAATAACTTCTAGAATTCTAAATTGCAGGCACACTCATGCTCCTCCCATACATACACCCCCTTGCAGTTATGTGCTCTTGAGAATAGTGCATAGTGCGTTTACGCTCACAAGTGTGCATGGAACTGCACAAGCTCAGTTATTGAGTTGTCTTTCATATTTGTAAGTAATACTTACCATTTGTACAGGCCAGAGGCGTAGCCAGATCTCTATTTTGGGTGGGAGGACTGAGCCCAAAGTGGGGGGGGGGGCACATTTTGCACCTCTGCTCTACTGCAACCCCATATATGTGAGCTGGTGGGGGTCCCCAAGGCCTTCCACCAGAAGCCTTCCTGTGGCAATACTCAGCACCTCCGTATTTTTAGGTATAACTTGTCTGGAATGTTTTTACGTTTGGGGAGCATGCCAGGTGCCCTTCACCTGGATTGGCCACTGTCGGTGACAGGATGCTGGGCTAGATGGACCTTTGGTCTTTCCCAGTATGGCACTACTTATGTACTTATGATGCCTGCCCTGCTTTTTCGCCCCGGTGCACATGCTTGGTTTTAGTGCGCGTGAGGAGGGAGGGGGAAGCAGGCGGCGTGGCAGTGAATATCGCCACAGGAATGCTTCTGCTGGTGGTGCCAGCCAAACCAGCAGACTGGGGGCCTGAATCCAAACTGGGGGGCCCAGGCCCCTCAATGCTATGCCATTGGTGTAGGCCACTTGAAAGCTGAACAGTCTAACTCAGAGTTTTGAGGTATATGTGGATATTTCAATAGCATTGCCTAAATGAAGAACACCTCTAACTATGCATCTGCTTTGAAACAAGTCTTAAGTTTAGGTGGTGTAAAATTATACATAGCTGGACATTAAGAACGCAGCTACAGACACTGAAGACAAGTTGACATAGGTATCCTTTGTGAAAATTTAAATAAGTCTGTCAAGGTTTGTTGAAGCTGCTTTGCTACTGGTCAGCGCCTCGTGATGTGATAACTGCTGTGGTAATTTGTGTTAGTCTACACTAAAGGTTGATAAAAACAACAACAAAAAAAATTTTAAATAAGGGGCTACCTTTTTATTTGACTAACTTCATTCTGTTTATTTGGATTTTGTTCACACTTTTTCAGTAGTATGGTGAGTCACATTCAGATACACTGGGTATCTGTCTCTGTCCCTGGAGAGTTAAGCGACTTGCCCAAGATCACAAGCACCAGTAGTGGGATTTGAACCAGCCACCTCTGGCTGTCAAGATGGGTGCTTTAACCACTAGGCCACTACTCCACTAGCATTTGGAAGCCCTGGGAATACCCCACATTGTGCAACATCATTCAAGGATGTGATGACAACATGAGTGTTTTATCTAGAGTCATGTGATGCTGCTTAACAAATCAGTGCTTTATTTTTTTTCTGAACTATTTAAGAAAAGAATGCAAAGACTGCTGAGTAGGATCAGGGAACTGTGCCAGTCCTGTGCAATATATATAGAAATGGGATAAAAATTTGTTTCACAGTTAATCAGGAAGTGAAGCAGGAGCAGGTTACTTGCTCTTTCCTAGCAAAAACTGCATTTGTGGTGAGAGCAGGATCAGAGGCGAGAGTTATGCTGAAAGGTCCGGGAGAGACTAGAGAGGCTGCTGGCATGGAGCCCACAGGGTTGTACATTAGCAGCTCTCTGTTCCTGTATCTGACAGTTTGTTTACAGAATATCAGCTGTCCACAGCCATTCATTAATGGGCGGGGTAAATAAAGGCAGGCAGAGCTGGCTGCATAACTGGTGCTACTCCCACTCACACCTGACAGTCTCCAGAGCACCCTGGAGCTGCATCAGTGTGGATTTCCTGCACACGGCTTGGCAGGGCAGCTGGACAAAGTGCTGTATGGTGATAGTGAGAAATCCCAATGCAGGAATACACCAAGAGCATAGTCTCCATATATGCCTAACCCCGCAACACAACCATATAAAAGTTCATATTGGACATAACCTACTCTTCCCCTTGACCCCAAATATGTCTATCAATTTTGATCATTAGTCTGTCATAACCTCACTTTGTATTTGTTCATGCCGGTATTGGCGACTGCCACTACTGCACTATGTAAGCCACATTGAGCCGGCAAATAGGTGGGAAAATGTGGGATACAAATGCAATAAATAAATACCAAGTTCAGCTTTATTCATGTGATGCCCTGTAAGAGGTTCTGCTGATGACCAGTGGCGTACCAAGGGGGGGGGGGCGGTGGGGGCGGTCCTCCCTGGGTGCACACCGCTAGGGGGTGCCGCGCCGCATGCCTAGCTCCGAGTTCGCTATCTTCGCTGTTCCGGGGCAGAGGGAGCTGCAGCGAACGAGTAAAGTTAGCGAACTTTTTGGAGCCGACAGGCACGCGCCGCGGCACCCCCCCCAGTGGCGTGCACCCGGGGGGGGGCACATCGGCGATCCGCCCCGGGTGCCATGCAGGCTAGGAACGCCACTGCTGATGACCAATAGGACAGCATCTTAATTTGCCTGGATTCATAACTGTGGCAGTGTAGAAACAAAAAGGAGGCTTAAAAAAACTGAAATGTCAGGAATGAAACATTTCTAGATACTAATATTGTGCAGCTGCAATTCAAAAACTCCTGAATGTTCAGCTGAGCTGCTTTACTGAAAATACAAAGTATGTGACTAATTTACTCCTACTGCCAGCCTCCATCCACAGTATTTTGCTTGGTGCCTGACAGTTATCCTGTGTGGCATGTGACAAAAGAGATGGTGCTGCTTTTCTCCAACAAAACAGAAGGTCAGGACAGTAACTTGGAGCAAACATAACACGTCACAAACCTTTAACGTATATAAAGGTTATGTTGAGCCTGTACAGAATGTTTATGGCATTGTGCTGCCTGCATTGAGCACACCAGTAAAGCAGGTGCCAATTTGAAGCCTATTTTGTAAAGAAGAGTAGATGGCAACTTCTCTTTATCAAATTCTAGCATAACTGGATGAACATGTGTGTACAATAATGAAGGACTGGCCTAGTGGTTAGAGCACGTCTTGACATCCAGAAGTGCCCTGGTTCAAATCCCACTGCTGCTGCTTGTGAGCTTGAGCAAGTCATTTAACCCTCCATTGCCTCAGGTACAAACTTAGATTGTGAACCCTCCAGGCACAGAGAAATATCCAGTGTACCTGAATGTAACTCATCTTGAGCTACTACTGAAAAAGGTGTGAGCACAATACAAATAAATACAATTAGTACTATAGCTGGTATAAATGTTCACACCTAGAAGTTAGGTGGACTTAGAACTTACTAATGGGGAGAGGGTTTCTGATGGTAGGGTGATCAGCTGGCATCCAGTGATCACCAGATAGTGTGGGTTAATAGTAAGATAGGTGTGGAGAGGGTTAATTCAAAAAGTGAAGGTTCTAGACAACAACAACAAAAAAACCTCAAGGAATTGCTGTCTGGATGGGAACATCTGGAAGAAGATGGAAAACAGTGGGCAAAACTGAAAGGAGCTATTGTAAGGGCAGCAAACCTTTTTGTAAGGAAAGTACATAAAAGGAAGAAAAGAAGATCTGCTTTGGTAGTAGCTGAAAAGGTAAGGGAAAAGAGGTTAACCTTTATAAACTACAAGAGACTGCAGAAACCTGAAGGAACTGTACAGTTTTGGGTGTGAAGAACTTTTGTGCACAAAAGAGGAGCGGGATTTGGGTGTGATCATATGTGATGATCTCAAGGTGGCCATACAGCTAGAAAAGGTGACAGCGAAAGCTAGAAGAATGCTTGGGTGCATAGGGAGAGGAACGGCCAGTAGGAAAAAGGAGGTGATGATAGTAAACATATACATAGTAAAGATAGTAGATGACGGCAGAAAAAGACCTGCACGGTCCATCCAGTCTGCCCAAGAAGATAAATTCATATGTGCTACTTTTTTATTTGTACTGTCCTCTTCAGTGCACAGACCGTATAAGTCTGGCCAGCCCTATCCCCGCCTCCCAACCACCAGCTCTGGCACAGACCCTATAAGTCTGCCCAGCACTAGTCCCGCCTCCCAACCACCAGCCCCACAACAGACCGTATAAGTCTGCCCAGCACTAGCCCCGCCTCCCAACCACCAGCTCTGCCACCCATTCTAGGTAAAGCTCCTGAGGATCCCTTCCTTCTGCACAGGATTCCTTTATGTTTATCCCACGCATGTTTGAATTCCGTTACCGCTTTCATCTCCACCACCTCCCGCGGGAGGGCATTCCAAGCATCCACCACCCTCTCCGTGAAAAAATACTTCCTGGCATTCTTCTTGAGTCTGCCCCCCTTCAATCTCATTTCATGCCCTCTCGTTCTACCGCCCCTGTAGAAGACTCTGATGAGACCGCACCTTCAAAGAGATAAAAAGGAAGAAGTCGGTGCAGAGGGCAGCTGCTGAGATGGTCAGTGGTCATCATAAAGATATGGGGACAGACTTAAAGATCTCAATATATATACTTTGGAAAAAGTGGAGGAGTGGCCTAGTGGTTAGGGTGGTGGACTTTGGTCCTGGGGAACTGAGGAACTGAGTTTGATTCTCACTTCAGGCACAGGCAGCTCCTTGTGACCCTGGGCAAGT
The DNA here is from genome assembly GCF_901765095.1 of Microcaecilia unicolor. Lineage (NCBI taxonomy): Eukaryota > Metazoa > Chordata > Amphibia > Gymnophiona > Siphonopidae > Microcaecilia > Microcaecilia unicolor. The sequence goes on along the minus strand of NC_044038.1, from coordinate 63,865,881 downwards.
CACTTAACCATCCATTGCCCCATGTAAGCCGCATTGAAACTGCCACGAATGGGAAAGTGCGGGGTACAAATGTAACAACAACAACAACAAAAAAGACGAGAGAAGGGAAATATGATAGAGACATTTAAATACTTATGCTAGGAGGCAACACTCTTTCAATTGAAAGGAAGCTCTTGAACAAAGGGGCATAGGATGAAGGTGAAAGGGGATAGACTCAGAAGTAACCTGAGGAAATACTTCTTTGTGGAATAGCCTCCTGCTAGAAGCGGTGGAGATGAAAATGGTATATGAATTCAAGAGAGCTTTGGACAAGTACATAGGATCTCTAAGGAGTGATAGGGAGAGTAGATGGCATGGATGGGCAGACTGGATTGACCATATTGTCTTTATCTACCTACGTTTTTTTCTGTTTCTATTGTTTCTATGTTAGCCAAAACACACATGAAGTAATCTATAATTTGTCCATGCCTAGCAAAGTACATACCATCAAAATATGCTGGGCATGGGAAAATGGTAAGGAAGAGGTGATTTTACTTGATCTGTGGCTTAGTGATCATAAACATATTGTGAATCTATAAGCTAGGGAGGTAATACTTTAGACTTTTCCACTAGTCTGTTGTCCATATGAGGTAATTTATGCACATAATGATTGGAATATTGTCATTTATGCATGTAACTGCTGCCTAAAAAGTACAGAATTATCCCCTTTTAACTAGATTCTATAGATCACGCCTAAAAATTGGTGCTGAACAGAAATATGTCTAGGCGTATTCTAAGTATGCCTAAATGTAGGCATACTTTATAGAATATGCTTAAATTTAGGTGCAGTTTATAAAATACTCCTAGCGCCCATACGCACGACGGAATGTAGTTGTGGGCAGTTACGCCAAGAAAATCTTGGTGTAAATGCTGATGCCTAAATTAGGCAGGGATCAGGTGTATTCTATAACAAGGTGCATAGATTTTAGAAACCTCCATAACCTGCCCATGGCCATGCCCCTTTTTCAACTAGGGGCTTTAGAATTTATGCAAATCATCACGTTGCAGAAAACACTTAGCTGTGCGCGTAAATTCTAATTAATGCCAATTAGTGTCAGTAATTGCTTGTTAATTGTCAATTATTGACACTGATTTGTTTTTGAACATTGTAACCCACCTAGATGGAATGTTCCCCCAGGTGGTATATCATCAAGTATTAATAAACTTGGAAATGGATTGGCTTGTTAGCTAATTATGTTGCATGCGCAAATCCAGAGTACGACCAGATTTGCACACACAACCTAAGTCGCACTATATAGAATCAGAGGGTTGGTGTCACTCAGTCTTTACAATATTGTGTCCAAGTCATAGCATTAACCAATACATTTGCAGTGTTGCCTGATGTTTACAGTAATGTGCCAAATACGTAACACTGCATTCCATTAATAGCATTAAACTACAGTAATGTTGCTTCTATTCTGGCTATTGTCCAAGTGAAAACTGTGGGATGTCAAACACAATGGCCACTAACCTTCTTACAAAGAAGTGTTAAATGGACAAAGTGCAGATCGTGCTGTTATGTCTGGTAAATTTGCTACCTTTTATTGTTTTTGGTACTTTACTTTCTAATTAATACTACTGTAAACCTCAGGTATACCTCCTGCATACTCATGTTCTGGTACTGAAAAAATGTTAGCATCAAGGTACATACTACACACCGCCTAAACACCAATTTCTGCAGACCAGCTCCAGTTAATTCTGTAGAATGATACACTTTACAACAGATCACTCCGCCTCCCATGCTGTAAGGTATAGGGAAGGGACACTGGGGACACACCTTGATAATCTGTATATTGCACACCACTGAAGTTGTCAGATCTTGTATATCTGTCCTTACAGGGAATGTCAGACATGCACACAGACAATATGCTCTTGGGTAAGTCACTTAACCCTCCATTGCCTCAGGTACAAAGTTAGATCGAAAGCCCTCTGAGGGCAGAAAGATACTAGTCATACCTGAATCACCTTGACATACGACTGAAAGGCATGATGAGCTAAATACAAAATTTATTTCCTGTCCTGCTTTTCACAGTGTAGTGTTAAATTTAGAGTCATAGATCCAGGATTGGAGCAGAGTGTAAAATGTTTTGGATACTTTATTTTTCTCTCTGTTATTCTTGTTACACTTATAAGGGAAAGGAATTTTCAGACTTTTATTAAAATACCTTGTACGAGGGTAGAAAGACGTAAAATAATGGATACCAGCAACATTTTTAGAAGCTAGGGAAAATGGCTTGTTTTTCGTACGTTTAAATCTTAAATACGTACTCGTATTCTCTATTTCCCTTTCATATGTTTGGATTTTAAATATGTTTTCTTATTCGCTACTCCCCTCCTTCCAGCATTTTGTTAACTTGGCTAGGCATCAGTAGTGGTGACAATTGTACTCCGGGCCACCTCAGCAGTCCTGCTCTTCAGAGGCAGACGGTAGGCATTTAATTTTGTCAGCAGGGCGATCAAGCGCTCAGAACTTTTTCACCCGTGCTTTTTTCCAGAGAAAACGAGGAAGCAATTTAGTCTTGCCATAGAATAACCTGATGGGGCAGGGACACTAGGCTTCACCACATATTTCCTTCAGCAAATTATTTTTCTTCACCTTCAACAGTGAAACGTGTTTTTATGGTATGTTACAGTTTTTCAGGAGGGGGAGGGGATTTGTCAAGCGCAATCAAAACCCTTCACGGCTATTGAGGTTCTTACCACTCCCCTTCCAACTTCACTACCATTTTAAACCCTGTTCCCTGAGCGCAGCCCAGCCAGACCAGTGACCCCCCCCCCCCCCTCGAGTTTTATCAGCAGGTGTCACTGTTGAGGGACTGCTACGACGCCCTCTCCCTGCACGGTGGATAAAATAGTTTTTTTGTTTGTTTGTTTGTTTGTTTGTTTGTTTTATTTCCAGGCAAGACTGTGGAACACATTGCAATTAATATTCGAATATAATATTGCCAGGGCCATCACAAGACATGAACAAGAACGGTGACCCTGGATGTCACACTGCCCTTTTGAGTTCATCTGAGTGTTTGAAAGTTCATGATCTAAAAGGGAAAAGGGGGAGAGGGTGCACTAAGCAACCGTGCCCGGGGCACCGTTTTGTCTAGCAAATGCTCTATCCTGCAGAGCATCAGCTCCCGGTAAATAAGCCTCAGTCTGGAATAAAAGCAACAATACAAACCACACAGAGACAGCAAGTGAAAGCAGATATCTGCAGTCACACAACATTCATCCGAGTATAGCTAGGTAAACCTTAAGACACAAGGAGGTAAAGTGACACAGCCAGTCAATGGCAGAATCGGGATTGGAACAAAAGTACAAACTTGTCCCAAGCCCTCGGTGTGACCTTGGGCAAACAAAACCGAGATTAGAACTAAGGTACAGCTAAAATGTGGACTAGGGCTAGAACCCAGGAGTCTATTTCTTTAAAAGTTCTCTGTAGACACGGATTGAAATGCAAGACAACCTAACTTCTAAATACTTTACAGAGAAATCTGTGCATACACATCCGCATATAGGAGAGTGAGCAAAAGTGGGAGAAAAGACTTACAGTATTTTGTTTCAGAGGAAAACCGGATTTGTACTGAAAGCTGATAGAAGTGGCTCCAAAGTTAGTAAAATTACAAAACTGGACTCCCTCAACCAAGGACCCGATGGCTGAGGATCGACGAAGCGGCTCCGTGCTCAGGCAGAAGCAGCCAACAAGCCAGAGAGTGCAGGGACTAAGCGGGACAGCGAGAGGAGCTTTGCCGGTCCTCAGCACTAGGCAGCGCCTGTCACTACTTTGCTCGCTTCTCGGCTCGGTGACTTAAACAGCAACCCGGCTCGCCCAAGCCTTTAAGGTGAGGGGGCGGGCCCGAGGCCCTTCCACTCAGCTTTCTGACGTGTGATTGGAGCTTGTGCTCTTGGGCTTTAAACCAGGAGAGGTGTGAGGGAAGGAGAGGAAAACTGGAGTGCGATGACATTAACCCTTTCCTGGCACAGTAAGGCGCTAGAAAAGTACAGACTTTTTTTGGTATCAATATCTCTTCATAAAGAGGGTTAATAAATCCCAATAAATAAAATAAAAACATTTACAACTCAGTATAAAACAAAAGATACATTTGATATACCAGATGTCTGTGGAACAATCATGTTCACATTTATTATATACAGGTAGGTAGTTTGCTCACAATCCAAGTTTTTGTACCTTGGATAATGGAAGGTTAAGTGACTTGTCCAGGGTCACAAGGAGCAGGTTCTCAGCCCACTGCACTAACCATTAGGCTATTTCTCAAGCACAAAACAATCTCAACTGCACATTATTCTTAACTCCTACATTGAATAATACCAATACAACTACAGCCAGCAACCTGTTGGTTCCTCAGGAAGCATGCAACCTCCTCCTTGCACCCCCTCCCCACTGATCCTCTCCCTACTTCCTCCCTAAATCTCTTTACAGTCTTTGCCTTCCTCCCTTCCTATCCACACCCGCCCCTAGCTTTTTATGCAGTGTTCTGATCTAGGCAGTTGTATCAAGATGTTTCTGCACATAGAAACATAAAAGATCATAGCACAAAGAGAAAATTCAGTTCACCCTCTTCTGCCCATTTGTACCTGCCTGCTGGGTTGTTTAATCTAAATTTTACTTGATCTGTGGTCTTATAGATAGTGATGTTAAACACGCCAGGGGGGTATGTTACTGTATATATTATACTTATCTCCAACAATATAGGCAAAACACTTTGGAAACATCTACAATCAGATCTCAACAATTATAATTTTCCATAATTGTTAAACTTCACCTCAGACCTCAGCGGTGCCGCTCGTCGATATCGTTGGATTTCTTGATTGACAAGGGGGCATAAGACTTAGCAATCAAGAAATCCAACAATATTAACAAGTAGCACTGCTGAGGTCTGAGGTGAAATTTAACAATTATAGAAATATTATATTATACTTGTGTAGAGACTCATTTTCAAAGCACATAGACTTACAAAGTTACATAGGTTACTGTGTAACTTTGTATTTCAGTCTATGTGCTTTGAAAATGAGCACCTGAATAAACCAGAGTGTTAAAATAAAGTAACAGATGTCAGATTAAGGCTGAAATTGCCTGCCCTTTGTGATCTCGGGCGATTCACTTAGGGCCCCTTTTGCCAAGCTGTGGCAAAAGGGGGCTTTCACTGGTGTCAGCATGTGTTTTTGACATACGCCAAGGCTCCCTTTTACTGCAGTGGGTAAAAGGTAGGTCTTCCTTTTTTTAAAGAAATGTCCATGTGGCAAGTGAAGCACTTAACCGCACAGTCATTTCGGGAGGGAGCCTTTATCGCCACCCATTGAAGTGGTGGTAAGGGCTCCCACGCTAACCCAGTAGTAACCAGGCAGCGCGCAGCACTGCCCGATTACCGACAGGTACACACCAGCACACCCCCATGTGCTGGGGGTGGGAAGTACCGCCGGGCTGCTGTGGTAGCCCAGTGGTACTTCCCTTCCGTTTTAACGAGTGGTAAGCCCGCGTTGGACTTACCACCACTTTGTAAAAGGGGCCCTTAACCCTCCACTGTCTCAGGTACAAAATTAGATTAAAAACTACCTAGTGCAGTGATTCCCAAACCTGATCCTGGAGACACCCCAACCAGTCAGGTTTTCAGAATATCCACAATTAATATTAATGAGAGAGATTTGTATTTATTTATTTAGATTTTGCTCACATCTTTTTCAGTAGTAGCTCAAGGTGAGTTACATTCAGGTACTCTGGATATTTCTCTGTGCCAGGAGGGCTCAAAATCTAAGTTTGCACCTGAGGCAACGGAGGGTTAAGTGACTTGCCCAAGATCACAAGGAGCAGCAGTGGGATTTGAACCGGACACCTCTGGATTGCAAGACTGGTGCTCTAACCACTAGGCCACTCCCTCCTTGTATGCACTGCCTCCACTGTATGCAAATCTCTCTCATGAATATTCATTATGGATACCCTGAAAACCTGACTGACTGGGGTGCCTCCAGGACCAGGTTTGGGAACCACTGACCTAGTGTATCTGAGCGTACTTCACCTTGAACTACTACTGAAACAAGTGTGAGTGAAATTCAAATACAAGAAATAAATACATTTGCATTGTAATTGTCACTATTCAGGTTACTCCTGCAATACCTTCATTTAGCTGACTTTGTATATACTATATAGGCACAGGGACAAAAAAAGTTTATTTAGTTGTGATATATAGTGGCTTTTTACCCACTGTGTATCACAATTAATAAGCTGATGTGTCCTGGGGTTTCCAAACTGGTTCTCAGTGTCCAAGATCATAAGTATCTTGCTAAAATAATACGTGATGTGATATGGTATTTATAGTCCAACAACTCTCAGCTCACTGATGACTTACCCTAAGTCACCTTCAGAGTAATAGCTTGCTCCAGGCTGAACCTCCTCCTACACTTAGAACGTATTAATGCTATATATTCCTTCAGTGTGAAAAACTCATTAAATAATGATATGTGTATGTGTCAGATGGCAGCTTTGGGTGACCTTCCCTGGCTGCTTTCTGCTTTGCTCCAGACCAATCAGGGTGGCCCCACTTTGAATCACTCCCCATTTGGCCTATATTTGTGTCATCCTGAATGCTGTGGTACTAGTACAGCAAGAACAAACATGGTGATGCACTTCTTTAGGAACTGTTCTCTATGTCTGTGTTCTTCCATTTGTTTTGTTTCCACTGAGTTTTCTAATAGAAAATGTGACATTGATATATGCCTTCACTTGCAGCACACAGCCAAAAGCAACGATTATGCTTGTCATGGTTCTAGATCTCTGATACCATCCACACTGTGAGATCTTTATTGCTTCCTTTTTTTTTTATTTCTCTCTCTTTATATATATATATATATATTGTAATGTACTTGGTAGTAACTTTATAAAGGTTTTTTTGTCACACAAAGTAAGTTTTACACACGGAAAAGGTGCAGCTGTTTATATATGTGTGTGCACATAACCATTCTTAGGGCATAGTATACATGGAGTTGTGAAGTACCTGATTATTTAATTATTTAGATTTTGCTCACACCTTTTTCAGTAGTAGTCCCTGGAGGACTCACAATCTAATTTTGTACCTGAGGCAGTGGAAGGTTGTGACTTGCCCAAGATCACAAGGAGCAGCAGTGGGATTTGAACCGGCTGTCTCTGGATGTCAAGACTGGTGCTCTAACCACTAGTCTACTCCTCCACTCCAGGCTGCATCTTGAAAAACATGGCTACATGCATTCCCTCAGATTCTATATATAGCACCCATAGTTAGACAGAATTCCGCATGCAGTTTCCAGTTCCATGCATAACTTAATAGGTTAATTGGCTCTTTATTGGTGCTAAGGATCAATCAATTGATCTTAACCAGCGTTAATTGGAGCCAGTTAGTAGTTACACATGGAAATGCCTTACACCCAATTCTATAACCCCCGTGCCTAATTTTCATCATACTTTGCTGCAGAGTGGGTGTGGCTATGAGAGGGAGCACAAGCAGATCAGGGGCATACCTGGAAATTAGCCTCGGGGTTATATAGTACTAATATTACTGCACCTAACTGCTGGGACTTTGGTGCTAGCCTTTGACTGGAGTAAATGCTCACACCTAAAGTTAGGCACAAGAATGTGGACTTAAAATAGTATTCTGTAAAGGGGATGGGACTTGATACATGGCCTTTCTGTGTTTACAGTCAAAGTGGTTTACATATTATATACAGGTACTTATTTTTTGTACCTGGGGCAATGGAGGGTTAAGTGACTTACCAAGTAGTTCCGCTGTTATAGAATTTGTGCTTAACATGCATCATCCTGCTGCCTAATTTTGGACAACCTTTATTGAGGCTGAACTTGCGGGGAATATGTTGGATAATCGCTTAGGCGTATAATACCAGTTATATAGAATCTTATGTCCATTTTCCATCAAATTACTAGAAATCGAAACTTTGAGCAAAGATTTGAATATACGTTCCCACTGCTCATAACCAAAGGAAGCACCCAGTGCAAGTTTCCATTTTGACAGGTAGTATGTAATTGGTTTTGATAAGCTAAAAGGGCTCTATATATTCTGGAAATACATCCGTTATTTGCATGAACTCTCTATACTTGACTGCTTAATTTACTCTGTCACTTATCAACTTTAATGCAATACCACTTTGTATTTCTCATTACAGAAATGGCAATCGCCATTACAGCATAATGTAAGCCACATTGAACCTGCAAATAGGTGGGAAAATGTGGGATACAAATGCAACAAATAAATAAATAAATAAATTGAATTCTCCCATAGAGTGCCCACATGTTTACACCAACTTCAGAGCAGGTGGAAATGAGTGTCTTAGGATTTCTGCACTATTGGGGTTGATTTGGGGAGTCTTCCAAAAGCACATATGTGCCTATATTGCCTTTATAAAATAAGCAAAAATATAATCCCAATGCAAACACCAGAACAGTATATAAATATATATGAGAGGACTCTCATAAGGATTTTTAGGCCATCAATGCAGCCTGTTTAGGCTTAGGCTTCTTATTGAGTATAATCACCAAACCTCTCCTTGTGCTTATAAGTGCATACATTAAAACAACATTAAAGCAGTCCAAATTTTAAAAATACAAGTCCACTTGATTCAAATCCACAGCTTTGTAAGGAATACTGTAATAAAAGTGCACTCATCTTAACACAGTCCCCAAACCTGACTCACCAAGTTTTGCATCGATGCGTCAAAGGTGAGGAAATTGTTGCTTCACTTACTTAACACCAGGGGCGTATCTGAGGTTCGGCGGTAGGGGGGGCAGGGGCTAGAGTGAGGGGGCACATTATAGCCCCCCCCTACCGCCGTCAAACCCCCCCTACCGCCGTTAACACTCCCTCCCTCCCCCGCCTACTGCCGTCACCTACCCCGAGGTCCGCTTCCTCCGGCTTTTTAAAATATTGCTTCAGCTGGCGGGGGACCCCAACCCCCCGCCAGCCCAGCCGCGATCTTGTAACGTCAACGTGCTGCGACGTCAGACTCCATCCAACTGGAACTAAAGATGCATGCAGCTTTCACAGCGCGCTGCACGACGAGGATGAAAAAGTTAAAGATCGCGGCTGGGCTGGCGGGGGGGTTGGGGTCCCCCGCCAGCTGAAGCAATATTTTAAAAAGCCGGAGGAAGCGGACCTCGGGGTAGGTGATGGCGGTAGGCGAGGGAGGGAGGGAAGGTTAACGGCGGTAGGGGGGTCCGGGGCAAAATCTGTGGGGGCCCAGGCCCCTGTGGCCCCACGCAGATACGCCCCTGCTTAACACATAGCTGTAAGGGATTATATTTTTGTTTGTTTGTTGAAACATAATCCTGTTTGAGATATTAGTGGGTTTGTTTGTTTTTTAATATAAAATAGGCACCTCGGAATTCTCACATAAGCACCTTATTATGAAATTACTTCTTTTGTGGCCTCTCTCTTTTGGCAAGTTACCATACATCAATATGAATTCATATCCCGTGAGACTCCAGAGGTCGGGTCGTAGCTGTCATTCCTCACATGGGAGCGAGCTGTGTGGTTACATGGGCAGATGGAGCTGGACTGGTTTCACTGGTGGAAGTATCTGATTTAGGGGTAAGGAGGTAAAGGAATGGCATTGACTGGGATCAGGTGGCAGCAAGGTGGGGAGAATAGTGAAATTCCTTTGGTGAATTCCACTGGGTGATAGCTAATGTGTGTAGGTATAGTTTATTAAACACCCTAGCTGCCTGGGCAAAACAGAGCGGTATACAAAACTAAAAATATATAGAAAAGGAAAGGAACTACAAATAATGATAGGACAGAAAAGTAAGCACCCCGAAAAAGGAGATAGGTACAGACACACAAAATAAAGCATCCTATATAATAATTCTCACCTCCAACAGGATGTGCTTGGGACCGTGCCTGCCGGAAGTGGTCTGCTAGGCAGGCATGCACTGACCTCAGTGACATCAGTGACAGACAATTTGGCAAAGCAAAACAATCTGAGTGCTGGCCATTAGGACACAGGGTTGATAGGAGAGTTTTAAAAGACTGAAGGAACCGAAAGTGTTAAATGGGGGGAGGGGGAGTTCTGAACAACTGAAAGACATGAACATTTGGGAAAGGAAAACAATCTCAATGCTGGCCATTAGCTTAGACAGATGTGAGATGTGTGGCAAAAATATTGGAGTAAAAGATATGCACTTTTAATTATAAGCATTCTGTTACAGTTTCTTATATATGAATATAAGTAAAAATCAGAAACTCCAATTTTAACTCAAAATTTAAATATACAAACAATGAATAGATTAAAACATTTTTTAGTTATATAAAGGCCCTCTGGCGGAGGTGATGACAAATGGATTGACATCTAGACGATTTGAGGTAGCTAGAGGCACTAGACAGGGGTGCCCTTTATCTCCACTTCTGTTCGTATTGGTGATAGACCCTCTAATTCGGGATATTTTGAAATCACCAGAGATACAAGGGGTACATATAGGACACGAACATTTTAAGATATCTGCGTTTGCGGATGACTTACTGGTCATCCTAACACAACCTGAACTATCCTTACCAGTGATCTTAGAGACTTTACAAGAATTTGGGGACTTTTCAGGGTTTGGTCTTAATCTGGACAAATCTGAGATTCAATTGATAAATATGACAGAAACAGAGTGGTCTAGATTAGCATGTCCACTAAAACGTGCAAATAACTCGTTTGAATACTTAGGGATACAATTGCCGGGGGAGCCTTCTGGATTATACCAGAGGAATATAGCTAAATTGTTTGAGTATACAAAGCGTTTATTAGATAGATGGACTAAATTACCGCTATCCCTACTAGGCCGCATATCTTTATTTAATATGATACTCTTCCCGAAGTGGCTGTATTGCTTTCAGGTTTTACCACTCTTTCTTTTAAAAAAAGATTGGAGGAAATTGATGAGCATGCTCTCAAAGTTCTTTTGGAATCATAAACGACCACAAATAAATTGGCAAAATATGTTAGACTCTTGGGAAAAAGGAGGAGTGGGGGTATTGAATTTATTACGCTACAACAGAGCATGTTTGATGAGACATGTGGGGGATTGGCTCAGGGAGACGTCTTACCACACACCGCGGGCAATGGAGGAGAGGTGGGTTAGCCCTCTGCAATTGCAGTATGTGCTGCAGGCCAAACAGTCCTCACTACCAAAACACATAAAGAACAGTCTGTTGGTTAGACCACTTAGATTGATATGGAGAGAATTGAGCCGCCAATGGGCGTTTGATGCACATCAAAGTGGATTACTACCTATAGTGGGGAATGGAGACTTCCTTCCAGGAATGGATAATTTTAGATTTAAAATTTGGAAGAAAAAAGGGCTTAAAATTATACAAGACCTGGTAGACTCTGCAGGTAGGATGAGAGGAGTGGAGTCATTGGGGATAGGTGAAGTCTCATGGACGGATGTCTTTGCACATCAACAGATATCTCACTATATAATAGGGATTCCCACGCAATTTCTCATAGCAGATGTGCCCAATAAAATAGAACAATTGTATGAGATGCCTACTGAGGAGGCGGTCTCAATATCACTCCTTCACAAAAGACTGATACAACACAAAAAACATCAAACTATGAGCCAGCTTATACTGAAATGGTCAGCAGATTTTGGAAGGGAGGTGACATTGCATATGCTGTTGAGTTGTTTACGACAAATCCCTAAACGAATAAACAGTGCAGAATTAAGAGAATGTCAAGGAAGGGTGATTTTCAGGGCTTATACATCTAAATCACGGCTCTTCAAAATGGGAGGAGTAGGAGAATCAACTTGTGGGAGATGTGGAAATGTGTCCTGTACATATTACCATGCTCTGTGGGAGTGCCCGGAAGTCCAGCAGTTCTGGACTAAAATATTTAATTTTTTAGGGTATTTGGAACACAAAAGAATTTCGCTGAAACCGGAACAAGCCCTATTAGGGATGGATGAAGGGTCTGGGGCTGGTGCTGTCCACCATAATTTGTTGGTCTACAAGGCCTGCTTAGTGGGGAAAAAATGCATACTGGTCAACTGGGTTACGCAGGAGCCTCTGACATACTGGCAATGGCGTAATAGATTTCATGCTTTACTGTTGATGGAAGTTCGGGCTGTCGCCTTGCGATTTAAAAGACAAAAAGAATTATATCTTATTTGGAGAAACTATATACAGGTCCTTGCACCCCACGCACGTAGTAACATTATTAACAGATTGGGGGACCCTCGCATTCCTACCTGACAAATCCTGTAACATAACAAATAAAAAGGTGGTCCAACATCCCTAGGACTCAGGAACTGATGCTTCAAAAGGGGGGGGGGAGGGGGGGAGGGAATTTGTAGGGAGGGGGGAGGGAAGATCTTCATTAATTCGACTGGGATAATAAACGAAGAGGGGAGGAGGGCATACTATCCATGATGAGATTCGACATCTAATGTTCTGTAAAGTGTTAAAGACGAGATAGAATGTTATAATGTGATGGGTGTTAAGGATGTTGTTTTTGATAATTTTATTATTAGATTACATACAAAAGTTTGAAAAAAGTGATGATGATGTTGGTCTAAATCAAACAAAAAAACTTGTTCATATTACTGACAATGTTGGATTTATATGTTGGAAATGTCATCAATAAAAATTGTTTCTACTAAAAACATTTTTTATAATATGTGCTCAGTTTTAGGTGTATACACTTAAACTCAGGAACTGAGATGTTATAGCACCTGTGTTGTTTTGAATGAAAAAGTTTTGCACTATATATAAAAAAAGTTATACACTAACCAGGAATCTGTATGAAGCGACTTGTACACACCATTGACTGCATGAAACCCACTGATTAAGCTAAGTAACAGTGCTATATAATCTGTATTAACAAAAAAATTCTTTTTTGTTTACTTTGAAGATTTGATTGAGTTATAACTTATCAGGAGGAGGCAGGGTGTGCTATGATGTATGGAAAGGTGCTATAACATCTCAGTTCCTGAGTTTAAGTGTATACACCTAAAACTGAGCACATATTATAAAAAATGTTTTAATCTATTCATTGTTTGTATATTTAAATTTTGAGTTAAAATTGGAGTTTCTGATTTTTACTTATAACAGTCTGATGGCCATGTTCTGTAAAGTTTGAAGCTTCTTAGAGCAGAACGAGGTAAGCCTGAATACATGATATTACAGTAGTCAAGACGGGAAGTAAAGAAAGAGAGAAAAAGTGCATGGAAATTATTGTGGTGAAAAAGATGGCAGATAATCTGCAACTGTCAAAACTTGAAAAATCAAAGCTTAGACAGATGTGAGATGTGTGGCAAAAATATTGGAGTAAAAGATATGCACTTTTAATTATAAGCATTCTGTTACAGTTTATTAACATTTGATCAAACTGCCTTTTTAACAGTGTAAATCAAGGCAATGTACAATAAAATCAATGTTCAGAAAAGAACTCCATTAAAACGATAGGAAAGGTAAAAAAAAAACAACACACATCCAAACTGAATCATCAATCAGTGCAACAGTGTTGACTATAGGTTCTCTCCAGAAAATTCTCCTGCTGTACTATGAAAAAGTTTAACTATATTAAGGTAGTGCCAGCTCTGATCTATGATGAGCAACACCAGGTTTTGCTTTGATCTATAATGACAGGGTTTACTAAGGTCAGGGAGTTATCAAAATCTTAAAAAGCTTTTTTCTGTTAAGGAGAGAGGGAGGAACCAAGATGGTGGCTGCAGCATAGTGGTAGTTTGTTCTCCTGCTTACTTGAAGTTGAAGAAGGGCAAAGTGAGGGTTTTTTTTCCCCTCAGAACCCTCAATGATACTTTCTACTCCAGTTTCTGGACCTATGGACTCTTGTTATAGAGGACCGCAGCTGTCAACTACCAGAGAATTACTGGCTGCACCGGGTGGATCAGTTGGGCTTCAATTTGAACATCTCTTTGACCCCGGATATGACGTCCCTGCCGCAACCCCTGCTGGAAAGCCCAGAAGATCTGTCAACAGGAGTTCAGCATGAGTCGCTTGGAACTCCCGAAGGTGGGGGAAAGTGCCTGGAGTGATTCCGGGGGTTTCAGCTGAACCTCCAACTTTGTGACTAGAGATTTTCAGTTCACCAGGAATAACTGCTGAGTCAGCGCAGAGTCCTGTGTCTGCTACGGGAGGGGGGAGGAGGGAATCTATCAACTGAACTTTAATGCCACAGTTCCAGCTTCATAGATCTTCTGAGTTTGCTTGAGAAGCCATATGGACAGCAGTTTTTGACCTTCGTAAGGCGCTTTCTGTTCATAAAGCTACCATGAATTTACAAATGCAAACCAACACAAATAATATTGACGTTGTAAAAAAATTAGTATCTGGACATATGGATCAGATAAAAAATGTTCAGACGTTATCTTCCATGTTGGTTACAGAGAATGCCCTTTAAGTTTGTCATACTGGGACGGACCAAAGGTCCGTCAAGCCCAGCATCTTGTTTCTAACAGTGGCCAATCCAGGTCACAAATACCTGGCAAGATCCCCAAAAACGTACATTTTATGCTGCTTATCCCAGTCAAAAAGTGGAGAATTTGGAAAACAAAGCAAGATTTTCTAAAAGTTACCTCTTGTTTCAGCAAAAGAAATGTTTCTAAGATATTTGAAGGAAATTTTACAAGTGCCACAAAGAAACGTTGCCTCCACTTAGATCTGTTTATTATCTGCCTGATTTGAAAAAGAAAACTATACAGGTTCAGGCTGCTGCATCTCCTCTTCCTTTGGGAGAGGTGGATATTTTGTGATATCTTGGAGGGCTCTGAACTGGATACTTTGTGGTTTGTTTGTCTTTGATTGTGACTGGCTTCTACAGATCTTCTTCAAAACACAAGATGTCCCTTTTAAAGTTCAAATGGGCTGCAAGTTACCATATTTCCTGATTTGAATATTTCCTGATTTGGCAAAAGAGACTCAAAAAAGAAGAAAGGCTTTCCTGGCCTGCAGTTCTCCAGTTAGGGGGCCTTTTTCCCCCTTTAAGTGTGTGATTAAGTGGAAATCAGTCAAATATATTTTCTTTGAACCCGTCCAGCTCTCTGGATTCCTAAGTGGCAATACTGTGGACACTAGTTTTTCATTTACAGATCCAGTAACGACTCTAGATAACAATTAATGTGTAGCTATGCTGTTGGCAACTATAATTTGATTTTGGGTATGAGTTTATTTTTCCTCCACTATGTCGTGGACTATGTTAATTTTGGAGAATTTTCCTTTAATTTTGTATATTTTTCTTTTCAAGTGAATTATTACTTAGAATGTATTGTTAAAGTTTAAATAAAATTTAAATGTAAAAAAAAAAAAATCTTTTTCTGCCTTAGTTATACCAAAACAAAAACAAACAAAAAAATTAAACCTGTCTACTGTTTGTTTGGTTAGGTTGTCATACCTTCTTATCGGTCCTACCAAAATAATTTGTCAGACATAGTACTGTGCATACAATAAGCTTAAGCTTTTGAGGACTACATAATAGCCTTCTCTGCAACATAAATATAATAATTTTAAATATCTTTCTCCTGTATTCTAAAATGTATGGGCAGACTAGATGGTCCTGAGGGTTTTTATCTGCAAACAAAACATTCTACTGGGTTAAGCCCCTCTGCCCTAAATTACACAAAGCAGCTGTGCAGGTCTTTATCTGCTGACATTTACTATGTTGCTATGATTAAAATTCCCCTCTCATTATTCTGTCAGATTACACCCAGTTCTTACAGGCAGACAGTATCAGGAGGAGAGGTGGGGGTGAACACATGGACGATTATGCCCAGGGCTGGTGCAAGAGCACTGGGCCCCCTAAGCAGCCATAGCCTGAACTTGTCAACAAAGACTTTGATAATTGATTTCAACAATCATGATAGTCCTCACCACAATCCTATATAGATGCTTAATTGGACATCACAAATATAAAAACTTTGTTTTGTGTGTGCATATGAGTTTGTGGATGTTGGGAATCTCAGCATCTATCGCTTTGCTTTGATTGCAGCTGCTCTTTGCCATCCTCCAGAAGCTGCAGTCATAGATTACTGCCTACTCTTGCCTAGTTGTTAAGCCGGCCCTGTTGATGTCTTTATCTGATGTGTTATTGTTGCTAACCTCTACAGCTGAGGCCCCCCATGCTCAAAACTTCAGTGCTGTTCCAAATAGGGCTGTAAAAATACCACCGGAACAGCACAGAAGAACAATGTCCTAATGCTCAACACTGATGAGATGCAAGTATAGGCACGCTCATAGCCTTGAGCATTAGGGAGTTGAGGATTGTGCTAAGCTCGGCTCCTGTGCGCATGCACCTGGTAAAACCCAAACATTGTGACATAGTAAATGACGGCAGATAAGGACCTGTATGGTCCATCCAGTCTGCCCAACAAGATAAACTCATTTTACATGGTATTTGATACTTTATATGTGTACCCGAGTTTGATTTGTCCTTGCCGTTCTCAGGGCACAGACCGTAGAAGTCTGCCCAGTACTGTTCTTGTACTAAGTTCTGAAGCTAACATCGAAGCCCCTTAAAATTTACACTCCAGCCCATCCCTATCTATTCAGTCACAATCAGGGCGCAGACCCTAGAAGTCTGCCCAGCTCCCATTTTGTTTCCCAATTACCGGCGTCACCACCCCTTCAACCTCAATTCATGTCTTCTAGTTCTACTGCCTTTCTGTCTCCGGAAAAGGTTCGTTTGCAGATTAATATCCTTCAAATATTTGAGCATCTATATCATGTCACCCCTGTTTCTCCTTTCCACCAAGGTATACATGTACAGGTCAGCAAGTCTCTCCTCGTATGGTTTGCAACGCAAATCCCATACCATTTTTGTAGCTTTTCTTTGCACCGCTTCCAGTCTTTTTACATCTTTAGCAAGATACAGCCTCCAAAACTGAACACAATACTGTAGTACTATGACTGCCATGGAAGGAAGATGCACAGAGTATAACTCCCTTCCTTTGACAGGTTTTCTGCTTTAAGGGCCAGGTGTGCGGATGTTATAATGCCGTTGTATCGCTCCATGGTGCGACCGCACCTGGAGTATTGTGTTCAGTACTGGTCTCCGTATCTCAAAAAAGATATAGTAGAATTGGAAAAGGTACAGCGAAGGGCGACGAAAATGATAGTGGGGATGGGACGACTTTCCTACGAAGAGAGGCTGAGAAGGCTAGGGCTTTTCAGCTTGGAGAAGAGACGGCTGAGGGGAGATATGATAGAAGTGTATAAAATAATGAGTGGAATGGATCGGGTGGATGTGAAGCGACTGTTCACGCTATCCAAAAATACTAGGACTAGAGGGCATGAGTTGAAGCTACAGTGTGGTAAATTTAAAACGAATCGGAGAAAATTTTTCTTCACCCAACGTGTAATTAGACTCTGGAATTCGTTGCCGGAGAACGTGGTACGGGCGGTTAGCTTGACGGAGTTTAAAAAGGGGTTAGATAGATTCCTAAAGGACAAGTCCATAGACCGCTATTAAATGGACTTGGAAAAATTCCGCATTTTTAGGTATAACTTGTCTGGAATGTTTTTACATTTGGGGAGCGTGCCAGGTGCCCTTGACCTGGATTGGCCACTGTCGGTGACAGGATGCTGGGCTAGATGGACCTTTGGTCTTTCCCAGTATGGCACTACTTATGTACTTATGTACTTTTACTAAGCCGTGTAGGTATCCACGCGCCCAACGTATGCCAAACTGAAGTACACATTGGTGTCTGTTTTTTGTGGCCTAAATATAAGTGTTTAAACTTTTTTTTTTTTTGCTTCGACCAGTGGCGTTCCAAGGGGGGCGGACACCCGGGGCGGCGCCCCACCCCCCAGGTGCAGCGCCCCCCCTCCGATGCAGCGCCCCCCCCCCCGCGAAAGAGCCCCCCCCAGGTGCATGCCGCTGGGGGGGGGTGCCGCAGCGCGCGCCTGCTGCGAGTTTACTAACTTTGCTCGTTCGCTGCAGCTCCCTCTGCCCCGGAACAGGAAGTAACCTGATCCGGGGCAGAGGGAGCTGCAGCGAACAAGGGAAGTTAGCGAACTCTCGCAGCAGGCGCACACCGCGGTACCCCCCAGCGGCATGCACCCGGGGCGGACCGCCACCCCCTTGGTACGCCACTGGCTTGGACGCTTATATTTAGATGCAGGAAACAGACACCAATGTGTGCTTTCACTTGGGTCTGCTGTTTCTCACGACCAATACTTAAGGACTTGCACAGGCGTCGGGCTACCTTTTGCTTCCAAAAGCCATCTAAACTGGCAGCAGATTTTGCAGAAAGAATCATGAGAGAAGCATGAGAATAATGAGAAATCCTCTCTTCCAACACCCTAAGACCTGCTCCGACCTTTTTTTTTTTTAATTTATAGAAGTCTTTATTGAGCATTGTTAATACAGAACAAAGCATACTCAACTCAACAGAGTGTAAAATGGAACAAGTGTTCTTAATGTAGTATGTAACGGAAGAAAGCACAAAGGGCGCTGTTTTCTGAGCATTGGGGATGAGTACAAAATGACCTAATTAACATGTGCTCAACTACATTAGCATGCTACTTGCATCATTCATCTGCGCGCTTGTTTACTCCCACGCTCTGGGCCTCTGAATATTCTGCGCTGGTAAATGCAGGCGCTGGTATGATGCTAATTGCCTCTAGCGCCCGTGTTTACTGTTGAGCATCAGGGCCTGAGTGTTGCATATTCTCAGTTGAGTGTCTAGGGAAGTTTATCAAATTTAACAGGTACTTACAGACATTGTGAAAACCTACTAATGATATAAGTACACCAAATTTTCATTTCTTCTTAGTATACACAATCTCAGTACAGACATTCTGACACAGAAATAACAATCTTAACCTGTAATGTAATAACTTAATTTACAGTACTAACCATCTTACCAGTTTAACTTCAGGTCAGTGTGTACTTAGTTTGGTCCTGGCTTTCTAAAATCTTGCAAAAGCAGCAGTATAAAGACCAAAGTGCATTAGAATGGCACAGGGTGTAGACCTGAGAGCAGTGGCGTACCGAGGGTGGAGCGGTGGGGGCGGTCCACCCCAGGTGCACGCTGCAGGAGGGGTGCTGGGAGCAGCCATGCGGCTGTCGGCTCCGCTGGTTCCCTGCTGTGTCTGCTGTTACTTCCTGTTCCAGGGCAGAGGGAGCAGGGAACCAGTAGAGCAGACAGCTGCTCCCAGCACCCAAGCAGGTAAGAAGAATGCACCTGGGGGAGGGGGGCTTGGAGGTGATGCGCCCGGACGGACGGACAGTGGTGTGCGGGGGGGGGGGGGGGGGGGGGACAATACTGCACCGGGGGGGGGGGGGGGTGCGCAGCGGTGAGCCACTCCGTGTGGCAGCCGACTAAGGGAACGCCACTGCCTGAGAGTGCCTGAGCCAGCCTGTCTACTTTCGGTGAGGCTCACCCAGCAGCAGCAGTAGTGTACCACTGCCTGCATAACTCCACTCTGTTTTAGCAGGCCCTGGTGTTTGGAGACAGTAATGATTGGCCTTAGAGGAGACTACACCCATCCCCTCTGACAAAGGAACCAAGGCAATTAACTTGAAGAATGGGAATAAAATTTATTTTTTATTTTTGTTACATTTGTACACCGCGCTTTCCCACTCATGGCAGGCTCAATGCGGCTTACATGGGGCAATGGAGGGTTAAGTGACTTGCCCAGAGTCACAAGGCGCTGCCTGTGCCTGAAGTGGGAATCGAACTCAGTTCCTCAGGACCAAAGTCCACCACCCTAACCACTAGGCCACTCCTCCACTACTGTAGGGAAAGAAAACAATAGTGGAAAGGATCATGACATATTAAAGACAGATTTTTTATAGAAGAGAGGCTTGCATGAAGTCCAAAGAGCATTTTGAATACAAAATTTTCTTGGAGACTGAGGGCCTGATGCACAAAGATTACTGGGCCAGCAGTGTGCTTTTTAGACCAGTTCCAGATGGTTTAGCAAGCACATTATTCAGCTGGAGATGCACAGAGGAGCTCTGTGGTTTTTTTTTACTGTGTGGGGCAGCAGCAGACAATGGGAATCCTATGCTAATCTATTTAAATGAGCTGTTAAGCATTCAAAAGTGCATTCCGAATGATGTACAGCTGTTTTCCCTACCTTTACCATGGAAATTTTAGCAGAAGGTCTGGAGCTGTCAGTCCTCTATAGTTCAGGTACTCTACAGTTCAGCCACTCCAGGATCCTCTGCGGCTCCTGACCACTTCACCTTTCTCCCTCAATCATGGCTCCATCTCCTCCTCTGGAGGGCTGGGGGTCAGTTTTGTGTATACTTGGTGGGGGGAGACCAGGGAGAGATGAGACACACTGGAACCAGGAGATCGGAGTGCAGTGACCACAGCAGTGAAGTGTGGGAATGGGAGTCGGTGCCACTGCTTCCTTCGTGCCCTCTCTCCCGCTGACAGAAGCAGCTCTCTCCGTGTAGGAGCTGCTGTGCAATGGAATGATGAGTGCGAGGGAGAGGAGAGAAGGGGCAGTAGCAGGATCTGCCCCCCAGGGGACTATTAATCCCCTGGTAGTGATTGCAGGGTACTGGATCGCCGAAGAGAGCACAGACAACGCTGCTACACATCACGGCTTTCATACACACAGCTTGTATGTGTGTATGAAAGCCATGGATAGCACACATTCTGAGCATACGCAGAGTAGCCAGGCTTAGCGATTGGCTGTTCTGTGCATGTGCATCTTAGCCACTGGCCAAGCTGCTCGCGTTTTTTGTGAGCAGCTCATATGCATGTGATTTTTTTTTTCTTGCATCGCCTGCTCTTTCCACCTCTGTAATTTTTACCAAGGTGGAGATAGCGATTGATGCTTTACGGGGACTTTTGTGCATTGGGCCTTGAGAGGACTCTTGGCCCATAGGCTGATGGGACATCTCTTCTAAAGAGCACCCTCACTGCTCTTTTTCAGCAATAAGGACAGCCACAATACATTCGTAGCAGTTTTCTTCCCTCTCTCCCTTGGCGGTGCACCACGTCCAGTCAGCTTTGACGTTCCCTGATACCCAGGGAATCCAAAATGTGATTCCCTGCCTCACAGTACATAGCACTGTAGCCTCAGATAACGACTGTTCTCAGCAACCTTTAGATATCTAGAAGTCCCTGTTCTCTGTATGCCCATTGCCCTATGCCCCTCCAACAAAATTGAGTGGTCCACTGCTCAAAAGCACAAGTAAAATTCAAAAAGACAAGAACTTTTTAAAAAGGTAGCTGTGGTAATCTGATGTAGCTGTGTCAATCTGATGTAACAATATTTGACACAGGCAGATGGCACCTTGTAGACTAACCAATTTATTCTACCACAAGCTTTTGAGAACCAGAGGCAACAAGGTGACTAAGAACTATTCTATAAGGCAGTGGTTCCCAAACCAATGGAGGCAGTGCATGCAAATCTCTCTCATAAATATTCATTATGGATATCCTAAAAACCTGACTTTTTGGGGTGCCTCCAGGACCAGGTTTGGGAACCATTGCTGTAAGGGTTTGTGTAAGTGTCATAGCACATAAACGGAAGGGGGTAGAGCTTGGGAGGGGCATAAGTGATGCTTCCATTTACATGCATAACTTACAAAATACTGTAAGTTACAGTTGCCCTAGCCATGTGTATGCATCCGCAATTATGCCATGTCTATGCACAGTGAGAATCTATTCTAGAAGGACTGCAGTGCCCCCTAGACTACTCCACTAGTCTGCTGGGATGTCTGTGTGGCCAGTCTACTAAGAATGATGGTCCCCAGACATCCAAATGACTCTTTTTGGGGGTGTTTTTCTCTTGGACGTTTTATTTTCCAAAACGGTCACAAAAGAAAAACACACTGAGCATAGGGCTAGATTTTATAGATGGTGCCTGAAAAATTGATGCCAAAAAATACGCCTAGGCCAAAAACTACGCCTAAAGTTAGGCACAATTTATGGAACACATCTAGTGCCTGTCCACATGACTAAATTTGGTCACAGGCATTTACGCCAAGTAAAATTTGGTATAAATGCCTACACCTAAGTTAGGCGCAGACTGGGTGTATTCCGTTAACAGTATTCATAGTTTTTAGAAATGCCTATGACCCACCCATTCCATATCCATGGCCACACCCCTTTTTTCAATCTACATCTTAGAATTTACACTCATCGCTTTACAGAATATCCTTAGAAAGTTGTGTGCTTAAATTCTAATTAATTGCAATTCGTCAATAAATGTCTAATTTATCAATTGTTAAGTGGCAATTATTGGTGCTGATTGGCTTGTTAAGATAAGTTGCACACATGCTAATCAGGATACGACCTTATTTGCATGCACAACTTAAGTCGCACTATATAGAACCTGGGGAAAACATCTGCAAAACATCTAGCAAATGACCATTTTTGAACCAAAGTGATAGACTTTTTCAGGTTCCAAAATAGCTATGTTGACCACTCATATTGTGGACGTTTCTAGCAAAATGTAAAAAATCGGACAGTTTTATCAAAAATGCCCCTCCACGGCTCCTAAATTTGGTTGAAAATAAGGCACAAATAAAAAATTTAGGAGCTCAAATTTTTTTTGCTCTTTTCAATATTGGGCTTTTAGTATCTATAGACATCTGACCTGCTTTCTTTCCCTAAGGCTTTGCTTACATTTGTTATCTTGCCTTTGAAATAGCATCTTCCATAAATTTCCTTGAAACCTTCATGGGCCCTGAGCAGTATTTATTGAATAGTATTACTGACCATTACACATCCAGGGCAGGATTAAAGCATAGGCAAACTAGGTATATACCTTGGACCCTCAGATGTACTTGTCCCGGTCTGTCCCGGTCAGTCACTTGTTCCAAGGAACAGCCTCTGGAAGTGAGCCCT
This sequence comes from Microcaecilia unicolor, assembly GCF_901765095.1. Classification (NCBI taxonomy): domain Eukaryota; kingdom Metazoa; phylum Chordata; class Amphibia; order Gymnophiona; family Siphonopidae; genus Microcaecilia; species Microcaecilia unicolor. The sequence goes on along the minus strand of NC_044038.1, from coordinate 63,843,035 downwards.
TATGCCAATCCTAGAGCGAGGTACCAGGCCCAAAGGCGAGGAACCAATGCTAGAACAGGCAGTCGGAAAGGCCCAGGGCTTTGCCTGCGATGACCATCGTTCCCCAGAGGTTGAGCCCCTAGGTTCAGGTGGCCGGTAGGACTTCGGCAGGAACTGGGCTGGAGGAGACTACCAGGAAATGTATTAGTATTGTCCGTAGAAAGGCAAACGATGGTCCTGGCCTGGAGGTAGCAAGTAAGGTTGGCAGAGAGACCCCCAGGGAGTAGGTCAGGCCCAGGACATAAAGGGGCAGGCTTGGGTCCAAGCAGGAGGAGAACAGAAGGCAAGGTCAGGTTCAGGCTGAGGTCCAGGCAGGTGGCGATCCAAAGACGAGGTCCAGGCAGGTGGCGGTCCAGAGGTGAGGTTTAGGTTGAGGTCCAGGCAGGTGGCGGTCCAAAGGCAAGGTCAGGTTCAGGCAGAGGTCCAGGCAGGTAAGTCAGCAGAGAATAAACGCACCAGTACTATCCAACAAAGAAGTAGCTGAGGCAAGGAAACACTGAATGATTCCTTCCTTAAGAGCTGAAGGCGTCTGACGTCAAAGGAGGACCATGCCCTAGCTGCATGCGCCTCAACCTGAAGTCGCACCGGGATGACGCTCTGTAGTCTGACGGCTCGCCAATATGACGCATGTACAGAAGGTGGAGCTACATGCGTACGGTCAGCGTGTATGAACCAGGAACACCGCGGCCGCACATACCTGACACCCTGTATCTGATTCCGGGTTTGTGACAGTGCTAATATTCAGGGGCTTCCAATTCAGATTGTTGCATTGGTAACTCAGCTGAGTTGAAGGGGAAACAGACACCACTGCCTGTAGAGCTCTGCCATGTTTTCCTCTGCTGTCAGAGAGCCACATGGGTCTCCATTGGGAATTTAAACATGTATTTAAATTACAATTGGGGACTCAATGCACTTGGTTGCCTTGGGCCCACCAAACAGTTAACCCTGCCCTGCTTCACCAATTTCTGCTGTCTAAGGAGTTGTGGGTAGCCCACTGCCTTTCCAGGCATCTGTTTTCTTTTGCACTGTTCTTTCAAGAACAATGAGGAAGGAAAGGGAGCTTGCTTAGACACACATTTCCACTGAGCTATCTTATCCCAAATCTTGACCATCTCTTGTTGCCAACTTAAAATCACTTGATAAGTGGTGGTAGCAGGAGTACTCTGAAGCTTTTGATACAACAGTTCAGAAAAGGTATGTGCTGTTTAAGGTTGTAACTATGGTCTAGTGAAGGTTGTCCTGATGTGCTTTGTTTCCACTCTTTTGCTTTTAGGGTACCTCTCTGTTTATCTCACACTTTTGTGAACAGACATACAGAGGGGTTAGAAAGAATTCCATGAGCCATGCTCTGCCTGCTTTCCTTACTTGTTTGAATTCCATTACTTTTTTATTCTTCACTGCTTCAACCTGTAGGAAAGCCACACATGCCACCTTGGAAAAGGTGCAGCGAAGGGCGACTAAAATGATAGCGGGGATGGGACGACTTCCCTATGAAGAAAGACTAAGGAGGCTAGGGCTATACAGCTTGGAGAAGAGACAGCTGAGGGGAGACATGATAGAGGTATATAAAATGAGTGGAGTGGAACAGGTGGATGTGAAGCGTCTGTTCACGCTTTCCAAAAATACTAGGACTAGGGGGCATGCGATGAAACTACAGTGTAGTAAATTTAAAACAAATCGGAGAAAATTTTTCTTCACCCAACGTGTAATTAAACTCTGGAATTCGTTGCCGGAGAAAGTGGTGAAGGCGGTTAGCTTAGCAGAGTTTAAAAAGGGGTTGGACGGTTTCCTAAAGGACAAGTCCATAAACCGCTACTAAACGGACTTGGAAAAATCCAAAATTCCAGGAAAAACATGTATAGAATGTTTGTACGTTTGGGAAGCTTGTCAGGTGCCCTTGGCCTGGATTGGCCGCTGTCGTGGACAGGATGCTGGGCTCGATGGACCCTTGGTCTTTTCCCAGTATGGCATTACTTATGTACTTAATCCCAGGCAGTATGGGAAAAAGCATGGCTACTGGGCAAGTGAGTAGAGCCAGTGCCAATGGCTGCAGGAAGAAAGTAAGGAACAAGGGGATAAGGTACTCCCCTCTGACACCATGGACAAGGCTCCTCCTCCAGTCTTTGTGGAAAGAGGTGTTCCTACCTCTGTATTTTCTGCTCTTTTTGGGTTGGTTTTTTTTTCTGAATTTCTCTTTCTAATTTCATACTCTCTCCAGTTCATGGCTCTCCCCTCCCATCTTGTGAACTGCACGGGAACAGGATACTATTAAGGGTCCATCCGTGCATCCAACCCCTCCTGAAGCTGCAGAAGGGTTGGCGGACAGAGATTAATAGTCTAGTTTTAAAGCATTCTGCTCAGAAGCACAATTGAAATGGTGCAGAATTGCAAGCCAGCAGCTGCACCTAATCATTAAAAAAAAATACAAAAAAGTGGAATATTTTTCATTTGCCAATTTCCTGCCTTACTGAGTTTTCCCAGTTTTGTGTAGATTGCATTCTTTTGTACAGCTGTCAATACGATCACTGAATTACTGGCACATGGGCCTCAGGCCAGGGGAGAGATGGACCATTGAGGCATGATCCTGCTTGCCCTTTGCTGGTGACAGGTTTGTCTTGATGACAGGTGGATTGAGGACTGGCCGGGCCTGTTCTTTGCAATGCTGGGGCTGGAGATGTTCAGCTTGTGTCCTTTGTGTTTTGTGGTAAAACGACATGCTGCCTCCTCTTCCAAATTGTCCAATTGTGAAACACAGGGTGAATCTGAATGGCAGCCAGACAAGGGATTAACAGGTGCTCAGACTGGCTCACCGGCTTTCCTACCCGAAGGCCTCACACGTCTCCAGGGCCTGGCTGACAGCAAATGTTCTGCAGGGGTAGGATGATGAAACAGAACAGACAAATGGAAAAGACAAAGGAGACAAAAAAAGCAGGAGGAGAAAGGAAAAGGAGACAGAAATGGTGGAGGGAGACAGGCAGAGGAGAGTAAACTGAGCACCAGGCACTAGGGTGAGGAAAGGAATAAGACATATAGGGAGGAGGTGGATCAGGGTGAGGGGAGGAACAGGAATGCAGAGCAAGGAGAGAGAAGCAGGTGCAGAAGGAGATGTAAGGCCAGGCACCGTGCTGACTCACAGACAGGGAGGCTTAGCAGGGTCACTAATAAGGCAAATGCTGTGGGTGGAAGATTATTAAAAGCTCTTCAGGTGTCCTGTTTTTGTCATCAGTCTCACAACCCAAAATGTATGATCAAACTACTTTACCCTTTCCATGCTGGTCTGAGATTTTCTTGCACAGATGTTACTGCCGTCCTACTACAGCTTGTGAGGAAGGATGTTGTTTGTAAAAAAGACTTTGGTATTCCATGTTGTGTGCTTTTGTAGTGTCTCCCAATCCTTTACTCTGAAGTGCTCCAGTTTAGATGTGTAACAACCTCAAACCCAAATTGACATTTTGTGAGAATCTCGTATCCTGCTCAGGACGCATCTGAGAATGTTGTTAAGGACCTAGGGGCCCCAGCCTATATCTCTGGGCACATTATGGAACTTACCACCTTCATGATCTAATTCTTTTTTTTAGCACAGGTGTGTCACAACACACCTCAGCACAACCCTTAATACCCATTCAGGGTTAATCCAGAGGATACGTAAAGGGTCCTGCAAGCACTGCTCAGGTCTCATCTGTTGCCTGTCAGCCCCTATGCTGACAAGCAACAGCCATCCACCAGCTGGGTTCCCATTGGCCTTTGTTCAAGTATCCCACTTTGAAGCTACTCTTTAGTCACAGTTTTAATCCATCTTCTGTAATATTCATATGTTTCTCATCATTATCTCCTTCTCCTACCCAGTAGGGTCCTTTACATCTCCTCTTGCCTGTGTATTCTTCTGTATCTGTCTCCTTCCTTTCCCATAGGTTGTTCAGCATTCCCCCCTCCCCCAACTCAGTGGCATAGCCAGAAGGCAATTTTTGGGTGTGCCAGGAGGTTGGATGGGTGGGCATTAGGATTGCCAACTTTTTGAAAGAGAAAAACCCACCACCTGATGCACCCATGCCTTGCCCCTCCCCTACCTTACTCCCAATAACTTTGATGAAGGTAGCAGTGCAGGTTTCAGTGGCCGCAGGCCGCACTGAGGGCTAAGGGAAGTCCAAGAGACTGCACTTTTCAGTCCCTGTTGAGCCATGGTCCCCCAACACACACATGCTTCTCCTAAATCAGTGCTTGTCAATTCTTTTGTGGCCACGTCCCTATAATAGTGGCCAAATAAAATTGTGCCCCCCCCCCCCGAGATGCACCTATAGAGAGACCACTCAAGTCGTGACCCCAAATGTGAGTTTTGTGATCCCATTTGGGGTCCAGACCCACAGTTTGGGAAGATCTACTGTATATGGTGTTGAAGCCAAATACATTCTGCATCCACAGAACCCCCTGGCCCTCCCTCGACAGTGGATGTAGAGCAGAGCTAGGACATTTCCCCATAAAACTCATCATATAAAGAAATTGTTTCTAGTGTAATCTCAATAACAGGCATAGTGTAAAGTAATACAAAGTCACTCAGAACCTAGATCAAATCTATCATGCCAGCTAACTTCCAAACAAGGATCCTACCAGTGATATTTTAGGGTCCTAAAATATCAATACATCTATCAGGAAAACTGAACAAGCCAAATTACTACAGAATATAGAAAATTCATACTAACAGAATACCTTGATCACACATACAGAACACAAATGCCAAATACAAAATAGGTGACCACAAAGTATAAATATAAATTAAATCGAAATCCCAAGAAGCCAGACCTTGCATGTGGTACAGCATCAGAAAAATAGAAAGAAATGCATTTCCTCCTATACTGTATAAAAATGAAAGATGGCACATGCCAGGGATGGTGTTAGGGGGGTGCAACTAGGGCAACTGCTCTTGGCCCCCTGGCAAAAGAGAGGCCCAAGGCTGCCAGAATTTGAAAAAGGTGCAGCCTGGTAGTGGGATTCAGGGTCCCTCCCAAATTTCTGCCCTGGGCCCCAGCCATGTTTAACACCATATCTATCAGGATGTACATTTAAAATCAGACATATTCTAATCACATATTTTTTTCTCCCTTTTGTTATCTGGCCATTTTGTTTTTCAAATCATGTTGGTCCCAGGCTCTGGTTTCTGCTTCCCTCTGTCTCCTCTTAACTCACTTGCTAGGGCCTCCTGTCCATGAACTGTTTATTGAAAGCAGTTGTTTGTTTTTATGTGAGTTTGTTTTGTTTTTGTGTATATTATGAATGTTTGTTGTAACCCGCTCAGAATTGTAGATGATACAGGCTAGAAAATGTGTAAATAAATAAATGTGACATGTCTTCTTTCTCCTTACCTACCATCTATCTCTGTAAACCTATCTTTTCCCATGGTCAGCTTTTCCCTTCTCTGTGTCCCTATATTTCCCTATCCAGCATCTCCCCTGTGGCCATATCCACGCATCTATCATCACCACTCTATGTCCCTATCCTATCCCCCTGTACAGCATCACCCTTCTGGGTCTCTATGCCCTCAATATCCAGGATATCCCTTCTGTGTTCCTATTCACCCCATGTTTAACATCTCCCCTTTGTGTCCATATACCTCCCATGGCCAGAATCATCCCTCTGTGTCTATATACCATCTCTATGCAGCATCTCTTTGTGCCCCTGTTACTATGCTCCCCCCACCCCCCATACCTATCATCTCCCCGCTCTGTTTCTGTATACCTCCTTATGTCCGTTTTTTTCCCCTCTCTTCCTGTATACCTCCCTGTGTCCAGTTTCTCCCCTCTCTTCCTCCCCCACACTAATGTGTCTCTTTTCTTCTCTCCCTCTCCCTCCCAGCATCTGGCTTACCTGCTCTCCTAAATTTTCTCTCTTATGCTATGGGTTTAGTATGTGACTACCTCTTCCTTTATCCCCTTGGCTTGGCATCTTTTTCCCTTCCCTTCCCTTCCTTTCTCTTCTCTCCCCCCTCCCATGAGTCCGGCACCTCTCTCCGTTCCCTCCAGACCCCCTTTCCTCAAGTCCAGAGCCTCTGTTCCTTACCTTCAGCCCCCCTCCCCACAGGTCCAGCATCTGTCTCCCTTCCTTCCATTTATCCTCCCCCCCCCCCCCACAGGTTCAGCATCTATCTCCCTTCCTTCCAACCCTCTCCCTTTCTCCAGACCACCTCCCATGGGTTAAGCACTTCTCTTCTTTTCCTCCAGCCCCCCTCTCCTCCTTCCATGTGCCCAACATTTCTCTGTCATTTTCCTCTTCTCACTTGTGTTATTGGCGCTGCCTACCAGCTTCGGGTCCTTCCCTCTGCTGTGTCCCACCCTCGCATAAACAGGAAGTTGCATCAGAGAGGCCAGGAGACTGTAGAGGGAAGGCCCCTGGAGCCAATAATATAAGGTGAAAGCACCATAGCAGGAGTGAGGGAGGAAAAAGACAGAGAAGTGCCAGACCCGCGGGTGGGAGCGGGGAGAAGGGAGCAAGGAATGCTGGATTGTGGAGGGCCAGGATGCACCATGTCTGAGTGGACCTCGGGAGAAAGTAGGTGAGCCTGATCCCACCCAGGCCCACCCGCGGCCCTGTCCCTGCCCCACACACTCTCATCCTTTTCAGTTGCTTTCTGTTTGTTTGGGTGCTGATTGAGATGTGTCCAGAGCAATAGAAGGATGCAGTGAGCACAGTAATAAAATGCAGACCCTTTACTCACTGACACTGCTGTGCTTTTCTGAACAAATGGGAACAAGAATGGTTCTGAAAGCTTTCCCCGTGGAGGTGGGGGGGGGGGGGGTGAGATCTGAAGTGGGGAAGAATGGAAGAAGCTCAACTTTTGAAATTCATCAGCATCTACCTTATCCCATCAAGGAAGGGCAACCAGAAAAATTTTGTATTGATTTTTTTCTGCTTTTTCCTTGGTTTTGAAACAAATGTCATTAATAGTGCCCACTCTTTTCCGATGGTGTATACAGTTTTGGCGAATGTCATGTGTTATAAACAACAGCACATCTCTAATCCCCTATAACAGCTTGCTTTCTGTGTGATGGCAGTTCTCTACTATTCCCTGCAACCTTCACGCTCTACCGGTTTCTCCTCCAGAGATGCAGGGCCAGGATCCATCATACTGATTCCAGTACTGATAACTTCTGTTTAACAGCCTGGGAAGAACATGCTTGGAGAGATCCGGAGATGTGTGTGTGTGTGAGAAAGAGAACCAGGGAAGGATTTGTTGTGGGAAAAGACATAAATAAAGCATGCAGATGTGTGAGATTGCTGGGCATTATGGGTGGGAAGGATCAACCGGTGACCCCAGAGTCAGCATTTTGAGGGGTCCTGGCATCTCTACCACTTCTCTGTAAAGTAGAACTACTATTGAATTGGGTTCAGTTCCAGTGTTATATATGAGCTCTGTGGATTCTCAATTGGGGTATGGGGAATACATTTTCGGCTAACATGGTCACTGACTTAAGTTAAATGCTGGTGTTGCCATTGAACATACTCTGAATATTCAGTGCTGCTATCGTAAGATACACGTGTGATATGTGATACTTCCCCGCTGCCCCCTCCCAAGGATCATTGCATTTGCGCCCCCCCCCCCCCCCGGCATGTGCTGGATGGGGCTTAACTTCCATATAAGGGTTAACTCCCACCCAGCACATCCCAGGATGCACCAGGAAGGGCGGGACGCCGCTATTTTGAGAAGGGTCCCGAAGAAGAGGGAAGGAGTGCTAGTCCCTCCCTCCGCCAACTATTACTATGGAGAGGTAGGCTGCCGTGGTGCTTCTGGTCATCGGCACCTTAGAATGCTAGCATATATGTATGTCGAAGGTGGGCTGATCATTGGGACCATAGGGCAGTGGCTGAGGGCTCACAGCAGTAGGGGGTCCACTATCCCCTACTACTATTACTACTTATTATTTCTATAGCGCTACTAGACATAGTTAGGGGCCTATGACCCTTATTGCCCAGGGGTTCAGATCTCCGTCAGTCAGCCCCTGAAGTATATACGTGTGTACATGCTGGATATGTACCTAAAAACTCTTACTACCGTGTGCATATAGGAAGGTGACGGGAAGTTATAAGAGCATAGACCTCACGATCGTCTGATTATCTGAAAGGGATGTGTTACTAAGGATGTTGGGGGGGTATAAATAGAATTCAGTGTTCTTTTTAAACGTTATAAAAATGTATGACTTGTATGATTGTGTAATTCTGGTTATAATTTCTAATAAAATTAATAACTGCATATTTCCGATACTGCACAGTCTGTGGATGGGCAGAGTCTGGGTAGGGTGTAGAGTTGCGCATGTAACTTGTACAATGCTGTAAGTTATGTGAGTATTCTAGAATCTATTACTCTTTTGGGATCCTGTCAGCTACTTGCGACCTGGTTTGGCACGGTTGGTAATGCTTATGTACCTAGGTGCAGACATGCCAGCGCTATGGCTGGTGTAGGTGCTCGCGCATACTAAGTATAAAAAAAAAAGAACTGACTACTTTCTTTATAAAATATGCAAGAGCTATAACCTCACCAGCATTATCTTCAGCAGGAAGAGCAGACAGCAGATCCTGGAGAATGAGGGGGGAGGAGGGGTCAGAAATTCTAAAAAAATTGGAGAGCCAGAAGAGAAGCAGAGGAAGGAAACAGTGCCACCATGGAGGGCCTTTAAAGCAGCACATGCACATGGTCTCAAAGTAAGAAAGGAATAGGTTCCTTTGGTACTTTCAGAATTTGATGCCCTAGGCATTATGCCTAAATCTAGGCCTGCCAAAACCCTGACTTCTTATCCACCCGATCTCAATATAATGGCTCAAAATGATGTGCTAGCTAATTTGAATTATTTTGCTGAAAATCTGAGTCGCAAAATTAGGCAGGCTCCACATTGGACACCCCTGTCTTACAGGAAATAAAAGGAACAGGGATTCTTAAGTGCTGGGGGGGCATTGAGGGCACAGGAAAATTGTGAGCGGAAGGGACGGACCCTGGGTGCTGCACTGTCCGTGATAGAAATATTAATGACAGTTCAAAAGTTATTGGGTATACAAGCAACATAAGATGAGTTTCCTTGGAAGAAAGTAGGCTAAAGTGATACAGAATTAGGAGTTCAATCAAAGTACAGTCGGTATTTCACAGCAAATGAGAGGAAAACTCAGATAATGGAAGATGAAAGAAGGGGAAAAAATAGGCAAAGAGAAATGTCAGAATGACATAAGCCATGCAGAGACAATTTTGTTGGGTAGGCAGATTAAATTTAATATGGACAAGTGCAGATGGATGCGCATTAGGAGAAATAATCCTCACTACAGGTTCACAGTGCTGGTTTTCATATCAGGAGTGCAAGAAATAAATCTTGGAGTCATTGTAGCTCATATGTAGACATTTCAGCCCAGTGTGCCGTGGACACTAAAAAAGGAAATAAACTATTAGGGATTTTTCAAAAATTAATGGAGAACTGAAAATATCATTATGCCTCTGGATAGGGTCCTGGTTACATCATCTCAGGATAAAATAGAACTAGAAAAGGTTCAGAGAAATGGGATGGGACAGCTCCTTTATGAAGAGAAGCTAAACAGGTAAGGGCTTTCAGCTTAGAGAAAAGATGTCAGAAGATATATGATAATAAGAACATTACAACATAAGAATAGCTATACTGGGTCAGACCAATGGTCCATCTAGCTCAGTAGCCTGTTTCTAGCAATGGAGAATCTAGGTCACAAGTACCTGGCAGAAACCCAATTAGTAGCAACATTCCATACTAGCAATCTCGGGGCAAGCAGTGGCGTCCCTCATGTCTATAGAAGTTGATAAAATCATGTGCAGAGTAGAATGTCTGTTTAACCTTCCAAACAACACTAATCACAGTTGATTGAAAACAAATCATAGAAAGTTGTTTTTTTTTAATGCACAAATAAGCTGTGGAATCTGCTAGAGGATTTGATGAAGGTAATAAGCATAACAGACCAAGTTTGGACAAGTTCCTGAAGAAACAAATCCTTCAGTAAATATAATTAGCCAGGTTGACTTAGGAGAGCCAATGCCAATCACTGAAAACGAGCTACAAGAAACAGATCTACTTTTGGGATGTGTGATTTGGACTGGCCACTATTGGAAACAAGAAGCTGGGCTTGATAAACTTTGGTCTAAACCAGCATAGCTTTTCTCATGTTAAATAAATAAAAAGTCAGTAAATAATCTGGACCACAGACAGTGGTTGGATGATTGACTTGATTTTCTGAAAACAAGTATGTGGCTCTGTGTACGTGGCAATATCTTGTAGCAGGGGTGGACTGACAGTGATCTGGGTCCCTGGGCAGAAATGGTCATTAGGTCTCTCCCAGGCCCCCTGTCACCCCCATCTTTGTTTCTAGCACCCCCCTCCTCCGCACAAGACAGCTCCACGGGCCTACCTTGAAGAGCCCTGGTGGTCTAGTGGCCTCTTCAGAGATAGGAAAGAACCCCACTCTTTCTTGCCTAACGCCACTTCTTCTTAATGGCTGCTGACACGTCCTGCGGCAATCTCATGTGTCTTGGCAGCCATTTTGAAGATGCACCAGTGCGAGACAGAGCAGCGGCATTGGGCAGGAAAGAATGGGGTTCTTTCTTACTCTTGAAGAGGCCACTAGACCACCAAGGCCCTTAAAAATAGGCCTGGGGGGCTGTAATGTGCAGGGGTGGAGAGTAATTGGGCCCCCCCAGAGCTTCTTGGCCCTTGGGCACTACCTGGTTCCCCATATGGTCAGTTCACCCCTGTCCTGTAGGATTTGGGGGTGCAGAATCTCATAAATTGTATTTTCTAAAATGCAAACAATGTCTTCCTTTCAAACTACATTTTTACATGGGAGGTTTCCTCACCCCCCCCCCCCCCCCCAGTGAGTTGCGTGAAGACCTCTTTCTCTGTCATATCTACACTTTCACTGCCACTAGAATTCTAGATCTGAGTGTGTTACATAGCCCCCAAACCTCCAGTCTTTTCTTTATTAATATTCGTATTGTGCACACCAGGTGTGTGCAGCACAGTACAGATTGCATAAAAAAAGAAGAACCCCCCCCCCCCCAAAGCACACCTACCAAGAAAATAAATATTTAAAAAACTAATAGGGAAGACCAATCAAATTCCAACACAAAAGAATAAATGTTTAATACCAAAAAAGCAAGGTAAGACTCTGTTATTGACAATAAATTCAATTGATTCAACGCAGTCCTGCGTTTTGGCTCAAAGGCACCTGCCTCAGGAATCAAAAGTAATCCTACAATAACAAGAAATAAATAAATCAGATGATACGTATTACCATAATTCATAAATAAAGTAATAATTAAATAATATCAACAGTTAATAAGACTTACATAAACAAATATATATGTCTTTTATTACCTTTTGATATTATTATTTAACTAGTAAAAAAAAGCCCGTTTCTCATTGAAATGAAACAGGCGCTAGCAAGGTAATGACCTTCTGCCATTAATGTTTTTAAGGGCTCTCCACTTGCCTCCTCCTTTGATGTCTGTACCTTGGAGTTCATTTTCAGAGAGTGGAAGAGAGAGATTCACATGGAGGGGCATAATCGAACGGTGCCGGCCATCTATATGGCCGGCGCCGCAAAGAGCGGTCCAGAACCATATTATTGAAAAAGATGGCCGGCCATCTTTCGTTTCGATAATACGATTGGGGCCGGCCAAATGTCTGAAATGGCCGGGTTTGAGATGGCCGGCATCGGTTTTCACCGATAATGGAAACCGATGCCGGCCATCTCAAACCCGACCAAATCCAAGGCATTTGGTCGTGGTAGGGGCCAGCATTTGTAGTGCACTGTCTGTACCTCGGAGTTCAACTTTCTTGAAAGTGAGAGTCCTGTCAGGCGGTTTGTGTGCTTCCCGCCACCGTGGTCCTCTGTTCTCTGGTCGTGGCGTTACTATGCAGCCTTTCCTTCCCTCTGAGGGCGGGGCAGTGAGAGCAAGTGCGATTGCCTGTGGTTGGTCCCTTCTCCTTCTGACGTCGCATTACCATGCAGCCCTCCCTGCACTTGGAGAGCGGGGCACTGACATCGATTGCGATTGCCTGTGGTTGGTCCTTTCTCCTTCTGACGTCGTGTTTGTTTCCCTGGCAACTATACAGAATTCCCTCGAGGGCAGGGCGATTACGAACCCTACGAACACTACATGGCTTCACTGCCACATCGCCACTGAGTCAGCTTCAGAACGTTGGAGGTGCGAATTATTATATTAGATGATTCCACTATGATTCCATTTTCCACTATCCTCTGTCTCCTTCCATTTAACCAGATTTTAACCCAGTCAGTCACTTTAGGTTCCATGCCGAGGGCACTCAGTTTGTTTATCAGTCTCCTATGAGGAACCATGTCAAAGGCTTTACTAAAATCTAAGTACACCACATCTAGCACCCCATAAATCAGAGCTATAAGGAAGCTGTACTTGTTACTGCCTAACTGTTGGCACCTAGGTGTGCAATTTATAGTGTTTTATAAGTTTGGCACCTAAGTGTATGATCTGCCCCTGCCCCGTCCCTTTGCAGTTAGGTGCTAAAGCACTTGGGCACAACCTATACAATAATGCCTAAAGGGTCCTTTTACCAAGCTGCGGTAAAAGTGTCCCTGTGCTAGCACAAGGGCCGTTTTTGCCACGTGCTGAGGCCCTTTTTACCGCAGCGGGTAAAAAGGCTAAAATAATAAATGGCCTGCGGTAAGATTTAACTTACCGTGTGGCCATCCGGGGGGGGGGGGGGAGAGCACTTACCGCCATCCATTGAGGTGGGGATAAGGGCTCCCACGCTAACCCAGCAGTAACCAGGTAGCACGCAGTGCTGCCTGATTACCGCCGAGTTAGTGCCTGCGGAAATATGTTTTGAATATTTCCAGTAGCACCAGAAATGCCGTGCGCTGAGGGTAGAAGTACTTCTGGAGTCCACGTTGGGCTGTGGTAGCTCCAGATTGGCATGAGATAACCCTGCGGTGGGCTTCCCACTGCTTTGTAAAAGGGCCTCTAAGTGCAGTTAGAGTGCCCAACTGCTATTTACCTAATTGGCATCTACATTGTGGTGCACTATATACAGAATTAGGGGGAAGGTGTGTCCCAGTACTGAACACATACTTCCTGGGTACACTATACTGACCTGAAGAAGGCGGCTCTGCCTTCGAAAGCATGTAAAAAATAGGCATCGCCTTGTTTTCTTTTCTTGTATTTGTATTTATTGCCTTTAAAGTGAACTAGCACTGCAACCACACTGTTACGCACTGTCACACTCGTATTCAGTACACAATAACTCCCTCACTAGTGTGCACTCGTTCACACAGTCACTCTTCACCATTCTGACTATCCTCCTCTTGCTGTCTCTCTTTCACTCAACAAACACTTTCATCCACCCCCCACATACTATAGGGCAGGGTTTCCCAAACCTGTCCCGGGGGAACTGATTTTTAGAATATCTAGAATGAATATTAATGAGAAAGGTTTGCTTACCAAGTAGGCACTGTATGCAAATTGATCTCATGAATATTCATTCTGGATATCCTGAAAACCTTACTGGCTGGGGTTCCCCCAGGACAGATTTGGGAGTTACTGCCATATGCTCACACAAACACATACATGTATTCACTTCCACATGTACCACATACCACTCCTTCATTCCTCCTGTAGTTTATATACACCCAGGCCCACGTATCTATACAGACTTGTGCACTCTCTCCTGCATGCACAGAATATGTAGGTAAACATTTGCTTTCATGGTTGCTCTTGCTGTTCTGTGCTCACACACAGACCATCCTGCCCTTCTTCTCCCCCCCGCCCCCCCCCCGCCCCCCCCAACAGCAGATTTCTCCTTCTCCTTGCACTTAGCCTTTTCCTGCTGGTTTGTTCAGATTTTTGCACAGATAAATCTTGTAGTGATTTCCGGATCTGTAACAGTTGTTGAAAAGAAGAGAAAAGAGACCCCAAGGGAGCTGCGGGTCAGGTATAGCTGCACGGCTGAATTCACTTGTTAAAACCGTATTGCATTGCTGATAAGCATCCACCAGGATCTTTACTTGGAGTCATGTGGACAAGCCGGGATAAAGTCAATTCATAAACAAATGTGAGACCTTTCCCTGCCCCCCCTTATGCTTAGCACATTTAGGAGGAGAGTCCAGAGAAGGAGAAAAACATGAAGTGTGTGATGCCCAGACACTTCAGAAGAGAAACACAACAGAAAAGGGAAAGCTAGAACCCAGAGTGAAGACCAGCAGAGTAGGAAGTACAGGTGACACAGAGGCTCATTTTCAAAGCACTTAGCCTCCCAAAGTTCCATAGAAACTTATGGAACTTAGCCTCCCAAAGTGCTTTGAAAATATGCCTCACAGAGTCCTACATGGTTCCCAGGAGAGAAAAGAGGTCAAGAATATCTATCAATCCTGAGAGACTGAAAGCAACTGAAAGGGTATTAATTATTTTCAAGACAGAGAAGAGGACACCGGGATCCACTCAAAGCAAGAACATCTGATCTGAAAGGACAGAGACGTCATCATTCCGGGCAGGGCCAGCACAACATGATAAGCAAGCTAAGTATGGCAGGGGAGTGCCAATGTTTGGGGGCCCCAGGCAAGAATGGAGCCCCCTGCCACGCTTATTTTGCTTACCGACCTCAAGCCTAGCTGAGTCCTGCTGCCTTCAACAGGAAGTTGTTGGAAGGGGCAGGACACAGCAGCACGGGAACACAGGCTTATGCTGGAAGGCCTCACCACATGCTGATTTTTTCTGGCATGGGCCGAAGTAAGGTGATGGTGGCAGCTGCAGGCCCAGTGGGGGAGGGGGCACCAGAAATCCTAGCTCTGTTCCTGACCCCCAACAGACCCAATGTATGAACAGCTGAAGAGTGACCTCAAGGAAGATTAATTATACAAAGTATCTTAAGAAAATAGAGAGTTATTGTGTTTACAGAAATGTTGGTGTTCTGCTCCCACTGGCTACTGTGTTGTAAATACTATCAGTCATAAGTCTTGTTTGCCAAATGAAATTTTATTGTTGAGAAAGTGAAAAAAATATATTTCTGTCTCTCAGTAGCCAGCCTTGCTGTCATTGTTCAGGTGGTGTACGTGTTGTAGGGGACTTGAAGAAAACCCGGAAGAACAGGGCCTGGAAGAGCTGGAGTTGTGGGGTCCAGAAGATTACTTTGAACAAACCTTGGGCTCTGAACGTAAGAGCCGAGGTAAGGGCGAAGAGTTCACCAGGTTCTA
This sequence comes from Microcaecilia unicolor, assembly GCF_901765095.1. Classification (NCBI taxonomy): domain Eukaryota; kingdom Metazoa; phylum Chordata; class Amphibia; order Gymnophiona; family Siphonopidae; genus Microcaecilia; species Microcaecilia unicolor. The sequence continues at coordinate 63,827,780 of NC_044038.1, read as the reverse complement.
CCAGTCATTATATGATGGTGGAGCTACTGTGGTTACAAAATGTGCATTAATTTGCACCCACTGTCCAGAAAATAAGTGCTTCAGGAGAGATTCCATGTGCATTAGCAGCCTGCCTGCCATGGAATGTGGTTGATGACTGGCAATCGATGGAAATGGCCACCATATGCATGAATTCTACTGTTCACTGTTCCAGACATGGAAACAAGTTTGTGCCAGGAGCATGGGGGCAGCAAGAAGCTGACTGCAGAAACATTCCTCAGACCCCTTCAGAGGAGACTGGGAAACATGATATGCCATATCCCCTCAAATCTAGGTAGAAGATGCATAATGCGCTGCATCCCTCATATCCAGGTGAAAGATGCAAGATTCGCTGCATCTCTCGTACAGTTTGTATTAGGGAACTGTTCTGCAGTATGCTGCTAGTCTTTATGCTGTCCATCTGGCTCTCTCATTAAAAGAAATACTGAGCATAGCTTTTCTGCTCATTCTTCCCATCTAGGTTTCATCAGGAAGGGATGACTTCTCATCCTACTCTTTTCCTCCATGGAAGCCATTATAAACAGCTCCTTTTCATACTCTTCACCATATCCTCTTTTTTTTTAATCCAGATTTTAATTAGGTAATCATTTCCTCCTCTTCTTCCCTTCTAGGTATCATCAGGGAGCCATCATACATGGCCCTCTTTCCTGGTCCTTACTCCTTCTCATTGCGGGGAACCATCCTGTGCACCTTCCCGTGGCAGCCTTACCATTAGGCCAACTGAGGTGGGGGCCTCAGGCGGCACTCTCCCCTTCTCTTCTCAACCCCTTTCCCCACATTTACCTTATTTTTTTCTTTCCCAAAAGCTGGTAGTAGCAGCGATTCCCATAGGCTGCCGTGTCATCAGCACCGACCTTTTCTCCCTACTGTGGCCTGCCTCTTGACATAACCTCCTGTTTCCTCAGAGGCGGAATGCAGTAGAGCGAAGAGGCTATTGCCAGTAGCACAGTGGCAGGGCAGCCTATGAGAATTCCTGCCACTTTTTGGGAAAGAAAAAACAGGGTAGAAGTTGGATAAGAGCTTTATACGCCTCTCCACTTGCATGTGTTAGGATAAATAGGGGTAATTCATCTATGTTTCCATTATTTCAAGATACCCAGGGATGTCCTTTATCTCCAATGTTATTCGCTCTGGTTATGGACCCTCTGGCGGTGGCCTTTCATGCTGATCTGAACATTTTGAGTATTACAGTGAATGTGCTGGAGCATAGCCGCCGAGAGGGGGGGCAGGGGGGAACAAAATTCCCCGGGCCAGGGCCTCCAAGAGGGACCCAGTGCCGCAGTCCCACCCGCCCTCCGTCGTTGACCGTCTGCCACCGGGCCAGGCCCCCTGCATTGAAATCACAGCGCCTCTCACTTGCCTCTCTTCGGGCCTCCTTCCCTTCCTGTGTCCCACTCTCATCTGACGTAGCTTCCGCGAGGGTGGGACATGAGGGAAGGAGGGCCGAAGGGAAGCGATCTGCTGCCTTGCTGCCTGCAGCGCTTTCACACGGAGGTGAGAGGCACTGTGATTTCAATGCAGGGGGCCCGGCCCGGGGGCGGGTGGAGGGGGAGCAGCGGCAGCGACCTGCGGGGGGGGGGGGCGGCCTTGCCCCGGGCCCGGCCCAGTCTCTCGGCGGCCCTGGGCTGGAGTACAAAGTAGCTTTGTTTGCTGACGATGTCCTTCTCTTGCTGACTAAACATCTAACCTCCTTCCCTAATCTTATGAAATTGTTAGCATCATATTCTTCTGTGTCTGGTTTTAAGCTTAACATGTCTAAGTCAGAGTCATGGCTATTGGGATTTCTCCCCAGTTGTTGAGTTCTTTACAGCATTCCTTTCCCTTTAGGTTGAAGAAAAGAGCTATTAAATATTTGGGGGTGTTCCTTACTCCGTTAACATCTGATTTATTCGCCACTAACTATCCTCCTCTTTTACGGGAGTTATACAAAGATATGGAGGGGTGGATGGCATCTGACTTAACTTGGTTTGGTCGGATTGCTACATTGAAAATGAATATAGTACCTCGCTTGATGTATCTTTTTCAGGTTCTCCCCTTATGGCTTTCCAGGAACTTTCTGTCGGGCCTACAGGATCGTTTGATTCGTTTTATATGGTGTAATAAACGACCACGACTGCCGCGTTCCTTACTTTATCGAGATCCAAAGAAGGGGGTTGGGAGTGCCTAATGTTTTCTGGTACTATAAGGCTGCTCAAGCTCGTGCTGCTCTCGAGTGGTTCCAGGCCAACCCACACAAGCTTTGGATACATTTGGAGCAAACGTCGGTGGGGATCTGCCCACTTAGTTTTTTGATGTGGCTTCCATGTAAGTACCACTTCCTGCAGGGAGATGTGTGTCCCTCGGTCCATACTTCCTTTTACTACTGGGATAGTTTGTTTGCCAAGCCTGACCTCATCTTGTCCAAATTGTCACCCATAACATATAATCCACTTTTTCCCCCTGGGCTTGTACCTGGCCCGTTTGTCCGATGAGCATCCTTGGGTCTTGCGACGGGGGTCAATTCTTTGATGATGAGGTTTTGATTGCCTTTGAGACCTTGTCGGAGAATTACCCTATTTTTCCTCAAGAGTTTTTTGCATATACTCAAGTGAAACATTTTCTTTCCTCTGCTGTGATTAAGGCTAAGGTACTTTGAGAGGATTCTTTTCTTAAAGACCTATGTGAGGACTCTAAAAGCACCAGGGGTCTATAACTTGTCTTTACACATATCAACGAAAGCAATTGCACCCTGCTTTGGAGCATCGTAAGCGTTGGCATCAGGAGCTGGGGATTGTTTTGGACGAGGGTGACTGGATGTTTTTGGAAAATGCCTTAATGAAGGTATCTACCTCAGTTCCCTTTAAAGAGAATGCAGTTAAGGTACTGTATTGATGGTATCTGACTCCTGTGAGGCTTCACCACATGTTCTCCAATGTTTCTCCTTTGTGTTGGCATGGGTGTGGGTAGAGGGGAACCATGGGACACATTTGGTGGTCTTGTGTTAAGATCAGGGCTTACTGGAAGGCTATTCAGTATAGGCTTCAGGGTTGGTTCGCAAGGCCACGTAAATGGTCTCCTGAATACTTTTTGTTTCCCAAAATATTTCCTGGTCTTAATCACTCCCAGGCGTTGCTGGCTGGACATGCTATGTCTGCAGCCAGAGTGACTTTGGCTGCTCAATGGAAGTCTCCTAATGTCCCATCCCTGGTCAAATGGTTGAATAAATTATGGTACATATGTGAAATGGAAAGACTAGGGGCTGTAAGAGGTCGAAGTTTGGCTAAATGGGAAGCTATTTGGGATCCTTTTCTGAGTCATTGCTCTAGTTGACATGGGGTGGCTCAGACCTTTCTTTCCTTCACATCCTCCATCTTCCCCCCTTCTCTTCTTTAATTGTTTATTTTTATTTTTTATTGGGTTTGAGTTGGGGTGGTAGAAGGTTTTACTTTTGGCTATTTCATACTTGGAAACATTTGTAAAAATGGAAGCGTTCCACTTTGGTGATTCTCATTGAGAGCTCTGTTTGACTTTGTGCTTACAACTTGATTTCTTGAGATGTTACTTGCTTTGCGTTATTAGCACTGTACCATGCCTTTTTCAATGTACATTTTGTTTATTGCTTGCTCTCATTACTACTACTACTACTATTAAACATTTCTATAGCGCTACTAGACTTACGCAGCGCTGTACAAATTAACATGAAAAGACAGTCCCTGCTCAACAGAGCTTACAATCTAAATTGGACAGATGGACAGCTAGGGGTGGGGAAATTGCAGTGGTAGGGGTGATAAGTGAATATTCAATAAAGTCTTCTAAAAAAATAAATAAATAAGGTAAACACGGGGAAGAGGGTTGAGAAGGGAAGGGGGAGATGCTAGACTGGGTCGGGTGGCGGCGGCGGCAGATTGCCTTTGGCCGCCCCTGGCACCTTCTATCCTCACACCCTGTCCTCCATTTCTGATGATGTAGTCATTGTGAGCAGCATCTTATGGCCTTGCTGCCCTGATCTTTACAAACACATGGCTCCAAGTGGTGGATGCTTTATCGACAGTGCCAATGTGATTTTAACAAGTGAATTCAGCCATGCAACTCAACCTACCCCGCAGCTCTCCTAGTTTCTCTTGTTTTCAGCAACTGCTACATGTCAGGAAATCACTCAAAGATTTATCTGTGCAAAATTTTGACAAAGTAGCAAGAAAAGAGCACACGAAGAAGGAGAAATCTGCTGGGGTGGGGGGGGCAGAGAAGGGGGATAAGAATGGTCTGTGAGTGAGCACAGAAGTCCAAGAGCAACCATGCTTAGCCCAGTGTTCCCTGATCAGGGTCAGCCTTAGCAAATGCAGGGCCTTGTGAGGACTAGTTTGGTGCCCCCTCCCACCTCTGCCTGGGCCTTAAGGGCTGGTCGGTGATGCAAGGAGATGGAGATACAAAGGGAAAAGACGCTTTAATTTTTGGTCAGCTGCCAGTTGCAAGCTGACTCGGTTAACGCAGTCACTAGAAGCGCGGGACAGTGTGTGGCCGCCTCTGTTGCCCCTGCTTAAGGCCAGCTGAGCTCTAGCCCTATTTCCCTTTTGGTATTCCTAAAAAAAGTGACCTCCCCAGCAATATCTTAATATCATTGACATAGCAAGAAGTACGTACCGTCTTGTACCTCCTCGTGTACATCAAGCCATGTATCGATGTATTTACATTACCCCACATTGACCTATAATAACATCAACTGCTCTCTTAACACTGGACAAACACAATTTTGCCTCTGGTTTCTCTCGACTACTACTGTCCCTTCTCCCACTGATGCTCCTTGTGATCTTGGGCAAGTCAGTATGGTCTCAGGTAAAATTTTAGGGGCCCTTTTACTAAGCCACCGTAGGGCTACCACATGGGTAGTGAGCGCCAAATCGATTCTACTGCCGGGGCAATGTGGGTGCCCGGCAGTAGTTCTGAAGTTGGCATGCACAGTTTCCCACGATAGAAAATAATTTTCTACTTCGGGAAACATTCCTGGCATTAATCAGCAGTATAGCTACATTGCTGCGTGCTGCCCGATTACCGCATGAATAAATAGGTGGTAGTAGGGGCTCAGGCAGTAAATAGCCATGTGCTAATTTTAATATTAGCGCATGGCCATTTACTGGCCCATTTTAAAAAAGGCCTTTTCCCTGCCGCGGTAAAAAATGGCCCAGCACATGCCATTTTCATATGCCAAAACTAGCATGGGCCACTTTTTTTTTACTGCAGTTTAATAAAAGGGCCCCTTAGAGATTTACTAAAAGGCAGTACATATTATTTACCACAAAGCCAAGGTTCATATTTATTTGATTTGCCACATATTCTACAAAGTTCAAATTAACGGAAGAGATAAATACAGAAGAACAAATTACAGAACCGGTACATGAGGAATACAAAGCAGTTGCGTAGATCATGTCAGGTTCTCAGGTTCAGAGCCCGCGGGGCCGGGCTCTGGAGCAAACGTGAGCCCTTGGGCTGCTGACGAGGAGCGACAGCAGCAGGCAAAACCCACCAACCAACACTGGGTAAGCACACCGGCAGGGACTGCAGGCACTGCCCAGCGAACCGGAACACCTGGACTGGAATTCCCCGGACTGGAGGACACAGGACTGGAACACTGGACTGCAATCCCCCGGACTGGAACACACACCGGACCGGAACACACTGGACTGGAGCACACCAGACTGGACTGGTCCCCCGGACTGGAGGACACAGGACTGGAACACGGGACTGGAGCACGCTGGACTGGTCCGCACAGCTTCACCTGTGCTTAGCTACTAAGCCCCCCAGGAGTTGAGCTTCTGGGTTCGAGTAGCCGACAGGACTTACTGGATACCGGGTGACATAGGGACCAGGACTGGAAACAGAAGTGCTCCTAACCCTAAACTGATCTACCTGCTCCCAAGCCCTAAACCAGCAGGAGTGTTCCTAACAGTAAACTGACAAAAGGACTTCCTAAGCCCTATACTAAACAGGAGCTCCTAATCCCTGCTCAAGAAAGGAACTTCCTAAGCCCTAAACTAACAGAGCAGGGAACTAAACACAAAGCTAACACAGGTGCTACTAAGCACCAAGCTACAAGCAGAACTTTACACTAATAAGCTGAACACAGAACTAACCAGCTACCTAAGCACTGCTCTAGCAAGCTAGATACAACTAACAAGGTGCTTCCCAAGTACTACTCTGGCAAGCAACCAGAAGAGCTCCTAGCACTAAAAGGGAAGACAGGGGAGCCACAAGGAAAAAGAAGGGAAGCTAACACATAAGCCAAAAGTGCTTCTAAAGCACCAAACACCAACAGCAAAGACTGCAATGCTCCTAATAGCACAAACACCAGAAGTACTTCTAACCGCAAACTCTGCAGTGTTCCTAACAACACCAAACCCTGAAGTACTTCTATCAGCAACAGAGCTTCCAAAGCCCTACACACAGCAATGCTTCCAAAACCAAGAGGGAAAAGCAGGGGAACCATAAGGGGAAAGCAGGAAAGCTAAACACACAGTCACCAGTGCACACTGCACTAACACTAACCTGGACCTTAGCAAAAGCAAGCAGGGAAACTACTAGACACAACGTCAGAAGTGCACACTGCACCACCCTACCTAAAGCAAACACCACTGTTGCAAAGGCCCTGAAGGAAACAACACCACTTCCTTATCAAGGCCCTCCCTGATGATGTCACACTCCCTAGACCTAGGCAAAAGCACACTGACCCAGAGAGGCCCAACCCACACCAATGCAAAACCATGAAACACTTGAAGCCAGTACACCCAATGAGAGTTAGAGCAACTCAGACTACACCCACAGCTGCAGTGAAGAGACAATTAGCCCCATGCTGCTGGAAGCTGCCAGCACAGAGAGACAGAGCCAGCTCAGAAAGGAAAGAGAAAAGAAACAGAAGCCAGCTAAGAAGCTGACCCCCAGGAAGGAGGTAAGTTTGAGAGGGGTTCAGACCCCAATCATAACAGATCAATAAAATAAATAAACAATGGAACTTATTTATTATTAACGTGCTTAGTAGTTCTAGCATGTGCTAACAAGGCAGGGTACTTGAGTAAATCTAGCCCTGTGAGGCAGGGAAGTTATCTGTTGTACCTGTCTGTGATTTGCTTTGAGCTTAGGAATGCAAAAATGAGTAGTCAAATCTGAAATCCAAGTAGGACTGAAAGGGGCAGCTTGGAGTACAGACCTGAGACCCAGAATCCAATCCCAACGCAAACACTGCCTGACATGAAGCAAGTCTATTGATCTGTCATGTCTGCAGATCTACATAACTTACATAGCCAAAAATAGCCACAAACAGCAGAAAAAGACCTGCTTTCTTAGTTATCCTGTCCACACTGCAAGGATATATCCCAGCTGCCAAAGTATGACCACCTGCAAGATATCTTCCTACATAGGGTGATCTTTTTTTTTTTTTTTTTTTTCTGTTTTGACATAAGAACATATGCATTGCTATACTGGGACAGACTGAAGGTCCATCAAGCCCAGTATCCTCCAGGTTGCAAGTACCTGGCAAGATCGCAAAAGAGTAAATCAGATTTTATGCTGCTCATCCTAGAAATAAGCAGTGGATTTTCTCAAATCCATCTTAATAATAGCTTATGGAGTCCATAATATGGACTTTTCTTTTAGGAAAGGAGCCAAACGGTTTTTTAAACCCTGCTAACTGTTTTTACCACATTCTGTGGCAACAAATTCCAGAGTTTAATTACATGTTCAGTAAAGAAATATTTTCTCCAGTTTGTTTTAAATTTCTGCTTAGTAGCTTGGTTGCGTGCCCCTTAGTCCTAGTATTTTTGGAAAGAGTAAACAAGCGATTCATGTCTGCCTGTTCAGCTCAGTATTTTATAGACCTTTATCATACTTCCCCTCAGCCATCTCTTCTCCAAGCTGAAGAGCCCTACCGCCTTATTTTCGAAAGTGATGGGTGCCCATATTTCGACCCAAATCGGAAGATGGGCGCCCATCTCGCAAAGGCGCCCAAATCGGTATAATCGAAAGCCGATTTTGGGCGTCTTCAACTGCACTCCGTCGCGGGAACAAACAAAGTTGACGGGGGCGTGTCGGAGGTGTGGTGAAGGTGGGACTGGGGCGTGTTTATTGGCCAAGGAGAGATGGGTGCCTTCAGCCGTTAATCGAAAAAAAAAGGGCGGCAGAAGCGAGAATTTGGGTCGCTTTTGCTGGACCCTTTTTTTTCACCACCCAAGTCCCAAAAAAGTGCCCCAACTGGCCAGATGACCACTGGAGGGAATCGGGGATGATCTTCCCTGACTCCCCCAGTGGTCACTAACCCCGTCCCACCACAAAAAAAGAACTTTAAAACTTTTTTTGACAGCCTGTATGCGACCTTCAAATGTCATACCCAGCTCCCTGACAGCAGTATGCAGGTCCCTTGGAGCAGTTTTTAGTGGGTGCAGTGGTCGTCAGACTGGCAAACCCAGGCCCATCCCCGCCCCCGTTCTACTTGTGTTGGTTAATGTTGAGCCCTCCAAACCCCCCCCCCACAACCCACTGTACCCACATGTAGGTGCCCCCCTGCACCCCTTAGGGCTATGGTAATGCTGTAAACTTGTGAGCAGTGGATTTTGGGGGGATTTGGGGGGCTCAACATTAACCAGCACAAGTGGAACAGGTGGGGGGATGGGCCTGGGTCCGCCAGTCTGACGACCACTGCACCCACTAAAACATTGCCCCCTATGGTGCCCAGTTGGTGTCCTGGCATGTGAGGGGGACCAGTGCACTATGAATCCTGCCCCCTCCCACGACCCAATGCCTTGGATTTGTTCGTTTTTGAGCTGGGCGCCTTCAGTTTCCATTATCGCTGAAAACCGATAGTGCCCAGCTCAAAAACACCCAAATCCTAGGCATTTGCCCCGCACAACCCGTATTATCAAAAAAAAAGATGGGCGCCCATCATTTTTCGAAAATACGGTTTGTCCCGCCCCTTCGCATGGCCGCCCATGGAGATGGGCACCCACTTTCGATTAAGCCCCTCCACATCTCTTTAGCCTTTCCTCATAGAGAAGTCTTCCCATCCCCTTTATCATTTTGTCTTCCTTCTTTGTATCTTTTCTTTTAGGATTTAACGTTTTTATTGATGACATAGGAAATGCAGAGCAAACAATGGTATCACACAAAAACAAGATAACAAAGAAAATCCAAGGAAGAACAATAGACAAAATTCCGTCATCAAGCAGTTTACCAAAATAACCCCCCACACCCATACTCTTAGACTCTTCCCCCCCCCCCCCCCAAGGGATAATACAGAAAACAAAATTAGGGACAAATCAGCCACCATGAAACAAGCCCTGAGTAGTGAAAGACTGCATGAGCAAGAGGTGGCACTAAACCGAACCCCCCCCCCCCCCCAAAAAAAAAATACCTGATCCACTCATACCCCCAACCTATCTCCCATAGACCGACATCCACCCCCCTCCCAAACCAACCCTAGGGGTGACTGAGGGACAACTTACAACTGATTAATGATCAGGCTGTGAACTCTGAGGTGCCTTCATATAAGAATAGAGCGCATTTCTCCATTGCCAAAATGACAGTGGTGTGGGAGTGGTCCAGTATTGCAACACTGTTTGATTTGTTACCTGCTTCCTTGAAAGTGGGATATAAATGTGAAAAATACATAAATAAATAAATACATTTCCATCCAAGAAGACCTGCCGCAGTTAAAAACAAATGGTCTCTTTTGGCCAATTTGCCACTAAGAAGAAAATGACCAAAATGTACCCTGGCAGGGGTGAGGCGAATGCGTCACCCCAGTAAGGCACCCAGATACCTCACTCACTACCTGGGACCAAAAACCTTGAATACCTGGACAGCTCCAAAAAGCATGCGCCGAAGCGTGCACCCCAGACTGGCATTTTGGAAAATTGGGGGACTATAAAAGATCTGCATGTTGGGCATGGTCTGGGGAGAAATACGCTCTAGTAAGCACCCTAAAATGACATTCTCTCATGGCAGCACTGCAAGTATTAAAGGGTGCTCAACTTAGCAAAGACGCAAATTCCAGGTTCATGCAATGGAGACCCAACTCTCCAGACCATTTCTGGATCTCACCACAGAGTAGTCAGTTAAGAGAAGTGGAGGGCTTGATGGAGCTCAGCCAGTGACAGGGGGTCTGTGGAGAGTCAGCTTTAAAGAAGTCATGCAGTTTAGTAGCCGTGCCACTAACAAAACTGAAACGATGTAGAGAGGTAACATAATGGGTCAGTTGGTAATAGGCAAAAACAGTCAGTGCACGAGTCCCCACACTCCCTGATAATTCATCCAAGGACTTTAGAGACCTATCCTCTCTCAAAACTTGATAAAGGAGACAGTGACCCCGTAAAACCCAAGCACGAAAGGCCCCCCCCCCCCTATCCCAGGTAGAAAGTCAAGTTTCCTCACAATGGGCAAGAGATCTGTCAACCGAAGGTGTTGTCCCAATAGTTTCAACATCACCTGCGAAACCATCTGTAAAGGTTTTACAACAGCACTATTCCGTAAACGAGCAGGGGGCTCAGCTGCAGGAGCATGCAATAGATAAGATACAAAGGAGCAACCAAGCCCATTCGATCTAAACAGGAGTAAAGCCAGGGCTTTGTTGAGGGGGTACATTGTCTGCTAACATTGATCCATGGTCCCCAAGTTTTAATGAAACAGCTCAGGCTCTACACACAAATTCTGCCTTGTCATAGATTCTGTGACTGGCTGTAGGGGTCCTGGCTATTGTGGAGTGGGTCCCTCAGTGATCACCCCACCCCCTGAAGGGTAGCCTGGCATTTGAGTACTGGCACCTTTTTCGCTAGAAAAAACACACTGAGTAAAGCACTCAACGTCCAGCACACAATCTCAGATATGTCGAACAAGACAGGTCTGGTTATAAATGTATAAATACGGTAAACCCAGACCACCCCACCACCAGGGCCCATATAGGCACCTCAACCACAACTTAGGCTTCCGTCCGGCCCACACAAACCTAGAGTGCAACCCAACTAGCAAATGATGATCCTTGCACAAGTTCTAGAATTGTTCCCTCCCATGTTAGTTCCTGAACCAGCTGCTCCATAGAGCAGTCCTTGATTTCATCAAGGATTTTACATCCACAGTTCGCTTTTCAAGTTCGCTCTGTCCTTTTCCTTAAGCAAAAGGTTCTGTAATAAGTTGTGTATCTCCCTCCCCCACCCTGGTACACCTCTAGAGAGGAGCATTCACCTCTGTAAAGCCTTGTGTGGATCCTCTGATGTGGGAAAGGTTTTACTGTCTGTTTCTCCAGGTGCAAAACTTGAAAAACAATCAGAAATATTCTAACCACATGTGATGGTGTTCCAAAATTAAGATTTACTGAAAACATGCGCAACATAAGTTACAAACAAAGCAGTCTCCCTGGTACATTTCAAAGTACAGAGTTACAAATAGACAGAGTCAGGTCAGTATTCAGACATAGCAGTCAACAGTCCAACCCCCACCCCCACCCCCCAATGCTGGCTGCAGCTGTTTTAAACAAAAAACAAGTATGTTCAGCACCACTGTTTAGATTGTACGTTTATGTTCAGCACCATCCCCCTGGATTCTGTATAGGTTGTCCCAATTTTGGCACGGATCCCAGATCCACACATAAACTAATTAGTCAATTAAGTGCTAATCAATTATTGGAGTGAACAAGGACTTATTTGGCAGTAATTAGGTGTTATGCACAGATCTGCGCTATGTCGTATTCTAGAACACACATGCCTAAACTTCATAGCATGCAACTCCAAAGGGGGCATGGGCGGGGCATGGGCATTCCCAGAAATTAAGCACGTTATTTATTTATATTTTGCTCACACCTTTTTCAGTAGTAGCTCAAGGTGAGTTACATTCAGGTACTCTGGATATTTCTCTGTCCCAGGAGGGCTCACAAAGTTTGTACCTGAGGCAATGGAGGGTTAAGTGACTTGCCCAAGATCACAAGGAGCAGCAGTGGGATTTGAACCGGCCACCTCTGGATTGCAAGTCCGGTGCTTAACCACTAGGCCACTCCTCCACTGCATTTACATACCTAACTGCCATCAGTTGGACGCCAGCATTTACACCAGGCTTTGATTCAATTGAACTAAGCTAAGTCTTTTAACTTTTTTCTTGTTTGAAAAAAAACATTTTGTCAGGTAGGGTTGTATGGTGTAATGATTGAATGTAGTGATTGCCAGGTGATTTTATAGTCACAACGGATCACGGACACTTTATTCTGAGCACCATTCTCATTTTATAGAATTATAATAGTTTTCTTCTTGTTTTTTTGATAATTGGGGTGGTTTTGCATATTTTTGATTATATACTTTCTGAACCACAAGGGGTAAATTCTATAAGTGATGCCTGAAAATCAGAGCCAAAAATTTTACTCTTTGAGTGCTGTTCTATAACGGGTATGCATCCTTTATAGATTAGCACTTAGGCTCCCAGAAAGCAACAAGGCAAACGATCTGCAAAATCCAACGTGGAAACCAAACCAGCAGATAGTATAATATCCAAAAAGACTTTATTGAGGATACCGTGTATGAAACAAATGCCCGACACAGGCCGTATTTCGCCCAACAATAGGGCTGCGTCAGGGGCTAGTCTGTATCTTTCTTAAATAAGATCGGCTATTCATTGTCTATCTGGCGTCATCCAGGATATTCTATTTTATGCTGCTCATGCTGGTTTTTTATGAAGAAGGTTCCTTATATCCTTGTTTTGACATATAATTTGATACTGATCTTATTTAAGAAAGATACAGACTAGCCCCTGACGCAGCCATATTGTTGGGCGAAACACGGCCTGTGTCGGGCATTTGTTTCATACACGGTATCCTCAATAAAGTCTTTTTGGATATTATACTGATCTGCTGGTTTGTTTTCCACGATAGATTAGCACTTAGGACATAAACCACATCTAACTTTAGGCGTCCGCAATTTCACCTGCTAAAAGCTGGTGTAAAAATGCCAGTGCCTAAATTCAGATGAGGTTCAGCCGAATTCTGTATTTTTGCCCATAAAATTTTGGAATGCCCCCAAAACACCCCAAACCATGCCCCGTTATGCGTGTTAAGATTTACGTGCAGATTTTTATAGAATACAATCTGTGTGTGAAGCAATTAAGTTATGCGCACAAATCAGCTACATGCGCCGATTGCGAGCACAACTTTAGAAGTGGTTTATAAAATCCAGGGAAAATGCTTGCTGAGCTAGTATTCTATGAAGGACACGCCGAGCAGAGTGTACTCTTAACTGAATACTGGCTTAGCGAGGATCATCCCAGTGACTATCTACAGTGGGGGAAATAAGTATTTGATCCCTTGCTGATTTTGTAAGTTTGCCCACTGACAAAGACATGAGCAGCCCATAATTGAAGGGTAGGTTATTGGTAACAGTGAGAGATAGCACATCACAAATTAAATCCGGAAAATCACATTGTGGAAAGTATATGAATTTATTTGCATTCTGCAGAGGGAAATAAGTATTTGATCCCTCTGGCAAACAAGACCTAATACTTGGTGGCAAAACCCTTGTTGGCAAGCACAGCGGTCAGACGTCTTCTGTAGTTGATGATGAGGTTTGCACACATGTCAGGAGGAATTTTGGTCCACTCCTCTTTGCAGATCATCTCTAAATCATTAAGAGTTCTGGGCTGTCGCTTGGCAACTCGCAGCTTCAGCTCCCTCCATAAGTTTTCAATGGGATTAAGGTCTGGTGACTGGCTAGGCCACTCCATGACCCTAATGTGCTTCTTCCTGAGCCACTCCTTTGTTGCCTTGGCTGTATGTTTTGGGTCATTGTCATGCTGGAAGACCCAGCCACGACCCATTTTTAAGGCCCTGGCGGAGGGAAGGAGGTTGTCACTCAGAATTGTACGGTACATGGCCCCATCCATTCTCCCATTGATGCGGTGAAGTAGTCCTGTGCCCTTAGCAGAGAAACACCCCCAAAACATAACATTTCCACCTCCATGCTTGACAGTGGGGACGGTGTTCTTTGGGTCATAGGCAGCATTTCTCTTCCTCCAAACACGGCGAGTTGAGTTCATGCCAAAGAGCTCAATTTTTGTCTCATCTGACCACAGCACCTTCTCCCAATCACTCTCGGCATCATCCAGGTGTTCACTGGCAAACTTCAGACGGGCCGTCACATGTGCCTTCCGGAGCAGGGGGACCTTGCGGGCACTGCAGGATTGCAATCCGTTATGTCGTAATGTGTTACCAATGGTTTTCGTGGTGACAGTGGTCCCAGCTGCCTTGAGATCATTGACAAGTTCCCCCCTTGTAGTTGTAGGCTGATTTCTAACCTTCCTCATGATCAAGGATACCCCACGAGGTGAGATTTTGCGTGGAGCCCCAGATCTTTGTCGATTGACAGTCATTTTGTACTTCTTCCATTTTCTTACTATGGCACCAACAGTTGTCTCCTTCTCGCCCAGCGTCTTACTGATGGTTTTGTAGCCCATTCCAGCCTTGTGCAGGTGTATGATCTTGTCCCTGACATCCTTAGACAGCTCCTTGCTCTTGGCCATTTTGTAGAGGTTAGAGTCTGACTGATTCACTGAGTCTGTGGACAGGTGTCTTTCATACAGGTGACCATTGCCGACAGCTGTCTGTCATGCAGGTAACGAGTTGATTTGGAGCATCTACCTGGTCTGTAGGGGCCAGATCTCTTACTGGTTGGTGGGGGATCAAATACTTATTTCCCTCTGCAGAATGCAAATAAATTCATATACTTTCCACAATGTGATTTTCCGGATTTAATTTGTGATGTGCTATCTCTCACTGTTACCAATAACCTACCCTTCAATTATGGGCTGCTCATGTCTTTGTCAGTGGGCAAACTTACAAAATCAGCAAGGGATCAAATACTTATTTCCCCCACTGTATATGCTTCATTTATTAATTCTAAACTTGTATATATACTAGTGCAGTTTGATTTAGGACAGCTTTTTTGATGGCCTAAATTAAACTGCTTACCTTTATTTATTTATGACATTTATATCCCACATTATCCCATCCATGTTTGAGTTCAATGTGGATTTAAGAGAAGATTAACAAGTAGAAAGATATCAGTTTTTGTACAATTCATAATGTTAGAGTTCTGTTATAATATACAATGTTCTGAATTTGTAACAAAAGAGTAATTGTAAAGGTTACAATGCATTGAATACTGTATGTGTGAATGTTATATTCATGTGCATAATTATTATTATTCTATTTATTTGCGCACTAAGATTATAGAATTAGAAGGATGAGGTATGAGGATGCTGAGTTGAGGTGAATTGGAATAATCAGCCTGATGTGTGATCTTAAGGATCTTAAATGGAATTTTGCATGCAACAGGAAGCCTGTACTTTGGAATGAATAAAGGAGTAATCCTGTCAAAATTGTTAGCTCCCAGCAAAAGTTTAAAGGAGGTACCCTGCTTCTCATACAACATCACTGGCTCCCAGTATCTTTCTGTATACATCATAAAATCCTCACTCTGTCACATAAGGTTGTTCATCTTCGGTCCCCTTCCTATCTCTCCTCTCTCCTTATTCCATACTGACTGAACCTCTAGACTATAGAACTAGCTGAAATAAATAAAGAGTGGAGGAGTGGCCTAGTGGTTAGGGTGGTGGACTCTGGTACTGGGGAACTGAGGAACTGAGTTTGATTCCCACTTCAGGCACAGGCAGCTCCTTGTGACTCTGGGCAAGTCACTTAACCCTCCATTGCCCCAGGTACAAATAAGTACCTGTATACAATATGTAAGCCGCATTGAGCCTGCCATGAGTAGGAAAGCGTGGGGTACAAATGTAACAAAAATAAATAAAAATAAATATATAGGGTATCAAGCAGCAACAAGTAAGTTATATTAATATACAAAACTTGCTGTATACCCGTTTGACGTGACCTCTCAGAAGCTAGCAAGGTTTTATGTTGTGGACTAGTGACATCAACTGTCACTGTGGTCGTGGACACTGCTTCTCCCACTGTTGGTATTACAAAGTAAAGTATCTCTCTCAGATGGAAATTGTACAGTGGAGACTGGTGGGAAATAGCAAAAATGTCTCCAAAGCTAGCAAGGTTTTTATGTCGGGGGCTAGTGACATAACCATCACTGTGGTCATTGATTCTGCTTCTTCCACTTTTGGTATTGCAAAGTAAATTTTATCTCTCATATGGAAATTGCACAATGAGGACTGGTGGGTAATAGAAAAACACCTCCAAAGCTAGCAAGTTTTATGTCGGGGCTAGTGACATCATCAACTGTCACCGTGATTGTGAGCGCTGCTTCTCCCACAGTTGGTATTGTAAAGTCTCTGGAAGTCGCATAATGAAGACTGGTGGGTAATAGCAAAAACGCCTTAGAAGTTAGTATGGTTTTATGTCAGGAGACCTGGAAACTGATTTAAGCCAGTAGCATTCAGACTATTTCTTGGGAGCACCACCCTCAGCCCATTGTGTTTTCATGATATCCTTAATAAATATTCATGAGATGTTTGCACGCATTGCCTTCACTATATGCAGATATATATCATGCCTATTCATTAGGAATATCCTGAAAATCCAGCTGACTGGGGAGAAGTGGGCCCAAGGATCAGATTGAGTCCTACTAGTATAGTCAGTCTCCCTCTCGCCGCACCTCTGTTTCCTGCTCTCTCTCTCTCTCTCTCTTCCTTTCTGTCTGCTTCTTTCTGTTCCCCCACCTCTGGAATTGAGGTGTATAGGGAATATTTTGCAAGTTGATTTGTTGCTGTGAAGCAGGTGGTGAGAGAGTTAGGATGAGGCTTTTGAGAATCTAAACATACTGCAAACACATTTGGACAAGATAAAGATTTAAGTAGGAGAAATAATGTGGAAAATATCAGACATTTCATGTTTCATGGCCTTATATTTGAGACATACTTTCCTGCATTCAGCAGAATCAGCACTAAGGGTGGATAATGTAACTCTCCTGCTGCTGTTGTAATCCTGCATTCTGGCTTTCTGAGTAATTATTAACAACTGATCACATCAGGGTGCATGGTGGCTTAATAAACATGAATATTTGCCAGCAGTTCTCATATCCCTGAGTACATTGGTACCCACATCAGGCTGGGCCATGGGAGGCTGCCTTTTACCAGCGTAAGAGGCTGACCTCAGGGCTCTGTGAATGTTCTTTATCAGATAGAGAGCAAAGCATAAAACCCTTTTGATTCTTCTCCTGGGAAAGGTGGACACTAAAGCACTTATCACAAGATGTGATTTTATATATATATTTTTTTTTTCCTCCTGTTTCACTGACTGTGAAGTCATATGTTTACAATCAGAGGATGAGAGGTCACCTGGACCAGTGCTTCCCAAACTTTTCCTGATTGTGACCCCATTTCATTGTTTCCAAACCTTATGTGACCACAGCCCTACCTTTCCCTCTCTACCTCCGCTCCAGTTCAGTTTAAGCTTCAGCTGATGAAGCTGTTGCAGTCTCTGCCTCAAATTGAATCTGCATGGACTGAGCTATAGCATCCATCGGCCCCGCTAAGGCTGATGACACCCCTGTTCTTTGTTTTTCATATTTTGTAGCAAGAATTTGGGGTCACAATCCACAGTTTTGGAACCACTAATCTAGACCATCTCTTGCCTCCAGGTAGGATCCTCCACACCTAAATATTTTCAGATGTTTCAGAGCTGCCAAGTTACCCAGATCCAAGAAGGAGATTTTAGATGAGTCTTGAGTTTCTGCCAATTCTGCCTTGATGCATTGTTGGACCTGCAGCACTGATTCCAATGGGTAGAATCAGGGACTACAACTACCACACCATCAAAACCAGGCCTCCCTCCTGGAACTGGGTAACTTGGCAGCTCTAATGTTATATATGTTGTTATTGGAGATATGTGTAAGGTGTATTTCTACATTGTACTGTTTGAGTTTTAATGAAAAGTAATTTTCCCACAAAAAAGTTCAGTGAGGGAGAATCTATTACATCCCTAGGTACTTGTTCTTTGTTCCAGTACTGTGAGTTAGAAAATTCTTTTCATGTCTTTCCTTAGTCTCCCACTACCTTGCTGTAATTAAAAGCCATTGTTTCTTGGCGGTAAAGAACACTCTTGGTCATTCTTATAAGAAGTCATCCCTCAGTCTTCCCTTTTCTGTGCTATATAAACTTGGCTCTTCAGCTTGTCCTCGCTGGTCATATTACCTAGATCTTTAATTACATTTGTTGCTCTCCTCTGAGCTTTTTCCAGTTTCTCTGCTCTTTCTCTTTTGTTTTTTTTTTTAATCTTGGCCCAGCAGTTTCCTTCTGCTCTTTTGGGCTTCCAGCTTAAATGATACTAGCCTTGTTGGGCTGCAATACCATAAGCCAGGGGTGAGCCACCTTCAGCCCATCGCTGAATTTTATGCAGCCCATGAGACCATAGGAAGTATACACAGAAAACGGCTTGTGCAAATGCCATTAACCGGAGTTCTGCAGTCTATATTATGAATCTAGTACTGTGAACCTTGATTACAGCAAACTGGTTGAAGAACTGTACACAGTTACAGAAATCTAAAAAAACTTTTAAAGTACAGTAACGTCTTGACAGGGGCGGACTGAGAATGGTTTGGACTCCCGGGCACTGAGAGTGGTCTGGGCCCCGTGCCTGGCTGCTGCCCAGTGCCCCCCCTACTGCTGTGCTGCTGCCCCCCCTACCGTCGCATCCGACGCCCCTGCCATCCTGGTCCTACCTGAAGGGCCCTGGTGGTCTAGTGGCCTCTGCGGGGGGTGAGCATGTTTTTCCTGCCCGCTGCGCTGCTGCTATTTCCCCACCTGCTGGTGCCACCGTGTTTTCAGAATGGCAGTCAAGACTTCCTGTGGTAGTCTTGCGGGTCTCAACAGCAGATGCAAATTTCAAAAACTGACATATTTCAATTACTATAGGTTAACAAATAAAACAAAAACTGGAAAATATGATGATACCATTTTATTGGACTAAATAAATTTTTCAGTTTGCTTTCAGAGGCCAAAACCTCAGGTCATGACAGTATACTGCTATTAAGGTATTCTGTTCTGACATGAGAAAGGACGGTTGGGTCTCCAAACATTAGTCAAAAATGTATTAAAATTGTCCCAATAAAGATATCACCTTATTTCCATCCATTTTCTGTATTTATTAACACAGCTACCACACTACTTAATCCTAAACTAAAAATAAAATTCATTTTTTCCTACCTTTGTTGTCTGGCCGTTTACTTTTTCTAATTGTGTTGGACTTTTTCTAATTGTGTTGGCCCCAGTCTCTTGTTTCTTCTTTCCTTGATCTCTTCTTAACTCTCGCTAGCATCTGCCCCCTCTCCCCTTTCCATCCAGTGTCTGCACCTCTCTCCCTCTTTTCATCCAGCATCTGTCTCCCGCTCTCCCCTTTCCATCTGTCTGCCCCCCCTCTCTCTCTTTCTCTTTCCATCCAGCATTTGACCCTTCTTTCTCCTCACTTCCATGCAGAGTCTCTCCTCTTTTTCTCCCTCCTCCATCCAGCATCTGGCTTCTCTCTCTCCTCACTTCCATCCATTGAGGCCCCTCTCTCTCCCCAGTTCCATCCAACATCTGCATCCTCTCTCCCCCTTCCATCCGACATCTGTCCCCGCTCCCTCTCATCCAGTGTCTGGCCCTCTTCTCCCCATTTCCATCTGGCATATGTCCCTTCTCTTCCCCTCATCCAGTGTTGGTCCATCCTCTCCCTCTTTTCATCTGACATCTGTCTCCTCTCTTCCTCTCATCCAGCATCTGACCCTCCTCTTCTCTCTACATCCATTGTCTTCCACCTCTCTCACCCCTTCCATCCAGCATCTGACCCTCCTCTTCTCCCTACATTTAGCATCTGCCACTTCTCTCCTCATTTCCATCCATCTGTCCCCCATCACAAATCCATCCAGCATCTGTCCTCCCTCCTCCCTTCCATCCAGCATCTGTTCCGCCTCTCCCCTTCTTTCTCCATCCAGTGTCTTTATTTTAGCCCCCCAACACTCAACCCCCCCTCTCTCCCCCCCCCCCACCAGACACTGCCACTGGCACACCAGGCTCTCCCCACTTCCACCCAGTACCCCCCTGCCGCGACCACCACTGCTGCTGTTTCAGCAGTGGCGGCTGACCGGCTCTGCCCCGGAACAGGAAATTATGTCAGAGGAAGGCGGGACCGGCAGCCACGAACAGGAACACTGCTGTCCCGCAATCTTTTTCACTGTTTTTGCCGCCACTGCTGGGGGGTATTGCTGGGGGTGGGGAGAGCAGCAGGCATCTGGGCAGAGCCTCTGGGCCCTCGGGCACTGCCCATTGTCCGAATGGTCAGTCCGCCCCTGCGTCTTGATTATCCAGTGTAATAGAATGACCCATTGTTGGATAAGTGAAAAATCAGTTAATACAGAAAACAATGGCAATCCGTCAAACAGTGCATAAACAAAGGCATAGAGTTCCTGATTTTGAGGTAAACGTAGGGCCCCAGGTTTGAAACTAATTGTCTCAGGTGCAAATCTTCCCTCTGTGCTACACCAGAAAACGGAAAGAGAAGCCACGCACTTCTTAATGTCGATGCAGTGGTCAAATCAGCAAAGGTCAGATAATCGAGACTGTACTGTAATGACAAAAGTATATAGTAACAGACCATTCTTGTAATAATTTATATTCAATCAGTCATCACATTGAGTTTTGTTAGTAATGAATTATATGGCGCATTTGTTAATTTTCTGTGTGTGGCCTGCTACAGATAGTACAGACATTCATGTGGCCCACTCCTGGCATAAGTTTTCAGCCTTAGCTACTTGGCAGTTTTACTCCTGCATTTTAATCATCCTCCCAACTTAGCCCAGCTATTATGATCACAGTCCTTGGTGGGATCCTGTATCTGGCCATTAATGTTTAATACCAACTTTCTATACCATCTACTCTAAAATAAAAATAAAAAAAAATTAGGTCCAGGCAGTGGAGGAGTAGCCTAGTGGTTAGTGCAGTGGACTCTGATTCTGGGGTACTGGGTTCAATTCCCACTGCAGCTCCTTGTGACTCTGGGCAAGTCACCTAACCCTCCATTGCCCCTGGTACAAAATAAGTACCTGAATATATGTAAACCGCTTTGAATGTAGTTCCAAAATACCACAGAAAGGCGGTATATCAAGTCCCATTTCCTTTCCCTATTGGAGCATCTAGATGGAATGTTGCTGCTATTGAGATTCTGTTGCTACTATTTGAGATTCTACATGGAATGTAGCTATTCCACTAGCAACATTCCATGTAGAGGCCTGCCCCTGCGGATCAGCAACGCGGCTGCACAGGCTTCTGTTTCTGTGAGTCTGACGTCCTGCATGTACGTGCAGGACATCAGACTCACAGAAACAGAAGCCTGCGCGGCCGCATTGCTGATCTGCAAGGGCAGGCTTCTACATGGAATGTTGCTAGTGGAGGAGTAGCCTAGTGGTTAGTGCAGTGGACTTTGATCCTGGGGAACTGAGTTCAATTCCCACTGCAGCTCCTTGTGACTCTGGGCAAGTCACTTAACCCTCCATTGCCCCTGGTACAAAATAAGTACCTGAATATATGTAAACCGCTTTGAATGTAGTTGCAAAAACCTCAGAAAGGTGGTTTATCAAGTCCCATTTCCATTTCCCCTTTCCCTTTAATAAAAGGTTACAGAAAGAACTCCATGATTGACAGGAAAGAAGGATTACAGACTTTATTATTATTAACATTTGTATAGCGCTACCAGACGCACGCAGCGCTGAACACCTGACACAGAGAGACAGTCCCTGCTCGATAGAGCTTACAATCTAAAAAAATTAAAAACAAGAATAAAACAAACAGTTTAGGAGATGGACTGAGTTCCCCCCCCCCCCCCCCCCCCCCCACGAATCTTTGCATAACTGTCACTCTTGATTTCTGGATGAAACTCTTCTTCCCTCTCTTCACTGATGCATCCATGTCTTGCCATTATTAATGCACATCTTGCCTCACACAGTTCAGCAACTGCAGTGACCATCTTTGGCCAAATGCCACAAGCCATAGGCCCCTCCAGAGCTCAATGTGGACCTTAAATCTGGCTATTATGTCTCATGGTTATGGCTTTCGTTTCCTCTCCCAAAGAGTAGAAGCCTGGCCAGGAATTAAACCCCTGTTGCACCCATGGCAGAGTCCAACACTGCTGCCCAGTTACCATATCACCCCTACTAATTATCCTTCCAGAGCTGCAGGTTTCAGGATTGTACAAAGCTCAGCAGTGATATTGAATAGAATGGGAGAATTAATTCACAGGCACTACTTGTGATGCTCCTGTTTATATCTCCCGTGTTTATAAGATCTTGTATGCACGAAAGAAGAGGCATTGGATTGGTTAATGCCTCCATTTTGATTCCTTGCATACATGAACACCACTTTTAACTTGCTCAAGGCAAGTTTGTGCATACAAGAGATTGGAACAGTCCATGTTGGTACTGTGGGGGTAAAAATAAGCTCTGGGCATGCTGAAATATACTGGTAGCATGATGTCTGGAATGCCTCCAACTCCTAGTTTAACATGCAGTCATCCATAAAGAGTGACCCCAACTTTCAGTATTCAAAGGCTTTTACAGAGGAAGCCTTAGGGGACAGGCCGCGTGTAAACATAGGTGTCAGAGGAGAACAGAAAACTGATCAGCATTGTACATAAAGTAAACTCTTTCCTGATTTGCTATCTCTGCTGGGGTGTAAACAGAATTGGTCTTTCTGCAGTACTCCAAAATCAGCATTGACATCTCTCTATAATTTCTTAACTATGAACAGCAAGAGGAAGTTCAAAAGAGCTCCAAAGGGAAAAGTTACTCATTAAGTGCAGGCATTAAATCACTACAGACTTCAGAAGGGAACTAGCAAGCATAATTGAATTGTAATGGACAATTATTTTCAGATGCTAAGTGGAGCGTGACAGTTTAATGGAAACTGCTGAAAGTACAAGATAAGTGCATATATATGTATGCATATATTTACACAAGTATACATGGGAGTTCAGTAAGTATCATGCAAGCTTTTGTGAAACAGTGTATAATTTTTTACTGTTGAGCTGGTTTGCAGGGTGAAAGTGGGCCTTCTCTGGTCAGTTAGGTATCATTGTCCATCAGCCAGTTTCAGAGTGGTGATGACATCACAGTGACACTCTTCATAATTTCACTGAACACAGTAGTTCCCAAACAGTAATCTCAGGAACTCTGGAAGTTTCTATGACATATGTCAGTGTCTTTCTCTGGAGATGGTACCAACCACATCCTGGGAAAAAATAAATTCTGCTTGAATGTCATTGTGAAGGAACTGGGGACAGTGGCTGGAAGAAGAGCAGCTGTGTTATCCCGATCAGAGAAGTCCAGTGGAGGCTGTTTTCCATAGTAAAGACACACATACCTGAAGGAAATGAGAGAAGCTGACAAATGCGAAAGAGAACAAGCAGGATGATAAGGGGATGGAGAAAGTAAGAGATGGTAAAAAGGAGAGGAAAGAGAAACAAAAAAAGAAGAGGAGAGTAAGAGGAGGGGGTAAAGACTCCAAGTGAATGAGAAAGGGGACAAGGGGAAGGACACTTAGGGGGAGATGCATCAATCAAATGTTAAAAAATAAAAAACGTAAAAGTGCTTAACGATTTTTAAAAAATGAGGAATGCAGTACAAAAACGCTCCAGAAATGTTCGGATCGGTATTGCAAAGTAGGATTTATCACAGAATCGTTAAACCCATCGTTAATCAGCGCCAAAAGCATGCGCAGATCAGCCGAGCGTTATGCTGGCTGCTCTGCGCATGCCACAAAGATGTCACAGATGTCGAAACAAAACCCCCCCCCACAAACACGTGTGTTTCGGGAGGGGGCAAAGGCGCTCGTCATGAGCGTCCTGTATGTACGCCTTGCCCCCCCCCCCCCGCTGCTCCCCGCTTCCCCCCCCTCGCACGATAAAACTCCAATTTTAGCAGCCCCGGGCCGGCCCTCCTCCCTTCCTGTGTAATCCCCCACACTTGCTCTGCCTCCCGCCATGCTCCGGTCCCGTGCCGCACCCCCGCCGCCCCCCCTTAGGTCGTCGCCACCGCTCCCCCTCTCCAACGACCCCCCCTTTGCCTTACCGGCCCGTGCAGCGCCTCTCACCTCTACTGCACGGGCAATAACAGCTGATCGGCGATTCAGCAGGCCTCCTCAGACGTCCCTTCTTTCTTCCTGGGCCCGCCCTCCTCTGACATTTAATCTAGTTTAATCCAGTTTACTCTAAACATTATCAGAGTTCAATATTGCATTCAATACAAAATTCTTGCTCTTACCCACAAAATTTTACATACTGGGATCCCTGCCCATCTCTCTTCAGCTATCACTCACTATATACCTACTAGAGCACTACATTTCCTCAAAGACTGTCACCTTCACATTCCATCTATCTTAAATGCAAAATTGGAATCTCCTAGGCAGAGAGCATTTCTTGCATGGCACCTTGACTTTGGAATTCCCTCCCAGCCACCCTTCAAGATAGCACTAAAACCCTATTTTCGCTAGATTTTGGTGAGCGCTTTGGGCACGTCCTGTCTGGTTGGTCTTTTAATCCGGGGCTGAATGCGCTTTTGATTTTGATACTGATATGTTCCTATGTGTGCTTAAATTATACTGTCTTTCACTTTCTCTTCTCTTTCCTATCTTAATAATGGCTTATTTTAATGATTTATATTGTAAACTGCTCTGTTATGCCCTCAGGAAAGGTGGTATAACAAATTGAATAAACTATAACCCTAAACATCCGCTGTACTGCAAGCTGCAGGGCTGTGTTCACATTGGGCTCCCACATTTCAGGCTAAATAACACACACTATTTATTTACTGCTCAAATTCTTACATACTTCTGCTCAGTATATGTCGGGTCACCGGCCCTGAGTTTATTTTGAGATTTCTTTCCTTCACTTACTTTAATCTCATTGTTTTAACTGGATAAAAACAACTTTCTGTCTCCCTGCACTCTACAAGCAAGCAACCTCTCTCTTTCCTGTGACTGAGCTGGATCTACAGCAACAAAAGAAAAAGCCTCTAATTAATCTGCATCAGTTGGATCATCAAACAACACCAGGATTCAGGAACTGCATAACGATTAAACCATAACTGCAGTTCATATCTTTATCCTAAATTATCTCTAAATTTCTGATATCTGCTGAAGCTCCCCCTCAATTAAACTACCAATAATCTCACAGATGTGAAATACAGTCTTTAGATCAATGTCTCTAGTGAACAGAAGTGCCTACTAAATATCAGATAATGGACTTTAAAACTAT